>NC_138759.1:62694390-63294390 GCF_965113315.1 Podarcis vaucheri | reverse complement strand
AAGTTAAATGCACAGCTCTAAACTCTGCTGTCTTTCACTTCCAGTTTCAAACTATCTGTAAATTGCCCCTTGGAGTGGGAGGTGGAGGAGACTGTTCAGTCATTAGTTGCCAATGAATGAACTTCAAACTATCTTCCCCAAAATTTTCTGGCAATAACCAAGCAATCAGCTTTCTGCTGAAGTCACAGTTGCCCTGCACAGAATTTTATACATGTAAAAACACCACACTTTCTAGTGTAAAAATATCACTTTAATATCAAGTCAAACCTCTCCTGTGTAGGAAAAAAGCCTTTTGTCTCACACAGTAAAAAAAGGAGTTAAGAACGCCACTCCAAGCCTCTAATCTACAATTTTGTTTCAAGACCATTCTGAATGAATTAATGTTTGGCTGATGGATCAGAACACACTTGTTTACTTTTCCTCATTTCAAATCTACTGAAAAAAGTGATCACTGACTCTGAAGCATGCCTTATGTTGCTTATACTAAATGACACTGGAATATACTGAACACCGTGGGACTTGGCCTGTGTAAAAGGTAAAGGGACCCCTGACCATTAAGTCCAATCGTGGACAACTCTGGGGTTGCTGCACTCATCTTGCTTTACTGGCTGAGGGAGCCGGCGGTTGTCTGCACACACCTTCCGGATCATGTGGTCAGCATGACAAAGCCGCTTCTGGTGAACCAGAGCAGCGCACGGAAACACTGTTTAATTTCCTGCCGGAGCAGTACCTATTTATCTACTTGCACTTTGACATGCTTTCGAACTGCTAGATTGGCAGGTACACGTTGCCAACTTAAAACACAGCTAGGCATTCTTTTTTCTCAATTTGGATCAAAGCTGGTTTGGGGGATAACTCATCATTCGGGGAATAATTGTATTCCATAAGAAATGGCAGGATATATTTGGGTTGTGGCTATTGTGTGTTGCATCACTTCCCAAAGCAGATGCATAGTAAATGGAAGTGTGTGCACAGCCCTACTTCCAAGTAAATATTATAGACTCATCTACACATGTTCTTCTGTTTAGTACTTAGAGGGTATGCCAAAAGCAATCCTAAACTGAAAAAGCAGCCGTCTGCACAGCAACAGGGTATATAGATGAAGCAATTCCTTCTTGTTTTCTTAATACAAATATTATACTGGTCTAGGGGAGGAGAGGTGGAGTTGGGGCTGCTTCATACGTACATATCAAAAGCAGAACAGAGGTCACTTTCCTATGCCTAAGTCACGTTGGAATGTTTCGAAACTAGAAAAGGTGGGCAGGGCTGATCACAAGGGTCTCTTGCAGCCTAGTTGTTGCCTGGCTGGGAGAACAATAAATGAGTGAAAATGTGCCGTGTGTCTAGCCATATGGTTTCTGCTCCCAAATATTACCATGGCTGTGTGGGAAGAAGCCACAGTTTCCATGCCACTGCACTCATTTATAAAGAGCCTGTCAGACAAGTTTAAATTCTGGGTGGATTCTGTTGGCTTATGAACACAAGTGATGAGATATATATATATCCAAAAATAATGTGAATATTTTGTTTGAAACCCGAGTTTAACATAAAGCAGAACTCAAGCAAAATAATGAAGCTATGAAGTTGTGCACAGCAGTCTTCTGCTGTTATAGTTCACGGGAATACTGGAGTGTTTCCTATTTATAGCTTGGAATTGGTTTTTTGAGGCCTCTAATCCAATGACTCCCTTGAGGGACACACATTATCTAACAAAAGAGTACTTTCCCCTTTATTGATCAAATTTCACACATTTGGCAGGCATTCAAGCAGTTGTGAAGGCAGCACAAACATTTTAAATGGCTGGGTTTTCTCATATTAAACCAGACGTTAGGAGAAAAGGGACAGGATCCCTTTTCAAATTTCTTGCAGAGGATTCTGTACATCAGGAGTGATGAAACTGTGACCAGAGATAATGGGAGCTGGGGTACAACAACATCTGGAGGGCCAGAAGTTCCCCATGACTATATGTCATTCAACACAAAACGACACATGTAGTTTGTCGTTTACACTTGAATATTCTCTATGTGTGTTTTGAAAGGAAGGTCAGAATCAACAATGAAACTACAGGGAAGCTGGGGGGGGAGCTTTTTCATAATTGAAATCAGGAGTGGGTTCATTTCAGAGACTGTAATAGGTCAAAAAATGATCTGGTGAGTTTGAAGCATTGGCTAGCAAATCTTAAGAGCAGCCTTCACAGTCAGCAGAGCCCTCCAAATGTTTTGGACTACAACTTCCACTTGATGCAGTACCATTAAAACTGGGTTTCAGTTGCACTTTAATAGATGCATCTCATACTAAATTTAAAAAGAGGTGCCGTAAAATGCCCAATTGTTTCACTACCACAGGGATGGGGAACCTGTGGCCGTCCACATGGGCATAGCCAGGCTTCATGTTAGGGAAGGCAGAACCTCACTTAGTTGTATTTTTTATTTATTTACTTGATTGGGGGGCAGCTGCCTCCCCCCCCCGCTATACCCATGGCCATCCAGATCTTCCTGGATTGCAACTCGCTCCAACACTCTGTTCAATTTTTTTAATGTGTTTTATTTACTGTTCATGACTACTATTGTAATTACTGTATGTCAATCTTCATGTTGTAAGCCACATAAAATGATGCTAAACCACTGCTGTCCATCTCGATAAAGATGTGGCTACATGGAGCACACATGATAAACAGTGTATACCACTGAACTGACATTTTTAGGGGAAAGTGGAGGGGGTGAACTTTGTGAAAGGTTGACACTGAGTATGTGCCACACACAGACTTGTTCAGAGGACCATTCGTAAGGCTTGCTGGTGAATAATGTAAGGGCTAAATCTGAACGAGTGGCTCTTTGATCCCTATTATTATTATTATTATTATTATTAAAATCTAACAGCGGGTCGCCCACAGTCAGTAGCTGTCTCCTCCGCAATTTGGGGTTAGTTTTCAAGTGCACTATTTGGGGATGCAGGGACTGTTTTCTGAGCCAGGTAGACAAGCCAGGAACTGAACAGTAGTTCAAACGGGGCTCAGACAGCAGGTCCTTCTACATGGATTCTGTAGGGACAGAGGACATTTACTGGAATGAGGCTCAAATAATCTATCTCTTGCACAACAACCCTCTAGCTTTGTGCCGTCCTGGAACATCTGGTCTCTGCCACCTGACCTGCAGCCTTCGCAGGTCTTCAAAAGAAAAAAAGACGGAATTGTCCTGTGATCAAAAGTTACAGAGCAGAGAAAGAGGCGTGGCAAACCTTTCAGCCCGCCGGCTTTAAACAGAAAGAGTGGCGTTTCCAACGCCCAATAGCAATCCAGGGAAGAGTTGCCCTCTGATTGGCTAGCCTCACGAACGTAAAGGCGGGCCTCTCCACCGTTCAAACCGGCGGCGCCAAGGAAAGAAGGCGAGAGGAGCTGCTGTTTCCCCTGCTGGGCCCGTCGTCATGGAGACGCTCCTCTCCCAAGCCGAGCTGCTGCCCAGCCTCTTGGCGGCGTCGCGCTCGGGCCTGGTGCGAGGCTGGGACGCGGCGGCCGTGCGCCGGGCCCTGAGCTGGGGCCGCTTCTTCCAGGGGCTGCACGCCCGCCTCCCGCCCGAGCGCGGCCTCTGGGCCTCTGTGGAGCGGCGCCTGCGCAGCCGGGGAGCGCCGCTCGGCCTCGGCCACTTGAAGCGCTGCCCGGAGCTGCTGGGCCTGGCGCTGCTGGAGAACCGCGCGCTGCCCTGCGACGCCTGCCGCGCCCTCCTGCGCGCCCTCCTGCACGGCGAGGACGGGGAGCGCCGCGCCCACCGCCTGGCGAGGCGAAAGGCGGCCGCCCAGCTCCTCCTCCCTTCGGCGCCTCCTTCTTCTCCTCCTCCTCCTCACGAGGCCCCTCCGGTCAGAGCCCAGGGGCAGCTGCTGCTGGCGCGGCTGCGGGAGGAAGGCGGCGAGGAGGGCGCCCTCCTGGAGCAGCTGCCCTGCGGCCCCGCGCTGCACAGGGCCGTGGCGGCGGCGCTGCTGGAGCCCGGCGGCGAAGCGGAAGCCAGGGCGGCGCTGCTCCCTTGGCTGCTGCAGCAGCAACAGCAGCCTCGCCTGGCCGCCTTCTTCCGCCTTCTGCCGGCCTCGTGGGCGGCCTCGCTTTGCAGCCGCCACCCTGAGCTGCGCGCCCCTTACTTGAGCCTCTTGGCGGCCTGGGGGAGCCGGCTCCGTTACGACCCGCTGCGCGGGGAGTGGGGGGCCGGCGGCCTAGAAGAAGGCGCGGCGCCTTGGCAGGAGGTGTGGGAGCGTGTCGGCTGCCTCTGCCGAGGGCCGGAGCCTCTACGCAGCGCGGTGCTGGCGCAGCTCAGAGACCTGAAAGCCCAGGATGGGGGCTTTGAAGTACGAGGCCTGAGTGTTTGGACTGATCTCCTGCTGGACGTGCAGGCGTCTGCTTGGAAGGAAAAGCTCGCGCGAAGCCTTCCCCCATCAGCCAAATCAGTTGAAAACCTAGAATGAAAAACAAACACTCTACCTAAAGGAAAGATGACTTTGTATTGATTCTCCATTCAGAACTACTCACTTAAGATCAAGTGGCCTCGAGGTTCCCAGTGTCTTAACACTTTTTTTGTTTTGTTTTCCAGCAGAGGATTGCTTCATGTAAAGGAATGTATTCCTATGTATTCTCAGTTTTAAGTTTTCACTCCCAAGTGTAACAGTGCAGTTAAATCACATAGAATAGATCCTCCCTCATGTGCTTTGTCATCTTCAGCCCTTCATTATAGAGTAAAAAGAAAGTTATTCTATAAGAGTATAAAAAACAAATGCTAGTTGCACCTTACATGCTCAGAAGTGCATGTTGAAAATCACATTATTATGGATGCAGTGCTAGTGATTTATGTATGTGTAAATGTTATTAGGAGGAACCAAAGTAATGCAAGAGAGTGTGCAAGCATTTGAGTTCTGCAGAACACTGTTTTGACACTTAGGTTCTTGTCAAACTGAAATGTTCTTAATGGGCCAACATGGCTTCCTGTCCTTCTTGTATGTCTCTGTAATGTGTAGGTGAGACTGCTATGTCTACCAAAAGATTAGAACAAAGATTTGCATCCTGAATTCTGAAGCAGTCACAAATTGTTACAAAATTACCCAGCACTAGACATTTTTAAAAGCTCACACAAGTAGTACTCTACATGTTGATACACTGTGGACATTGCTATGTAGGCTCTGCTATTGAGCTAAACATAGGGAGGAATATTTACCTGAGGTAGTTGTATTTCCCAGTCAGTTATCAGCAACTTAATCAGTATTCATGACTTAACTGACTCATATTTTGGTTGTCAGCAGTGATATAGGTGAAGAACCTCTTGTAAAACATACTGTGGCAGTGTGAAGTGTGTCTCCTGTCAATGCTCTTCTACAAATACAAAACACTGATTTGTTTTGACATATTGTATTGGATAGGTCCACTTAAGAGATTTCCTCTTACGTCCATAGAGTAGCCACATGTGGGCCCATAGTCTTTTTCACTGTTTTGTTTTTGTTTTGTTTTTTTGGTGACCATAGCCAATTGAGACCAGAACTTCAACATTCAGTAAAGTAAAAATGGGGCTATTGCTACCACATATGTGTGTTCATGTGTAATTTGCATGATTATTGCCTATATTTAAGTGGTCTTTGTGTGGAAATCGTTATGATCCTTGATTTTCCTTGTATTATTGATGGCCTGCAGTTGCAATATTGGAAAATATCCCTGCTTGTTAGGCTGGTCAGGAGGTCTTTCCTGCTTGCTTGGTTCTAGTTGCCTGAAATTATAAATACTTGTTCCTAATTATGTCTTTATTATAATACAACTTTGAACTTCCATGTAATAATCTGACTTCTATGGATAGGTCCAGTGCAGTGGTCTCAAACTGATATATGCATTAATTAACACAGCAGAGACTGGTCACATCACTTCAGGTTTTCAAGCTCTATATTAACATTTGCCATGTACATCCAAAATTTGTGGGTGGTATTTGACTCATTTTTACTCAATAGACCCATTGAAATTTGTGAATGTGACTATGTTAGGGTAGGGTTATTAATTTCAATGGATCTACTCTAAGTAAAATCAGTAGAATACCACCCTGTGTATATAATAGATATTAAGCCAATGCTATTTGAATTGTACTCTCTGTGTGAGGAAAGATGGGTAGAAATTAAAAAAAAACCCTGTATTTTTGAGCTACAAAACAAGGAACCATCTAAGTACAATAAATTATTAGTGTAGAACTGGTTCCAATCAATTTCTTATGTATAGTGGCAAAAGTGCAGAAGTTCTCAAAGCAGAATGTAACCATTTTGTGTCTACTTATGCCCAATAATTTGTTGCCTTTGTTGTATTTGTGCCAATAGAAGGAATACATATGTGTTAACTTGGAATAGACAGAAGTTGACTTTTTTGAATCCAAGTAATGAGATTAGAAATAAATGATGTAAGCCTTATACTATAGTGACATATCTTTTTCCACTATCAGAACATGCCTGGCAGAAGTCTTGGGCTGCCATTCCCTCTTGGGCACTCCACATAAATACTTTCTTGTTCTTGGGAAACCATATTTTGTTTCAGTGTCCTAGCCAACAAACTACTCTGTCTTGCAGATAAAAAAAGGCTTATCATAGTCACACTTTCATATGGGCTAATCAAATTGTACTCATTAGGGTTTACTTATGAGTAAATATGCATGTTGCTCTGTGGTTCACTGATGCATATCAGTGCTTTACTTTTTGAAAACGTTCCATTATAGCTGCTGTTTCACATTGGATCTATTCAGCATCCCTAAGCATGTTTACATCAAAAGAGAAGAAGTTTCGCTGAGTTCAGTGGGACACAGTCCCCTGATATAAGTTTGCAGCTTTGGTGCTTTATCAATCTATTGGAGATTTGGTGAAAGTTGTGGCAATTTCAGGTATGGCCAGTTTGCTTTCTTTGGCATAAATCCTAGATTTAAAGCTACTCTGATCATTTCATTTAGTGCCGTGTGTGTGTGTGTGTGTGTGAGAGAGAGAGAGAGAGAGAGAGAGAGAGAGAGAGATGCTGAGCTTGTAAAGAAGTCTCACTGCAGTTGTAACACTATGGAAAGGTTACGTAGCTATCAACCCACAGAGCTATGAGTTCAATACGGTTGCTAATGTGTTGGCTTCAAAAAAGCACTAATTAAGTATGATGTTATTAAAAATAGTTTTCTAGCCTTGAGTGCAGAATATTAGAGCATTAGCAATGCAATTCTATTCATTGGGTTTACTCCCAGGTACGTGTAGCCTAAGCCTTTTTATTCTGCCATGCCAGAAGCCATAACATGATCCCTTAAAGAATTATTCTGAAGAACAGGAACCTGCCTCATACCTAATCGGACCGTTGGTCCCTCTAGGTCAGTATTGTATTGTTTACACCAGGAGTCAGGAATCTTTTGCAGCCCAAGGGCTGCATTTCCCTCTACACAACTTTCTGAGGGACACATGCCAGTGCTGGATGGGGCCAGAGACAAGAGTGGTTAGTTTCTTCACATGCAGTACGTTAGTTTCTTCACATGTACTCTCTATCCAGGCAAGCAATAGGCATTATTGGAGTTTGATAACATATTCCAGCCACATCAAAACACTTGGCATGCAAAGCAGGGCCCAGAAGGGGTGTAAACTGGGAAGAATTCCAAGGGCCAGTTAGGCAATCCTGGTCTGCACTGGTAGCAGCTCTCCAGGGTTTCAAGTAGGAGACTTTACCAGCTGTGTCTAGAGATGCTGGGGATTGAACCAGGGACCTTCAGATTGCAAAGCAGATACTCTTACCATGAAGCTACAGCCATTCCAGCTAAATAATTCCATCACTTATTTCTAGCAAAGTGGTATGTTTGGGTTGTGTGTAAAATGCACACATGCATAAATTTTATAGGTTAGTAAATTCATTAATTTCTTATTAATGTAAATGGTTTAGGTTGGAACAATTGATTTCTCTTGGGCTTTAATTGGATATGATCAATCGTGAATCACAAGTGAAACAACAAGGTCATTCATCAGCTGCTTAATGTTGTAATGGGCTATGCTTGCCCTTTCAGCTGAGAAAAGATGGAGAGCCCTAAGGGAATGAGATTTAAATTATCGTGCTGCTGACAATTAAATGTGTGTACTGCTGTCTCTTACAGCCTCATTAGTCTTAATACTGGGGTGAAAGCTGCTGAGTTCAGAACGGGTCCATAATATGTTATGAGAGCTTTGTAATTTTATTCTGCGTTTTTAGAATTTGAATCTCCCTTATGCTTATCATGTAACAACTACAGGGAAGATAAAAAGCAAATCTATGATGCACCAAAACAACTGGTGTAAACTGATGGTTTGGGCTGGCTTACTTTTATGGCACCATATCTACTTTGAACCTTGCATGTATGTGCTTTAAACCTACAAACAGAACAGTGAAGAAGTGACATCCCACTATCCTATCCATATTAGAGATAAGAATATATCCATACCAAAGCAAGACTGTTGGGCTGTTTCCACTACAGGACAGAGCAGACAGAATCACATACATTCCTTCTCTGCAGCCATAGATGCAAGCACATATTATTTCCATTGGTAGGAAAGTTCCTCTTTACCAGATCATTTCTCCCCCTTTGGGGCAAGAATCAGATTCCTGGCAGGGCTAAAGTCTACATACCTCAGAAGCCTCTCCTTTTCTCCACACCTCCCACATTCTGCTTGTGTTTCCTGATGAATCTCTCCCCTGGACTATCATCATAGTTTCAGTTGGCCAAACCAACATGAAGGAAGCTGCTTTGCACATGGCATGGGACATGCGATTTATTTCTAACTAAAGTGCCTAAAATCTAGACTCTGTACAAAAATAGAATGCAATGGAATCTCTCTTAGCAAGCCTACAATCTTAAATAAAACCAGACACAGGAGGGTGCAGAAAGCAAAAAGGAATGAAGGAGAACAGGTTGGCAATATGACCACAATAAAAACGCAAAAATAACATTGAGATGTTAACAAACAGCATTCCTTTAGGGAAGTGGCTGGACTGCTGTGTTTTAGGTGTAGGTAAGAGAATCAAGTATGTTCAGCAATGGAACTTAATCCATGACCGTAGTATGAGAGACTGTGACTTGGCCAGTCTACTTCACAGGGTTGTGATAAGTGGTTATTGTGGGTCTGCCACCCTCAGTTTGGAGGAAGGGAGAGGTACAAATCTGACAAATAAATGTACTGGGCTGCAACAGGACAAATCTTTCTACTGCTAGATGGTGTAGAACTTTGTTTTCGCTTCCATATCCTTGTGAACAACTAAAGTGCCCATTTCATTTCAAAATATCTCTGAGGAAGGATGTTCCAGTATAACTAGAGAGAGAGCTGAGGATATTCTCCTGTGCATCAAGTGCAAGCAGTGGGAACATGGTATCCATGTGAGAGAACCATTCTGGGTTGCTTATTTTCCAAGTCTGATATGACATACCAATTTGGGAAACTATTTAGTGGATTATTCTAGTGGTATGCAAATAGGGATTCGCAAAGTGTGGTCTGTGGACCACAAGTGGGCCATGTTTTTCATTCAGGTAGTCCACAATGAGAGTTTTGTAGAGGAGCTATGTGCAGTTGAAGGATGGGGAGCACAGCAACTGTTCCATCATTCTTGGATCCAGCGGAATGCCTGGAAGGTGGGTGGAAAAAACTGGAAGTGGCAGAGAGAGGAGGCTCATGCATCCTCAGAGGAATAAAATCACAGCTGGCCGCATAACACTGGAAGGTCTCAAGCAGGAGAAAAAGGCTGACAAGACACTTAAAAAAGAGGAGAAAGTCAATACATACTTAAGTATCTTGCACAGTGCAGGGCAATAGCTAAACAGGCAGAAAATCATCATGTGGTCCACCAAGTCCCTCAGCAATTTTCATGTGGTCAGTTGGGGGGGATCACTGATGTAGAGGATTTCTTTAGCTTATCATTTCTTAAGCTATTCAATGCTATTGTTGGGATCCACCTGTCCCAAGAGACAATAGAATGTTCCTCCAGGGATGAAAGTCAAACCACTGCATTAGCTGCACTGAAATGACCTCCCTGGAGTGCAAGCCTGAGCAGTGTGTATGGAGGTCATGGTAAAGGTAAAGGACCCCTGAATGGTTAAGTCCAGTCAAAGGCGGCTGTGGAGTGGCAGTGTTCATCTCACTTTTCAGGCCAAGTGAGCCGGCGTTTGTCTACAGACAGTTTTCCGGGTCATGTGGCCAGCATGACTAAACCACTTCTGGCGTAACGGAACACCGTGACGGAAGCCAGAGCTCACGGAAATGCCATTTACCTTCCCTCCACAGAGGTACCTATTTATCTACTTGCACTGGTGTGCTTTCGAACTGCTAGGTTGGCAGGTCCTGGGACAGAGCAAAGGGAGCTCACCCCATTGTGCAGATTCGAACCGCCAACCTTCTGATCAGCAAGCCCAAGAGGCTCAGTGGTTTAGACCACTGCGCCACCTGCTCCCCTGGAGGTGCCACCCACTCCCCAGACAACAAGACCCCCCTCTCTGCCTCGCTGATGTGCTCCAAAGGAAAGCAGAGCAATACATTTGGTACCAGCTTGGCTGCAGGAGTTGCCAGAAGGAGACGTACAAGGCACCATCCAAGTGTGTTAGGGACTCCACTCTGGATTCGTGTAGGGTTTACTCCTGAGCTGTTTCTTCCCCCAATGATACCCAACAGGGCAGTGCTATTAACTATTTTAAAATGTTATTGCTTCTTCAAGCAATTGTAGTTTTATGAGGATAGGGGGTAAAGTGAATAACTAAACTTCAATGCAAGACTGCAGCAGCAGCATTTTTATTAAGAACGTAAGAAAATCCCTGCTGGCTCAGGCCAGAGGTCCATCGTGTCCAGCACCCTGATCTCACAGTGGGCAAGCAGATGCCTCTGCGAAGCCAGCAAGCCAAACCTGACCTCTCCCTGCTTGTGATTCCCAGGAGCTGGTATTTATTCTCTGAGGCTGCAGTCTTAGATCAATTTTCCTGGGACTAAGGCCCATTTAACTCCATGGGGTTTATTTCTAAGTACCCATGTACAGAACTGCACTGTAATTTGATCATAATCTGGTTGCTGGATTTAAGAGAGGCGGTGTTTCTCCATACTGTGACAGGTATGTGTTAACCTTCTCCGAGAATAAGAACTGATGGCATGGCTTACATCATTAGGAGAATAATGTGACAGGCACCAAGCACATTGTTGGAATGATGAGATAGGTTTAGGTGTAGGAATGGCTAATTTGCTGGAAGTGCATGAGACATCTTGCAAGTCAGCATAGATAGGGATGCATCTGGATTTACTATAATAGCCAAAGCAAATGGCAAGCGTGCCCCTTTTATTAATTGCAAGAGACGAACACACTGGATCCTGTGCATGACACCAGCAAATTGGTCCCAGTAGTATCTGTTATTTTACTCTGTCATTATAGCCTCTAGCAAAGACACTATATTTGAGCAGTGTATGGTATCTGCAACCTATTAAGGATGCTATTCCCTTATTTTATAGTTTAGTTCCATGAATACACTTCTCCAGCAGAAGATCATTTACCGCTGAAACTTTGGAACACAGAATTTTTAAAGTGCAATTACTTTTGGTTTATGAGCCAGCTGTTGTGGGGTGGGGGAAGGGGAAAGATTAGGTTGTTTTTGTTTTTCGGTATACATTAACCCTGCAGTTCATCCTATACGACTTGCTCTTTCAGCACCAAGAGGAATTGAATTTAGATTTACAATGTGTAATCTATTAATATATGTGCAGGGCATAATCTCCTAATGCTCGCATATATTTTTAGTTGTGTGTGATGGTTTTAAGAATCTTGACTTTAATGGTAGCGAAGTGTAGTATTAAACCCTTTATTTATGTGAGGCCATGCAATTTATATTTAGGGTCCCCCCCCCAACTCCCCAATCTTTCTTTGCTATGATGGATTGGTGTGAATTGCACGCAAAGCCGCAAGGCCTTTATTTAAAATATTTTAATTTAATATCTAAGTGAACCGTGCGCCATGGAATATGAATGCTTTAGTTTAAGGATGATGTGTATCATGAAAAATTACAACCCACTCTATTTATACATATGTAAGTCTAAAAGATACTAAAGTCTCAAAACTATATCTGCTCAGGCCCCAGATGCAGTTAACCATGCAGTATAGCAATATAAATTATGCCTTAGAACCGTAGCTCAGTGGTAGAGCATATGCTTTCCATCTCTGGGTAGCGTTGGGAGAGTCCTACTGGAAACTCTGGAGAATCGCAGCTTGTCAGTGATAACGCTCAGCCAGATGGACTAAATGTCCTGATTCAGTATCAGGTAACAATCTGTGTTCCATTGCTTATGTTGATTCTATGGCATAGTTATTCCTATACATTTTAACCAAATCCTATGTTGATACCATTGCATCATTGTAACTGTACCACTTGTGTATTGCCAGAAGCCGTATGGTTACTTTCCTCCAATCAGTAACTTATTTCCAAACAATGATATGGGACTGCTTGTTTCATAATCTTCTGCACCCAACTCAAATTTCCACAGTAGAAGTTGAACGTTTGAAACTTGTATGCATTAAGGGACTGCTTACGATAATTTTTAGGGGTGTGCATCGGCTCTGTGAATACCTCCAAGAATGAAGCAAAGCTTTTTTCACTGCCACCACTGCTATGCAGTAGGCGCAGATATGTTGGGTCTGTGTTTGGGCATATTCATCCTGAGAGATGTTTCGTTGGAGCATTGGAGAGGACACCTGGGAGAGATCCTGTCAAGAGCATAAATAGGAGTATTGACCGTGTCAGGTGAATAATCCCCCAGGGTATTCAAGAATCCATGAGATTCCCTAAGTCTCCGAGGGCAGGCCAGCTAAATAGTCCCTCATCCCTGCAGTGGGGTGCCACTATTGTCAAACAAAGCTTATCAGGCAGTGGTTTATTCTTGACAACAATGGAGTACTGCCTTCACACCCTGTTACAAGAACCAGATCAAAGTTGGGCCTTTGATGTACTGAAACAGCTCCATGGTTGTTATGGAGACACAGGGAGATGTGTCATTGCAAATTGCTTGACCATTTCATTGTGGGGATCCTGGTTACATTTGCCTCTGAGGAATTCTGAGTATAAATGTTGGAGAAGTTCTAGCGTGCACTTCTGGAATTATCTCATCTTTAATCACTATGAGAGGTCCATTCTTTTTTGTTTCCAAGTCTTTTCCTCGTCAACTTAGTCCATTACTTGGGAACAAATGCATCTGGTAGCAAGGTCCATGAGCTTTCTGCTTGTAAGTTAGAAATTTCTCATGTGGAGAAAGCTCTGGAAATTTGGTTTACCCTCAGAAGCAAAATGTCCCCTGTCATCCCACTGATCTGAAAGACAACATTTGGTTTGGACTAGGTGACCCTCAGGGTCCCTTCCAACTCTACAGTTTGTTGATTCTATAAAGCATTTTGTTCAGCATTAGCCTAGAAACAACTGTTCAGATTATCACAGCCCCTGAAGATGTTGTCGGATGTCAGATGTTTACTTCTAAAGGACGGATGGGCAAACTGTGGCCTTCCACAGTTGAACTACAACTTCCATTAATCCTTGGCAGCATTACCAATAGTCGAGGTAGTGAGAGTTGTGGTTCAGCATTATCCTCCTCTTAAGGCATATTTCTTGGTCATTATCAATTTAGAAACACGCCCTGAAACCTTGTTTCTGTGGTTAATTCCAGGGGTAACTGTGGAATCATTCAGTTATATCTCTTTGATCTTACTGGATCATGATTTCCTACGCATTAAGTGTTGGTGATTTTACTGTGAATCTTGCAGAATTTGTACAACAAAGTGTTCCTGTACTTCACAGTAGAATTCCCAAGAGCTAGCAATCTCTTGATAATTCAGATGGGAAAACTCCAGCCTGTGGGCAGATGCAGTCCTTGAAGATTCCCACCTTGAGATCTGGCAGGATTCTTCCTGGGGAAAAAGAATGGGAACACATCATGCTTTACAAAGCTGAAAACTCACCCTGTATCTCAAGTGTTGTTTGTTGCCTTGAGCCCCATAATTTCATCCAGTGTTGAATGTGAAATGATGGCAGCTTATAACTATTAAAAAGGGGTGGGGAATAGATACCTTATATGTATGTATACATTATTAAAATTACGGGGGAATATGCACAGACCCGTAAATCTCGCCTCAGCCAGGCCCCTATTCTTCTGGCTCTGTTTCGTTGAAAAGTAATTAACTTTACATCACGGCAGTAGAAAATAGTAGCTTTTCAGCTAGAATGAAATGTTTAAATCAGAAAGATTTATGAGGCCCTGGGAATTAGTGGCACATTATGGCGCTGAACTGAAAGGGTGACCTGCCCTGAAGGAATATAGAGAAGTACAGTAATAATGTTCTGGTCTCATCTGTCAAAGAAGTGTAGCAGACATTTCTTTTATATATATATATATTCTTTATTTAAATTTTCAGAATAGAACAACATATGAATAGCAAAAGATATGCAGTGTGTGATGCTGTTGGCAATATGATACAGCCCTGTTGATGTCATATTACATTTCTGCCTTGTTTTGTGAGTTGCCTGTTACCGTTCCAGATTAGAGAACACAGGAAAAACAGTCTTTGGAAATCTCTACACAGTTCAGATTCCATGGCTTTCCTGTTATTGTTTGACTTATTTATATATACTATGGATACCTACTTGTTGTTAATGTGTCTGCATGTCCTCCCCTGCCCCCCGCCTTCAGTATCCAAAAATTTAGAGCAAGTTTCTCCAATAAGGGCATTTGCCACTATTTAGCATATCACTGAACTACCGTAGTTTTGCTCCTGCCCAAAGTGACCCGCTTGCAGCCACCAACATATGTCCTCTCAAGATTTTCTGTAGAAAGATCAACAGTGCCTGCTGCAGTGCTTTAACAATTTTTTTGCCACCCATATTAAGATAGCCGACAAGGATCGCTTTTTACATCAATAGATATTTTGTAGGTCAACAGATCCGAAGTGTAAATCTTCCAGTGTATCTTGAGGCTGCCAAATACTAATAGTGCTTGTCTTCCTGTTGTCATCTTCTGATGGCAGACTTTGCCCAATATCGTTCCTTTTGATCATGATGAAGTTATGAAATGAGCTAGCTGACCAGCCTATCTTAGTAAAGTAAAGCAGTATCATGCGCAGGGCTATTTAATGACTGCACTGTTACACATTTCCTGCTATATTTTATTAACTTAAAGGTGCTGCACATTCTAGTTTGTAAGGTTATGATTCTCAGATTTGTTTTGTTACACTGCATTTGATATTGGTTTTGTAATATAATTATAAACAGATTAGATTTTTTATCTGTCTATTGGTTTTCAGTGCTTTTATTGCTTTTTCTTTACTCCCACTGTGTCACTATTTGAGACAAGTAACAGAATTCCCTCCTCTAGTGTTCCTATGTAGTTTTGTACGCCATCTTGAAAGGGTGTGTGCATGTATGTAATACTTAGGGAGAGGATGAGTCTCTCCAAAAGCCCCCAGGGGTCCCATATACAATCAGTACCAATCATCCCAAATAGATGGCACAACATTGAGAATTGTATCCAGTTAATCAGAGTAGGCCTACTGAAATCAATGAACCAAAGTGAAACATCCCCAGTAATTCCAATGGGTCTACTCTGAGTAGGATTATCTTTGGATATAACAATTATTTTACTATTACGTATTTAGTGCCAAATTGTTAGAGATTTTGTTTAATCCCTAACAAAATACCACCCATAATCCTTTCCTATCTGTCAAGAGTGTGTGCATATCTTGAGGAAGGCAATTTTTATATTCCTTTTTATTAAAAAGAAAAATCTTTGGCCTGTTTCACTTGTGCACTCAGCAATTAAGACATTTTCTTTTTGTGGTTATTTGACCATGTATTCCATAGTTGATTACCTTCTGATTAAAAAGCTTAAATTTGGCCTTTGATACATCGGAACAGTTTCAAAGACATGATGATTATGGATTTCAGTGGCAGAGAAAATTACTTTATCATAATGTCTGGAGCTTGAAACTGAGGAAATGTAATTACTTGTGGGAGCTTTAGGGATAACACAGCTTCAACTACCTACAAAACTGCTCACATGCTGTCCTCTGGAGAGAGAGGTTCAGGGAATTGTATATTCTCACAACTCCAGATGGCATAATTTTCCTCTTAAATTGCAGTTTTGTAGATTTGAGGTTTAACATGGGTGATAATAGCATAAAAGCACTCTTTTCTGGTTGTGTTTACACACACACACACACACACACAATGATTGACCATAAGCAACTTGGAGGACCCAGGAGTCACAGTGTTCAGTTCTCCATGTCATCTGTTGGAGGAGCCAGAGAACCCCCCCCCCAACACCATGTAATGGCTTAGAGAAATAGGGCAGATCCACACCATACATTTAAATGTGGCTCCCCCACAAAAAATCCAGGGAACTGTAGTTTGCTAAGGATCTTGGAAATTGTAGCTCTGTGAGGGGAAACATGCTTCAAATGTACACGGGATGTGCTTTAAATGTATGGTGCCCATACAGTGGGACAAGTTATACAATGTAGCATGACATTTCCTTACCCCATTACCTTTCTTTAACTTGGATTTGTCCTTCATTAGAAGACTACTATGTATTAGAGACCTGTTTTGTATTGGTTTGTTCTTTGACTTGCATAGGCATACTCTTCCCCACACGCTTCCAATTCTTGTTTGAGCATGTTGAATAATGGAATACTTGGATTATGTCTAGCTACAGAAAATGTTAAGCCTGAACACCATTTCCAGATTGCTTGATTCCAAGCAATATTCAAGGTAGCACTTTATCTGAAATATAATGAAGGACAATTCTATTCATACTTGATGACTGATTGGAGGTTTGCAATAGTAATGCCTTTTCAGCTAGAGAACAGAGAGCCTATCTGTTGAAGGATTTCTTCTCATAAAGAGTTGCATTTTTGAGAGTTTGTATAAAATCACCCTCCTAATTGAGTATCATAAACCTGTATGAAGGTTTCTCTTTGCTATCAAGTTCCAAAAGCTTTCATAATCTTGTGCCCCTCTAGCATTTTGCTTACAAGGTCCTCCTAGGCAGAAAATTAAATGTGGGATGGACTCTCTTGTATAACGAAGGTTCTGAACTGCAACTTCTTACACTTAATTTATACAGTACATAGAACTGAAATACCTTCTCACTGTGTCTGCAGTTTTGTATAATGTTACTTTTAAATTCATAATCCATGATTTGAATATTTAGATTTAGATTTAGATTTAGATAAATTTATTGTCATTGTCCGTATATACACAGTATACACAACAACGAAAATCAAACACCCACCCAAAGACCGGGTTCACATATACATTTGCACGTATCTCCGAACTCTCATCCTATTTAAACATAATCTATAAAACATAACATAATCCAGAATATAGCATGACCTATTAAAAGCATAACATAACCTAAAACCTATCTCATTCCTTCTACTCCCTACTTACTAAACCTTGCAACTGGCCCTGAGATCGTTATTTAGTGCAATCAGAGCTCTTGGATAGAAACTATTCAGAAGGCGTGTGGTTCGTGTTTTCATTGTCCTATATCTTCTGCCCGAAGGCAATAGTTCAAAGAAGTTGTGAGCAGGGTGGGTGGGATCTCTCAGAATATTATATGACTTCTTCAAGATGCGAGACATGAAGATCTCATCCAGGGTTGGTAGTCGGAGCCCAATAACGTTCTGGGCAATTTTAATTGTTCGCTGTAAAGCTTTTTTATCCGTTTCAGAGCTGCTCCCATACCACGATAATATACTATAGGTTAAGACACTCTCGATGGTACTATGATAATAGGACAGAAGTAGGTGCTGGGATAGATTCAGTCCCCTGAGCATTCTCAGGAAATACAACCTCCCCTGCACCTTCCTCACAACCATATTAATATTTGCAGTCCATGAGAGGTCCTCCGAGATATAAATGCCCAGGTATTTAAAACTACCAACCCTCTCCACTTCCTCGCCATTTATGTGCAATGGTAAAAATACACTTTTCTTTCTCCTAAAGTCAATTATGAGTTCTTTGGTTTCTTTGGTGTTAAGCATAAGATTATTTTCTTTACACCATTGAATTAACCCCTGTACTTCTTTCCTATAAGCAGTCTCATTGTTCTCACTGATGAGCCCCACCACTGTTGTATCATCCGCAAATTTGATGATTGTGTTGGACTTATACAGTGGGGTGCAATCAAATGTGTACAGAGAATAGAGAAAGGGACTTAGCACGCATCCCTGAGGGGCTCCTGTGCTTAATACTAGAGTAGAAGAATAGTAAGATCCCATTCTCACTGTCTGCGGCCTATCAGTCAGGAAATTCCTTACCCACAGACAGATCTTCTGATGTATACCCAAGTTGGTCATTTTAAGAAATAACCTGTCTGGCAGAATTGTATTGAAGGCAGAACTGTAGTCCACAAACAACAGCCTTGCGTAGGTTCCCTGTCGTTCTAGATGACTCAATACAGTATGGACGGCGATGGAAATAGCATCATCAGTAGATCTGTTTCTTCTGTATGCAAACTGGAACAGGTCTAAAGTGGATGGAAGACTAGCCTTAATATAATCTAGCACCAATCTCTCAAAACATTTCATAACAACAGATGTTAAGGCTATTGGTCTATAATCATTGAGAGATACCACCACTGACTGCTTGGGGACTGGCACTATAATCGATGTCTTCAGGCAGGTAGGGACAAAACCCTGCAACAGGGATAGGTTGAAAATGTCCGTAAATACGCCGGCTAATTCTGCAGCACAGTCCCTAATAGCCCGTCCCATGATTCCATCCAGTCCAGCTGCCTTCCTGATGTTAATGCTCCGAAAGGCACGTTGTACGTCACAGGTCTGTAATAAAAGTGGTTGTCTATCTACTACTGATAGACAACCACTTTTATTACAGACCTGTGACGTACAACGTGCCTTTCGGAGCATTAACATCAGGAAGTGCTGGTGGCCAATGCTGTAGTGACGGTAGTTCCAGTTCCCTCCTCAAAGCGGCTAAAAAATTGATTCAGTTGATCAGCCAGGTGCGCACTGCTGCTAGCCAATTCGTTTTTAGTATTTTGTCCTGTAATTTGTCTCAAGCCTTGCCATACTCGACGAGGGTCGGAGCTCTCAAAATGTTTTTCGATCCTCCGGCAGTATGTAGCTTTGGCGTTCCTAATGCCCTTTTTCAATTTGGCTCTAGCTTCTCTATACTGCTGCGCATCACCAGAGTGAAAAGCAGCATATTTGAGACCAATGCTATGCAGTGCTATACTAAACACAGCCATTGTGATTAATGTATACACTAAAACTAAAACAAATCTCTCTATTCTGTACTAAAAAAAGAAAAAGTCAAGTTATTTGTATTTTCTTTGTTGGAAGCTGTCTTGTAAAGGTTTAATCTTAAAGGCATCCTCAGAATACAGTGGTGCCTCGCAAGACGAAATTAATTTGTTCCGCGAGTTTTTTCGTCTAGCAAATTTTTCGTCTTGTGAAGCACGGTGTTGGAAAAGTTTTGGAAAAGCTTCAAAAATCACCAAAAACCTCAAAAAAGGCTACCATACCGCGTTCTATGAGTTGCTCCTCGAAGTCAAGTCGCAACTGTATTAACAGTGTTAAGAAAAAGGAAACAAACTTGCAAGACGTTTTCATCTTGCGAAGCAAGCCCATAGGGAAATTCATCTTGCGAAGCAGCTCAAAAACCGCAAAACCCTTTCGTCTAGCGAGTTTTTCGTCTTGCGAGGCGTTCATCTTGCGGGGCACCACTGTATGTTAAATAAACAAAGAATGCCTTCAAGGTATCACAAATATAATTCTTGTTATATGTGCCCTAATGTACCATATCCTCAAACAATCAGCAATCCTGGGTTAGCACTATGGGATTGGGTTTCCTTTGAGTGGGAAAGTGATGCATTGAAACATATGGGATCTTTGGAGGGGAGACAAAGGGTTAACACCCCCCTGCCAGGGTTGCGTTATGGCACCTGCATGTGCTCTTCCCTTTATGCCAATGTCATGGAACTCATATTTATGATACATTTCCTTAATAAATAAAGCAAAACAGGTGCTACAAACCAGTACTTTGATAGTGTGGTTTTATTACTGCTTCGATAATACCAAAAAATGTTAGCAAGAAGATGAGCTCCTTTATCTTTATGGAACCGTGAAAGTGATATCGACTGATTTCAAACTGCTGGGAAGAATATATTACCTTGGTCCTCAAAGCAGCTAACTTTTTTATTTCACCAAAGAGACAGCATATGAAAAAATTCTTAAGAAATCTCCAGCCATTAAAAACAACAACCTAACTTGTATATATTGAACTATTACCGTGTCATGTCTGTAAATCATGAGGATGTTATAGCACGTGTGCATTATATTAGCTCATATGTTATCAAATTGCTCCCTTCTTTGCTTGTATTTAGGATTATGGGGCCCCCTGCCATCATACTTCAGCAGTATGGGAGCCCCTTCCCTGTGGTGATCGAATGCCATTGCAATAAGCATCTCTGCATGGGTAGAGCAAATCACACCAGTCCTTCCTTGAAGCTTCATACTCGCCTCTTTTTATATAACAACATGTGGAACTGTAAAGTGTCCTTTGGCAGAGATAAACTTGCAAAGGCTTGCAGGTGGAATTCCTTCCTATTACAGCCTACCAAAGGATTCAGAATTTGCCACTCTAGATGTTGCCAACATTTATAACCTGTGTGTTCAGGTTTTGCTGTAGGTAAGGTCCAGAATGAGATTATGCATTAATCCTGGGAATTTATTCATTTAGACTGGCTTCCCAAAAATCTCAAAGAGATTTAGAACACATTAAAACTTCAAATAAAATAATCTAAAATAAAACAAGACTGTGTTTTAATTGGTGTAAAATGCCTTGAGTCCCAGTCTGGGGAAAAGGCAGTAAGTAAGTAAGTAAAATTTAACACATTTATTTATCATTTGGCAGAATGTAGGCCAAGTAGCGGGGACGCGGGTGGCGCTGTGGGTAAAAGCCTCAGCGCCTAGGGCTTGCCGATCGAAAGGTCGGCGGTTCGAATCCCCGCGGCGGGGTGCGCTCCCGTCGCTCGGTCCCAGCGCCTGCCAACCTAGCAGTTCGAAAGCACCCCCGGGTGCAAGTAGATAAATAGGTACCGCTTACCAGCGGGAAGGTAAACGGCGTTCCGTGTGCTGCACTGGCTCGCCAGATGCAGCTTTGTCACGCTGGCCACGTGACCCGGAAGTGTCTCCGGACAGCGCTGGCCCCCGGCCTATAGATGTGAGATGGGCGCACAAACCCCAGAGTCTGTCAAGACTGGCCCGTACGGGCAGGGGTACCTTTACCTTTACCTTTAGGCCAAGTAGCGGGATCAAAACAGCATTTAAAATTTTCACGGTTGTTTTCCAAGCACACTTTCATGGAACCAAGTTCTGTTGAACTGCATGGGACTTCCTTCTGATTGCAAATATTCCATGAACATTGCACTCAAAGAGGTTCACAACAAAGGCATGATCAAACAAAAGTACATCACTATCCGTGGCACAGTTCAAAGCAGTTTTGTAATAAAAATGCAGAATCAAATTATATCAATGTATTAAGAAGTCAGAATTCAAAATGAATCAGGGCAGTGGTATGGCAACAGCAGTGTGAAAGCTTTTAAAGAGCTGCAGAGAAAGGTGGGACCAGCGTTCAGCCTTAGGTGTTTGCAGGAACAAGGTACGGTATTCCATCCCCTCTAGCCTAACTTTTAAGCGGAAGATGGCAAAGCACTCTGATTATGACGGTCTCTCTACAGAAGGTGACAATGCTCTGAAGTTCATACTCATTTGTTGTGGAGTCTCAAGGGGAGTTCTGAGACAGGACATACTAATGCAGATTGTCTCTGTAATGCAATAAAGCACAGAATGCTGAAATGGAAGAATCACAAAAGGCCAATCAATGCTTAGCAATTCCCTGGAAAACTCCATCATGAATTCCAAATCTAGAGGGTGCTTCACAAATATTTCTGTCTTTAATGGAAACCATAAAAGCTACTTACAGGTGATACTGTATGAGAGACATGCTTTCAAAGATCTTCATATACCAGCCATCTATTTTCACTTCTTTGATGCTTAAAGCACAGTTGTACAGCTGTTACTTACTTAAAGATCAGCCCAGATAGGAACAATGGAAGATTTTTCTATACATGCAATTTCTTTGTAAAGAATTCATTCCCTTTCCAGGTGCACAGACAATAGATGTTGCCAATGAATCATATGAAAAAAAGCAGTGTGCAGGGGACTGATCCTGAACATTGTGCAATGAAAGGGGGGGAAAACTGAGATGGAAAAATTGAGAGCATTCCTGTGTTCTTGCTTTTTGACATTGCCTTTTGAAGAGCATCATGTAGAAGGGCAGGGAATATTAGCAATCAGAACACTGCAAGGGCCTTTTCTAAAGGGTAGTCTCTAGGTCCAAGTTTCAAAAGCACTGGAGACCAATTCTGAGATTAATAATAATATTTTTTTAAATTTATACCCTGCCCCTCCTGGTTTAAAAACTGGGCTCAGGATGGCTAATAAAACATTGATTAAAATGTGACTTAAAAACAGCATAAAACAGCATAGAATACAACATAAAATGCAGCATCAATATCAATAAAATTCAAAAACTCAGGGGTCATTATTAGAAGGAAAAAACCCCAGTCAGTAGACATTGAACAATCACCAGGACTAACTGGCCAAGTTGGTCCTACTAGGGCCAGCAAGGAGACCAGGAAGAATTTAAATGTGGGGTCCCAGAAAGGGTTTCTTCATAGAAGAGGGAAGGTAAAAGGGAATAGAGGATCAGGCTAATTCAAACTGAAGGCCAGGCGGAACAGAGTCTGGGGAAAATATGCCAGGCTAATGCTAGTGGATATCAAAAGGACTTCTCATAAGACTGCAAACTTTAGTTGGCTTGGAATAAAACATGCTTTGCATGTATGAAGTCCTGGGTTCAGTCCCTGATAATTTAACCCTTTATAGATCTTGATAAGAAAGCTTAGCAAGGCCTTCCCACATGAGACTTCAGAAATATGCTGTCACCTCTGGCTAGTAATGGACAATGGATCTTGCCATGGGCTTAGGTGAAGGGATGGATGAAGGCCACAATTAGCATCTGGATGCTGAAGCAAGACTTTAAAGCAGGGAAGGAGAGATGCTGACCATCCCATGTGTTCTTTGAGGACTACTTCTCTCATCATCCCTGACCATTTGCCAATCTAATGGGAGTAAGAGACCAACACACTTCAGGAAGACCATGGGTTCTTCATCTCTGTTTGAAGGTCCTGGTTCTAGCAGGGAAAAGTGACCATGTGAGCTCCACTTCAAACTGCAAAATGCCTTTGGCTAGCATAGACTCTTTGCCAGAAGGATTCCCTCTTAAAGAATTGCCCCAAGACAAATTAGATTTCTCCCATGCCCCTATGTTTTATTTGTAACGTAGGCTGCAGATCAATGTAAAGGTTAAGGGGAGGAGAGGAGAGAAGCCAATAATGTTCTGTACAAAAGCAACTTCTTAGTTCCTGGTGTCCTTAAGGAAGAAAGAGAAAAGAAATTCAAAGTACAGCATTATTATAATAAAAATGATGATGACCAATGAGAAGAATATGAAAAACTGGTGAAAAGAAGCTCTCAGTTCCAAAAGGCACATGGATTCCCTTTGCAATTGGAAAACACATCAGTTAAATATTGAACAAAATATAATAAAGGATTAGAAGCCTTCCGAATAGTAATAATAATGGGTACTAAATTGCAAATGTGTTTGTACTTCGTTTCTCATGTCAAATAACCTTTTTCATATATGCAAGAATGGAAGATATTCAAACATAATATTTGCTTTTCTTTCCTCCTGCCCTCCCACCCTGAAAAAAATAAAAATCTTGTTGGCATAATTGACAATGAAGTCAGAACAGAAGTTATTTCTAGTGTGTAGCTTAAGCAAATTAAACGAAGTCATGTATCCTGTTGAAAGGTAAGTGGTTTGCTCCTTTTAAGGCTCCTGAAGTGCCTGCATCCTGCAAATAGAGGTATTTCCCCCTCCCTCTGTTGGGATTTTTCTAGCCTTGCTGCAGAATAGACTAATCTTGGATCTGCTCTATTACGATCCCTTAGGACCACCTGTCAACTGAAAAAGTGCGTTGGGGGAGGGGTACATGACCTATGCATTTTCCCAAAGTGACCTGTACTTAGTGGACAAATACCTGCTATGCCACTGAGCAACTGCTATGAGAGGGCTCTGATTGTTCTTTTCCCTTCATCCTATTAAAAGGTGGTTTAACTTTTGAAGCTTTGGCCCCTTGAGTTTTCACTGTCAAACTGAAGTGATGTTTACTCTGAGCACAATGCCCCACTCCCTAGCCCATAAAAAAAGAAAAAAATTACCAACATGGGAATCAGGGGCCCACACCTGCAATTTGCATTGTGGGGGGTGGGGGGGGAGAGCTCCCATTCACTTCACTTGCAATTTGAGGGCATGGGTGGCCCAATCTCAGTTGGGACCTATGGTATTCCCCCTATGCTAAGGTCCTGACCTAGGCTAGCCCTATTCACTATTTTTAGGGGGAAGAAATTATTTTTTATTACTAACTTTTTATTATTACTATTATTACTACTGTTATTATAAATATTATTTATGCTTTTCAGGTTTAGACATTTCACCAATTTTACATTAATCTTAACATTTCAAACCTTGACTTCCACCCCCTCTTTCTGCAGTTCCTTAACTTTATTTTTAATATCTTCTGTATATCCAAATTAACTTAATTTGCTCATTTATCCATCTACTTTAAATATATACTGTTATAAAGCTGCAGGTTATTACAATAATCCTGCCAATGTTCTTATCTGTTTACAATTTATCTGTAAATATTCAATAAACCATTTCCATCCTTTATAAATGTTTGTTGTTATTGTTGTTGTTATTTGTTAACCACATAGAAGTTCTATTTACAACAACATGTTACATAGATTTTGTTAAGTTAATAATAGTATAAATAAATAAATAAATAAATAAATAAATGCCACATGTAGTTTGGCCTTGTGGCTAATCTATCCAGAGATGTTGGGTTCAATTCTTAGTGTGTAATGTTTGGATAACCATCATTCATTCTGCCCTACTGATATATTTGTTTGGGACATACACATACATGCCTGATAGAATGCTTGGCGTACTACGTCCTGTATCACCCCACTACAGTGTGCAATGGTCCCTTTAAGGTACTGTTTTTAGAGGGCTAAAGGATACATCAACTACTGGAGAAAATGAAGATGTCAACAGGTGATGTTTGTGGATTTTGTTAAGGGTCCCCTGCAGTTTCTCCACATAATTTGTCTACCACGCCTTACGGACATACCCACAAGAACAGGTACACCTGAACAAGACAGATGGATTGGCCTCAAAGCTTGGGGTAGTCCCTTAGAGGCACATGCCAAAAGAACACTCAGTCCTCACATCATTACATAGAAACAAAATGTTGCCGTTATGTTCACTACTTCAGAGTAGCTTTGTTTTTCATGACTGTAACAAAGGTGGGGGGAGTGTTTTGCATTGTCTGAAATGTAAAATGACCACTCCACACCCTCCGCAGCCCTTTCAGGAAATCCTGACTAAGACTGGTATCCACCACCTTAACAGTTTTCTCCCGTTTAACTGGAAATTATAAAATTATACAGTTTGCGGTACAATGTTCTGCTAAGTTGGGAACCTATGCAGGGGTCTTTTTCTTTCCCCCCTAAGGGCCAGTTTTCCTAGCCTCAGCCTTAGCTGGCTTTAAGCTTGTCAAGAAAGAAAGAAAGAAAGAAAGAAAGAAAGAAAGAAAGAAAGGTTATTAAAAATGTTCCTGCCTTTCAGTAACTGGGCCTGCTAGGCACAACAATGCAATACTATAGGGACCCTTTCCCCTATTTAGTCATGTCATTTGGCACATTGCCTATAGCTAAGAATGAGATACCATCTGTTATGTGTTCAGAATGGTAGTCTAGCGAATTTCAGCTCCTTGCTTTTTACAACCTAAAACAAAAACGGATTATACCACCTTGTTCAACATTCACATTCATTTGTTTCTCTCTGTTAATCCTCATTTAAATGGTTTATCATTTTACTTAATTTTTATAATCATTTAGAAGATCATTTAGAATGGCAGAGGGCTGAGGTGCTTATGGTGACTGGGCTATTCTAATCCTTGTTGAATTCCCTTGATATTTTGTTTCATTGCCTGTTGAATAAAAAGCCAAAAAAACAACAACCCAAAAAACCAGGGAAGGAGAAGGGAGGGGGGAATCCCCTGAAATGAGTGACAGGGTGCTAATGTGCAATAGTTATGGATACAGTGAGACTACCAGACCGCTTTCAATTTCAGATTTTAATAATTTTTACATTAGACAAAATCGGCATATTAATTTGCTACAAAAGATTGTAATATAATAAAATGCACTCCGAGCAGTCAGAAAACTCTTGGCCAATTCCTTAAAGACTTGAAATGGATATTGTGTGTGTAATATAATTGCTTCATAACGATATGCTCAGAGATGGGTTGTGCCACAGCGAGAGGGTCTGAATTTCATTCCCCCAGGGCTTTTCATAAGCCAGATGAAAACTACTCTTAACAATCCTATGCATGTCTATTTTGAAGCAAGACCCCTTGAACTGAATGTGATTTATTTCCAGGTAAGTGTGTATAGGATTATGCGCATAGTATGTTCAAAGGTGTGTGTGAGCATTTGCATTTTGTGCATGTAGCAGCTCTCCCCCTGGAACCCCCTCGTACCTTCCCCTTTTCTTCCTCTTCCAACCATGGAGATGTTCAGAGGTATTCTAACTACATTCAGTTAAACACGGCTAGAATTGAAGCACTGGGTCTTATCTTTAAAGCCATCAGTGATTTAGGACCTGGATATCTGAAGGCCCTGCTTGTATGTTACGGTCATCTGAAGAGATCCTGTTAAAACTATAAGATGAACCTTGCTCAATCAGACTGATGTCCAGCATTCTCTTCTCACAACAACCAACCAGGCACGAGTGCAATTGGCCTTTCCCACTTGTGATCCACAACAAATGGCATGCAGAGGTACCGTATTTTTTGCTCTATAAGACGCACCAGAGAATAAGACGCACCTAGTTTTTGGAGGAGGAAAACAAGACAAAAATATTCTGAATCCCAGAAGCCAGAACAGCAAGAGGGATCTCGCTTCTGGGATAGCCTCTTGCTGTTCTGGCTTCTGGGATAGCCGCCGAAGCCTCTCCCGGGCAGTGGGATGAAGGCTCCCCCTGCCCGGAAGAGGCTGCGCGCGGCTAAGCTGCCCTCTGTCCCTTCCCACAAAAGCCAACCAAGAGCCGCACGCTCTTTAAAGGGAGCATGGCTCTTGTGGGCTTTTCTACGAGGTGGGAGAAGCCCTATCAGCATGCCTGTCAGCATTCACTCCATAAGATGCATGCACATTTTCCCTTACTTTTTAGGAGGGGAAAAGTGTGTCTTATAGAGCAAAAAATACGGTATATTGCCTCTAACACTAGAGTTAGGACATAGCTGCCATGGCAGGTAGTCAATGATAGCCCTGTTCTCTATACATTGGTCTTATCCCTGTTTAAAACCACCCACTATCCCTTGTGGTAGTGAATGCCATAGTTTAACACTGAGGTCCAGCTCTGAGGGCCTTCTGGCGGTTTCCTCACTGCGAGAAGTGAGGTTATAGGGAACCAGGCAGAGGGTCTTCTCAGTAGTGACACCCACCCTGTGGAACACCCTCCCATCAGATGTCAAGGAAATAAATAACTAACTGACTTTTAGAAGACATCTGAAGGCAGCACTGTTTAGGGAAGTTTTTAATGTTTGATGTTTTATCATGTTTTTAATATTCTGTTGGGAGCTGCCCAGAGTGGCTGGGAAGACCCAGCCAGATAGGCGGGGTATAAATAAATCATCATCATCATTATCATCATCATCATCATCATCATCATCATCATCATGTTCTGTGTGAAGAAGGAACTCCTTTTGTGTGTCCCAACATTCGGATTCATTGGCTGACCCCGAGTTCTAACCTTATGAGAAAGGGAGAAAAACTCAATATTCACTTTCTCCACACTATGCCTGTATGCACTTTGTGTTCCTGCAGAAGATAGGGACATCACACAGCACAGGCCTTTTCATCTGCAGCACATGGACTGTGGAACTCTTTCCTGCAGGAAAACTAGCTATCTACCACATTGGACACATTTAAGCACTGGGTGAAAATGACATGCAGTTTATGGTATTGCTTGCTGATCGTTTTAAGCTGTTATCTTGTTGGTTTTGCTGTTGGATTGGTTGTGCTGTTTAGTGTTTTGAATATCAGGTTGTCGTTTTAATTGGTTTGGTTTTTGCTATTGATTGTAAGCCACCTTGAATATCCTTTCTGGGTAGAAAATATGGGATATAGGTATTATAAATCAATAATACAGATAATAAATTCTCATTTCTAACATGAAATGCACACTTTATAATTATCTATCTATCCATTGCAAAATATGTAAAGAAAGAACAAGCAATATTTCATTTCTATTAAGTGATTCATATGGTAGAATTCTCATAATGCTAGATTCTAATATAAATAAGTTCCATTAGTATAGTTCCACACTGAAGTATCCCTAGAGCTAAACCATCAGCCTGACCTTCTTATCTGAATGCTAGTTTTTCTGAGAACAACAATGCAAAATCACATATTAGTACTAATTTGGCACTGTCTTTTCCTGTCACAATTGTTTTTACAGCCAGCTCTTTGTTGCCCTTCCAACAGATGCAGTAGGATTTTATAGCAAATGTCTTTTCTGGCTTTCTCTATATCTTTTCCTTCCCCCCCCCCTTTCAAAAATCCCTGGATGTTTAGATAAGCTTGACAGTAGCTCATAGGCACTCTGTATATTTGCTTTTATTTTGCTTTCCCTTTCTGATTGTGATTCTTTTCAGAACAATGGGTGTGTATGGGCCTCCTCTCATGCAGGTGCGTTTATGTTACATTCTGCAAGCATAGCTACATGCTTCTAGCTGCTACTTTACCTGATAGAAATTGCATTGGCACACAAAGGCAAATCTTTGCAAATGAAAGGTAGTTTTAAGGGAGATCATTCAGTATCAAAACTTGCATGAGCATTATGGGGAATGGAAAGATCCAAATCATTTACTTGTAATGCTGAGTTGTGACTAACCATTGATTTAACTAAACACTTTGAACTATCAGCCTCAAGAACTAAGGGACTGGAAATCTAGATCCCAATTTGATGCTGTGTCTGTATTCTAGCAGTTACTGTTCAATGACTGTTTGCTTATACATTTCTGTTTTCTTTGTATGCACTAACAGAGCACCAATTTGTCAAACAGTATTTTAAGCCACCCTTCCCAGTTCCACTTTTCTAGAAAATTCATTGTAAAATCATTGGGTTTAAATGTAGCTTTGAAACAGCTCATAATTTCTACCACTAGAGAGCACTACAATATTAAAAGCTTCCTTGCCTTTTGTGAACATTTTCTTATTTCCTTATTGAAAACAGAATTGATTGGCTTTATAATTCTGCCCCTAATAAGATTCTAAAACATATAATTGGGATTATCTTGAAGGGTAAAACACCATTCAAAAGATGAAGAGAGTCCCTCTCTCCACTGACTCACACACTTAATTTAATATTCTCCCTGCAGCATTTCCCACTTTTCCATTTAAAAGTGTGTGTTTTTTTCTGAGGCATTAGAAACTGCTGCAGCAAACATCAAATGAAGCCCCAGCTGTGCACACCATAAATCAACACATGCATAAAACCTTTGACTTGCACCCTAAAGATTAGGAAGATAAGCATACCTAAAATTTACCGGTAAATATGATCCAGACAGCTTATGAGAGCAGTATTTGGTTCCGTTAAGATCTTCAGAAGGCATCATAGCGGACAGACTACCATGACATGCACATTTCCATGTATTCACCTATGCACACTCACAGAATTCTTATTGAACCAGTACTGTTCAAGTGTAGCATTCTTGGTACAGTGCTATAAAAAGGTAAAGGTACCCCTGACAGTTAGGTCCAGTTGCGGACGACTCTGGGGTTGCGTGGCTCATCTCGCTTTACTGGCCGAGAGAGCTAGTGTACGGCTTCCGGGTCATGTGGCAAGCATGACAAAGCCACTTCTGGTGAACCAGAGCAGCGCGTGGAAACGCCGTTTACCTTCCTGCAGGAGCAGTACCTATTTATCTACTTGCACTTTGATGTGCTTTCGAACTGCTAGGTGGGCACCAGACAATGGGAGCTCACCCCTTCGTGGGGATTCGAACTGCTGACCTTCTGATCAGCAAGCCCTAGGGCTCTGTGGTTTAGACCACAGCGCCACCCGCATCTGTGCTATAACCACTTGTAAAACAGACAAGGGAACTGAATCCCAATAACATACAAACTTTAATTCAAAGGGCTAAATCAGATGGCTAAATAGATATTAAAAGCAGTTTCTAACATAATATCCTCCACATCAGATATGATTGTTGTGGGCACTGATCCATTTCTAGTGATGGGTAAGTTGTCTCAAATTGTAGCTAGTGATCCAGGATGCCATGGGAATGTCCATGAGCATTGATTATAACAGCTAGTCATCCATCATGAATCCCATCAACATCCACATCCAAAACACATATCTAGGCAGTTCAATGAGTACCAGATTAGCACTTCTTTACTGGGTCTTCATTGCAAAACAATAACATGAACCAGATGGTTTCAAGCAAGGTAACTAGAAGGCCAAAGCACTGATGCTGCAAAAAGTAGACTCAATATACCGTAATATATGATATTACTAAAAGCGTCTTTTTTATTCTTTCTAGTGCAAGATCAGTGATTTCTTTCTCTCTTTTTTTAATAGTGTTCATACAGTATCGTGGGAGCCTGAACTAAGAAAAGGAATTGCTTTTGGTGCTCCTAATCATATTATTCAAGTCCCCTGCCCAAATCCAATATGTCTCTTGGCTGTGTCTTAATGGTTCACATCTGTGGCAATAAATATCAAATGCATGGAGAAAAATAGTGAAGGAAACTCCATTGTGATAATGAGATTACTCTGGAAATAAAGCGCTGGATTACTGAAATCTAATTTGGAAGTGATAAAGTGCATACGATTGCCAAGTAATTATTTCTGCGGAGTCCTTTTCCATGAGGAAAAGGTCTGTGATTAGACATTACACTATGTTAATGTCACTGGAGCTTGACCTTGGTGTGAATGGGCAGAATATTTTGTGGCAAATAACAAATCAGCATTCAATGCTGTATTAAGACTGTGAATTTAGGGCTCAGGGTTGTGTTGGTCCCACAACATCAGAGATAGGCCCAGATGATACAATTTATTGAGTCAATTGTGTTTGTCTAAAGTTTGGGGGTGGGGAGCAGCCTTATCAATGCTAGTTGGTTGTCTTCAGCCAATTTGGGGCATTTGAAGACTATGCTGGACTAGTGGTTACTAATTTCCTGTGCAGGAGCCCTGCATCTCTTTCGTGTGTGTGTGTGTGTGTGTGTGTGTGTGTGTGTGTGTGAGTGAGAGAGAGAGAGAGAGAGAGAGAGAGAGAGAGAGAGAGAGATTCATTCCATGGGTTGATAGGGCAGTAGAAATACGTTCATCTTAAATTCAAAATCATATTGCACATATTGACCATATTTGCCTGCAGACATCTTTTATTTGATCTTATTTGCTTTCTTTAATTAATGAAGCCTGCAGGCTCAATCATTGTCTCATGATGAAGAAGGAGAAGGAGAAGAACTGAAAAGTGACAGTGTATGAAATTTCCTGCATGTGACTACCAAGTGAAAGTCTGAAAACTCAGGGATCTACCCGTGACTGTTGGTTGCTATTTAAATGCGATGTCCCAAAAGTGGGACAGCATATGAACAATCATATATATGCATTTTTGAGACATCCATTCCCCCAGTTTACAGACATCATACAGTCTTTAGGATTCAAGATGGCACCATCAACACCATTACTTTTAGTGATGCTTTCATCCAGTCAGAAAAACCATGATGCCAAAATCAGGAAATACAATGGAAATGAGGCCACCAGCAAACTAGCTGCACAGAAGTATCAAGGAGGGAAGTTATTTTCACTGGGTCTACTGGACATGGGGAAAATATTAAACTCCTCCATCCTTGTGTTGTGATTCTGATCCCCGTGCACTTATTTTTAAAGTAAGACACATTAAATACACACACATACCCTTAATGTATTGTCTAGTTTTGCCCTCATCTGGATAACAGACTGAACTATGTGAGGGGCATACAAAATTCCCAAGTACTTTTATACTGATTTCTCATATACTGGTAAGCCTGAACTGTAGCAAAAAGACTTGTCTCAGCCTTCCATTTCTCTCATTCTAGCAATCTATCTTTCAAAAAAGAATTTATTTATTTTTTTGCTTCTAAAACATTCACCGTTTTAAATTAGAGGTTGTACAGTTGATTTAAGCCATATAATAATAATTTAGCTAATATCTGAATTTTAATAGTGCCTAGACAATACAATCAAAACATTCTGTGTTTGGGGTAAGCAGTCGCTGCCCCAAGAACCACACACCTGTTAAGCTGTAGTATTTGGCATAATGGCTGCTACATCTCATTGATATTAATGGAATTATGCTGGCATAAATCCAAGTACTCTGACGTCTGTTTTATGAATTGCTGTAAGAATTTTAAATGCATTAGAAATTAAAGCCAGTAAATCTCTATGTGTCAGTAGACTGAACATTTGATCTATGAAATCAAGATGGCAAATGCAACATGAGCTCTGGTGAACCAGGCCTAGAAGTTTATATTACATTTATTTTATTTTATTTTATTTTAAATTGGATCCTTCTATCCAGCTTTTGTAATATTAATTACTATGCATAAAATCATATGACAAAAACTGAAATCTAACATTGATAAGAACATAAATATCAACAAAGCATAGAATTGTAGGATTGGAAGGGACCATGTGCAGTCCAACCCCTTGCAGTGCAGAAATCTTTTGCCCAACTTGGGGTTCAAACCCATAACCCTGAGATTATGAGTTAAGATATTTCCGTTCCACCTTAAAAAGGGGACAGGCTGTTGTGAGTCACAGCCTATGTATTTCCTGCTCACAGGAAGTTTCTGTTTGTCTATTGCTTTCGTTTCTCTCTCTGTGCTTGAGACATCGAAGCAGGCAGTCATGTTTTTTTCTTTGTTCTGACCAACGCTGAATAAAGTTGTAAATATGCTCTCCTGAGTGCATCTTTCGCTGTACAAACTCTGCTGATAGAGCGTGCACGAGCTCTGGAATGTGGCAAGTAATTTCTGAGGCTTCGTGTCGCTATTTGACTGATACTGTATCTACGGGAGATCGATGGATCGTCCGGAGGCGACGTGGAACCATGATGGCCTATGTCTCCCTGGCAGTATCCCAACAGTCCAGTCTAACCCCTTGCAATGCAGGAATCTTTTGCCCAACTTGGGGTTCAAACCCATAACCCTGAGATTATGAGTCCAATGTTCTACAAAGCAGAGTCGCAGCCTAATAAGGAAGCAACCTTGGCAGTCACTGTTCATTCCTCACCTGAAACAAAGCCATTTTGAGCTTCGTGGTAGGAAGAACCCACCACCTCCTTACTAGGCATTCTAGATCAACTGAAGTTTCTGAACAGTTCTTCAAGCGCAGCCCCATATACAGCACATAAATGTAATCCAAAAGAAATGTGACTGCCTAAACAAAATAGATGCACCTTACCTAGTTTTAAGTATTAAAAAAACACACACTAACCCCACTTTTTTTAGGTGCTTTTGGCTGCAATCCCATATGTTCTTACCTAGCAGAAAGTCACATCAAATTCACTGAGGTTTACTGCCGAGTGTAAGTTTATAGGATTGCATAATTAATACTATTTCAGATGTGATCCTATAATGTTTCCTGGGAGCAATTTTGAATTGAAATCAGCAAGTCTTACTTTTGAATAAGCACATACCAAATTAGTCTATTATGGTATTATTACAGGGCACTCTAAATGCAAAGCACTATGGCACTGAGTTGGTTGCCGTATTTAAAAAAGTGAAAATCTGGGCTTTCCACTGCATTTTTCCGCCTATGTTTTATGGTGGATAGTCAGTCTACAAAACTGATTTAGTTTTTTTTAATGCTACCATTTGCTTTTAAATGAAAGTAGATGACCTTATTATTCTGTCTGTTCAAAATTTGTAACAACCCTTTTTCAGTGTGATCTGTAGGTCCATGACATCAGCATAAGTGGCTATTGCTAGTTGGGTTCAACTGAAGAACCTCTCTGTGAAGTAAGCTCCATTGAGATGAAGAGACCTTGCTTCCAATAAATGTGTCTATGGTCAAGGTGTCAGTGCCATAAAAACTAAAGGGACAAGCTAGGGAGACTCATGCTATTATCTTATACATGCTTACCTGAGAATAAGCCTTATTTTACTTAATGGGACCTACCTTTAGGTAGGTATGCACAGGACTGTGCTGTAAAAATACTTTCACAAAAACTATATGCTTGTCAGAATATTAGGTAGCTCTGGGACTTGGCAGTGAGGCTTGGACTGGGGTCTCTGCTTGGAGCCAGTTCAATGTCCAGTCAAGCTAGTCCTGGGCAGAAATTTGTTTTCATGCCTACCTAATTCTTCCTGAACTGAAGACATAAAGAAGAGCTTTGGGTCTGAATTATGCTTTGAAAACCCATGCCCCCTATTCTCCAAACATGGGGGGAGGATGGAGAATCATGATCATCGTAACATTATTAAGCTGTGCACAGTTAAACTATGAAACTCACTCCCAGAGGAGGCAGTGATGACCACCATCTTAGATGGCTTTAAAAGTGGATTAGACAAATCCACAGAGGAGTCGGCCTAGCTATGTTCTGCTTCCACAGTCGGAAGCAGCAGTGCTTCTGCATTCTAGTTGCTGGAAACCACAAGAGGCTGAACCCTGTCGTTCCTGTTGGCTCTAGGATTCAGCCAACTGAGACCGGATTCAAAATTAAGCCCAGAGGCTAATGAGGAATCTTATTAATTTAAGAAAACGTTGTGAAGTATCCAGAGGGGGAGAGCTGTTTGTGGCCTTTGTGGGCCAGAGCTTTTGGTGATTCTTGTGACCCGAGTTGGAGGGATGTGGGGTGGGTTTATTATTGTCCCAGGCTTTTGAACTCGGTATTTCTCTCTCTTAAAAAACGTCAGGCGCAGAACGTCTATTTCTGCGTCTTGGCTGTAAGGATTTATTAATGCTTTTACAGATTTCAATCTGCCAGCCACGGATACATATGAAAGATTTTCTCAAGGCAGTTATGAGACTCTAATGGGTTAAATTAACCAGGCAGTATAAATGTAAGCTGAACATATGGTCCAGGCCCTTGGAGGGTTTTGGAAAAATGTCTGGTAAAACAAGTAAAGCAGATCCTTGGAGAACACGGTGTCAGTGTGAAAATGCCCCCTCCCCATCCCACTTGTTGTTTTTTTTACCACCGAGAAAAAATCAGGTTGTCCACCATAATTTCACCTGTCTGCCAGTTCACAATGATACAGGAGGATAAATTCTGCTTAATAGAGACAAAGAGGAGGAGAAGTGCAAAGCCTACTGGGGATACTGGCATGAGGCAGAGGAAGGTGAGAAGCCTTGCACAGCTCTCTAACTCAAATGGAAACAAAAGAAAATGTGAGGTGAAGCAAAAGGGAGGGGGACACAGTTCCCGTGAGCATCCTTTTTTCCTTCTCTTTGTCCTTAATTGTAACACTTCAGACCTAATGAGTTCAGTAAATGAGATATATTGAGTTCCTTAAATGAAATGCCCCACCACTGTAAGACTTGTCAGACTGAAATCCTTTCTGGGAGTTTTGTACTTTAAAAAAAAAATTAGCCAAGGAAGCAGGTCTTTTTTTTAATGCCACTTGGAAAAAAAGAATGGTGAAATGCAAGTATATGTTTCGAAAAGCAAGGAGTTCCAAAGCTTTAGGAAGGCTCAGATGGCCTGCTGAAATCCTAACCTCACTTACCTGGGAGCAGGGATGAGAGAAAAATTCGATTCATTTCTAATTTACAGCAGAATTTGTCAAATTTCAGAAACAATATGGAAATCAAAACACAACTGTGCTTTGAGATTTGCACATATCCAAAATTTAAGATGCAGTTCTCCAGCCAAAGAATGTTTACAAAAATGTATATATTAGGGGGAAATGTGCAGAACAATTAATATATTAGTGAAAATAACATACAGAAATACATTATATTCAGAGAAATTGCTTTCAAAAAAATACGTGCAATAGTCAAAACTGCATACAAAAATGTGTTTAGCATTCTAGAGAATTTTCATGAAGATTTTTTTTTCTTTCAAAAATCACAAAATGCTGCAAGCTAATGTGGTTTGATTATATCTGATATTTCTTCAGCATTTATTCTTACATGTTTGCAGGGAGGTTATATGACAATGAGCATTTATCCTGCCTGTGGGTAGATTTGTTGTTCCCAGGTGGTTGTTTTTCAGTTACAAGAACCAATTGCTGAAGGACCAAGGGTATTGCAGCAGAAGTGTGCTATTTAATTAGCTAATTACAAACATGGATGGGGGAAACTATGCTTTTATACCAGAGTATAACATGGTAAGAAAATACACTATTATAAAATATGGCAATAAAATGACCCCAAATACATCATTGTGAAAACAGTTACACCAGCCTTTGCCAAATTGATTCCCTCCAGATGTTTTGAACTACAACTCCCATCAGCTCCAGATTCCACAGTATAGACTGAATTGCATGGGGGGGGGGATGTGGTGGCTCATAGCTAATCCCTTTGACAAGTCTTACAGTTTTGACAAGAGCATGCATCCATATGGGAAGCATTCTTAATACTCCAAAGGGACATTGAGAAACAGCCAGCATCTGACTTGGAGGAGAGAAATGTCATCCTTGAGACTCCTTATTTAGGGCTTGGAAACTACAGATCAGGTGTGTTAATGGGATAATAACGCTGGCTTAACATCTCTCATGCCAAGTGTTTGTGTCTGCCCAGTAAAGAATACAGCTGCACACAAAAATTATGAGTGTGAATGCATATTGGAATATCTACAGAGAGGGGCTTACCTCTCCTAAGTTTTCTTAAATCAAATATATAAAAAGAAAAAAAAGGGGGAATCTATTTTCAATACTAAACCAACAAAAAAAATCATTTTCAATGGGGAAAAACCCCTATCTTCATATCTTCTCATATTGTGAAATCAGTTACACGTGGTTTTTGATTTGTAGACAATAAAACACTTAAATACCTCGTTGCTTTCAAATAAAGTTCTTTAACTGGCTGTTGGAAAACACCCAGAGACAAATAGGCTGTAAAATGCACTGGACTCAACCACTTTATTTCTAGTGTCAAGTCATGCTGCTCCATTCATGCTTTAGATTAGAAGCAATCAGTGACCATGAACCCCTCAGGCTGAGTCCTGCTCTCTTGCAGGGATTAGGAATCTGAGACCTGTCAGCCAAATCAAGCCATCATCCCATTCTCCACCTCGACCATAGAGATATATTTGATGAGCATCTCTAGCCCAAGGGCGGCTGGACACAGCCCTCCAGGCATCTGTCTAACTTCCACCTCTGGATAAGCCAAGGTGGGCTGGATTCCCACCCCACAGCAAAACCAAAGTAAGTTTCCTGAAATGGCATGATCGTTCCGGAGAAAATGATTAAGGTTTCCTGCTGCTCAAGCCTTAGTTCGTCAGGGCTGTATGAGGGCTCTGGTACTGCGGCAATACATCATGATATCACAAACCCAACAAGGATGTAAAAGAATATTCAGAATAAGAGGGTATGGAGTTTGGGGTGTGTGCATGTGCACACACAGGAGTCTTGGTGTCATCAAGCACATTCGAAATGGAAAAAGACCAGCAATTGAGACCCTGCTGAGGTAAGAGTCACATTTTTCCTAGGTAAAAAATATACTGCTAAGAAAGAATCACTGGAATAGAAGGGAGACCTTCATACATGGACTTCATGAGGCATTTGTTCTGAAAAACAAAACAGGATCCTTTAAAATAAACAATTAGTTCAATAAGTGGGCCTTTATTTTATGCACTATAACTGATAATCGAAAAAATGCTTCAATTCTTCTATCTTTTTTAAAATAAAAAAATTAACATTTTGCGGCATGATTGAGCATTTAGGTCTTAAGGGAGCATGGGAAATGTTAATAGTTGATAAGCAATAGACGAGTACAAATGAGATAAATGTTATTTTCAGATCAGAGTGTGTTTTCAATGAGACCTCTAAATTGCCTCCTTAGACGTGCCCAGTACTTTACAATTTCTGGCTCTAAGCCACTTGCATGCAGTCAATTCATATGTTAACATGCAGGCTTATGCATTCTTATTTTTCTCTAATGGGGTTTCATAGTATATTCTGATTTGCTGATGTTTACAGAGAATTAAAAAAAAATTGATTGGTTACTTCCCTTCCCAGCAATTCTGCACTTTGATTGGCCCTTGGCTGGTGGCTAAGCAACCAAGCCTAGAGTCTCTGGAACAAGTGGCAGCCCTCAGAACAGCAGGGGCCTGCGAGGAAAGAGGCTCTGGGATCAATTAAAATGCCATGCTTTTCCAGGCTGGTTTCCAGAGCATCTGTACATGATTCCACATAAATTTAGGGAATTAAAGATCAGACAAAGGTAAACAGTTCTGTGCTATGGTTAGCATGGAATTAAAATGAAGGGATGAAATATGACAAGGCTATTCAGCCTGGGGCCAGACTTACACCATTTGTTTGAATTTTTAATTTTACATCCAATTTCTCTATTATTTTAAATACAGTCATGAGCTGTTTTTAAAAATCTTAAGTGAGCAGGGATAGATTGAACCTGATTTTTTTTAAAAGAGACTTTTCCAATACAGCCAAACTGGAGAACATGAAAATGTGGGAGGTTTTCAAATGCAGTAGATGCACATTATTGAAATAAAAGCTAAATATATTTTACAAATATTTTTTCCAGTCATGACAGGGGGGGGGGAATATATAGATATATATAGAGAGAGAGATCACTGAGGTTACAGAATTTTGGCTCACATCTTCCTATACGAAAAGCCTATTTGTAGTTTTGCTCAGTTCTAATTCATAATAGTTGTACAACACAAAAAATGCAATGAAATAAACTGCACTCCTTCCCACTTGAGAGAGTAAAGAACCCGTCTGTCCTCTCTTCTGTCTGTTATACTTAATGAGAAAAATGTTGATTATTATGATGAGCAGCAAAAGGGAGAGACTTGACTTTGCAAGGTTCTGGTCACCTACACTATGATACAGCTCTGCTGTAGGGGGCTGTTTATCGCTGTGGCTGAAAAGACATGCATTTTGCACAAAAGAATTCACTGAATCCTGCGTAAGATGATTCTGTGAGTGGAAGATGGGCCACCAAGCAACAGATGGCATGACAAAGGTATCCCCAAAGTTTACTTCTCCATTTTACTTCCCCACCCCCAGCAAAGAGAGAAGAAATAGTGGAATATAGGTCACAGAGAGACATCGAATCCGAATTTAATACAGTAACACAGATGCCCATCTTGTGTACAGAGCATCTCTTGCACATTAGTTCCCTGGAACAGAGCACTCAAATTGTGTCATATCTTGGCTGAAGGCAGTTTTTATACCATATGCCAACTTTCTAAGCATTAGGATGCTTGTAAAAGTTGGTTTTATCTGGCCAGTTATAGAGTGTGTGCTTTGTGGGAGGGTATATACTGACTACCCTTTGAGCAATTGCATCTAATTTCAGAAGGTCAAGATTTGCACGCATAACCAGACATATTTTTCTCTTGGATAAAGGTAAAGGTAAAGGTACCCCTGCCCGTACGGGCCAGTCTTGACAGACTCTGGGGTTGTGCGCCCATCTCACTCAAGAGGCCGGGGGCCAGCGCTGTCCGGAGACACTTCCGGGTCACGTGGCCAGCGTGACATCGCTGCTCTGGCGAGCCAGAGCCGCACACGGAAACGCCGTTTACCTTCCCGCTGGTAAGCGGTCCCTATTTATCTACTTGCACCCGAGGGTGCTTTCGAACTGCTAGGTTGGCAGGCGCTGGGACCGAACAACGGGAGCGCACCCCGCCGCGGGGATTCGAACCGCCGACCTTTCGATCGGCAAGCCCTAGGCGCTGAGGCTTTTACCCACAGCGCCACCCGCGTCCCCTCTTTTCTCTTGGATCCTATTTGCCAATTAGATTATCAAATCTATCACAGCAAATATAGTGATATTAAAATAGACCTAACTAATCAGTTGTCATATGGCTGTGAGGTGCCTGGTTTGTTTTTAAAAAGAAAACATCCTGTGAAGAATGAACCACAATATTCATTGCACTGCAGCATAAGGATGATGCTATATCATTACATAAATGTTCTAAGCCTTGTAACACAACCAATCTCAATGGCTTCCAGAGCAACCTGGAATTTTGTGTAAGTTGTAGAGCAGTTATTGAGGTATGAACAAAGAACTCTCATTTCAGGTTTCTGGTTCAAGCCCAGGTTTTCTTAACAGTTCCAGTCTACTATAGCCTCCGTAAACTGAAGTCCCAACAAACGTTATCACTTTGCAAGGCATTTAAGGTTTATCAAATAAATCTATGAACCTGAGCCATCATAGTTATCTCATTTGTTTTACTGGTAGGATTTTTTTTTAGTGGAAAGAAATAAAAAGACAAATGAGCTATAATTGCTGACATTCAAAATATCAAGCTGGTGTAAGGAATGTGCAGTCCTCTACATGTTTTTTTCCCCCAGACCACAACTCCCATCATCCCTAACCATGGGCCACGATGACTAGGCCTGATGGAAGTTGCAATCCAGCAACATCTGGAAGACCATATGTTTCCCTCCCCTGCTACAAAGTGATATCACTGAGGCTTCTTGTACCTGAGAGACTGTGGACTCAGCTATACAGCTGCAAATAAAACATTTTAAGTGTGTTTTAAGTGCAATATACAATGTGACACTAGATGGTGATAGCGAGCCTAATGGAAAATTCAATGTCTTTTTTAAAATGCTTTTTTAAAAAGGCATTTTCAGAACTTTTTTTATATGTGTGTAGATTCCACCTGTGTGTTTACACTATTTGGGAAAGGACCCCGCTCAGTTGTAGAACATCTGCCTTCATACAGAAAATACCAGGTTCAATCCCAAACACACAGGTGGTAGGGTTTGGAAGGAACCCAGTCTGAAACCCTGGAGGGCTTTGTCATTCACTTTTTAAAATATTGAGATAGATGGACCAATGGTACAAATCACCATCCTATGTTTCTATGATTGAAGTGTTTACACACACACACACCTCATCCATGCTCTGGTGACCTTCCATTTTGACTACTGCAATGCACGGTCTATGGGATTGCCTTGAAGATAATCCAGAGGTGCGAAATGTGGCTACTAGGCTGGTAAGTGGGGCAGCCTGATGAAAACTTCTGTCACTGGTCCTGAAAATGTACTGGCTGTCAGTGAGCTACCAGCTGGAATAAAAGGTGTTGGCACTAATATTTAAAGGCCTCAATAGCTTGGTACTCAAGTTCCTAAACAAGTGCCTTCCTGATTATCAACCATCTGAGACTATGACAGGCAGGTGAAGCCTTGTTGGTGCTTCTGGTTATCAGGGGCTGCCCAGCTGGTACTTACCTGTGACAAGGTCTTTTCACTGCGAGTTCCATGTTTGTGGAGTGCCCTTTCTATTGAGGTGCATCTGTCTCCCACATTATTGACTCTCAGGATAAATTTAAAAACATTCCTCATTATCCAGGCAACCCTGAAACCAGTAGATGAGATAGTAGTTAACTGTTTTTAACATGTTTTAAAACTGATTTGGATTTTTTAAGTGTTAAATCTGCTGCCCTGTTTAGTGTTAAATCTGCTGCCCTGGGCTCCCTCAGGAAGAAGGCTGTGATATAAATTGGATAAATGAATAAATAGTGATTTGTTTGTTTGTTTGTTTGTTTTCAAAATTTTTTTAAAAATCTTGCAAGTTGGTCTTGGTAAGCATTTTTATAAGCACACTGTTGGCATCAAGATTTTAAGGATCTGTCTGCGACTTAATCTATGAGAAGCTGCAGACTCAGGTGACTGGCTTCTTAATAACAAGCATTTAGATAATCATACTTCTTGTGTTAGTACTTCTCATAAATTTGGGACTGTTCACACCTGAATACAGCAGCTTTGGCATTCAAATGAAATAGTAATTATCACACGCGGCACATAAACTAACTCTGGAAAATGTAGAAGAAATGAAGCAATTATCATGGAAGTGCAACTGCTCTTTCCTCTGTCAAAGGATGACTTCATTTTGGAAAGCAATATTATGCCTTGGGCCACATTCAACCAATTCTTGTTGCTGCTTAATAAGCTCAACTCTGACCTCAAGAATGGATTTAATTATACATAGAAAGCACAACCTTCTCTTTTGTATTGTATTCTCCTTTCATATTTTTGAAGGCACTGTGGAGACTGTAGGAACAAAAACAAAAAAAAAATGAAGAAGGGTTCTGTATAAATTATATTCAAGCATTGTTGCCAAAAGTAAATGTAACCAAAATTCCAACCCAAAACTGAGAATTATCTTACCTGGCCAAGGGGCTGAATTATTGTCTGAGACGTATGTCTTTGAATAAGGTCATCTCTGCCAAGCTAGGGTCACAGTTGGTGTATCAGCTTAAAATGACAAAAAGTGCTTCACACCACTGAGATTATACGGGCCTTCGGTGACAAAACTGGATCTGTAAGCACACCTAAACTGTGGAGCTGATCTTCTAAGGCCAGTGAAACTCCATTAGAACAGACTGAGCACCACTCATCTCAGTAGATGAACCATCCACTAAGAGAACCACCATCTTCTCTAGACTGAGTCTCAGTTTATTAACCCTCATCCAGGGAAAACTTTTACCCAGATGTTGCATTCCCAACCACTGAGACTAACCATTATTGATAGACCAGTCCTACATTAATTTTGTAATTAGGTATGGGTGAGTTGCATCTGTTCCAGTTCAGCAATAAAACTGTCCTGAGGTCATTAACTCATGTTTGTGACCGTGTCAGCTTTAGGAAACCCTGAGTATCACCATCTCAGCTGCCTATGGGGAAACTGAGGGAGACCTTCATAGGGTGTCAATGACCCTTTGAGTCTGATAGACTATAATGTGAAACCCAGAGAGACTAATTACTGGTTTCTCCATGGGATACATCTAGGGCAACCAAATTAACATACTGTTATGAATAAAAGAGGATTATAATGTTTTGTCCAAGGCTTTTCACTCAATAAATCAATGCTTCAGACAGATCAGGATCTCTGCAGAGCCTTGTCTGCTTAAAGGGGCCTATTCGACATCTCATACTGGAGACAAACTGCAGTCATGAAACACAAAGTCCATTGCTTATGGAGAAACTCAATAAGGAGTATGTTTATTCATGTATGAAACCCCCAAGTCTCTACATTTACCATATGATAATGGTTAAGAATTGACAAGGCTAGATTTTTTCATTGAACATTTCACATACTGCAGTGAAAAACTCCAGATTCAGTTCAATGAAATAGATTGTGCAAATCATACAGATTTGTATACCATTAAATATTGTGTATTACATTCACAATATCCTATGGAGAGGTATGTGCAGAGGGTTGTATCCAACAAAGCTGTTCAGTTTGTGCAAGGACTTCCACTGGTACAAGAGAATTGCCCCTCTTGCTCCTCCTCTGCCACAAATCTGTTATTTGGGGATGAGGGAAACCCCATAACACTTGGGGGGCATAGCAGGGTGAAGGTGCACAATTTGCATTGCATAAGCAGACATCTTTGAGTAAACAGGATGGCTTGGGATGCAACTCCAAATATTTTGGTAAGCAGAGGAACAGGAAAAGAGAAAAGGCTATATGGAACATTGCATAGCTATGTGGGGGCAGATGGCAAGGAGGTGGAAGCCACAAGGAAGAAGCACAAGGTGCATGAAGAGCTTTGATCATTGTCAAGACTCTGAAGACCCCTGCAGGTGAAAAGGTCACCTGACATCATTGCATGGGGAGGGGAAAGAGAACAATCTGGCCCACCAGCCAAACCCAGTTCCTCACCCTTGCAAGTGTGGGTATTATTCCGATTCAGTAGGGGAGTGCCTGTAGAAAATACTTGGGAAAGCAACAGAGACAAGCCCAGAGCTTTCCCCAAAATGGAGTTTTATTAAGAAAGTATAACAAGATGGCCATGTTAAGTGCAAAGCTTTCCCAAATAACGGAGAAGGAGAGATGGAGGGTGAGCAAACAACACATCTGACTTACTCCCTAAAAGCAAGAGCTGCGGTTACATGTCACTGTCAAAAACATCAATCCTGGGGTTCATAAATACTGGAGACTCCTTTAATGGAGAATTGCCATAGAGACACTAGAAAAACTGAAGACATGAGCAAGGTGGGCCTCAGTCACTGCATAGCAAGCTATCACAGATCATTAGCACTTTCAACTTTAGGCAAACAAGGCAAAATGGGAACCAAACTGAGAGGTGGTAAAAATTAGGTAGTGACTCACCACATGATGATTGATGCTAGCCACCAGTAAGGTGTGAATTAACTATGAAAACTTTTTATGCTCTGTGCACATGACATGCAATATTGAAGAAGAAGAAGAGTTTGGATTTGATATCCCGCCTTTCACTCCCTTTAAGGAGTCTCAAAGCGGCTAACAATCTCCTTTCCCTTCCTCCCCCACAACAAACACTCTGTGAGGTGAGTGGGGCTGAGAGACTTCACAGAAGTGTGACTGGCCCAAGGTCACCCAGCAGCTGCATGTGGAGGAGCGGAGACACGAACCCGGTTTCCCAGATTACGTGACTACCGCTCTTAACCACTATACCACACTGGCTCACACTGGATATTCTTATCACCCTGACCTTTATTATATATCTGAGCTGTGCAGAAGGATGTATTTATGACATTATATTGCCACTCAGTATTTCCTTTAATTATTCACCTGGAATACTTTAACAGAAACTGTCAGGCTGGAGTTCTAGCTCTCCTAACCGAAATTCAGAGAAGCACTGCTCTTGTTACTGAACACAGCAGCCTTCTGCAGCAATGCACCAGATGTGGGCCAACCTACGCTACCTGAACTTCTTGTTTTAATTAAATAATATATATTAAGTGCTAGCCTTCAGTCATATTCTTGGGATGATTTACAACAGGGGTTGGGAACAAGAGCCAGCTGGCTTGCTAGATCCTCAGCAATCTACCATGGGCCACGTTGACCTTACATCATTTGACACTGCCATGACATCAGGTGACTCAGCTTCAAAGGAAAGAATCGGGAACACTCCCCATTCTTCCTTTCCTCCTTTGTAGGCACAGCTTGAGTTCAAGTTCCTGGTTCTTCCTTTGCACCATGTTGGTACTTACTGAATTTTGCACCTTTTTCTGTCACTATACGGAAAATCCTGAAGGAGTGGGAGGGAGGTCTACGCCTGGTGTTAAAAAGACCATGAGGCAGGCACCAGGTAATCCTCTCTCAGGAGTGTTCCACAACTGAGGTGATACCACTGAGCTGGCCCTTCCTCTGATATCCATATACCTCACTTCATTTATTGGTTCCAGTTACAGATAGGTAGCCGTGTTGGTCTGCCATAGGCAAAATAAAAAAATTCCTTCCAGTAGCACCTTAAAGACCAACTAAGTTAGTTCTTGGTATGAGCTTTCGTGTGCATGCACACTTCTTCAGATACACAGATGTGTATCTGAAGGTGCTACTGGAAGGAATTTTTTTATTTCATTTATTGGGGCATCCATAGCAGACCTCTCGTTGAGGATCTTAACGTATGGGTTGGTACACGTGGCGAAAGGCAGTGCTTCATCATTCATTGGTATGAGCACAAAAGGCACCACCAGCTTTTCAAATAGAGCAGTAGAAAGGCATAACTCTGCCTCCCTCAGAGTTAAGAGCCGCTGTGAGAGCAGCAACCAGGCACCACTCTCTGCCATCTCTCATTTTCTATTTTTAACAATTCCAAGCTTTCAATAAGAAGCCCTTTACAAAAAAATTGTTGGCCATCACATTAAATATATGCGGCAATAGGTGTATTTGCTAGCTCTTCTACATTCAATAAAAAGGGGAAATGAAAAAAAAAACATTAATAGCTATGTCTAGGTGCTAGGAATAAATATGTTTTTTCCCACTTCTAGTATCTACAAAGGAAAGTGATTGTTTGTCTCTGAGTCCTGGTACAGCTGATTGTTTGAAGCTTGGCATCCTTTTTAAAATTGTTGCTTCTGCAGACATCTGATGGCAACGCAGCACCATCTGTCCCACCCCCTGAAAGGATTTGGATTTGTAATCATCGCACCTTCCAGTAATGCTCCACAAGCAAAGCAGAAACATGCTAACAAGATGAGTAATCTCTGCAAGTTGCATGGATGCCCTGGCCTACACTGTATGCTCTGGAGAGAGAAACAGGTAGTTCTTCCACTGAGTCATGGATGGCTAATTAATCCTGCAGGGATTTCAAAAGCAGATTCTGAAACACTGGGATGAAAACACACACACACCCCTTGATAGCTAAATCTGCAGGAGGATTTTGAGAGCACACATAGGAAAGGAAGAGCCACTGACTTTGCAGAAGCGCATATGCAGTATTTTCATATTTCTTTACTCATAGTTGCGGTAACAAGTCACAGTGCCACCCTCCCCTATGCAGCGAGTACTCAAACAGACAACCATCTGGATTAAAAATGGCCATAGCTTTACTGATCAGTGGCGTAGCATGGGTTGTCAGCACCCGGGGCAAGGCAAGTAATTTGCGCCCCCTAACCCGTGGATTTGCGCCCCCTAACCCATGGATTTGCGCCCCCTAACCCTAACCCCCAGATGTTGCGCCCGGCCCCCCCTGCACCCCCCACGCTACGCCACTGTTACTGATTACAGGTGTAGGTAAAATTTTGGCTCAGGACTTGGGTGTACAGTGGTACCATCCATTTGACTCCCGAAACCGTTCAAAAAAACAAGGCACGGCTTCCAATCGGCTGCAGGAGCTTCCTGCACTCAAGTGGAAGCCGTGTTGGACGTTTGGCTTCTGAAATACATTTTTTAAAAGGGAACACTTAGTTCTGGGTTTTCTGGGAGCCAAAACATATGAGAACCAAGGCATGACTGTATATCCATTTCAGTCTCCTGCTGGAGGGCTGGAACCACTTCAGGGTTGTGCCAAGGATTATGACTGGAAGCTATAAGGCCTGTCTGCCCCACACTTCTGGACAGAGACTTTCACCAGGATTCCTCTAACAGGGTATCCTGATCACGCAGCTGGTTTAGGACAGGGTGATGCAGGCTAGGATTCTGCCCAATGCCTTAACTGCCAAAAGTTGTGGCAATTTGCTATGGGACAGGCAAAAACCTCCAGACCGGTCAGTTTGTCTACATACAAATTCCTTTTCAGCTCCGAATACGGCAACCATTAGCAACCATAGCAAGGTCAGGACGCACAAAGAATGAAAACTGAATAAATGGAGTAAATCTAGGGAATAAAGAGAGGTTAAAGCAGCAACCTGAAAGAAAAATTATGATAAGAATGCATAATACAGGATAGACCTAAAAAGGTAACAAACAATTAATAAAGGGAAGGTGGGTGGGAAGGTTTGCTCTTCAGCTGACTGTGATACAGAGGGCAGGTACAGCCAACTTTTCTGCATTGCTAGCTGACCGGACACAGCCCACAGCCAATGGCCAGCCAGCCGGCAAGGGACTGCCTATCTGGCGGAGCCTCTTATTGGCCCATTTTAAGCTGGATTTTGGCATGGTATCCCCGCTCCTTGATTCTGCCAGCCAGGGAATTAATTCCCCTAAGTGCCGACAAGACACATGGGTCCTAGTTGCTGAGGTTGGTGGACAGAGGTGAGGTCCGCAACCGCTGCCCACCTGAGAAGGGGTGAGTGGCCATTCTTGCAAACTAGCAGAGTACCTGTCTCCAAAGAAAAAGGTAAAACTGATGACAAATGATGCTCATCTTCTTCTAGAAGCCCTTTCTAAACCCAGGGTCTGTGAGTATTCCAAAAAAGCTTTCAAGAAGCACACTAGAGTTTTGTCAACATGCAGCACTGTGACTAATGAAGCATTCAGTACTATAAGAGGCCACTTTCTTATTTGAGTTAGATCACTTGTATGATTTCCTCCAATTTTTGGAGGGGAAATAGCTCAGTTTAATCGAAGCCAATCTGAATTGAGTATAGAGGAGTCTGTCTACCCACTACTTTCAAATATTGTTCTAATGTCCTTCAATCTGTTCCTTTCGCTCAGTGAGAGCCCCTTGTTCGGCTTTGGTTATTTTAAATTTTTACAAGAGGACCCAATTTTAGTGCTTTTCTCTGAAAAGCTTTTCAGAGACCCTTTGCCCTTGAGATCGATGATGCCTTTGCTCCAAAGGGGCAGGTGTGCTTGTAGTTTCTTCTTTAGCTACCAGAAGCATCCACGCTTATGAAATATCCTTTGTATTGATGTACGTATGTTGATTTCTTCCATCTAGTGCTTTCTTTCCCATTGTCCCTTGAGCTACTTTGTAATAATACTGTGTTCTGTGGTTTTACATTCACCTGGAATGAGGCTGCCAAGAGCATAATGGTGTCATTCACAGGTGGGATTCTGCTTTAGTTCTTGAGAACAAACTGTTTTGTGGCTTCATTTCCCGCAAATGCAGCAAACCATTCCTTTTTCTTTGCAGAATTTTACTATATGTCTTATTCCCAAACTTGAAAAACATCTGTCTAGCTTCTTCATAGTTTCCTTTCAACACATTTACCTACAATTTTATGTGTTTGGGGAAAATTGAATTTAGCTAGCCAGGAGAGGTATCTAAAGTCGTTCGGAGGATTACTTTCCAGGGGTTACACATACTTTAGTGACTAAGTAATAGTTCCCAAATTGGCTTCTTCTATTGACTAAAACTTAATCTCCAGATTTGGCTGTATAAGGACTACTCCATTTCTCTTTACTGCTGTTCTCTGTCTCACAAGGACCAGTCAGATCTGAGATAAGTGCTGGCTTTTATATTTTCAAAAGAACAGAGAAACAGCCATTCTTCTTCCTTTGCATAATAGTCCTTGATGCAACCTAATTCTAATCTGCTAGGTGCAAAACACATTTCAGGCTGCATCAAGGACAACTGGGCAAAGAAAGAAGAAATGCTTTTCCACAGTTCTTTTGAAAATAAAAAAAGCCAGACTCTAACCCAGGCATGGGCAAACTTGGCCCTCCAGATGTTTTGGGGCTACAATTCCCATCATCCCTGACCACTGGTCCTGTTAGCTAGGTATGATGGGAGTTGTAGTCCCAAAACATCTGGAGGGCTGAGTTTGCCTATGCCTGCTCTAAGCTGACTGAATCTGAGTACACTTCCAGCATTCTAGCCCAAGTCTCTTGCATACTTCAGACATCTAGGCTTCCTTGCCATGACTGGTTCTTTCAGTTCTCTTCAGCCACAACACTCACATTATTTTGCTAGGTATACACTCTGTGTAACATTGTAGATGACCATAATAAAGGTATTATCCTACTATGGCTCTTAGATCATTTATTTCTGAAAAAGTTAAAGCACAACCATCACCTGCCTTGTGGTTAGGATCACCACAGAATGCCTTGATTTAGATTATCCTTCCCAGTTTCATCAATCATAGTTTATGACTTGGGTCACCTACATAGCACCTGTGGGCACTGTGACACCCACAAACATTGCTGCTGGACCCTTTCAAGGCACCCTGCTCCTTCAAATTTTTAATAATAGATTAGATTTTCATTTTCGGTTTTTGCTTGAGGGAGTTAGGACATTTCACATCTTGATTTCGAGAATCACCAGTTTTTCTTTTGCAAAATGGGTTTGTTGAGTTTTTTGGACATTTCACATCTTGATTTCGAGAATCACCAGTTTTTCTTTTGCAAAATGGGTTTGTTGAGTTTTTTGGGAACACCCCCCCCCATAAAGTTTTTTAGCTTTGGGGGGATTTTTAAAGCATTTTTAAAGCCCGATTCCCAGATGTGTCTGGGGAAACCCAGACGTTTGGCAGCCCTATATGTGTATTAATGGGGGGGGGACAATGCACACCATCTTGAGATCTTTGTAGAAAAGATGGCATATAAGTGCAATAAATAAATAGTAAATAAGTGTTGCCATCATCTTCCAGCATCTTTGGAGTCACCTATCTTTATAGCAGGTGTGGGTAACCTTTGGCCCTCCAGATGCTCCTGAATCACAACTCCCATCATCCCTCTGCCAGGGCTGATGGGAGTTGCAGTTCAACAGTATCCTGAGGGCCAAAAAGTTCCTCACATCGGCTTTATCACATTTAGGTCACTGTTTCCATTTTCTTCTGAACAACACTAGGCAATCCTGCGTTCAGCTGCTGGCTCACTGCCTTTATTTGCCAAATACATTATTCATTGCAAATTACTTTTTCCAATTCTCTCTGTAATCAGCACGACACATATAAAGGAAAGGAAATTTATTAAACAGCAGCTGCAGGTCTGAGGGAAGGCTGTGTCAGGATGAAGAAAAATGGAACCTTGGGTCCCCTCCCTAGCAGTTCCTCATCCAGTCAGTGCAGGGAATCTAACAGGTAGCACACACAGCAATCCCAGGGGTGAAAACAGAGTTATGGATGTTAGTCATAAATTTCTGTTATTGCTGAAGGCAAGAGATATTTCACAAGAGTCATCTTTGTGGGGATTATGCGAGATGACTTGTGGGCTGGATGTGACCCCAGTAAAGCCGCATTCCTAACAAGAACAAATTTTTACAGCTCTGGTGAAATGAAGCTGGAGCCTGGCTATTAATCATATTCTCATCTCCAGTCACTCCCAGCAGTCAGATATGCTGCTGATTCTCTAGAGAAGATGCCTTTCACCGAAGTAAAGATCCCCACGCAAAACCAACTCTTTCATAATGACTTTGTTTTGACAACACAGAGAACTCTCCAGAGACCTGTTGCTCTCACCCTTGACCCAGCCAATTTCCCAGTGTTCTTTGGAACATACATGCCAAAATATATCACAAATCTGCAAAGGTTTCAAGCGGCATTTACCACAGAATGAGGCAACTGACTCTACTACTGTGCTGAGTGATCAAGAACTGGGCCCTGCACGGCCCCTTGAATAGCAATGAGCAAATTATGACTGTTATGTACGCTTCTCATGCACGACGGGCTGGTGGAAACTAATGAAAATATTTTTCAGCACAATCTGTCATAGGACTCTGGCAAATATTACCCAAGACCTTCTCTCAAGGATCCCAGGCACCTATGTAAAGCACTCCTTCACACTCCTGCCATTCAGCATCCTAGTTGATGACCAGAAGCAAGATCTGGAACTGAACCTCTGCATAAAATGAGGGATTACTGTCGTTTGTTTGTTCTTTGTTCAATATTATATTATGAATTGTTCTCTAAAATTATGTTCATACGCCAAAATGTTTTGGGTTTTTTTGAGAATTTGGTAGCTTTTTAAAAACACCTGAGTAAATTAATGAATGAAGAGGTGGAATTGAGATTATGAGAGTTCCAGAGAAATGTGATGAAATAATACTTGATAAAGCAAATGTAGGTCATGGGGGAGTTGTGTGGCCATGCAGGATATAGAAATTTGGAGCATATTTATCTCATTGATTTTAGCCCCAGATTATTGACTGTGTGCTTTTGTTACTTATCATGGGTATTGTAATAATGTTAATCAGCAAAGAAGACCAGCCCCACAAAGGTTATACCCACTGAACAAACAGCTCAGCAAAATGATTCATCCAACAGAGAAAATCCAAGGTCAGGGATGAAGGTTGTTCATGTTATGAATGGAACTTAAATGCATCTGACAATTGTTTCCTTAAAACATTGGCTCTGATACCTAGAATTTCAGACAAGCATCAGTGATCTGTCTTTTTAAAAAAGCATTTACTTGTTCTGCTCATATTTTAAACAATACTTTATCGTCTTTCAGATACACTCAGGTTTGCAAGACAGTATTGGATGAAGGCAATAATATTTTAAGTGGACACACACATACACACACACTCATTTTGTTCGCTATGCAGTCTATTTCTATTACTGCTAAGGTGACCTCCCTCTCCGAAAAATGTGGCTACCCCACCTAATAGGAAAAAGCTGGCTGCAGAGCTGGTTCTGGGGAGGGAAAATAGCACAAATGCCCGCAAGTGATTGGGAATGATGATTTAGGATCCAAACAATGGATGTGAAACCCCATTCCTTGTAAATCTGCCGTATCTTCACATTGGTACAAAGCCCATTCACATATGGTGCATTCCATATAACTCAAAGCATAAATACTTGTTTGAGTTTATTACTAGAGTTTATTGTTTGGTTATCTGATTTCATAGGCTTTCCCCATGATGGGTAGCAGGTACCTGTTGCTGAGTTTGCACCCCCAAACATGTGATTAGCAGTGTGGGTTGAGAGAGTGGATAATTCATCTGCAATTGAGACCTACCCCGCGATCCTTGATAAGAGTGGTGTTTGTTGGTGGGTTATTGATGAGCCAGGGACACGGGTGGCACTGTGGTCTAAACCACAGAGCCTAGGGCTTGCCGATCAGAAGGTCAGCGGTTCGAATCCCCGCAACGGGGTGAGCTCCTGTTATTCAGTCCCTGCTCCTGCCAACCTAGCAGTTCGAAAGCACGTCAAAGTGCAAGTAGATAAATAGGCCTTCCAGTGCGAAGGTAAATGGCGTTTCCGTGCGCTGCTCTGGTTCACCAGAAGTGGCTTTGTCATGCTGGTCAAATGACCCGGAAGCTGTCTGCAGACAAAACGCTGGCTCCCTCAGCCAGTAAAGCGAGATGAGCACCGCAACCCCAGAGTTGTCCGTGACTGGACTTAACGGTGAGGGGTCCCTTTACCTTTACTTTATTGATGAGTCATAACCCTGTGGATTCACTGACATAAGGGTTTGCTTCACCTGACACAACAACTCTACTCTCTTGTTCAGTGTTTCTTGTTCATGCAAGTGCTCGCTTTGTACTTGGTGAGCGGCTACAGGAGGACCATTTGAGTGGATGCAGTCAATTGATTCAGGTACTAGATAGTGCTGTTGTAGAACTGAGAACTCAGATGAGAACCAGCATGTTGAATAAAGAAACATTCCTTCTTGGAAATGTACTGGGTGGAATGTAGTTAATCTCTGAACCAGAAGACAGCGTGTTTATATTCTGCTACAACAGAACTTACAGTCACTTGACCCAACAAGAACTCAATTAAGTAACTGCAGTTCTGTATCTACAGCTTACTCCAGTGTTTACCAGGTGATAGAGTATATGGTGGAAGGTTTAAAACTGGACAAGCCCTAGTCTAATACAGAGTGTACCTTTAGTTATTATCTGCAAATAAACCTTAGTAATGAGGTTTTTAGATCTATTGGTTGAGCGCTGATAATAAATTCTCTGCAGAATTGACTTCAACCTATTAAGCAAGCTGGCTCCTGCCATCGTAGTTGTTAATTTGACAGGACTGTGTCACATTAAGTAGAACAAACATGTTTTCACCCAGTCAGCCATCCAGAACAGACATGGCTGTTACTCTAACAACTGGATATTGATTGGAATCATTCACCCTTCCTGACCCAGGGCTGGTCTATGAAAGCAGAACCAAGGATGATTAAGAAATGGGCATGTGTTTTCTGCACATGTGCGCAGAGTGGATGTTGTCCATCAATCTCCAGCCATTTGACTACCTGTCATGTTAATACTTTGAGCACTGAATCTGTCACTCACTTCCCAAAGGGGCAGGGAAGCCTCATTTATCCTGAATTATTTATTTATTACAAATATCTATGTACCCATCTGGCCAGACAATGCTTGTGAAGGTTCGCTGCCCTACAGATCCAATAAACAGCTTACAATCGGCAGCTGTAATAAAATTTCAGTGTGATTGCTAGCATGGTCCCAACAGGAAGCTCTAATCAACCTATTAGAATGTATGAGAGATGCATTTCTCAAGTTAATCTGAGAGGGGTGGGTGGAAACCAGCTGGTAGTGGGAATACATTTGTACAAGAAAAAGAAAACATATTCCCCTCCTTTTTTAAAAACAAGTGAAAATAAAGGCTGTGGTTTGAAAATTTTAGATTCTGCACTGATGGAAATATTCATGTTGCAGTGGAAACAATCTAATAAGATATGAAAAAAGAAAGAAAATCCTGTTCCACCGAAATAATACTTGTTTTCTTTTCACTGAACCCAGACTGTCATTTCTATCATATACACTATTACAGAATTTGACACACCATATACTAAGGGGTACATTATACACCGTTCTACAGAAACCCCAGCTTTGTTGCTGAATCATGTTCAGCCAGGTATCCCAGCCAATTCTGACTTTCTGACTGCCATGCAAGCATGAAAAAGCCCAGAGTATGATCTGAAGGCACATGAAGCTACTACTTTGCTAAAGCTAAGCTGGTCTAAACCTGGTCAGTGCCTGGATAAGTGATCATTTGGGAAGCACATGGATGTTGCCTTGGGTTCCAAGATGGATGAAAGAAAGGCAGGATACAAATGTAGGAATTATTTGTATGTGTTATTGTTGTCTCTCCTGGAAGACTGGGGGAAAGCCCTTGCTAAGTACAATGCGCTTGCATCATGTACATATGTCTAGCAGAGGAATATTTAGAACTGTTTTGTTTACTTGCTTATCTTACTCTTATCTTACTCCCTTATACTGATATTAAAACAAATCTGGGTTTTGCGGTTGGCTGAGTCTTTTGCCTATTTCACATGCCTAGTTTGTTGGTTCTGGACACAGGCAAAGAAGGAATTCATAGATTACGTCATCGCTGGTGGTGACCAGAAGCGCTTGCTGAGAATATCATTGTCTCAGGTGAATTTATAAAATAATCCAGTAATGGGTTTCTTCCTCATATAGACTTATGTGTTTTTAAAGAAGAAGAAGCGCTCCAGCCAGCTCCATCTCACAGGAAAGGATGGAATAGCCTTTATGACAATGGGAATTCTAAGAGCTTGATTTATTTTAAGTCAACCTGACGTGCTATATTTTTCTATACCTATATCTATATCATGAAATGAAATAAAGGCTCTTTAGCTGCATGCTGCCTATGGAGAAATAAAATAAAATAGAAAGAGGCCAACTCCAACTGGAGAATAATTTCAAATAATTTTTTACCTACGTTTCCAAGCCAGTCCTAGCCCTAGGCAGTGAGGCATTGGAGAAGAGAGCAATGTGTCATGGGCCCTGCCTAGGAGCAGTGCCAGATTTACATATAAGCTAAACAAGCTATAGCTTAGGGCCCCACTCTCTTGGGGGCCCCCCAAAAAATTTAAAGGGTAAAAAAACTGGATGTACATTTCCAAATATAAGATAAAAAACAAATAAAACAAAACCTACATACAGCAACAGTGTTTTGTGTTGTGTAGGCTCCTATGATGTAAGTAATGGGCTCCACCTGCTAGCCTGCTCCCTAAAATATCCCTGGTTTGCTCATTTCTATACATAGGGTGCCAACATTCTGCATGGACTGGTTGGATGGCAACATGTGCAAATGGCTTTAGATACCTATTAGGTCCATAAATTACCATATAGCATATATTCAACACACAAAAACAGTGGCAATTTGTTGTTGACAAAGGACAGCTGGACATATAAAGGGCCTCATTACTTTCAGTAGCTTAGGGCCTCATCAGACCTAAATCGGGCCCTGCCTAGGAGTGAAGGACACTGCCCATTGCCAATGTTGCAGTAAAGTTTAACCACTGCTCTAATCTTTTCCTCACTCATAAAGAATGTGGGGGCGTTATCTTGCCTCAAGCTGCAAAATGTATTGGGCCAGCGAGCCCTGTGTAAGGTCCTTGATCCTGGCCAGAGAACAGAGCATCTTACATCACGCAGTTGTTTTAACAGAATTTGCCCATCCCTCACTGTGTCTTCCAGTTATGCAGTCAGTCAGCTTCAGAAATGGAGATTTTGCAGTGGGGAGTCTCTCACGATGTACATGTGGGTGTTCTGATGAAAAGTGACTTTGGCATCACGGGGCTACAATGGAATTAAGGATTCATGAGAACGCGGCAGAGGGAGAGAGGGAGGAACCTGACAGAATGCAGAATTAGTCACAAGGGAAATATAGGCAATGCTGTGAATTTAAAATAAGCAATGCCTTGCCTTCTGATGTTGCTGAGCTATAAATATCCCCACCTAGGAAAAATAAGGATTCCTGTTGAAAAGAAAGATCAGAGCAGAAGGCCAGTGCTAAGATATACATATACACAGCTATTATGCATGTAAATGAAGGCAGCCTCCTAAAATGCTGAGCCATTTCAATTACTGATGTTTTTTTCATTTGCTGTAATTCCGATTGGAGTTAGAATTGCAGTCGCCATGCCACAAGGCCGTAAGTTCATCCAGAAAAGCTCCAGCATTTATGCAGCTGCTCATTTGTGGATTTTAATATTTTACTTGGATGAGGGTCTCAAAATAGTCATTACCGTTTTTCAGTATAATAAATTTTCACATTAACATGGTTCAGCAGAAAGCACAGCCTGAAGAAAGGCAAAGGGCTTGTCAATGGAGCTTTGATACGTTTTTGCAAGCAAAATAGACCAAATCATTAGCCTATGCTCTGTAACTGATCACAAGGCAATCATGCCAGTGGGTGGGAATGTAGGCAACCTCCCAGGAAATATATGATATAAATAAAATGCTGGAAGTATAAACTTCTTTTTTATATAAACAGCTGGAAATACTTTATTTTAAATCTGATGAAACTGGGTGGGTGGGGGTTTGATAAATCAATCCAATAAACTGGTTCAACAAAGCCAGCACTGCTATGTTGTTCTTCAAATCGATTAATAATTATATTTTATTTATTCATAAAAATATTGAGAATTATATTTTGCATACCACCAACTGCAAGTCCTAAAAACTGAACTACTTAAGACACCTGAGCTGTCCAAGTCAGGCCTGATACAGGGACTGTATGATCTGCCAAGGGCAATGGAAAGTCCAGTATACATGCCCTTCTAGTCCATCTTTTACAATGTCCATGAGAATAGCTAAGGTGTACAGCATCTTGTACATTACATAACTCAAACTGGCCTTCACAAAGCAGGAAATTTCCCAGCAGGAAATTACCTTAGGAGCCATTTGTTTTCTGACAGAAAGGCCATTTTCTGTTGGGAAAATGTCTGGAATTTTCTTTAGCATCCATCATTCATAGTCACCCAACCATTTTACATAGGAAATGAAGCATTAGTTAACTCTCATTACAGCTGGTGAAAGTAATTCTCCTCCAGTGTTTTACTCCCCGCCCCCCGAGTTACATAGCAAGGCATGAAAGAAATTAAAGTCCAATCCAAAGTCTCTCTTGCCTTCCTAGAATCGTTTTAGTTTCTTTGCCGCGCTGAATTTAACTGGACATAATCACCCCAGCAGAGGGAACCCATTGAACCTGACCATCAAGCCATTTCTACTGATTGCTGCCAGGCCTGGTCAATCCTAGACTGAGTGGCATTTTTGCATTCACTCACATGGTATTGGTCCATAATGGCAACATTATCCCATTGTATGTGAGGCCTGCTTGCAGGCAGAAATGAAGTTATTTCTCTGAAATGGTGCCAGAAATCCCAAACTATAGGCTCTGTGTGTCATCAAGGTCATAAAGGTCATCAAGGGAGTAGCAGATGAAACTCCACCCACCCACCCACCCACCCCACCCCCACACACGCCATATTACAGCATGCCAATCATCCCTGACTGCCTGGGGCTGATGGGAGTTGGAATCCTATAAGATCTTGAGGGCCACAGGTCCCCCACCTCTGGGCTTCCAGTTCTTATTCTGACTCTCAGAAGTGTTTGCTGGGTGATTTTGTGCTGTCTTTCCCCCCTGGTAATAATAAGTTCATTTGCTCAGTGATTTATTTGTGAGAACCCATTCAACCATTGCATGTGCCTATGAATCCTTGACCCTAGTGGTTGTCCCCCTTATCTTACACAACTTCTTCTATGTCAGGTCTAATTCCTGTGCAACCACTGTAGTACCCTCAAGGAAAGCAGTTCTAAACAACACTCGCATGGCCTGATTTAATGAAAACAAATTATAGAACTGAAAGCTGGTTCAAGCAGTCTGTCTTTGACTCATCTTCCTTAGCCCAATTAAGTCAAAGTCAGGCAGAGAATTACCAGCAAAGTGAATGGCATCTGATTAAAGGGGAACAAATTCAAAAAAAGGAAAGAAATCGTTTTTCCTTCTGTATCATGTCACGCCTTCTTATTTTTTTTTCTTCACATTTTGCTAATTCAATTTTACCAAGCTGCAAAACCACAATTTATGCTGATTCTCTGTTTTCTCCTTTGGCCTGCATCCTTTCAGGAAGGCCAGTCTAACCTTGTGAAACCTTCACAACCAAAAAGAGATTCTATGGTAATCCATAGCTGAAATTAAGTCCTGCAGGCACAAAAATAAACTCTCTTAGGCTGCAATCCTATGCTCATTTGCCTGGGAGTAAGTCCCATTCAATTCGGTCAGGCTTAACTCTGTAGAAACCTCTATAGGATTGCACTACCTTTATTTTGCCTAGTTTTTTTCCAGATTTCTCACTCCCTTTGGAACAAAATTCCAGACCAATTGCTCATGCAGGAATGAAACTCAGAATTAAAGTTCTGTCTCCACTGATGCAGCCGTACAGATGACTAAGACAGTGAAGCAAGAAACCAACTAGGAGATTTGAAGGCAACTTGGATCAAATTGTCGAATAGTGAAGGTTAAGAATATGACTCACAACTGGGATAGTGTTTTTATTGCAAAACTTAATTATCTAGTGCAGTGCTCCTAAAGCTATCTGATGTGGTGGACTGGAAATGACTGACACACACACACACACACACACACACACGTGTGCCAGGGACTAGTTCCATATTTGGTCCCTGAAGCATCCCATCCTGGCTTGACTTTGCTGGAGTCTCTGTGAACTGGTAGCTGATGGCACAAACTGGCACCAGTCTGCAAACCAACCTAGTCCAAATGGTGGCACAGACTGACCTTGTGCACTGATTCAGAACAACTGGAAATTTTGTTTATAGGTACATTGTACTCTCCCTGACCTATCCCTACAGCTCCTAATGTTCAGCTTCAATGTTTATACTGGTGCAAGGATAGGACCCTCAATCCTGAGTTCTTGTACAACACTCTTAAAGATCAGAGGTTCCTTAGAAGTCTGAATATACACTTGCACCCAAATTAAACTACACCTGGAATTCTAATGAAAGCCAGTGTGGTGTATTGGTTAGAGTGTCAAATTATGAGTGGGTAAACTCAAATTCAAATCCCCACTCAGTGATGAAATTCACTGCACAAGTCTCTTATCTCCTACCTTGCAGGGTTCTTAGGATGATAATATGGAGGTCGGGAGAGATAACTTTGAGCTCTTTAGAGGAAAGGTAGGATAGAAATGTCATAAAGAAACAAATGAATAGATAATGCAACTCAGTTTGATGTGATATCAGCTTGGAAAATGTTCCAAGAGAGCCAGTGTGGTGTAGTGGTTAAGAGCGGTAGTCTCGTAATCTGGGGAACCGGGTTCGCGTCTCCGCTCCTCCACATTCAGCTGCTGGGTGACCTTGGGCCAGTCACACTTCTCTGAAGTCTCTCAGCCCCACTCACCTCACAGAGTGTTTGTTGTGGGGGAGGAAGGGAAAGGAGAATGTGAGCCGCTTTGAGACTCCTGAAGGGGAGTGAAAGGCGGGATATCAAATCCAAACTACTCTTCTTCTTCTTCTTCTTCTTCTTCTTCTTCTTCTTCTTCTTCTTCTTCCAATTCTGAGAAATCCTGAATACTATTGACATTTTGTTCTGGGAGAAATCATGACCTGTTCTATCTCAAGGCTTAACACAGCTCTCCTTATCACTGCAGGAAGGAAGCAACAAATGAATTAGTTGGTAACTTGATTGTTCAGTGTGCTATCTCCCCAGCTACCCGCTATACCCTCAGAAAATGTGATGAAAAATATGTATATCAGTACAAGGCACAAAATGTTCCTGCTTACTCTGCACCATTCTCACAAAACTGTGTAATAAACCAGGAGAATAATGGACTCCAGAAGGTTCCAAAGTTGGTTTATGCATGAGAAATCTGCACAAAATCCCTGCATAAAACAAGCATTCTTCGTGCTCAATTGGGTGGTGTACTGGGAACGCCGTGTGCTCCTGTGCAGAGGTGCTGCAAGTCAGTAAGATTGCTCTGTAGGAATTAGGTTCTGAATTGGGGCTATCTGTATAAACAGATAAATCTAATTACATTATTTATTTTATTTTCCCACCCAAACAAATTCATATTTTTAGATAGCTTCCATGGGCAGCATAAACTGGAAGAAGCATAGTGTGCAAGATAAACAACAGAACATTTGTGAACCTCAAAGACAAAATGTAAAAAAGATTGAGAGAGACTTGAGACATATACCATCAGAAATGATTTGCTCAACAGCTAATGTCTCCTTCAAACATTAGCAGCATTTTTGTTGTCGTTGTTGTCATTGTTGTTTAGGGAAAGATAGCATTTCCTCCAAACATTTTTTTTTCCTGTACTTGCATATGGCACAACATGATATATCCTCCTAATTAGTTCCCTGATTTCCCCATATGCTTAAGCAAAATGTGCTTTTCTTTATTGATGAGGAAATAAAACTAAAATGCCATTGAAAGACAAGAGCAAAAGGGAAAGGACTTGCGGTATTATACATTATTAACATAGCCTGTGTAAACAACACTGATTTTTATAGATGCTAGTCAGTATTGCCTTTCAGAAAGTAAATTTTTCTGTTTACTCAGAACCTGTGGGCACATAAATTAACCTGTCAGTCTTCAGCTGTAACATGTGCTGATTCTTTTATTCTGTTTGTTATGTTATGTAACTTCACATCTACCCTGATGGGATCTAGGATAAATCACAACTTGATTGTGGCTCAGGGCTCTTGGTGCTGTGGTGGATAGCTGAAGGAAAAGGTCAAGGCAATCGGCAGCAATTGAGAGAAAGTCAGATTCCATTTTGGGGGTCATTAGGAACAGAATTGAAAATAAAGCTGCCAATATCATAATGCCTTCTTACAACTCTGTGGTGCAGTCACACTCGGAAAACTGTGTACAGTTCTGGTCATCATATCTCAGCAGAGCAGGAAAGATGCCCCCCAAAAAAGGAATCAAAATGAGCAAGGGCCTGGAGCAATTCCCTGATGAGGACAGGTTACAAAGTTTGTAGTTTGTATGTAGTCAAGGAAAAAGGTGAGTTTGTGGAGGGCATGGCAAAGGTATATAAACATGCAGGATGTGAAAAAAGTGGATAGGGAAATGTTGTTGGCATTGCCCAGCAGAATGGATGGGGGAGGACATAATCTGGTACTGCACAATACTGTACTGCCTCTTTAAGAGCTGGAAGGCATATATTCCTTTTGGAACCTGACTATCAGAGCTGAGACTTTTTGATTGATATCTTGCTAATGAGTCCTGCTGTTTGACCATCATTTTGGCCCATTACTAATTCACAAACCTTTCCCATTTACAATGCTGTCAGTATTGAACCCTGTGTAAGCGCATTTCAGAATGTTCCCATATTTAGCTCTTGATGACTAGTCCCGGCTAAGCAATAAATCAACGAAGAGTGTACGCGACTGTGATGAAATTACCACCACCAAGGCCGGTGTAGACATAAGAAACACCGTTGGCTGAATGGCTCTAGTCCAGCCTTCTCAAATCTGTTGCCCTCCAGATGTTTTGAACCAGCACTCCAATCATCCCAGACCATTGCCCATGCCAGCTGGAGCACTGCAAAACATCCCTAGGACCCTCCTGACATATTTTTTTTAATTGCTGCGTTTAAGAAAATAATTTAAGGTTAGAAATACCAGCCTTCAGAACATTAAATTATGGTGAATTTTAGAGATCTTAAGAAGATTAGTTGTATCCATACTGAGTCTTCAAAAGATTTTATGGAGTTAAACAGTATAGCCTGAAAGCATTTATGAAGTTGCACAAACTTTGAATGTATATTTTATTCTCTGAGTAGGGTTCCATTATATATATATTTACTAAAATCTATTGTTTGTTTGTTATGAAGATTCTGTGTGTCAAGCCTGCCTGGAAGCCCCACACTGACTGTAACACAGAAGCCCTTTCTCCTAATCCAAGAATTATGGGTGCTGATCGTATCTATAATGGTCCACCATAGGCTATACCTACCTTGTCGTAAAGTTCAGAGCCCTGCAGCCTATAACCCTCACCATATTCCCATCTAGAGAGTGACAGATGATGGAGACAACAGCAAACAGGCCTGGCTTCAGTTCCTGGGCTTGCATGGCCATTCTGGGGCTCACCAGAGCTGATGTTCATCACTGCAATATTCCCTTTTATAGTTAGCAGGTGGGCAAATGCAGGATTGCAGATGCTTGTTTTATTGTTGTTTTTTTTACTTTAAAATGTATAATATTTTATTATCTGGTAAATGTGCTTAGCATTGGGGCATCAGAGGCAAGCCTCATTTTATCCCATGTCGTCATGATGATGAAGCTATAGTTTAAGTGAGTTTTAAACAACTGCACATGCTCATTGTATTTCATATTCAGATCATAGAATCATAGAATCATAGAATAGAATCATAGAGTTGGAACAGACAACAAGGGCCATCAAGTCCAACCCCCTGCCAAGCAGGAAACACCATCAGAGCACTCCTGACATATGGTTGTCAAGCCTCTGCTTAAAGACCTCCAAAGTAGGAGACTCCACCACACTCCTTGGCAGCAAATTCCACTGTCGAACAGCTCTTACTGTCAGGAAGTTCTTCCTAATGTTTAGGTGGAATCTTCTTTCTTGTAGTTTGGATCCATTGCTCCGTGTCCGCTTCTCTGGAGCAGCAGAAAACAACCTTTCTCCCTCCTCTATATGACATCCTTTTATATATTTGAACATGGCTATCATATCACCCCTTAACCTCCTCTTCTCCAGGCTAAACATGCCCAGCTCCCTTAGCCGTTCCCCATAAGGCATTGTTTCCAGGCCTTTGACCATTTTGGTTGCCCTCCTCTGGACACGTTCCAGTTTGTCAGTGTCCTTCTTGAACTGTGGTGCCCAGAACTGGACACAGTACTCCAGGTAAGGTCTGACCAGAGCAGAATACAGATGGGGTTGGGAAACTTTTTGCTTGGCTTGGGGGGTTGGCTGTACTAAAATAACAGGAATGTGGAGGCAGCTGTAAAACCTGGAATGGCAAGGGGATGCACAGAGAAGTGTTAACTGTCGCTTCACAACAGAAGAAATACACATTGCTATCTTAAAGGGGAGGGGGTTGTAAGACCATTATAAGCCCAGATTCTAAAATTGCCTAACAGTGCCGCTGACTGAGTAGCAAGAGAAAAACAGATTGCACATGCTTACCAATAGTCTCTTGTACTGTTATTTGATTTCTGTGTTCCAAAACTGAGCCCAGCTGCTCAGAAGGATCCTGGAGGTTGGTGAGCACTGGCCATTTTTCTAAGGGTCAGATAGGTGTCTGGATGCATTTGTAACCATGGAAGCTATCAACAGTTGCATATGTTTCACCGGTTTTCATAAAGAGGACACAAAGATGCAAGGAATGGATGTTTGTCAAAATAAGAACGATTAGCAGACCAACCCATACGTTCTCAAACTTAATCCATTCCAGAAGTCTGTGCCAAAACCAAAGCATTCCAAAACCAAAGTACACTTTCCCATAGAAAGTAATGCAAAAAGGATTATAACACGCACCCGACCATAACACGCACGTAGTTTTTAGAAAAGGAAAACAAGAAAAAAAATATTCTAAACGAAGCAGTGGATGTATGATTTTTGTGGTTCATGCTGTGGCCACAGACATGTGATCTGACAGTGCATTTGGAGCAGCCCAATGCAAAAATCCTGAGGATCCATGTGGATCCGTGCTTTGTAACCACGTTTTTGCACCACTGCGGCCCCAGGCAACAGTGGGTGCATGCTTTTTTTTGGTGCAAGATGTAGCCATGGACATGCTATGTGATCTGACAGTGCGTTTGGAGCAGCCCAATGCAAAAATCCTGAGGATCCATGTGGATCCGTGCTTTGTAACCACGTTTTTGCACCACGGCTGCCCCAGGCAACAGTGGGTGCATGCTTTTTTTGGTGCAAAATGTAGCCATGGACATGCTATGTGATCTGATGGTGAATTTGGGGTGACCCAGTGCAAAAATCCTGAGGATCCATGTGGATCCGTGCTTTGTAACCACGTTTTAAGTGGGGAGGGAAGGAAAAGCACTCAAGGGACAAGGAGCATGCGTGGGGTGTGTGGAGAAGGATGCTGCTAATAATGCAGAAGAGGGGTTTAAGGGGAGAAGTCTCCTCTCCCACTTTGCTCCTTTAAAGCAAGCAGGCTCTGCTTTTCTCCCTCTTCCCCGCTCATCCCCGGCTTAGTGAGCTGAAAAACGTTGCTGCTATGTAGCGAGCTGAGTGGGGAGGAGAGAGGGACAGAGAGCCTGCTTGCTTTAAAGGAGCCAACTGGACAGGAGCCGCTTACACTCGTGTAAGCGGCTCCTCTCCTCTCCCGCTTTGCTCTTTTAAAGAAGCAGGCTCTTTGTCCCTCTCTCCTCCCCACTCAGCGGCTCTTCTCCCGCTTTGCTGTTTCAAAGCGAGCCACAGAGGAGGGAAGGAAGGGGAACCATGGATCCTCTGCTCACGACTGCAGCAGATCCCCCCCCTGCCACCCGTAGGCATTCCCTCCATAACACGCACAGACGTTTCCCCTTACTTTCTAGGAGGAAAAAAGTGAGTGTTATGGTGCAAAAAATACGGTAATCCATTCCAGACTTTTAAAAACAACCCCTAAAACAGCAATTTAACATGAATTGTACTATCTAACAAGACCATTGATCCATAAAATGAAAGCAATAATCAATGTACTGTACTATAAAATAAATAAAACAGTATTGTAGATGATAAAAATTAAAATTAAAAAAAATTCTTACCTGCACTGATGGTAGTCATTGTTTGGATGGGGGGCTTTTCTCCATTTCCTTTATCACACAATCAAGCAATCAATCAATCAGTAGCAGAACTGGGATCCACACAGTCACAAAAACAAATTAACTGAAAAAGCCTCAAAACAAAAAACGCAAAATAAATAGCAAAAACAAAGCACCAAATATAAGCTCCAAATATCATGTTAGAACACTGCAATTGGAAATGGAAGGCTTGAATTACAATGGGTGGGTGTGTGCAAATTAGCAGTGCAGCAGGAAACACAGGGGGACAGAAAATGGAGCATGCTCGGCTTCCAAAAAAGGTTCGAAAACCGGAGCACCTTCTTCCAGTTTTGTAGAGTTCGGGTTCCAAGTTGTTCGTGAACTAAGCTGTTCAAAAACCAAGGTACCACTGTACTTTAAAAGTAAGTCCCACTGAGTTCAAGATGAATGGGTACAACAACATTGCAGTCTTATACTTTTAAAAATAAAAACTAGATTCTGAAATAACCTGATATTTTGAACCTTTGCATACATGCATAGAGATGCATGCACACATGTCTGTATACTTGTGAGGTATACATGTTTTGTCTAAATACGGCAAGCGGTCAAGACCTGCATATGAATAGAACCAAAACACGCCTTTCAAAACAGGGGGTACACTACTGAATAGGTAGATGCCAGATATGATTAAAGACTCATTAGCATCTAGAAAATGTTAGACTCACTCCTTTTCAAAGGCTTAGAGTTTTGTGAAACCTGTAAATGAGTTAAAGGTCTAGGGAGCTGGCAGAGCCTAGATGAGAAGAGGCTTTTTAATTATAATCATAATAGCAGCAGCAGCAATCCTACTATAAAATTAAATTTGGAACTGTGACTAAAGGCATAGCAAGGTTATACTGCATGTTATCATAAATATACCTTTGTTTAGCTTGGAGCTGTTTCTGTAGAGACTGATTGAAACATCCATTGAGCTCAGTCATGAAGCCTACATGGATGGAATATAAATTATAAATTGAGTGATGCTGTTGAAAAAAATAATCAATAAGGACACAGGCAGAGAAATCTAACATGTTGCCTTTTTGTGCAAACTATGAATTTCATTCATATTGGCTATATCAAAATAACTTACAAGCCATACAAACAGGGACTGGTTTAGGTGGTTCAAAACAGTGTGTTTTTGATGTATTATTCTTTCTTAGAAGAAGGTTGCTGGCCATAAGTATATCATTTCTTTTCTTTGTTTCTTCCTTAAAAAAAAAAGGTTCATTGGGAAGCATTTCCTGACCTTATTTTTTGTGTGTCTCCAACAAATGGAATTGAGATTTCCAAAGTTCCACTCTCCCTCTTTAAAATAAAATAAAATAAATGATGAACTGTAATTAAAATATAAATTATTTAAAGCCCGTCTGCCGGCATAAAACCTGGCAGGCAATTCAATTCCAGGCGTACTCCAGGGACTTTGGGTGGAAAGCGGTGGAAGCAAGAATTTTATGAAACCTGAAAACAAGCTTGAGGGCTCAGAAGTTGGTGGTGCCTGGATGAGAAGAGGCAATTTTCAGCTTAATGATCTGTGCAGGGAATCATGTTACACAGCTGTGTGTTTCTCTTATGGGTTAGAGGTGAACCCACTGCTTCTGATAGAGAGCTGCAGACAGTCAGGAGTCATCTAGCTACTGTTCCATTTCCATGCATACAAATAGTTGTTGTTGGTTTGGTTAAAGAATAAAAGGAGAATTCCCTGGATACCTAGATCAAGGTTTGGGGCAAGCACTCTTTGCTGAGAGAGCCCCAGTAGAGATCTAAAATCACAAAACATGCAGCAAAGTAAAGCACTGGAAATGTAGCCTGTGAAAGCTTTGAAATATCCCCTTCTAAGTTCTTTCCAAACTTTCCTACTTCCCTTAGCACAGAAAGCCACCACACATTCGGTAAGTTAAAAATGGTTTACTTACAAACCCTTCAAAGATCAGATTCAGGTGCTTTTCCATACAGCAGCAAGAAAAGACGGGCAATACAACTTAGTTTCAAAAAGTGGTAATGTTTCTAAATTATTTGCATAGAAACACAAAGATGGCTTGCTAAAGCCATGCAGTGTAGCCTTAGAGCAAGCAGCCCAGACATCCTTCTTGCTAGGTTCACATGGTGGAAGAAAAAGAACAAAGGGTTTGGTAACCCTTACTCCCTTAGCTAGGAGTATGACAGCTGACTTTATGGTCAGGACAGCTGACTTTATGGTCTTAACCCTTTCATGTATTAATTAGAGTTAAGCATGTTGGTTATATGCGGTTAGTTATTTCACACAGTTGTTTCTTGCGGGTTGTGGAATAGAGCCCTGCAAGCATTCTGTGAAAGAGTGAGAATAGTGGGGAGGATTCCTAGGTACTCTTTTATTCTCCTACTGCCAAGGAGAGGGAGAGAGCAGGACCAAAGCTTAAGGGGAGGACAGTTTACCCACACTCAAAAAACATCCAGGGGTGCCTGGCTTAAGCTGCAAGCCAATTACCATGACAGGGGAAATGGCGTCAAATTGCAAACCACGCTTGAGAATATTTATGTAAAGTTATTTAGATGATAACTTTCTGTAAGTAAACGTACTGCTGCAGGCAGGAGCAGAGAGTGTTAAAAAAGTATAGAGAGAACAAGAAGATCCCCACTGGATCAGACCAATGTTATCCTTACTCCATAATCCCACTATACCTCTGGTGAGCTGTGAATGTTGTGGGCGCATCTGTCCCACCACAGTGACAGCAAATGTGAAAGTTGTCCCACCAAATCTTCCTGAAGAATGGAGGTTCTAGCTTAGGTAAAGGTAAGGTAAAGGACCCCTGGATGGTTAAGTTGACTATGGGATGTGGCGCTCATCTTGCTTTCATGCCGAGGGAGCCAGCATTTGTCCACAGACAGCTTTCTGGGTCATGTGGCCAGCATGACTAAACTGCTTCTGGCACAACGGGACACTGTGATGGAAATCAGAGTGCATGGAAACACCATTTACCTTCCTGCCACAGTGGTACCTATTTATCTACTTGCACTGGCATGCTTTCAAACTTCTAGGTTGGCAGGAGCAGGGACAGAGCAAAGGGAGCTCACCCCATCACACGGATTTGAACTGCTGACCTTCTGATCGGCAAGCCCAAGAGGCTCAGTGGTTTAGACCACAGTGCCACCTGCTTAGCAGTTTCTCAATGGCATGGAGTGCCTTTTATCAGCCCAGCTATTAGCCCAGCTGCCATCCTTTCTGGACAGGGATAGCCTAGCTTTACTTGTCTATGCTCTGGTAACCTCCAGGTTAAACTGTTGCAATGTTTTGTACATGCAGCTGCCTTTGAAGATGGTTCGGAAGTTACAGCTAGTAGCTGAGGTGGCTGGGGTACTGTTTCAAAACAAAAAATAAAAATTTTGTTTTGTCAGCACACTTCTTTTTATAACTAACAAGTTTCTAAAACCCATTTGGAGGCTGAAAAATCTAGCTGTAGAACTGATAATTATTTTAGGCCCTCAGGGAATTTGTGTGCACTGTAATTAAAGCTGTTTTCTGTTTTTAATTAATGACTATTCCTGGATAAATGGTAATGTTAATAATAAGTGATATATATTAAACAAACCCAATAAAACCCACTCTTGCATTAATTATGCTGTAAATTTCCATTGAAAACCAATGTTAGGTATAATTTAACTTGCCCAGCACCGTTTTGCCTTAAAACACAACAGACAAATGAGATAATGAGATTTAAAATATTTTCATGTTCACATATATTTATTGGAAAATGCAGTTAAATATATGAGTGTCACCTGATGTACTATGAAGCAGCCCTTAATTCTAAGAACTGGTTTTCTGACCCCACGCTCATCCATGAAACCTCTAAAACAGGCTTCCTCAAACTTGGCTCTTCAGATGTTTTGAGACTACAATTCCCATCACCCCTGACCAGTGACCACTGATCCTGCTAGCTAGGGATCATGGGAGTTGTAGGCCAAAAACAGCTGGAGGGCCAAGTTTGAGGAAGCTTGCTCTAAAACCTACCTCCACAGTATGGATGTCGCTGGAAACCACATGAGCAGAAAGTGCTGTTGTCCTTATGGGCTTTCCGTAGATATCTATTTGGCCACTGTGAGAAAAGGATGATGGGCTAGATAAGCCATTGGCCTGATCCAACCAGCTCTTCTTATGTTCTTAAATGTTTATGTAAGGGTAAAGGGGACCCCTGACCGTTAGGTCCAGTCGTGACCGACTCTAGGGTTGTGGCGCTCATCTTGCTTTACTGGCTGAGGGAGCCGGCATACAGCTTCCGGGTCATGGGGCCAGCATGACTAAGCTGCTTCTGCCAAACCAGAGCTGCGCACGGAAACGCCGTTTACCTTCCCGCTGGAGCGGTACCTATTTATCTACTTGCACTTTGACATGCTTTCAAACTGCTAGGTTGGCAGGAGCAGGGGACTGAGCAACGGGAGCTCACCCCGTCGCGGGGATTCAAACTGCCGACCTTCTGATCGGCAAGCCCTAGGCTCTGTGGTTTAACCCACAGCGCCACCCGTGTCCCTAAATGCTTATGTATTAGATGCTAATTGCTGGGTGCCACCCACATGTGCAGAGTGCATTTTCCTCTCAATAGGTAACTACTATTCTATCCTGTTAGATTTGAGGGAAAGGTTTCTTGTAAATTTATATTCATATGTTATATGAGTGCATATGACTGAAGCCCAAGACAGTCACAGAAGAATGAACATGACCATTTGGCATTTTATAAATTAATGGATAGCTCTTGCTATCTTATTCCAGACAAATTGTAAACAAAGAGGTTGGTGTTCAGAAATTCTATCCAGTATTTAAGGGAAGATAAGGGAACGCAGACTGATCCGACAGCATCCGTGTTCCTGACACTTTTCAGCAGTTCTTGTAGCTTCAGTTGCATCTACAGAGGAAGTGCCTAAAAAATGCATTTTATTCTGTACGCAGAGGACAATGACGAGAAGACTTTTGAAATATGTGCTGTGTTACTTGTCTACACCTAGCTTAATCGTAACCCTGCCTTGTTCTCATGACAGCATAGATTCTGTCCCAGGAGCTCAACCAAAGTTTGCGGCAGTTGTTTCAGCCAGCCTATCACGCACAAGCATTATTTTCTTCTATTGCACCTTTTTTCTTCTATTGCACCTTTCCCCACTCTTAGCCATTTCAGCTCAAATGTTTGGCTATGGGGCACGTGCTAGCTGATTTACAGTGTGGGACTGGAATGCCACTAGGATATCTGATCTTTAAATATAAGATGGAAACATAACTATGGAAATTGTGATTTCCTGTGGCAGGTCTTTTTGGCTCGTTCCAGCAGACTTTTCAGAGGTGAAGGAAAGGAAAGGAGCAAATTCTCGGGGGAATACTGCTGGTGGTTTGGTACACCATAGCTATTTTTCCAGCTTGTCAATTAAGTTTGATGTTAGGCAGTTCTTTAGGAGGCATTTTTGGAAGGATAAATAATACCTCTGTGTGGCCCAAGCCAGAGCACGATGGCAAGTAACAGAAACTGCTAAGATGGCAGCAATAGAAGAACTTGAATAACCTGAGAGAAAAGAGCCCAGAAGAGAAACTGCTTGCTCTCACTCCCTCTTTCTCCTTGATTTGATTTTGTTTTGTTTTGTTTTTGCCTTTTTTCAAGACTGAGAGTTCTTGGGAGGGGGGGGAATCCTGTAAGTAGCTTATGGAAGAAAGAAGTAAAATTTCAGTGTACTACAGAACAAAATGCTTTTTAAAAATGACATTCCAAAGCAAATCATTGATGTAGTCTTGTTCAAACAACAAATCTCTTTGTTGCCTGCTGACTTTTTATTATATTTAACAATTACCGGTATATCTTATGATTTATGTAATACAGTTGCTATTGTATTTGATATGATAAATTATATTTAGTTATCTGTTGCATTGATACCTACCCAAGGAGAATTTCAAAAGGGCATACGAAGAACCCTGCTGAATTAGGCCAGAGCTCATCTAGTCCTGCCTTCTGTTTCCAAAAAAGATACAGTGGTACCTCTGGTTAAGTACTTAATTCGTTCCGGATGTCTGTACTTAACCTGAAACTGTTCTTAACCTGAAGCACCACTTTAGCTAATGGGGCCTCCTGCTGCTGGCGCACCACTGGAGCACGATTTCTGTTCTCATCCTGAAGCAAAGTTCTTAACCTGAAGCACTATTTCTGGGCTAGTGGAGTCTGTAACCTGAAGCATATGTAACCTGAAGCATATGTAACCCGAGGTACCACTAGGAGACCTACCAGCTGGGCCATCCTTTTGTATACCCCATCAGCTGGCCTTCAGACACATACTGCAACACATTTCAAAGAAGCCAAATCACAAGCGCCACATTTCTTATATACGATTGGGTGCGGTAATTCTTGCAGGAATGATTATCGCAATGATCACATTTATTATTTGTTTTGGCTAATAATTGTGATGGCCGTGCTAATCACTCCTGCAGTCATGTTGCTTTTAGTATTATAATGTACAGTGGTACCTTGATTCTCAAACTTTATCCGTTTCGAAAGTCCGTTCCAAAACCAAAGCGTTCCAAAACCAAAGTGCACTTTCCCATAGAAAGTAATACAAAAAGGATTAATCCGTTCCAGACTTTTAAAAACAACCCCTAAAACAGCAATTTAACATGAATTATACTATCTGACGAGACCATTGATCCATAAAATGAAAGCAATAATCAATGTACGGTACTATAAAATAAATAAGACCGTATTGTAGATGATAAAAATTTAAATTACTGTTTTTTTTCTTACCTGCACTGATGATAGTCATTGTTTGGATGGGAGGCTTTTCCAGTCACACAATCAATCAATCAGTAGCTGAACTGGGTTCCACATAGTCACAAAAACAAATTAACCAAAAAAGGCCACAAAAACAAAAATGCAAAATAAATAGCAAAAACATAAGCACCAAATGCAGTGGTATACCTTTGTTATCAAACTTAATCCATTCCGGAAGTCCATTTGACTTCCGAAATGTTCGAAAACCAAGGTGCAGCTTCTGATTGGTGCAGGCGCCCTGGAAACAATAGCCAACAGTCACATTGGATGTGCGGCTTCCGAAAAATGTTCGAAAACCGGAACACTTACTTCTGGGTTTTCGGTGTTTGGGAACCAAGGCGTTTGAGAACCAAAGTACCACTGTATACATTGTTGTCTGCTTATAACAAAGGAGGCATCAAATTGCAGAACATTCCAATCATTCAACTGTTGTCTTTACCAAGCCTTTCCTAAAGGGACATGGAAATGTTGCGGTTGGAACTACCAATACATGTGTTAAGATCACTGACCTGTGTGCACATGTGCACAGGTTGTACGTGCATTGAATGTCATGAACAGCCCTTACATCTTTTTATTTAACGAAAAGGAGGAGGACATTTGGATAAAGGTCATAGTGTTTAGGTAGAGGTGTACCCGCCTGCATCTATTCTCCAATTAAATCACTCCTGAAGATCCTATTATCTACAGAAGGGACAACTTACAAACTTAAGTTTTTAACTCCACGGGTAGTGAGATCTGGTGGGGATGGTTTGGGAAAGGATTACAGAGGTTTAGACTCTTCTCTCCTTTTTTGTTGGAATTATGGGGAAAGTATGATTCATTGAATTATTGGTAGAAACTCTTCATCTGCTCCTCCTCCAGAAATAATTTCACAATTTCTGCAAAAAAGCCCTGAGGCCCCAACATTATATCTCTCTCGACATTATATCTCTCTAACAGAGTCAGCCATAATTGGGCTTGGGCTTGGGTTGTTGTTGTTTTAATTGCATGTTGAAAAGTTCAGACTTCACACATCTAAACTCTAGAACAAAGTGCTAAGAAAACATAGCTGACAGTACATGTTAGTGATAAACTCCTATCCAGTACTGTGCCATAAGCAGGAACGCAATTTATGGAGAAGGGATGTCATTTCTGATATTCCACAGGAACACCTGAGGAGAAAGACATATTGCTATTATGAAGCATAACCACAAAACATAATGGGTGATATCCATTGTCAGCCATACTCAGAGTGGATCCATTTAAATCAATTGACTTAAGCTCATTGATTTTAATGTGTCTGCTCGGAGTATACTTTACTTGGGTATCACTCAACAAATGCTTTAAAACAGGGTAGCCAACATGGTGCCCTCCACCTGTTTTGAACTACAAATCTCATCAGCCAATGGCCAATGGTCAAAGATGATGGGAATTGTTTTCCACAACATCTGGACTACATCACATTGGCTCCTCGAAAACACTGGTGTTTGTAATGAGAGTAGACCTGTGAACTTTCCTACACAGCCATCCATATTTCTAATCTATTTGATTCATCACTGAAACTGATGCAATCTTGTAAAGGAGGATATAGAGGTAAACCTCAAGATTAGTTTGTGCTACAAGTTTTTGTTTGTTTTTTTTCTTTTGCTGGCTGTATCAGATTTGAGAAAGAAAAACTTTGAAAGAAATAATCGCCGCAGCAGGTTCTCAGTGGCAGGGGAAGAAATGAAAAATAATGGCATTGTCTCTAATGTGCAGAGAATGCAGATGAGGCTACCAAATTTCCTCTGGACCACCCATTGCTATTAATTGTGTTGCGGGGGGAACGGGACGTCAGATCAGCCCAACAAGCTCAGTGATAGTCTTTAAAAAAATGACTCTCAAGGTTGGACCCCCAAGTCCCATCAATCCTAGGCAGCATATTCTGTAGTCAGGGATAATGGGAGCTGAAATCCAAAAGTATCTGGAGGATTACAAGTTCCCCATCCCTGCCCTACATATTTGGAACAGAGAGGGGAAATCCAACTTGTATGAAAAACCAAATGCTGGGAAAGGGGCAGATTGGCTAGAATTTATGCACAGTTTAAGTCTTGTATTTCCTTGGTGAAGAATGATGGGGTAAGTGAAAGAGGGAACCTAACTATCTCCATTATTCATCCTATACCATGATTAAGGAATTGCCATGGTAACAACTTGTATGCATCAGTCCTCATAGTGACTAAGCCAGCAACAGCCACCTGCACAAGTTACAGTTCCCCTTGAATTTTATTATCCTAAATTGAAATCTATTTCCTTCTCCTAAAAATGAAATCATATGCTTCTTTGTTTTAATGTGCCCTCCCCCTACCAAGCTGTTTTCCCATTGAGATCTCTGAAGTAACCATGCAAGGGCAAACAAACAAACAAGAAACCCTACAATCATTCTTACCCAGGGGTCAGCAAACTTTTCCAACAGGGGGTCCCTCAGGAGTTGTGGGGGGCTGGACTATATTTTGGGGGAAAAACATGAACGAATTCCTATGCCCCACAAATAACCCAGAGATGCATTTTAAATAAAAACACACATTCTACTCATGTAAAAACATGCTGATTCCTGGACTGTCCACGGGATGGATTGAGAAGGCGATTGGGCTGGATCTGGCCTTAGTTTGCCTACCCATGTTGCTACCCTTCAGTAACTAGTGAACTTTTTAGGAGATAGTTATAAAGCTTATTTCTCCTGGGATAGAAACTCACTCTTTCTCTCCCACCGCACCCCACAACCAGATGTTTGAAAAAAATCACTTCCAAATTCAGTGTGTTTCTCCTTTGTACTAAACCCTTTTGCAGTGCTGTACTTTTAAAATGGCTGCTGAAACAATATACTATCCTTAGAGGGGAAACTGGCCTTCTCCATTGGGTTTTTAAAATAATGAAATTATACTTCATTCAGAAATACCTCTGTAAACTTGGAAAAGGGAAATTAAACTTTTCCTTTAGGATTACTCTGTCCATGATTCTTTCTAATTATATGATACAGTGAAAGGGTATGTGTGTGTGTGTGTGTGGAGAACTGCAGAAGTGATATCCAGGGATCAGCAGTGAACTTTGATCCCACTGAAATCCTTCTCAGAATTGCCAAAGGCTTTAATGAGATCTGGATTTCAAATTAACATGGTCAGGCCATAATATAACCCTTCAGAGGCCTCCTATGCAATTTGGATACTTCACCCCAGGAACCTGCTGCATCAGGAGGCTCGATATCATCTCATTTGTGGGTGATTATTTTGATACTTCAAGGAAAATGTGCCATTCATTCAAAGGACATAAAGTCTGGCAGCAAGCTCTAAGAGGTATAGTGAAGTGCCTCCAAAATATGTTGTTCCACAGCTCAACTTCATGTTCCCTCCAGAGAATATAAAAATGAACTAGAAAAAAGACATTGTGTCCATAATAAAATTTACAATGTCTGATGGTTCAGAAGGGGGGGGGACATACGTACGTGTACATGTTTGGTTTACTAATGCATACCGTCCAAAATTTCTCCAATGAAAATAGGGTGCCGCACCACCACCCATTGAGTCTCCACAAAGAATAACCAGTCAAGACATGTTTGAGGTGAAATAAGGCCACAACTTTATTGATTATAGATGTAGAGGTTGACATAGGCATTGGGTATAACCATTGACCTCCAGCCCACCTGATGGAATGATTTCTGGCAGGGTCAACCTGGAAGCAGGGGCGTCCTATGACATACATCAAATAGGAACACCCCTGTGGGATTGCCGCCTTGAGGAGTGCTATGGCCATAGTTCCTGCCTGGGCTTTGGACAGAAGCAACACCTCCCAGATCTCTTTAATGGGATACCATTCTCTTTGTAAGGGCAAGTGGCGGTTACAACCTCTTCTCCAACCAAACCTAAGGCTTACCCATTGCCTAAACCATCAAAAGTTGTGACGATTGCTATGTGGTAGGCAAACCAACAGGCAAGAGCCAGCTGACCTCGAGGGAAATACAGTGACAAACAATGTTCATTGCAAGGTCAAGAACAAAGCAAGCCTAACACATAGGGAGGGAAGGAGGGAGATCTGGCGACAAACTGAATGTTCAGCCACTGGCGCAGGGCAGGGTCTCTCAACTCATAGGCATGGCTGTGGGGAGCTGCAGAAATGAAATTATGGGGAACCTAGTTGCACAGGTGGAACTCTGCATGAGATTCTCTGGATACAAGCCAATGTCTTGGACTGCAATCTAGGGCAAACATTTCAGTCAAACTTTATAAATCAATTCATACATAGATAGATAGATAGATAAATAAATATGCAGAGGATTGTATCAGCATTGCTGTCCAACCAGCTCAGTAACTAAATATACCTGAATTTAATGACTGCTGAGAGATACATGCTAAAAATGCTACGTAAACCATTACTTTTTGTTTGAATGGTCTAGCATTACCCAGCTGGAAGGGATTTTGAGAGGGGAAGGGTAATATAGCAGTGAAAAGGCAATTCACAGATTATTTTAATGTTCCCGTACCAGAATGAGGACACTGACTTGCATTTTTTTAATGTAGTCTTTTCCTTAGCACTGAAGCATTTTTCTGCCTGCCTGACTAATCCATAAGACTACAATAGCTTCCAGCTCACAGACAGAGTCTGGCGTCAATTGTTACATAAGGACTCAATTAACTGAATTTTGTGGAGCTGGTGCTAATAGGAAATTAGTGATAACAACGGCAGTGTCTGCATCTATCATTGGCAAAGAAGGCTTTCCCACAACCATTTGGTGTCATATATTTAATGTTTGCCATTTCCCTGACCAGTATATTTCAGCTGATATAGAATCATAGAACTGTAGAGCTGGAAGGTATCCTGAGGGTCATCTAATCTATCCCCTTGCAATACAGGAATCTCAACTAGATCATCCATGACAGATGTCCATCCAGCCTCTGCTTAAACACCTCCAAGGAAGGAGAGCCCACCACCTTCCGAGGGAGACTGCTCCACTGTTGAACAGCTCTTACCACCAGAAAGTTCTTCCTGGTGTTTAGTTGGAATCTCCTTTCTTTGTAACTCGAAACCATCTGTGCACATGCTTATTTCCTCCTGCACTTTCAGATAAGAGGATTTTGGACTTGATATCCCACCTTTCACTCCCCTTAAGGAGTCTCAAAGCGGCTCACAATCTCCTTTCCCTTCCTCCCCCACAACAAACACTCTGTGAGGTGAGTGAGGCTGAGAGACTTCAGAGAAGTGTGACTCGCCCAAGGTCACCCAGCAGCTGCAAGTGGAGGAGCGGGGAATCGAACCCGGTTCACCAGATTACAAGTCATGTCAGTCAGAAAAACATTATGGGAAATCTGTTTTGGACACTATATAATACAGGACAAAATTTGCGCTAGAATAGGGAATTAGGGCATTGCTTGATGCTGCCAAACGCTGATTACTTTCTGTGTGTAGTTATTGGCTCAGTGGTAGCAGGGGGGAAGTTAGAGGTGATGCAATTCTATTTTCAAGAGGAAAAGCACACACAAGCTATTAAAATTTTAACAGACAATAACATTATGAACGTTTTTTTATTGTTGTTGTTGTTCTTATTTTGCCACCATTGTGTTAATCCTTGAGCCAGCCTCAGCCAGCCCTTGAGTCATCTCCTTGGGGGTGTATGAGATCCCTGGCCTGCAAGAGTTTTTCTATTCTCTTGAGTGAAGAAGCAGATCCACCCACGACATAGCAGCAGGCGGCATGGTGGTGCTGCGCTGCTCACCTCACCTGACCTGACCTCCCTCCTTTTTGTTTTGCTGCTATATATCAGGGTGGCGACAGGCATGGAGCAAGTGAGGTCAGCATGATGCCACTGCATTCGAAACATTCTCTTATCTTATTTAGTGACAGCCTTTCCCAGAACCCTAATCTGACTGTCCCTGGGTTTTGGGATTTATTCTTGAAGAGTCTGGATTGGGGGAAACAATCAAAACGTCTGGAGAAGGAATGATGCTACAAGCAGCTGCCCCAGGAGAGGAGGCCTTCTGAAACACTACTTATTAATAAAATCTGGGACCTAAGAAGACGCAGGAATGTGAAGCAATGAACCTGAAGTAAAGCCTTACTTGCAGAAGCTCACCAGATGTCTGCTAGCACCTTATTCAGCCTCTTAAGCACAACATGCATTGAAGATACAAAACATGCCTCCTTTGATAACACCCCTTCCCCTGTGTTACAGTGCAGCAGTTTACAGCGGTACCTCGGGTTACATACAGTTCAGGTTACGTACGCTTCAAGTTACATACGCCGCTAACCCAGAAATATTACATCAGGTTAAGAACTTTGCTTCAGGATGAGAACAGAAATCGTGCTTCAGTGGCGCGGCGGCAGCGGGAGGCCCCATTAGCTAAAGTGGTGCTTCAGGTTAAGAACAGTTTCAGGTTAAGAATGGACCTCTGGAACGAATTACGTACTTAACCTGAGGTACCACTGTATATCAAATCTTCTTAAGCCTAGTTAAAACACTTTCCTGGGCCAATGACTCTATTCCTATGGCAACGTAGGGAAGACACCTCCATCTATCATGCTGATAAATGAACATATGATGTGGATGTTCCACATAGAGGCTAGAACCAGGCATTTCTACTGCTTCCTCTTCTGAGGGTGGTTTACATATACAGTGGTACCTCTGGTTACAAATGCTTCGGGTTACGAATTCCGCTAACCCGGAAGTAGCTGCTCCTGGTTGCAAACCTTGCCCCAGGATGTGAATGGAAATTGCGTGCTGGAGGTGCATGCGCTGTGGGAGATCCCTTTAGCAAAAGCACACCTCAGGATGAGAACAGTTTCAGCTTAAGAACGGATCTCCAGAACAAATTAAGTTCGTAACCAGAGGTACCACTGTGTGTCTATGCAGCCTACACCTTCGCTGTTCTCAAAGACACTCAGTTGTTTGATTATAGTGGTACCTCGGGTTAAGTACTTAATTCGTTCCGGAGGTCCGTACTTAACCTGAAACTGTTCTTAACCTTAAGCACCACTTTAGCTAATGGGGCCTCTTGCCGCCGCCGCGCCGCTACTGCACAATTTCTGTTCTCATCCTGAAGCAAAGTTCTTAACCTGAAGGACTATTTCTGGGTTAGTGGAGTCTGTAACCTCAAGCGTATGTAACCCGAGGTACCACTGTACTTAGAAGTGTAGCCAGTCCATAAAAGCAACAATCCTATGGGTCAACCAATTGCTTTCTGATATTTTCATAAGGCAACAGGATGAAAGAAAAGGCACACACCAACATCCCCAAGGATTAAATAACTATAGCAGAACCCCAAAGACAGCTCTCAGTGTTGCAGCTAAGCTACTGCACACAAGGGAATGTCTCATCAAGGGGAATAATAATATGGATGTATTATAGTCACAATTGATACTATATCAAATTAAAATAATTGTACGTTTTGTGCATTGCCACAAGAACTCTCCATTCACATAATCATGCCGGCGGGGGGGGGGAATACACTGACAATCACTATTACATTTGATTGCCTTTTCTGGGTACACACTATCTAATTGCTTTTTTTTCCCTTTTCCACTTTACTATTGCTTATGTAATCAGGAGGGAGAGAAGAGAATTGCAAAACCTTACAAGCTCATATATATGTGAATTGTTATGGATGCTGGGCTGAGATCCTTATTATGAGCCCAATAAATCACAAAATCAAAGAATATGTAAACAAGATTTTTTTATTTAAAAAACCTTCAATCAAATATGTCAATAGCAGGCAGAAAATGCTTCTACTTTCATTGCCTACAAAAAAATTTTAAAGGGCTGCTGTTTTTCAAAAGATGAGCTGCAAATATATTCCAATCACCCACCCCTAGTGGGAATCAATAATTCATCCATCTGCATCTTCTTGCACTTTGCTGACAGTCCCTGACTAAATTAATGGCTGCACATGACAGAATGACTCCAGCAGAGTCCCACAGGAGGGAGACTGCATTGCTGCACAAATGGCAAGCTGCTGGTGGCTCAGGTGCTACTGGTCACAGGAAAGGAGAAAATTCATACTTAGCATAAGCAAAAGCGTTGAAGAGTACTCTTATAGTTTCTAATACTGCAGAGTCAGACATCTAGTTCAGTACTTGGTCCATTTAGCTCAGTATTGTCTATGCTGACTGGTAGTAATTAAGGATTTAGGGTGCTGTATTACCAAAAATTACCAAAGTCTGCCCCTGCTGGTAGCAGCTAGGGATTGAACCCAGGTCCTTTGGGTGCCTAATATTCAGGATTTCACTTAGACCATGGAATAGCCCTGGTACCTAAAGTTAGTCCTGTAAATAAGGGCACTCATTGCATTAGACCCATGACAAAGGTGCACTGACTTCTATATCAGTGGTATAATGTTACGCATATTTTGCATTTCCACTACAGTGGTACCTCGGGTTACAGACGCTTCAGGTTACAGATGCTTCATTTTACAGACTCCGATAACCCAGAAATAATACCTTGGGTTAAGAACTTTGCTTCAAGATGAGAACAGAAATCGTGCGGTGGCAGCAGGAGGCCCCATTAGCTAAAGTGGTACCTCAGGTTAAGAACTGTTTCAGGTTAAGAACGGACCTCCAGAACGAATTAAGTTCTTAACCCGAGGTACCACTGTACTGATGTCCCTTAAAAAAAAGATAATATAGATCCTTGACAGCATTGTATTCCATCTCTTCAGCATTCTTTGAAGAATAAGCAACTCATAACAAGGCTCAAAGGATTTTGTTCTAAATAAAGAGCAGTGTAATTAAATTAGCTAGTGAAAGACACAGAATCTGACAGAAGAAAGCTGTATCTAACATGTGCATGAGCAAACTTACTGTCTAGACAAAGAAGCAGATTCTTAGAGGTTTTTTGGTGTCTTTTTTAAAGGGTGGGTTTTTTAATTCAGAGAGAGAGAGAAGAGAAGAAGAAGAAACTCTTCATTTTAAATTTTAATTTCCATCTCTGTGGGATATGATTGATCTCTGAAAATGATTGTGTGTGTAAGGCTATTGATTCAAGGTCAGATTTCAAGATTATCAGTGTGGCTTAAAGTTGTAGACTGGATTTCACTCTGATTTTTAAGAGCTCAGCTTTATTACGAAGACTGGCCTGCATCTCTGGAAACATGAGGAGGAGGCAGTGTTTTCCAAATTTTAGTTTGACACCCTCTAGTAAATTGTAGCTGCTTTACAGAAGTAGGTTCCTACATCTGTGGTGGTGGAGAAAATACATAAAAGGTTCTCCTTTGAGCAATGGCACATCATCAACGTATCCTGCCTTGGTCTGGTCCCGGCTCTAGAGTTGAGGGCTAGATCTCCAGGGGAGGGGGCTTGCCAGACGCTAGTGGGTTAAGGTAGCAGTCAGATATTAGGGCAATTCAGTGTGGGTCAGTGTTAAAGAATGTCCTCACCAAAAAGGGAAATGGAAAATGGAAAAACTTGGCAAAGTGGCTTAGGCATGTCACTTCCTGTGCAGGAGCTAAAGACCAGGTACTCATGAAGAATTCACTATACAGTTAACTCACAATACAATGGTATACATGTCTATTCAGAAGTAAGTCCCTTTGTGTTTAATAAGGCAGCCTACACTTTGGTTTAGGGTTGGCATTAGAGGAAAAACAGAGTTCTTGTGCCTTCAAGAAGCTTAATGGCAGGGAGAAATTCATCAGGTGAAGACTTTTCTAGTTTAGAAACACACCATGTGTACACCATGACTGTGCCATCTAATTTTGTGTTATGCCATGCCCTGCCCCCATGTCAGCCATTTTGTGACTGGCACTAGGAACACGGTCTCAAAACTCAAAATGTCCCCACTGGCCCAAAAAGGTTGGCAATCCCTGTCACCAGGGAAACTTTAGCTGTCAGTTAAGTAGTTCTGGGGCAAGGGAGAAAGAAACTTTTTTAAAAAAAAGTTGGGGGTGATATGAACTCAGCTTGATGGTTATAGGATAGTTCTAGCCAAAGCAGAACTCTGACATGCCTTACAGGGGCCTGCAGTGAAACATATATTGGTGCAGTTCCGAGATGTGATTTTGAGTTTTCAAAAATATCCTGATACATAGTAAACAAAACTAAGGTACAATACTAAGCATCTGCTCTTGAGCAGTTAATAGTAGTTATATTACTGGATTTTTATTTTTATTTTCATCTCTCTCTGGGGCTAACCCAATAAGGAACAAAACCATTTTTATCTCTCCATGGCAGTGACTTGAAATGTCAATTTGCTCTTTTCATTCTTGCAGCTTTCAGCTGTGACATTTCTCCCACGACCAGCATTTCCTCCCATTCTTTATTTCCCGCTGAAAGAGAATTCCGATGCACAGATATTCTTTTGTGACTATTATTCAACTGTTATCATAAAAAAGATTTCCCCCCTTGGAATTTGCTGTATTTTTACAATTCATAACTCAGAGTTCTCGAAAATGCACCAGAGATTCTTGGAGCCCATCATAGGTTTTTGGAGCTGCTGGGTTCATTAGTAAACTCTGTGCTTTAGAAGAACAATTGTTTTTGTGATAAATCTCCACAGAACCAAAACAATGACCATCTCCATTTTTAACGCTCTCACTGGAAAGCAACATGAGAATGTAAGAGCCCTCCTAGATCAGATCATAGGTCCATCTAATCCAGATCTGTTTCCTTACAGAGGCCTACGAGAAGCCTGTGGAAACCTAGAAACAGGATAGCAATAGGTCTCTGCCAGTTATACTTCCAGATAACTGGTACTAAGAAGCATATTATCTCTGAAACCTGAATCTGAATATGTAAATGTAATAGTGGGCACATTATCCTTCTGATACTCTTATATTTCTTGCATTATGTTAACCAATGAGAGAAGGGACTTGCTGCTGTGGAAAATACAATTGTTTGGATCTATGAATGGAAAAGAAGGGACTAGGGTCCACATAAGAGTCCTGCTGGAAGATTTATTTTCCTTGCCCCCTGATACCCCCTGAGCTAACTCTCACACTTTTCCAGAGGGTTCTCCAACCTTCCAGAGCAGCTTTGCAGGGAGCTGCAAGGGCAAGGAAGCCCTGGCCCCCAAAAATAAAAATAAAAGCCTCTCCACCGGCAGAAATATCCTATTCTGAAGCTCTGCTCAGGTGAATTCTGGATCCCAACCATTAATTGCTGACACTTAGAAATGGAAGAAGGTGGTATATATAAAGAATGGAGAATGTCCAGAAGGGACATTTGGCTTGGATCGCATGCTGTGCAGTTTTGCCTAAAGAAGTCCATGTGAGAGAAGATGTTGCTGTATCTGGCTGATGCAATCTCTGCCATAACCCTGCTATACCTTCAGGATTGATTTAGGAGTTGCTCTAGGGTCCAAATGGGACATGGTGGTGCTGTGGGTTAAACCACTGAGCCTTGGGCTTGCTGATAAGAAAGTCAGCGGTTCGAATCCCTTAGACGGGTTGAGCTCCTATTGCTCGGTCCCTGCTCCTGCCAACCTAGCAGTTTGAAAGCATGTCAAAGTGCAAGTAGACCTTCCAGCGGGAAAGTAAATGGCGTTTCCGTGCACTGCTCTGGTTCACCAGAAGCAGCTTAGTCATGCTGGCCACATGACCCAGAAGCTGTACACCAGCTCCCTCGGCCAATAAAGCGAGATGAGCGCCACAACCCTAGAGTCATCTGCGACTGGACCTAACGGTTAGGGGTTCTTTTACCCCTAGGGCCCAATAGCTGTGGGCCAGTGATATAATGGCAAACCTCGAGCATCCAGGCTGTTCATTGCAAAGAGGTAAGAGAAGCTGGTCCATACAAGTCATGCCAGAAGAAATCACACAGGTGCTTCTTTTATATATAAAAGGATAAATAGAGCATTTATTAACACTTTTTGCAGCAACAAAAGTGACACAGTCCACATCTTTTCACAGCAAAAGCTATGGCCACATTTTACATCACTTTGAGGCACAAAGCAAAATATATAATTGGTATTTTCCCCCCTCCGGATCAAAGTATGGTTCACTTTATTTTATTCTTGTTTAATAATAATAATAAAAAGAAGAAGAACAATCCTCAAGTTGTATATTGCAGTAGCAGGGCGGGCCTTAAAATACTAGCACAATACAAGGAGCAGATCAAAAAACCCAGAATGGCTTTTTTAAACATACAATGATAGTTGTTTCATTGGAGTTGGGAAATGGATACTTGTAAGAGCAGTAAGTGGTCTGGCATTCTAATGTAGTCCATTGTTGATTGGTCTGGCCTTTTATTTAGTTATTTATTTATTATCCCAACTGTCTGAAGGACCTACAAGCTCAGCAGTCACAGTAACAAAGAGATTAAAAGAGCATGCACTTCATAGTGCATGGCACTTATTGCTTGGTACACTTACATTACAAATCTTGCTGAATAACGCTTTAAAAAATAATAATGCAAGGCCCTGATCTGGAACTCTGTGTTCATGAAGCACATACAGAGCTCCCGCTTTCTCAGGTTTCCCTATTCACTTCAGCAAGGTCAGATCCCTCGGGCACAAAAAGATGCACATGCTCTGAATTGCCCCTCTGGAAAGCCTGTGGGAGTTCAATGTGCTCACTGAAGCTCCTGAATTGCACAAGGCTCTCCTATCAAGGCAAAGACCTGTAGCCCGCAGTCCACTGAAGCCAATGGCAAACCTTCCATTGATTGCGACGGATCTGAATTGCACTTGAGCATTGCAAAAGTAGAAGTTACACTCTTCCTAAGCCCAACCCCAGTTCCACTTTTGACTCACCACGAAGATTGTTGCTCATATTCAGGGTCCATTATAGTTCTATTTATTTGAAAGGCAAATACATTTTTTCTTAAAATTCAGAAATCTTTAAAATAGTACTATTTTCTATAATTATACAGCATCTTCAATAAACTATGACTTTATTTATATAATTGTGGCACAGCATCTGAAAATATGAAAAACTATCCAGGATTAAACAAATAGCTAATTTCTTCTCCCTTTCTTGCATTTATTTCAAAACAGGCTTCAAAAGAAATACATCCGATTTGTTCTAGGGCTACTTGTCTGTGGTACATTTTTTCTTTGGATCTGTTTGGGTTATGCTCTCTCTTTCTAATGAGCCTGCAGACAATGAGTATGCCAAATACTCCTTTGCCTTGCTTCAGTTATTTAACATTCTGCACAGTAGACTACATGTGACTTTATACTGGCTGGTACATGTAAGGAAGAACATGACACATACAAAGACTGCATGAGTCTGTAAAGAAGAGAAATAAAACATTTGTGCCTAAACATTCAGTAAAAACAATTCCTTTATCACAGAGTAGCCTGCAGCATATTAATCACAATAAATATACATTATATAGTAGATTGTTCTACAAAGTCCCAATTCACTTCTCTTGAAAGGGAACTGGATTGGAGCTTTATTGTATAATCTAAAACAGAAGCCTTATTCTCTAAGAAATCCATGTCTTAGACCAACCATACATTTCCTACATCGTACCAAGTAAACATGTGGTTAAATTCACACAATCAATTTTATGATCTCTTTCAAGACAGTGTAACAAATATGTAAGTGCATTTTTAAAAAATCAAGTAGTTTTGGCTTTCTAAACAGAAGAGTTGATGTACCGACTTGGTTGGTAGTTGTGCTTTAATCCTTAGCTATGAGCTTAACACTCATTTTACTGCAAGTACCTAGTTTCCTTTGTAGTTTTGACCAGATAACCCTTAAAACTCTAGTGAATGGAGACACCCAAATGGAACTGATGAGATGTCACAAACTCATACAGATTGCACTTAAATGGGTTTTTGTTTTTTCATTTTTACAGTAAGATCTTCTTGCCTGATATGTGTTTACATTATACCACATTTTGTGTGTGTGCAAACAATCACAATGAATAAATCACGAACACTACAAAATATATCCAACATAGGTCTGTTATGAATAATCTTCTCTTTCCTTATAGCTATATGAGTCTTGTGCTTCTTCTTGTACAAATTCTTCTTTCTTCTCCCAACCATTTGGCCAGCCGCCATTGACCTGGGCCAATTGGGTCGTAGCACCGTAAGATTTAGTGGTACCGTAATTTACATAATTCTGAGTAATGTCCCCCGTTTCTTCATCAAGTTCATCTTCATGAATGAAGCCACATTTTTCTTCACTTGTCTGTTCTGGGTCTGCCCATGGTTGTTTCTCTCCTGAAGCAAATATGCCATAGAAAATGACTCCCCCGTAATGCACCAAAGCAGCAATAAGGAAGACATACTGCCACTCCTCGCGTGTCTGTGAGGAAGAAGATTGGAGTGTCAGAATAGCTGTGTGTGGCTCTTCTGGTCCTGAATTAGTCTTTATTGAAATCATGGGTGGTTGATACAAATCCTGCAGCAAATGGGGCTCATCTTTGGCCCTCCAGATGTTGCTGGAGGCTTATGAGAGGTTGCAGTCCTACAACATCTGGAGGGTCACAGGTCAGCTACTACTGCCCTATGGAGTGGCTTCAGTTGCATAGGTAGTTAAAGCAGCATATGCATGGTATGTAGAGAATATCTGCTGTATACTGCTCTGCTTACAACTCATGAACATCTGAAGCCATATTATACTGTGTGATTCCTGAGTCTGACTGCCAATTGCTTTCCAAAATCTCAAGGATTCAGCCATGCCCAGACCTGGAACCTGAGGAACAGCAGGGGGAAGAGCAGCAGATCTCCATAACGTCAGCAACCCAAGACGCCAAAGGATCCAGAGATTGGGACATGCCAGATACTCTACAACTGAGCCTCAGCCCTTCACCATATACAATCCCAATGATAAGGAACCTGCAGCCCTCCAGATGTTATTGGACGCCATCTCCCATCAGTCCCAGCCACCATAGCCAATAGTCACTGGTGATGGAAACTGGAGTCCAACAACATGTGGAGGACCCCAGGGTGGTGAAGGCAGTTGTAGGAGCATCAATTTATGTAATCATGTCCCACGTGCTCCCAACAGGATTGTGAATCTACAGCCCATTGCATGCTCCTGTAACACTAGATTCAATCTTCCTAAAATATGAGATTTTCACAGAAGGTACAGCACACAGTTTGGGTGAGTTTTCACTTTCAGCTATGTTGTGAAAAGTGTAGCCAATCAATGTTACACTGTTTCCCATGATTTTTCCAGGATCGGCTCACTTTACCATTGTGAGGTGAGGAAACTACTATGAATTGACTTTTTGGTGCAACAGAATGACAATATAGTCTCATGAGACTGTTCTTTCTTTCCTCAATGGTTCAGGCAGAGTTAACAAAAACTATTTTGGAAACTTACTTTGTTCTTTGTCATTGCTCCAACAATTATAGGACACACCATGCCAGACAATGTCCCGACTCCATTTGAAATCCCCATTAAGATACTGGCATATCTTGGTGCGATATCTAAGTGGTTAACATTGAATCCTGTAAAATGAAGGCCAAAGGGGGGGAAAACCCTCATCAACAGAGAAGACACTGCACTGAATAAGGTTTTGCTTATATTTATCCATTATTGAAAACCTTACCATATTCACAGGAAACCTTGCAATTTACATAATGATTTTAGATCCCATTTTTGTTCATTGTTATTTAATGTATTCTTCTGGGAGAGAAGTTCGCTTACCAGATATAGCAAATCCACTGAAGCCCACAGCAAGCACTAAGAAGGAAATGGCCACACCTTTACTATGCGAATAACCAACTACCAAGAGAAGAGTTGCTTCCATTCCAAAACCTTGGGAAATTAAAAGAAAAAGTCATTGATGCTACACATTGTACTGAGGAATCTAGGAAGTAGGCTGGTGGACAGACAGCATTTCAGTGTGCTTCTCCTTAACTGTAAGCTTTAAGCTGGAATGTTTCCATATTCTACTACTATGAAACATTTAACAAAGATCTACTTAGTTCTGCTTAGCTGATGGTAGTCTCTGGGAGCTTGTAAACAGGGGGTTTGTGAGAGCATTTAGCAGGGGAGTTTACAAATAATAAATCATCCTTAAGAGATAAACAGTTATACGACCTTCTGTAGATATCTAACATCAGCCCTGTAATGGGAATCTTTTAATGTCTGACGTTTTGTTGTGTTTTTCTTCTATTCTTCTCAGGGTGTACTTAGGACCGAGAGACATAGACTGTGAGAAAGCTGCTGCAGTGACCTAAAGCACCTGGTTGTCTTCCTGCCTGAGAATGTGCAAAACTACACCTGCAGCAAGTGCAAGTTGGCTGCCTTGCTGGAAGAGAAGGTACAGCAACTCAAGACCCATGTATCCAGACTTAGAGCTATTGGCAAGATGAGGAATTTCTCAGTATAGCAGAGTGGACTGTCCTGGAACAGTGATGTGGGGGAGGTTCCCCCTACCCCATAAAAAGGATTATTCAGAATAGCTGTTTGCATGATCCACTATGGAGGATAATAACACAATAGAATTCAGAACAGAAACTACTAATTGCACATTTATTCAAAATCCAATTAAAACTATTTAGGTTCATTAATTCAACAAAATTGATAAACTCAATTCAGCGATATCAACTTTTCAACGTCTAATAGTCATTTACACCTCCAGCCCTCCCTGTCTCATAGCACCCCCTCACACACCACCCCAGAGGGCATTACCACCCACTTTGAAAATCACTGGTCTACAGAACTACATAGCTCAGAGCTAATTCATAAAATCCTTCTGTCAGTTTTCTTTGCGTGGTGTAGAAACAGGTGCACCCCTCCCTTCCAGCATTCAAAGAGATGGACAGTGTATGACATGAGTCCGCATAACAATATATGCATACAGGCCAGACTGGGGCTTTTTTTCAGGGAGAACTCACAGGAACTGAGGTCCAGTACCTCTCAGGTGGGCAGCATTGCCATTCTAAGAGAAAGAGGGAGGTGTTCATAGTGAATTCTGGCACCTCTTTTTCTAGAAATATAGCACTGGGCCAGACTGATGCAAACGTATTTCATCATCATCATCATCATCATCATCATCATTTATCATTTCTACCCCGCCCACCTGGCTGGCTTTCCCCAGCCACTCTGGGCGGCTTCCAACAAAATATTAAAAATACATTAAAACATCATTCATTAAAAATTTCCCTAAACAGGGCTGCCTTCAGATGTCTTCTAAATGTATATAGTTGTTTATTTCTTTGACATCTGATGGGAGGGTGTTCACGGGGGGGGGGCACCACTACCGAGAAGTCCCTCTGCCTGGTTCCCTGTAGCTTCGCTTCTCGCAGTGAGGGAACTGCCAGAGGGCCCTCGGCGCTGGACCTCAGCGTCCGGGCTGAACAATGGGAGTGGAGATGCTCCTTCAGGTATACTGGACCAAGGCCATTCAGGGCCTTAAAGGTCAACACCAACACTTTGAATTGTGCTTGGAAATGTACTGGGAGCCAATGTAGGTCTTTCAGGACCAGTGTTATATGGTCCTCTGCACTTAGGAAGTGTGAGAACTGCCTCATGTGCTTCATGAAGGGGAGTGCACATGTCTGTTCTGTTACATGATCATACATGAATCAGCACATTATAAACATTTTAATCATGTAGCTTTATCAAAGTAACTGCAATGAAAGCTGTGTGGCTGTGAAAGTGCTGCCAACTGGGTATTATTCACTATACTGTGCTCAAAGCCTTTTAATAAGGTGTAATGACTTACCTCCACAGTTCATTATCTTCCTGACAGTAGTGGTTGAAAGAATTTGTCTGCTTCTCAGAAAGTCTGCAATTTGTCCCCCAATAGGCACGATAATAGTCATCACTAAATGTGGCACAGCGGATAACATCCCCACCTAAGGTTAGAATAACAAGCAGAGTTCTAATCAAATGTATTGATTGGGCATTATGTGGGAGGAAAAAATCAGCAGCATTTCTCTGTAAGCACAAGAAAACTTTTAAAGAGAATATCTCTTTGAAGAAGAATGTCACCAGCATGGGGTGTGGGGGGAGGCATTTGGGTTTCTGAGTCAAGGAGTTAAATCTGCAAACAGCCCATAAATAACTTTTATTTCCTCCTGTAAATATCTTAATGACAGTGAATATAGAGAATATATTAGCCTCTTTAAGCTTCCTATAGCAGCTAAAGTTGGGAACTAGAATTCACCCGTTCTGAATTTTGCTACCACCAGAACTGTGTACTTAACTTTTGTTAAGATCTTAGTCAGTCCTTTCATGAGCACCTGAAGATCAGTTAACATGAACATTCCAACATGTAGTGATTGCAGCATAAATCTGAGTTTGTGCTGATTTCTGCAATCATGCCTAACCAAACTGCTACCAGCTGAATTCAGCCAGAGTCCAATATCTGAAATACTGCCATGAGAAAAGACGGAACAATGTGAAATGGTGGTGTTGGGTTTCTTGAAAAGGAGGCTTGGATGAAGGCAAATGGAGGGGGGAGCTCTCTGCAGCTAGTTTCACCCCTTCCCCATTTTACAATGTAAGTTTGCAAAAGAGGGAGAAGTAAAGCCAGCTGCAGGAAGGCTAGAACATCAGGAAGCCCAGATACAGAAATTTGGATTTGGCCAGGTCTTTGTGAGTTTTCAGAGAACTCTTGGGGAAAGCCCAAGCTTTCTGAAGAATTCTCAGGAGGAGGGTAAATATTTGGGTCCATTCCAAGTTGAGATGCAGCTGGTCCATCCATCTGTACCACAGGTGTGAATGGAAAAGCAGCCCTTTCTGAGTGCTGAAACAATGTGTCTGATGTTGAGAGAATGTGGCTCTGTTCTTGGGTTTAAATTGGATTTGTCAGCATTCATGGACATTTCCTGTGTCACTAACAAGATGATATCCAGATGCTTAAAATGCTGAATTAATACAAGTACAAGACAGTCTGTTGACAGAGTTGTTGGAATGCTAGAATTCCATCTCTGGAATGCAAAATATATATCTCAAAGCAGTATTATTTTTATTGTTGATATCCACCTCTTCCATGCAGTTTTCTTTCCTTCACCAGGGAAGATGTCAATGGAAGATGAGAAACAGATCACCCTTACCAGAAGGAAGATGTGATTATAGCATGTAGACAGGCAGATACTGAAGGCTCTATGCTCCTATTTCTTCTAGATGTGGAATGCACTAGAACTCAAACTGTGCTATGCTACAGCAACAGCAACTATTTTTTATTTATCTTCTAATTTTTGTCTATTAATAAACAAAATAAACAAAATATAAAGAGCATAAAGAAATACTGTTGCATCAGACTGAAAGCAGCATAAGGTAGGACATGTCACTGAACTTGTGATTCTAGAACATTAGAAAAAAATACCCACCGCCATGTCCCGGAAATAGCAATTGTTTTGATAAGGGCTTTCTAGAGGTCATAATATGAGCATTTGCCTCTTTAACAGATTCTAAGCATTTAATCCTTCCTATAATGAATGTGATATGCATATTGTGCTGCTATCTTCACTTGAGTTTATTCATGGTAGGTGCATACCATATTGGCCTGACTATAAGCCGCACCTGAATATAAGCCACACCTTTAAAATTGGAGGGGGGAAAGGAAAAAAAGGGGGGAAATACCTGAATATAAGCCACTCCATTCCTCGCTGCTCCTGGCTACATATTGGGAGGTGGGGGGTGCATGCTGCATTTCCAACAGCCTTTCCCCATCATTGCTCTCTCCCTTCCCAGTCTTGGGGGAGAGGACAGGGACTATGTGCAGAGCGGGCACCACTTTGCCACGCTCCTGGCACTGTTTGCCCTGCGCTCCTGGCTGCATACCGTAAGGTCATGAATATACGTCACACTTTAAGTTTTCACAGTTGGAATTGCGGGGAAAGTGAGGCTTATATTCAGGCCAATACAGTATGTGAAGGTGAAATTGGAGTTATTTGCTCGCTGCTTTGAACAATTAAAAGAACGTGGCGTTTTGCTCAACAGATCATCTTAAGGCATTTCTAACCATTTCTCATCTTTGGGGCACACACATAGGCAGCACTGAGAATCTTATATTTTAAGCTAAATTAGGAAAACACATATTCAGAGTTACGAGGGGCTATCTTTGGGGGTGGGGATAAGGAACATTTTTGTTCTGCAAAGCAGCATTTAGGCTGTATGATCTCCATTCATTCTGGTACCACTTTGAAAGGTGTTCCATAGACTCCACTGAAGCTGGGTAAGAAAGTGTCTCCCTGTTAATTCACAAACAACTTCCACCTTCACCAGGCAGCTGGGAGCTGGAAACACCCCTGTGTGAAGTTATACAACCAATCAATAATAATACCATACCTTGCTTATTTCAAATCCAAACACCTCTTCAAAGTAAGCAGGCTGACTAATGAGCAGTAGGTAAAAAGTCCAGCTTCTACAGAAGTTTGCAACAATGATTGCATAGACAGGCATAGAAGTAAAAAATTTTCTCCATGGAGTCTTGAATTTCTGGGGGGGAAAGCAGGGTATTTTCATGGATGTAATCTCACATTTCGAGTCTGCTAACTGGTCTGACTATGCACACACACACATTTGTGTTGCTACACAGTACTTGCTCATGTAAAAACAAGCAGGAAGTCCATACATATTTGGAAGATTAGCAGAGATTAGCAGCAGGAACACAGAGTCATGCATAAATGCTTAAAATCCATATCTCAAATATGTTCACAAATCCTTGTTCTTTTTTATTTCACTTGTTGTGATAATAAAATAACATTCTGGATTGCAGAGTTTTATTATTACTGCACTGACATTCCTCTCTCACACTGAGCAGTGTGGGATTCCCAAATACCATGTTTAATTCCACCTCTTTCAACGTGAAAATGGACTAAGAAAATGGGCATCACTCCAGAGCTGCATCTGTGTGTGTTGGCTACAACATTCCTTTAAAATTCAACATCAGCCTAAGCTAGAAGCACATTATCTCCGAATGTCAGGGTAGAAACATACATGATAGCAGAGCCCTTACTTCCATTGCTCCTAAAAGATTGGCACTCTCTCCAATACTCTCTTCTATGTATCTGCGCTCTTCATCTGTAATTGTGGGATGCGTTGCAGGGCTCTCGTATGAGACCAAAAGCCAAAACATGTACCAGACCATGCCAAAACTACCTGCATAACATATAAAGGGGAAAAAATGAATGTAAATAATAGCATTCTGAACAATATCACCCAAGCAGCAAAAATGTACCTGCCTGCAATTTGGCAGTCTATTTAGCTCTATATCTTTATGTATATATTTATATATTTGAGTTCTGGCTCCTTAATAAGATTGACAACATAATTAGGTTCTCTTGGAAGAGTCACAAAAGATGTTTCTATAATTGTCCACAGGAGCATGCAGGGCCCAGCAGATTCACAATCCTGCTTGGATCATGTGAGAGCATCATTGCATAAACTGATTTGCTTCTGCCTGACTCTGATAGTCTGAAAAGGCCTGCCTAGAGGCCCTCCATTCCATCTCTACAGGCAGCTGGGCTGTGAATGGGGAGATGAGAGTATCTAGGCCATGGTAGATTCTACAGAAACGCATGTTCTGAAAGACACTGGAACATTTTGCTGTCCTCGTTCTATTTGGCTACAAAAGAAGCATTCCCTTTATTGTAACCTTAAAGGGTTTTACTATACTAAAAATATTCACCCCGTCTCTGCAGAGTTGTGGCACTCTGTCTGACACAATCACACAGTTTTGTGCTAATTTCTCCTCAGAGCAAGATTCAAACAGGTGCACTTGGCATCTTCTTCCAGCGACAAGTCCCAGACAACATGTTGGGGTTTTATTCTGTGCCATTGAAGAGGTGGTATGCAAAATGAGCAGTGTTAATTAGTGCAGTGCGAATAGCCTACATTTCCCCCCTATTATTAACTGCAGTGTACATTTAGATTTTTTTTAAATGTTTTAAAAAATAATTAAAATAGAGCTATGAAGCATATTGACTGCTGTCTCCAAAACCCATCTACAGAGCGACCATTTTCTTTGGATATTGAAGCAAGGCAACTCAGTTGTTAAGTTTGTAAACATTTTTGGAAGCCCCTCATTTTAAAGCTACTCTGCAGATTTTCACCAAAACAATAAAGCCGTCTCGTAGAATATCAGCCTGCCTCTGAATAACAACTGCTACAGCAAGAGAAGAGCTATTTCCCTCATGTCCTGCTTCTGTGCCTTATTTCTAGAGGCGTCTCCCATACCTTCTCATGTGTGAAGCAGAAACCAGCAGCTGCTTCAGATGTCTTGTAAAGACTTATCTTTCTGGCCAGCCTTTCCCTGATCCATAAGACTGGATCCTGTTTTATGTGTCTGAATTCTTGTTTTATTTGTTTGTATATGCTTTTATATTACCTTCTGCATTTCTGTTTAAATGACATTGTTTGTTTTCTGTATTGTACATCACTTTAATATTTTTTTAAAATATTAAATAGCTTATTAAGGTAAAGGTAAAGGGCCCCAGTCGCAGACAACTCTGAGATTGCGGCACTCATCTCGCTTTACAGGCCGAGGGAACCGGCGTTTGTCCGCAGACAGTTTTTCCGGGTCATGTGGCCAGCATGACTAAGCTGCTTCTGGCGCAACGGAACATGAGCAGCGCACAGAAACGCTGTTTACCTTCCAGCCTATTTATCTACTTGTACTTTTTGGCGTGCTTTCGATCTACTAGGTTGGCAGGAGCTGGGACCAAGCAACAGGAGCTCACCGCATCATGGGGATTCGAACCACCGACCTTCTGATCGGCAGTCCGAAGAGGCTCAGTGGGTTAGACCACACCACAGCACCACCCGAGTCCCTGATAAATGGCTTATAAATGCTTTTAAATAAACAGAATGCATGTAGGCCTTGGGCCTGATCTTGCACTACACTTCTTAGGTTCTTATGTTTTCAGCCTTGTAGGTGTGACTGTCTTGTGCAAATCTGCACAGCTTTGTGCCATTTCAAATAATTCCATGGCACAAGCCAATTTCGCACATATTTCTAAGGAGCAATTCCACACCTTCTGCCCCGGCCTCATTTCCACCCTAAGAGCTGCACAGCAGGCAAAAATTCAACTGTGGGAAATGGTGTCTAATTCATTTGTACCTGTATGCAACTGTTAAAGATATTGGGGTGGAGGAGTGAAAATGCTAGGAGAAATAGTACTGAAATTGTGCAGCTAATCTGTTGAAAACCTGCTTTGCAGAGACAATAAAAAGGACATTCCAAAAAGGACCTTTTCCGTATTCCACTCAGTCACTAACTGAGACCTTTCTACACTGCCCACTGTAATTAAATCAATTCAATATAGCTTTATTTTAGCTGACAATCTAGTTCATGGACTTTAATTCAGTTTCTCCACTTTTGCACTGAGGTAAGTGCAATGTGACTGAGTCACAGCTCTCATTTAAGGCCTAATTTGGCAGTTTGAAGATTTCTGCTGCTCCGGGAATTATAAAGCATCTTCATGTGACCTATTTTTGCTCTGCTCAAAATAACATTTTGAATTCTATTCCCTTAAAATCCTCTCAGAGCATTCCCACCCCCACTTTTTTTCAACATAGCTGCATGCAGACCAAGATTATAGATGGAGGAAGGGAGCCATATTCTGAACGAAATTCCATATTCAGTGGTCCTAAAGCTTTCTATTCTTACATATCCACAGAAATAATGGCTTTCATTCCCCCCAAATTCAGAATGCTTTGCGTGACAAAGGATAATGGCATACTGAGTTGTTTCAAAGGGCTCAAGCATTTCACATAGACCATATCTCCACCAAAATTTGGCCAGATATATACTGTGATGGTGTTTCTACTTCATTAAGGAACTAAATCCAACGTCTGGGTATGATGTTGAATGGCTTCAGTAACTAAAGGGATATTTTACCAACTCTGTCTGATCCAATGACCATGGACCAGTATTAGCCATACTCAGAATAATTTGGCTTATTAATGTCAATGAGTCTATGTTGAGAAGAATTTAATTGGCTACCACCAACTGAAGAGATAGGATTTTACAATCTCCTTCTTGTAACTATAATGCTTGCATAGTATATACTGTAGAGCATTCCAAAGATACAGGTAGTAGAGACAGTGGCTGCCCATCTTAACTTTGATGGAGAAAACTGGGAACATATAATAGCAATCCTGCATAAATGACACATCAGGAACAGTTTTAAGATGTTGATTTGAACCTTTACAGCAGGCATGTCCAAAGTCCATTTCAAGGGCCTAATCTGGCCTGCTGGTCAATTTAATCCAGCCCCTGTGGCAGTATATGTCCTGGGGTAAAATCCTAACAACTGCAATCCTAAAGAAAGCTCAACAACTTTGGTCAGCCCTCATGCATGTTCACTTCATCAAATCCGACCCCCTTTGAAAAAAGTTTGGGCACCCCTGCTTTACAGCATTACATAACCAGACGACCTTAGGAAGCATCTCTCTCTTGCCCAACAATCACTGAGATCAGCAATGAAAGACCTTTGGACTGTAAGGGTGAGCCCAAGGCATTTTCTATACTTGCATGGAGGTTGGTGTGTGTGCATGTGTATAACCCTCCCTTACTTAACTCTACACAACCATTAGGGCAGGGATGGAAAACCTGTGGCTCTCTAGATGTTATTGTGCTCCAACTCCTGCCAACCCCAGCCTCTGTAGTCAACAGTTTAGGGTTGACGGGAGTTGCAGTCCAGGAAGTTCTGGAGTCACAGGTTCCCTATCTCTACACTAGCACATTCCAGAATATCTTCCCTTTGGGTGGCAGTTTTGATATATCTGCTCTTTCAAAGTTGTTTTATTATTCTATTGAATATTAGCATCTATATCTTTTAATTATCATGTTTTGTTGGGTTTTAAGTAGCATATTGTAAAGTGGCATAGAAAGCAAGGTGAACAGAGAATATCATACCATACACATAGAACACAGAAGACCATCCAGTATATTGCACTAAAATCCCAGCCAGTGGCATTGCAATTACTGCACCTGCATAAGAACCTGGAAAAGAAGACAGCAATTAACAAAATGGAAATGCTTACTGAGGAGACAGGTCAGAAATGAATATTCATAAGAAGCCATGTTTCTGGCTGTCAAATGTTCAGTTTCTACCAGTTCAAAGTAGAAAGACATCTTTGTTTATGCAGGCTTCTGAAGAAAAGCTTCCATTGATGTTTTCTGGACAAAATGATCAAGTGAAGTAGACCAAATGGACAACATTACCATTTTTATTTGGCCAACATCATCACATGGCTAGTTCATCCCACAATACTAAAATAATGAAACAGTCAACTTCCACGATTATCTTTGAGTCTTATTTTTGATCCATTTGGCTTTTTTGAGGTGGTGTCATATATCAGATGTGATAAAATGGACACCTAAACACATTAGCCACGAATCAGATGCTTGATTCAATGCCAATTTAAATGCCTTAAAAATACTCCTTTCCGGTGCACCTGCCATTTGTTATGTGAATACTGAGGAATTCCAAATGATTGTTTCACCATCTCAGTGTTTCATTCAGGTTGACAAAGAAATTCAATTGTACTTGTGTGAATCAGAGCTGCAACACTCGGAGTTACATTCTTAAATTCCTAATTTTTGTTCACAGACTGAGAGGTGTGAGCTTGCTATTCCAAACTCTTAGGTGGAAGAAAATCCAATGGCAGTCAATAGGCGTGAACCTTGTTGATGAATGGGGGGGGGGAGATAAATATCAGTTTATTTCAGAGAATGCTGGAGAAAGGAGAGGGGGAACACATTTGAGAAATTAAGGTGCTACTTACCACAGAAAGAAGTAGTTGCTAGTCTACTTCTCTCTAAAGGAGGTGCCCATTTGCTCCATATCCCATGGCAAGCTGGATAAGTGACGCCCTGTGGAGTAGATGACCTAGTTTATGATACCTGCTTCAGCATAATATAATTTGAGTAGTACCAGGAGTAATCAGTTACATGGAGCAAATCTGAGTTGTGAATATTCATAGGTCACTGAGGAGCTGGCAGATTTATGACTATCTGTGACAAGTAATACTGGAAATGCAATACTCATTTTCAGTGAAACATCTACATATATTGTGCCGGATCCGATGTTTTCTAAGTTTGATTCATTCATTTATTTTAGTGGGGCAGAAATTAAACACCATAGCACCCTATGGCTGTGTATGTTTTGGTGGCATTTTTCATTTTAAGGTAAAGAGACCCCTGACTGTTAGGTCCAGTCGTGGCCGACTCTGGGGTTGCGGAGCTCATCTCGCTTTATTGACCGAGGGAGCCGGCATACAGCTTCCAGGTCATGTGGCCAGCATGACTAATCCACTTCTGGTGAACCAGAGCAGCGCACGGAAACGCTGTTTACCTTCCCACTGGAGCGGTACCTATTTATCTACTTGCACTTTGGTGTGCCTTCGAACTGCTAGGTTGGCAGGAACAGGGGCCGAGCAATGGGAGCTCACTCCGTTGTGGGGATTCGAATCGCCGACCTTCTGATCAGCAAGTCCTAGGCTCTGTGGTTTAACCCACAGCGCCACCAGTGTCCCATTTTTTTTTTCTTTTTCATTTTACCCGCTTTTAATTAGTCATATGTCTGATCAGACTCAGGGGTGAATTGGCTGATAAGCTAATGCATTCAGATCCAACTGTTAGTCATTTAAAACACATGTTGCGGATGGTGAAGAAGGTCCATTGAAGCTAATGGGGCACTGCCCTGTCAGCTTCTGTCTGCCCCCAGGCAGTCCCATCTGCCAGCCTTCTTTCAACCATTCTAGGGGCTGGCATTGCATGCCAGCTTCCTCCTCCATAAACTCAGTGTTGCACTTGTGGAACTCAGCAAGGAGAAGGCAAGCAGCAATTTGGATTCAAAGCTGAAGGATACAGAGGTACCAGCTAAGGAGCTGGACCAGATTCAGGGCTCTGAGCCTGCTGCTGGAGTTCAAGAGACGACTGGGCCAGCAGATGACTGACAGCCCACAAAACCTGGGCCTATAGAGCCACAGCCAGGACCCTTATTGCCATTGTCCTTTGAGCCACCTAATGCTTCCCATAGTATCTCAGTGACCCAGGGAGCACACCAGGCAGGAGGTCAAGGAACACAGGAAGATCCGTGTCTTTCAAGAATCTAAGCTTCCCACAAGGGGGTGGAGCCTGAGTGAAGTGACCTGGGGGTAGAGGCTTATAAAGGCTTAATGTACTATCAACCTCTGCTTTCTTTGGGAGCTGCCCTTCAAGAAAAAATATTGGGGGCACAGTGTTAGAGACAATGTTGAAGGGTTTTTAAAAATAAAAAATCAGGGGGTAGGCAGAGATGAGGTTTTAGGAAAGATTGCAAGTGAGGTGTAATAACACAACAGTCGGTAAGTGGTGGTGATCAGGTTTTTCCTCTGGCCTTGTAACACCATTAATTTCCAAGGAGGAGGAGAATCTCCGTTGGAGGGAGTTGCTCACTTAGAGCTATCCATGGTACTTCATCTCGTGCTCTGCCTCGCTGGATCCAACACCAAGGTGCTTGTGTCACCTGCCTATACAGTGGTACCTCTGGTTACGAACTTAATTCGTTCCGGAGGTCCATTCTTAACCTGAAACTGTTCTTAACCTGAGGTACCACTTTAGCTAATGGGGCCTCCTGCTGCTGCTGCCGCCGCGCCGCTGCTGTGCGATTTCTGTTCTCATCCTGAAGCAAAGTTTTTAACCCGAGGTACTATTTCTGGGTTAGCGGAGTCTGTAACCTGAAGTGTCTGTAACCCGAAGTGTTTGTAACTCGAGATGTTTGTAACATCTAATCCTGTGGGCTGTTTCTTTCTCCCCACTTTCCTCATGCCTAGCTTACATTTCTTCTCTGCTCTATCCTGACATTATCTTCTCTTCTGCTCAGCTCTTTCATAGCTTCAGAATGAATTTCCTTCAAAGCATTCACATGCAGCCATTGTGCCTACTCCTCCAGGAGCCCCTGCAGGTCATTCATGTTGGAGCAAAGAAATATGTCATGTCAAGGTTACATCATGAGGATCAATCTTTCTCCTATTCGAGTTGGCCATGGTGATAGAGAAGCACACGTTAAAGAGTTTGTATTTCTTATCCATACCTCTACAAGACCTTGCAAGATTCTGACAAAGATAACACATCCATAGTGCACTCGAGCTGCGGACGGTATTAGCATATTGAGAGTGGACGTCAATAGGATAGCTGCACCAAAAACCCTGTAAGAGAAGAGGAAGGGAATGGAATGGTGCTGTTTAAACCTATGCCAAGAATTCAAGCACACTGATCTATCTTTTTATATTTAAGCTTTCTGTGAAACATATGTGCTGACTTAGATATCTGTGTTATTCATTCCATGCATGCCAAAATATCTATTTTAGTAGAGGAATATTGTGATTTCATAAAGGGTTATTTTAAATGCACTCCACATGCAGGATCCATCTCTTTGGGGAAATATTTCCCCAGTACTTTTTCACAATCAATCCACATTTCCCAGAGTGGGAAGAAGTTTCAGGTTCAGTGTTACAAGGTGTAGTGTCCTTTGCATGAGAGTGCACTGGTGTTGTATGGTGCTTTGCAACACCTTTTAAACAAAATATACAAGCGCAGGCTAATCAAAACAAGCAGGCTCCTAAAAACAGGGATGCAGATTCTACGAGAGAGATTCTCTGCAACCAACTGCCTTCAGCCAGTTCACATCTCTCTCCAATTTCAAAGAGCAAAACTTTATTCTTTTCTGAAACACACTGCAGAACACTTGTTTGACTTCAGCCTTGGCAGGTAGACTGCCTATTCAGGAAAATGTCTCCTGACTATTCGCTCCCATTAATGGAATGTCAACCAACCATTATGGCATTACAAAGCCATCAACTAAACAAAAGATGGTCACTTTCCATCACAATGCTAGTACTGGACTTTGCATAAAATCATTCAAAATACACCATCAATGACTTATCACTTGAGGAAGGTCAGTAGGTGAATATGAAAACTGTCCCAACTAAAATGTATTGTGTTTACTGTAATTTATGTTAAGCACTATAAAAGTGCTGCTTGTTCTTTGATGTTGGATATTAATGCAAGTAATCACTTGATGTTGCATTCATTCAGTAGTAAAGAATGCATGTGTGAACGCACACTTAAAGGAATGGGTAGAGAAAACTAATGTCAACACTGATCATACAGGGAGCTCCATGAACAGTGTTGATTTTGAACTACAATGACATATGTCCAAAACCAATTTCCTACTAAGAACCAAGAACTTACTGCATTACCTTGAACAGGTCATCTACTTTTCCTAGCTGCTGTTAAGGATAAATGAAATAAGGAAAGTGTGTTGCCTTGAACAGGAAATGGGAGTTGCATGGTGATCATCAACAAAACAGTCAGGAAAATGTGGGTTGTCTTTAATTCATTACAAACAAAGCAGGAAATAGGGCCATATTGCAAAGCATAGAGCACACTTCCAGTACATGCTTTCTATGCATCTGTTTATAAAAAGAGAGAGAAATTCTGGAACTGGAAACAGGATTGATTTTGTTTGAAAAGACAGAAAAATGACTTAAGGCAGCTGTGCAGGAAAAGGTCACTTGGTCCACAGAGGATGCTCCACTGAGATAGGTCTCCACTTCACTCTCTTATTATTAATACATCCCACCAAACCTCTTTCTGTATAAACAATCTCTCTCTCTCTTGAGAAAGAAAAAGCCTGAGTGTGTGACCGAGTACATATACCTATGTTTGACAGCTTTTCTTCACCAGTTTCCTGTATTTCCTCCCTCCCTAGATTAACTATACTAGTTTGAATTCAGTGTTTACTTTAACATACAGTTTGTATTTCCTAGATGATGAACTCTATTAAAAGTATGAGTGGCTCATTTCCTAGTATTTTATTTTAGTCCATTCACTCCAGTGCATTTAACGTACATGAAAATCTGCCCTTTCATATGAAAGTACCAAGATCCCAGTGAAGCCAAGTAGTTAAATATATACGATAAGGGTATATTTCCTAGTTTGGTTAAAAAACACACAAACATTTTAAGAAACTGTCATCTATATGCCATGTTTCTTTTTTGTGGTCACTTTTGTATCGTACTTCATTGTCTTTTCTATTGTACTTCTGTTGTCTCCCTTTTGATTATTTTACCATAGGTTTCACATATTCTTTCATTGTTATATTTTATATGAATAAATGTATTTTGCTCTATTTCTGGTGAGGACCAAATTACACAGTGAATTGGAATGATTCGGGGCCTTTCCACCCCTCACATGTGATGTCAATAACCCATCCCAGAGTCAGATTAGGGACCCTACATAGATTTGTGTTGCTATGCTGTTTCTGTTCCTTCTGTACCATACAGATAGATAGATATATCTCTGTCCATGGGCTTTGCAAAAAATGAGGTTGTCCAAAATGTTGCCTGCAGAGCAATGAAGAGCTCTGCAGCAACAACAACAAAACCACAGCCCTTCAGAACTCCACAGGCAGCCTAACTCTGTTACAACCAAAACGAAAAGGCGGGTGTGAAGCTACAAAGTTTTTTAAAAATACAAATACCCCAAAAACAAATACCCCACTCAGCCACCTGCTAATTCTTGTATGGTAAGAAACAAAAAAACCTGCCCCTACCATAAAGGATTACAGAATAAAGTGGATCCCTTTTATTTCCCTCACAAAAAGCCCCTTGACCTATTTGTTGGCAATTTGGCATACTTAATTCACTACAGTAGGATTTTCCTGTGCCTGTAAATTTCATCCACTTTGGCCAAAAGGGGGTAAAGTTTAGCTATGTTTACATTCTTCATTATGGTGAATGGGAAACACAGGGCTTTGGTTTATACCAAGTGGCTAAGGACCTGAAACACAGATCAACACAGAGAAAACACTAAATGGCTAGAAACAGATCAGATTTTTTTTTAATGCACATGTACAGATACAAGGCAAATCTTGGGGCATGTGCACACTCCTAGCATGAAATACCATTAGGATCTACCTGACTTGCTGCCTGATTTTACAAATACTGTATTGCAAAAACCCAGCAGCTCATAAGACTAGACCTTCAGGGATTTAGTGTTGCACAAGTAAACAGCTGGTTTTGTTTATCCAAAGTTCTGATTATTTCTGATTTCAGAAATTTGGATAATCATTATTCAAACATATCTGTTTTCCTTTAAATTTCTTAGGCTAGCATATCTGGCCTGAATGCTCCTACTTGAGCCTCACTATTTTCCTCGCCTATCTTTGTGCTTTTTCTGTTTCAGGAGTAATTTTCTTTACTGAATTAAAGCAGAAATCAGAGTGTTTCATTTTCTATTATTTTCTGTCCCTTTAATGGCACAGCCTATATTTCTATATATGCAACCTTGTACTGCAACGTACAAGGAATTTCATCCAAAATCTCAAAATGGTATTTCTAAAGCTGACATCAAAATAAGAAGAAAGCTAATGTCTGAAGAATAAGGATAAAAGAAAGCTGAACAACAAATGCTAGGTTTGACCTCTGCTGTAACAAGGCTAAGCCTTCTAGGTGACCTTTTCATATTCACTGGCACTCACTGCTCCCATCTGTATTGTATAACATTTGCATTGATACATCTCCTTAAATTGCTAGAATATCTGGAACTGAGGTGTCTAAATTTGCAAACTTTATATTATCACAGGGACTTTTTAACAAATGCCTTAAATGCAACATTGCTCTTAATTTATTGATATAAAATATCTTATAATGCCTTTACTTAAAAGCACTAGGGTATGTGCAGTAATAACACTGAAATTCCAAGACAGCAATGAAACAGCAACGTACACTGTGTATAAAGCAGCAACATATACAAGCTAGGGCAATTGTAAAGTTAAAACAAATTCAAACCCAACAGATACAGCCTGCCAGCAAAGGCAGTTTAAGCAAGTGCTTTTATTTTTCCCTATCAAAAATAGCTCCACTTTCCAGAGTCACTCTGGTTATTTGGGTTCCATTCTGTACTGCAACATTTATACCACAGTCATTTCATGGCTTGCTACCCTTTTCACCTTTTCAGACACCATTAAACAGTAGCACTTGCTTTAATATGAGTCTGGCAGCACAGTCCTATCTCAGAAGTTCTACAGTCCTACAGTGGGGTTTAATCCCAGAAAAGCATGAGTCTTAATGCAGTCTTAATGCAGGTGATGGGAGGGGGAAACCAGAAGTATGTTTGCAATATCCAAAAAAGAATCATTTAAGGACATTAAAGCACATTGTGTGGTTATCTGTCAGCAGATGGAGCAATTGCTTCACTAAATTCTACTTTCAGGAAAGTATTTCCTTACCCAAAGTAAATCACATTTTTAACTGGACTGTCAGTTAAATATAAATGTTACTTTCAACTCCCTACACCACGCTCACTCCTCCTTCCATTATGAGATAATATATAGTAATACAGCACTGACACTGAAACAGTCCTAGCAAACATTTAACATTTTTTTAGGGGAAAAGGGATTGCTTTTATTGTCAGAAAAGCCTTTGTCCTGTCCCGGTTCCTTTGTTTTACATCCATCCTTCTTCCAGAAATGCTTGTACCCTACCATAGCTGTCAACTTTTCCCTTTTCTTGCGAGGAATCCTATTCGGAATAAGGGAATTTCCCTTAAAAAGGGGGAAATGTTGACAGCTATGTACCCTACACTTTGTCTACAGAGGGCCAAACTACGCTTGACATTAATCATGTCATTTGCCCAGGATTTCTCTTTGCAGAAATAGCCAGCAGGATTTGAGCCAATCTAGGTCAAGGCCCTGGTGGGGAGCTACAAATGCTTTAGCCCTTTTGCCTGTGCTATGGTCCCAATCCAAACATCCCTGAGGTCCTTAAGCCTTTAATTTGTGAGTGGGAGGAACTGCTGTTGAAGCTCTTTGGGGGGATAAGCTCAGAAGTCCACAGGAAGCACTACTTTTGGGGATTCCTATAGAAGCCTCCCCCTCTTAACCACATAGTGCCTGTCTCCTGTTCCTCACTTGCTGGTTCTCTCCAGATCCCATGAGCAGGCATAGTGTGATTTGTGTCTGGGGCCCCTACAGCACCATGGTATGCATATTTACTGAGAAGTAAATCCAGCTTTGCAATGGAGCTTCCTCTCAGGAAGGTGTGCTTAGGATTAGAACCCCAGTTTCAAGTTCCTGCTCAGCTATCAACTCCCTGTAGAATTACGACACAGTCCCAGTTCACAGCTTTACATTTCCATCTGTAACAGGCGAACATGATCCAGCTGAAAAATGAATGTGAAATGCTAAATGCTAAGAGTGCTACACTACTATTGATTTTGATAATGTTTTGTCATTTTTATCATTTCTGATGCTTTAAAGGACTTCTTAGACCAAGGGTAGGCAAATTAAGGCCCGGGGGCTGGATCCGGCCCAATCGCCTTCTAAATCCAGCCCGTGGACGGTCTGGGAATCAGCGTGTTTTTACATAAGTAGAATGTGTGCTTTTATTTAAAATGCATCTCTGTGTTATTTGTGGGGCATAGGAATTTGTTCATATTTTTTATCAAAATATAGTCCGGCCCACCACATGGTCAGAGGAACGGTGCACCAGCCCACCGCTAAAAAAGGTTGCTGACCCCTGTTTTAGACTGTTTACTTCCCATCCAAATTTGTCTTTACAGTGGCAGACTTTGGGGTCTCAAATTTCAGCAGTGCCCTCTGCAACACCTCTCACCTTCCATTCTACAGTACATCATAGTTTCAGTGCCCCCCCAGGCTCCGTACCCAAGTGCAACTGATTTATATCACACTCCTGTAAATCCACTTCTGGTCTTGGTTAGAAATTGTTTTGTTGTTGGCTTTTACACTACAGTGAGCTTCTTTGAAAATGTTTTCTAGAAAGGAGATATGGGAATGTTTTAAATAAACAAAGGTTCCTGTTACTACTAATTTTGCCCTATAAAGCACCATGCAGTGTCAGGATGCTATATAAATCATTTGCAGTAACACTGCTCCTATCAAATGGCCCTCGGTGTCAGGAATCCCTTCCAAACCTCTAGGCTGTCATGTTTAAACCTGGCTAAATGTCATGTTTGTGCCCAGACCTGACAGTCGATGCAGCATGGTCCTTCCATGATCAGAAGGACCTTTGATTCAATAGGAACTCCACCTGATTGGAGGAATGGGAAACTATGCCTTCCAATCCCCGCCCCTTCTCCCTACCCATTCCAGCACCATCTATCACACTGTTTCATAGGTCCTGCAATCCTCAGAGCAGATTTTTTGCGGGACAAGAAAAGGGATATGGAGAAAGTTGATGAAGATGATTGGACACCTCTCCCTTCCATCACTGTGAGCAGAGCTCCACTCAGGTGATCTGATCCAGACTGTGTCTACCTTGCCCCATGAAATACAGTTGCTCCCCTTCGCTTTCTGTTTTTCACCAGCTGATAAACATTTTTTTTTTTGCTCCAGCCAGTTTTTATTTTATGAGACAAGCAATGCATTTATGATTTAGTTTTAACAGCTGACCCTGTCTCTTTTATGGCCTGTTTTATGAGAATATTTTAAAATAAAAGATAGTGGATTCGCATTAGAATTCTTGAATAAACAACATTTAATTTTTTAAAAAAATGCAGTGAAGGCTGACAGATCCATTGGATTCACAGTTTTCCTTGTCACATTAAACCAGTGATGAGACAGGCTATTTCTATTCATTTAAAAATATATACTCCTTTCTACATGACAAGGGGGTGGAGGCATCTGTGTGTGTTTCTCTAACTAAATCCTATTTTAAGCCTTTCATGAAGGATTAATATGGATAAACTGATTCTCTGCCACCACCTCTAATCTAATAAAAGCTTGGATGCATTATTAATTTTTGCCACACATCTGAGACCCACTTTTTTTTTGTCAAGCAAATCCCCCAGCCATCCCCTCCCCAAATCCCTCAGTGCATCATTAAGTTGTGAACACGGCTTCATCACCTATGACAGAAAAATGGAAGACCCTCGAGCCATATGGCAGAGGGAGAGATCACTCGATGTTTCATTAGCCCCCTCTGTGGGGAAACCGATGTAAAAAGGCACGGCAGGGTGGTGGCAGATCAGAACCTTTCAATGAGGCTTCTGCAGCACCGGCTGATCTGCGTGGAAAACAAAGAAGCCCATGCTGGTGTCTGGGATCGTCTCCCAAGTCAAATATGTGAAGTACTGACTTCAACAAGATGTCAAGCTGGCACACTACACCCCAGGCAAGCACAGGCAAGCCAGGTGCTACATAAGCTGGTTTTTATTCCCCTTTGCCTTCTTCACACAGCACATAAATTATGGGATTTGGGCAGGAATTCTGCAACGCAGAGGGTTGGACTAGATGGCTGTCAGAGTCCCTTCCCCTCCATAATTCTATGATCCTATGAATTTGCATCCCCAAGATGTCTTGATGGCCACCAATTTTGATAGCTTTAAAACTGAATTAGACAAACTCATAGAAGATAAGGCTATCTCCCATCTCCCCTATCAGAGATAGTGTGCCTCTAAACCGCAGCTGCTAAGAATCACAAGTGGAGGAAGTGCTGTTGCACTTAGCTCCTGCTTCCCATAGGCATAGCAAACCATTGTGAGAAGAGGATGCTTGATGAAGCAGGGCTGTTCTTGTCCCCTAAAGACATCTGCAGCAACCATGCAGCAACAGAGTAATAACTTGACATAAATTAAGTCAACAGTAAGTCTAGAATCACATATTATCCTCCAATGTGTGATTGTAAACTTCTTTTTTGGTTGCGATTGCTGCTGGTAAGGGAAGGTTTAAACTTCTCTCCTCTCTCTCTCTACATGCCTGGTCCATGATGGAACCCCTCAGCACCACCACATAGGATTGGATTATTAAAACCTCATGGCAGAGCTGTAAGCCGCACAAATAATTTTCATGCATATGGGGTTGGCTCATGAGTGACTTTTCATGAAATGGGTTGCAATCCAGTGGAGACTTCCCCTGGATGAAGGGAGGGAGGCAACTTTTGTATATTCCCCTTGGAGTTCCCTGTTCCCATGGGTGGGGGCAGGAGGGGCAAACTCTTACACACACACACACACACACACACACACACACACACGGAGCTTGCCCCCTTCATTGCTGGACTCCTTGTCAATAATATATAGTGTTATTTTTCTTTCAGAGATCTGAGCATGTGGAACACAACAAAGCCACCTAGAAATATACTTTGCCTCTACTGTGCCCACCCCCATTTTCCCCCAGTGTCACCACTGACTGTTCCCATTCTGTCTTAGAAGGTCTTGGACAGTCCCCATTCCTGCAGAGCAGATTTTCAGAGGCACAGTCTAGTATAAGTAGGTTCTTACTAGACTTATCTATGGGTGACCTACACTCAAACCTTGTGTCAGAACATAGCCAAGAGTTTCATTCTTGCAGGAAAAGAGAATTATGGGCAGGGAAAGCATCATTATTACAGTTCTGTAAAGATGAGTATGCCTGACAACATCTCTTTTTAATGAGGTGTTAATTTCACAATGAGTACATGAAATCACAGGATCTTATGGGACGTCTCTAATGCTGAAAGTGTGTGGTGGAACTAATTAGAATGTCTTTATTTTTCTAGGTTAATATCTAACAGTGGACAATTAATTCACAAAACTCTAGCTTTCGTTCTCATTCTCCTAGCACACAGACATGTGTGTAGCAATTCATGCCTCCTTCGCCCATTTAAAAAGAAAAACCTTCCTGCATTTCACATTCTATCAACACACATCAAAACATGTTCATATACCCAGTCAGCTGCAAAAGCTTTACGGGATCCATTACTTTATCATAAGAAAGGTGTGAAGTAGAAGAAATCCCCTCAGGGCAAAATCATTATAGATACCATCGTATTGCTAGGGGAAAGGCTTCCCCATTAAACAGATTTAGGCTGATGAACAACATACAAACTGTTGCAGTTTGTAGAGACAGATAGGAGGCAGGAGGTGGGGGAGGAGTTTCAGAAACAACAGTGATGCTCTTGTCAGTGCCAGTGTTATTTTGCCACTGCTGCTTAAAAAAAAAAAACCCAAGAGGGGTCCAAGGGAGCCAGTGGAAAGCAAGGAAGAACCAGGCTTCAAGCAAAGATTCCAAACAACAGAGAAAGAAGCTGAAGTCAGTTTAGTGGACTTCACTATAAAAGAATCTGTTAACTACTACACTAGAATTACAAAAGCAAGCTGCACCTAGTATGTGGACTAGTTTAAAACAAAATGAGACATTACAGAAATTGTTTGGTTAACAACAAGTATATGTTGTATTATTATAGACGCTGATATTTTAATAATCTGGCTCTTTGTATTTAAACTTTATCCCACCTTTTTTCAAAGGAGTGAAGGTGGCATAGCATTGCTCCTCAACGCATGTTATTCTCACAACCATTATATAAAGGAAGTTTATGGTGGTATCGGTAGTGATTGGCCAGCGTCACTCAGTGATTTTCATGACAGCAAAGACTAATATGGACCTGATTCTCCTCAGTTCTAATCTACCATTTTAACTACCATACCAGTATGTTTGCTGATATTTCTATGTTTTTTAATTTGAATGTAATGCATTTTTAATTTGTGTGTGTGTGTGTATGCAACCTCTGTGCCACTCTCATGCTGCCTCTGAGGTTCCCAAAGCAGATTTCCAGAAGCACAGTGGGAGGGGGCACAGAAAAAAAGGCAATCCATCTGCTTTCAGCCAATGGGAGAATCCCCTGAGTAGCATTCCACTCGGAATGTACAGCACAGTTTGAATATACATGGTCCTTTTTGTGTGTCTTGGAATACAACAAATCAGCACTGTAAGAATCAAAAGAATGATGCTCAAGATAATAACAGCAGAAGCATAGTAGTAACAGTCCAACGACCCATACTTTTAATTGTTCCATGGTGGTGAAGCATTCTTGTCTTCCAATTACACACATGTGACTATTCTATTTTAACTGGGAGTCAAGTTTTAATTGGACTCATTATCACCTGCTAGACTGGAAAAATAAATTAAATTCTCTTGAATTCTGCTGTCACAAATCTAAGCTCAAGGAGAATAGCTCAAGGGCACTTGTTTACTGTGTGACCATGATCACTCTGAATTACAGAATCTCACTTCCCATAGAGAATCTGGTTAATCTGTTTGTGTTTTATCTCCAGACAACCACTTTGTTTAATGCAGTTGCTTTGTCAGACACCTTGCAGTAAATAATCCAGCAGAACTAGATAGCATGAAGATATGTTTCTGGCCCACTACAATCTGTGGAATCAAACAAGAGGGTCCTGTGAATAATGCTACCTGAGCCTCAAGTCTGAACACCTAAGACACACTAATACATATGATCAACATTTATGGAACTTTATTTTCCTGGAGATTAACCAGAGAACTATTCTTCTGGACACGTTTCAGAACCAGTGCAAGCTCTTCCTGTTTGAGATTAAGCGGGTGTAGGGATACTTACATGTGTGTTATTTTTCTTTTGGCTGTTTCAATACACAGAGTACACAGTTTCAAGTTACCACATTTAGAAAAAACAGTGATCTATCTTGAAGACTTTTATGGCAGTCCGGTGTGTGTCATGGACAGAGTTTTATTTATTTATTTATTTATTTATTTATTTATTTATTTTTGTCAATTTACTTGTGTTTCCCCAGTGAGAGAAAAAGAGGCAGAATACGTATTATGTTTTCCAAGAAGATGTGGGACCACATCCATCCAGTGCTACACCAGCTGCACTGGCTCCCAGTGGAGTACAGGTCAAGTTTCAGGTGCTGGTTCTAACCTTGAAAGCCCTCTACAACCTGGGACCCTTGTACTTACTGGACAGCCTCTCCTGGTATACCCCATGTCTGGTGGAACACTCTCCCACAAGAGACCAGGGCCCTGTGGGACTTGACATCTTTCCGCAGGGCCTGCAAGATGGAGCCTTTGGTTGGGGCCCAGTCTGACCCCCCTCCTCTTAAAAGACCCTGCATATAAGTGGCCTCTCTAACTCTTCTCACTGGCTCATACAAATAGCTGAGCTTGGTGAGTACTTAAGGTTCCCAACCCCTATAGTTATAATTTGTGGGTAGCCATCTGATCTTATTTTGATTTTAATCCAATTTTAAGCTGTATTTCAGTCGATTGCTGAACTTTATGTTTTAATGTATTATATATTTTGATGTTAGCCACCCTGAGCCCGGCTCTGGCCGGGGAGGGCAGGATATAAATAAAATTGTTGTTGTTGTTGTTGTTGTTGTTGCGTCATCATGGTGAATGGTTGCCTTTTGCTGCCATTTACCATGATGAACTGGGGACATCACATTGTGTGTTCTGGTATTCTCCACCATGACCCCTGGGAGCATAGAGAAGAAGCTGGAGAGTCCCAGTATGATGGCTCCAATTCACTTGATGAACAGTACACCCAACTATTATTGTATGAATGGCATCAGTCTCCATGAAAAGGTGGTTATTTTTAGCAGCAAATGGTCTGGTCTGCTTCTTCTTATGTGTACATCACCCAGTTGATTCAACGTGCCCTTCCTTTATGTGCACATCTAAATCCTCATGTGCACATTTTCCAGTTGCATCACTGCTTTTATACCTTAAAATGTCAAGTTATGGCTATCAGAGTCAAAGACAATAATAGACCCAGAATAAGGCGAAGTTCCTATTACAATAACTATGGAGTTTCTGTGGGCTAAAATCAGCATGAGAAATGAATTTGGCTTTCCTGAGCCTTATATGATGAATTTACATATTTTTCAATACATCTGTCCCACCACCAGCTAATTATTTCCTCTGTGAATACGCTGATGATGTTGATATAAATCTAAAGTTACTAGGACCAAACACCAGCTATAATAGCAAGAACATACGAACAGTCTCAGCAAGACTGAAAAAGAATTTTGGATAAGAGATATGAAGACACAACTGTTCTGTTCCTGTCTGGTACAATGGCTGTGTAGGACAACTCATGCAATCAGAATTAATTCTTACAAGCAGTGAATGATTAATTTCTTTTTTAAAAAAAATACTACAAGTACCCCATTGTTTAAATAATTCATATATTTAGCAAAAAAAAACAAAAAACCCTAACAAACCAATATGCCGATTTGAAATATCACATCATCAAACAAACCCATTACAATTATATTTCTCAGATAAATTATTAACTCTGTGATGATGTGAAATGACATCTTTTGGGCTTTCAAAGGAAAGTAAGTTAGCTCAATTAAGACTCCAAAATGAAGATCAAATGGAGTGCTGGAACTGTACTATAGAGGGTCACCTGCTCACACAAGAGATCATGCTAATGCACAGCCTCCTTAGACACTGGCCACTTTAAGAGGAGCAACTATAATAGTGACATTCAAGACTGCTCCTTAAAAGCAAATGAGATGCTTCAATTGCCATTAGCTGCCTTTAAAGAAAATGTATAATTTGACTGAGTAATTGCAGATATGTGATACTAATGAACCTACATGTGAATGTTCCTATCAGTTATTTGTGGTAATCTGAGGAAGATGGTGTGAATAAAACTCAGACCTAAGATGGCAGATTCACTTTGGTCCTTCAGAAATACTGGATGCTATCTGCGGATGGCAGGGAGTGGAGTATGATATCATTCCAGAAACCCCAAGTAGTCTTGTTTGTTTGTTTGTTTGTCTGAAGTAAATCTCAGAAATGAATATATGGATAACAATTGTTCTGAAGGGTCAAAAGCATATTTTTGTTTTTAGATTATTCACAATGTGCATGTCACTCTACAGGTACCATTTAAATTAGGCATCTCCTCTGATATGACAAGGGGTGCCTCTCTTAAACTGGTACCAGCTGGGCTCCCCCACCCCCTTTTGCATATTTGTATTTTTAAAATCATTATTTTTTATATAAAAAACCTCCTGTCTAATTCAGAGCATGCTGTTAATAGATCAAAATGTTTTGATCAGTCATTCTGATGATCTATTTAAAGTTACCATACCAATATTTTTATTATAAAAAACTGGTCCCTATCCAAAGAAATTCAAGAGTAGCAGAAGACTACACGATCACTGGTCTGTTCAAGCTCATTACATACTAGGAAGTGGGTAGAACATCATTTTTCCAGAGTCTAAAGAAGGAGCAGACTAGTCTAATGCACAGATGAAGTGTTGAATTTAGATTTGGACTGTCAAAATCAGTTCAAATGCCATTCAGCCCCAAAACTCTCTGGGTGGGCTCTTCGATAAATCACTGCCTTAGCATCATGGTGTTGTGGGGAAAGGGTGAGATTCAAGTGCAGTGAAAGAAGGAAAAGTAGGTCTTGGTATGTTGCCTTTTTCTCGGCTAGATCAGTTAATGGTCCTGAACTCATGTTTATATGAGTTTTGCTGGCAAATCTGTTACAGTAGTGAATAATTGCCCATAAAAGCTATAGAAAAGTCCTATGCAATGGATTTCTTAATATTTAATCAATGGAAAGTTGATCCCAGGCTTCTAAATTTTCATTGAGAATTTCCCTGAAAGGAAAGGAGTGACTGTGCTAAATTAAACCCTCATGACTCCACAGCGGACACCTTTTTGTTCCTATTGTCTGCCCTTAGAGCATTCATGGTGATGTCATAATTATGTTCCTCCAATGGCAGATCTCTATACACCTCATGAGAGAAGAGATGCCTCTGGAATGAATAGACTAATGAAACTCTGTTCCATTTTTAGATGCTACACAGGGAGATGTTGTTTTGTTCAAGCTGAGTGCTGTGCAAAAGTCTTATCTTCCACACCTGATGATCTATTTTCTGTGTTTAGGGAATTTACTGAACTGTCTTGTGGTCAAAAGACGGAATAAAAATTTTAAGATAAGTAAATACATTTAGTACCAGTCAGCATTATGCAGATTTTTTATTTCCAAAGAATAAGATACATTGGCTTTAACAGCCTATGCTTCCAAACACAGTATTTAGGATGAGAATGTTACATCTTTAATATTGTACTTGGAAATATTACTATATGAAAACAATGGATCTTATTTCCATTAAAAAGTGTTTAAGGTTGGAAATCACTGGGTGTAAGGTAAAGTACTGTATGAAAGTTGAATTCCATTTGAACTGGAAGAATTAGGGACATTTTGTGTCTTCAGCAGCTCAAGCATTCTACAATCTCATACTCTAGTCTGGAACACATACAGTTAGAAGTAGTGGAACAGAATAGTAATACAGTGGTACCTCGGGTTAAGTACTTAATTCGTTCCAGAGGTCTGTTCTTAACCTGAAGCTGTTCTTAACCTGAAGCACCACTTTAGCTAATGGGGCCTCCTGCTGCCGCCACGCCGCTGAAGCACGATTTTTGTTCTCATCCTGAAACAAAGTTCTTAACCTGAAGCATATGTAACCTGGGTTAGCGGAGTCTGTAACCTGAAGCGTATGTAACCTGAAGTGTATGTAACCTGAGGTGCCACTGTATAGTGGAACAGAGACTTACTTCTTGAAAGTTTAGGAACTTATTCCCAGGTAAAATGCTTAATTCATTACAGAATTACAAATGCATTGTAACTAATCCAGAATTCTAACCAGATTTGGAAATTCTGCCAGTTAATAACCTGCTATGGAATTTCATTGTTTATTTCATATTCATATTATGTTCATATTATGTTGTGGGTTCTATCTAGGTTCATAGGATTCTCAGCTCCTAGAAATTTCTCCAAAGGCTTCAATATGTACATCATGGCAGCATGATTGTTCATAGTAAGAATTTCATCATCTACAACAGGCATAGGCAAACTCCGGCCCTCCAGATGTTTGGGACTACAATTCCCATGATCCCTGACCACTGGTCCTGTTAGTTTGGGATGGGCCAGAGTTTGCCTATGCCTGATCTACATATCACACAATGGAAACAGGAAGAATGGACAATCGCTTTATCTGAGAAACTAAGAGAGTGCATGCCCTGAATGATGCAACTGATACAGGCAATTTTACTGAAGTATGACATACCTTTATAAAGTATTCACATGAACACTCTGATGACTGGCACCCGCCAGCTATGCATACAGATCTATGGGAAATGTATTAGTCTTCTGATCTGGGGGAGGGGGGAAACCAATTGTTTTGATAATGATATGCCCATACTTATATCCTGTTTCATGAAAATTAAAAATAAAATAAAATATGAAATGGCAGTGACAAATATGCCCTGGGGGAGGGGCATTCCTGGGTCAGAGTGCTATGACAAAAACAAAAGCATGTACATCATGGATTAGCAGCTCCCTGCACTTCAGTGTTGGAGCACATTTTTTGTATACCTGGCATATCAAGGGACAGCTGAAAAGTTCCCTGTCTGAAACCCTGGAGAGCCACCACTGCTCAAGTTACATGGGCCAGTGGTCTGAATCATTATAAGGCAACATCCTATGTTTCTATGGTAGAGTCATCTGAAGGAGTAGAGTGAAGTTCCAACCATAAACTTTAGGCCAAATCCTGAATAATGTCTCTGAATAGTCTTGTGCATTTTCTGTGCAATTAGAATTATCCTAGGGATGGGAACCACGGTTCTACTGCAGTTGCAGCCAATGGAAGCTTGGAAGCTATGATGTGGAGCCTAGAACTAGCTCCAGAAGGCCCACCCAGTGGCGTAACGTGGGGGGTGCAGGGGGGGGCGGCCACACCGGGCGCAACATCTGGGGGTTAGGGTTAGGGGGCACAAATCCACAGGTTAGGGGGTGCAAATCCATGGGTTAGGGGGCGCAAATTACTTGCCTTGCCCCGGGTGCTGACAACCCACGCTACGCCACTGGGCCCACCACTAGGGAAACCTTTCAGAAGCCAGTTAGCTCTTCCACAACCTGTTCAACAGATAATCTAGTTGAGACTGGACAGAAAATCTACTGAAATGTGTGCCCTGAATTTGGATAGACAAACCATTTCCATAGAACTTCCATAAGTGCATTCTCCCATCCAGGTAAGACACCCAAAACTTATGACACCATTGTTCTCAAAAGTCACCTACAAATTTTTAGCCACCCACAACATTTCTACAATTTCATAATTATAGAAATGATAATTACTGTTATAATTCACTGTTGGAGGCAATATGCTTCTGGAAACCAGTTGCTGGGAACTGCAGGAGGGAAGCACACTGTTGCACTCAGGTGCTACTTGTGGGCTTCCCATAGGCATCTGGGTGGCCACTATAGGAACAGGATGGTGGACTAGATGAGGCCAGGGGCGTCTTACCCGTAGAGGCTAGTGGCATGGGGCGCCGGGGCGCCAAGATCTGGTGGGCGCCAGGGAAGAGGCGGAGGCTGGACGTGGTGCCTCCCAGCATCAGCTCGCTGCCCTTGCCTGCCTCCGCCATGCCGCGCCGAAGCAGCCAGCTGAGCCTCTACCTCTTCCCTGCCAGAGGAGCCACCCTCCAGCCGCTGCCCACCTGCTCCAGCCCCGCCAGCAGCACCGTCCTTCCTAAAAAATTCTGGGAAACTGGGGGGGGGGGTGCTGGAGAGAGCTTTGCACCACACACGGGATATACTCAAGACGGCCCTGGATGGGCCTTGGCCTGATCCAGCAGGTGTCTTCTTATACTCTGTTGTTTCTGCATGCCAATCTTCTTTCTCTCTCTTTTCAGTCAAATAGGTGCATGCACATGAGAATGGAGTCTGCTGATGCATGACATTTATATAAAAATAAAGGTCATTGTCATCAACCTGGGCAGCTCTGAGCAATTTTTTAAAAAATTAAAACACCACTATGTTGTCAACATTGAAAGGATGAAGTGTATTTATTAAAGTATGTATTATTATTATCTTTAGTCATTTTAGTTCAGTCATGATAAAAAGATCTGCTGCACAAGACACATCCATGTATTTGATTACATATCCATGTAATTTTCCTTGCTAGAGCTGATTTGTAAAAGTACTTTTAGTACCGTGCGGTGTGCATGACAACAGCTTGTTAATGGTGTCGTTGATTTAAATTGGTGTAATTGATTTTATTAATTAATCTCAGATTAATGTTTGGGTTTTTAATCAGGTTTTAATTAGAGCTGTCCCTCGCAATAAAGTGTTCATCCTTTGCAATGTGAGGTGGGGGGCAATTTATTTGTATTTCTAGCTTTTTTATTTATAGAGTTTTTCAGTTTTAATCATGGATTTCAGATTGTTTGTTTTCAGGTTTATTCCCCTTCAAACTGACCCTGTTAGAGTCTTCTGAAACCCTGAAAGTATCACCTGTATTCTATACCTACCCTTTTAATCAGTTCATTTATTGATTACACTGTTAAAAAAACAACAATCAAGAAAGTTAATCACCTTAGAAATCGCTGAATGACGAATTGACTGTTTGACGGTTCTGCTGATGTGAGTTAACTGGATCTGAGAAAACACTGGATTAAAATATTGCACTCTTTACAAACGTTCCCCGTGTAGTATAACTTGTGAAGGGATCGCGCCCTGCTCCTAATTAACAGCACGACACCATTCATTCACTCTCCGTTCATTGCACGTCTTGAAACTAGGCATAAGGGGTGAAGCGGGTTGCACGCAACTGTGATGGATTTGACTGGACAGAAAATAAAAAGTCAATGGTGGGGGGGGGAGGACGGCACCAGGGAAGACTGGCGACGTCGTCGGCTCCTTTAAAGGCTCGGCTAATAAGATAAAAGCGCAATCGTTATTTCCTCTTTAACTCGAGACTAAATGGACTTGGTAAGAAGACCTCTCTGATGGGCACCTGAATGTGTGTTAACTGGGGCTTTCATTCCCCCTTTGTATTGGGGAAATGCATGGCATTATACGAAAATGGCTACAATTACGGTTTAGTAAATAATCCCCGATTGCTGATGCGAAGACCAGCGAGCCTGGCGCTTCCTGGCCAGAAACAAATAGCCACATATCCTCCGCAGTCTGAAATCATGCCGCCCTCTCCCTGTCTCCCCAAAGAGACCGTCTGCCTGCCTCGCTCCTCTCGCCCAGCGGAAACCCCTTGTAATGTGATGGAGCCATTCTACAGTATTGCACCGTGGAGCGCGCAGACCAGTTGGGAAAGCGCAGCCCTGCCTTCTCATTCTTCCAAGTTTCCAGATTTACCCATAATCATGGGCGTAGCCGGGGGGGGGAGGCAGGGGGCAACTGCCCCCTAGGTCAAGTAAAACAATAGAAATACTTAACTAACTGACCAATCAATGCCGTTCTGTCCCCCCTAACCAAAGTCCTGCTCCTCCTAGCAAAAATCCTGGCTATGCCCATGCCCATAAGGCTCACCGTAAAAACAACAACTCAGTGCCCTTTTCTGCCGCAAGGGTAGCTAACGCGATGCCCTCCCCTGCAGCTCTCTCATCCCTGAACATTGCTTGTGCTAGCGGCGCTGATAAATGGTTGTAGGTCAAAGATTCGCAACCGCACCATGTTGACTGTCTTTGCAATATTGCTGGCTTTGGACAGCTACCCCGAGATAACATGGGTATCATCTCGCAGCGAAGATCGTGGGTGCCCGCAACAAAGGGCTTCAACTTTGCCCATTGACTTTGAGGGGCTCCAGCCCCCACAAATATATTATTGTGGGTACCGAAGCACCCACAGATCCCTAGAGATGGCTCCAGTGCGAGATTACACTTATTCCAGTAATGTGGAACACAATCGCCCCAGTCCTTTTCCCCAGCTCCATCCAAGTGAATGGAGAAGGAATAGTCGGTCACTCATATGGAGGAGATAACCATTCACTCCTATGGAAGAAATGGCCACTGTCCGTTTATTCATATGGAGGAACCATCCATTCATTCGGATGAAATGTCCACTCACTCGTACTTGTTGATATTGCAGAGTCCTTTGCACAACGGAATGATGAACAGTACGTGCCACATGCTTAATGTTGCTTTATTCTCAGTTCATTGTTGAGAAATTACAAATATGCATCTTGCCTCTGCTGGAGCAGAGAAGCAAAACCAACCTTCTCCTCGGAATAACGAACACCGAGAGATCAGTGAAAAACAGGAAACCAGTGTACGTCACATCCAGCTTCCCATTCCCGTGTGAAAACCCAACAGTACTCTGACTGTGGAATGTAAACATTGTCTCGTGACAAGCACTTCGCTGCACAGTGAAGAGAGCTGAAACTAACAGTACTGTCTCAACTGTGGATTGTGGTTGGTGGTGGAACACGCAATGACTTCCCCAATATGGGCGGAGCCCGGCTGGTAGGTCTGGAAGGAGACACTAGCCCAGCTGCTCCAAAGCAGGATGTCCCAGTCGCCTCGCCACCCATATTTGCCTATAGAAGAAAAATTCATTGTTGTAAAGCCAAATCCAGGCCTATGAACAGAATATGAGCCACCTAAGGAAACCTCGGGCCCTCCGTCCAGAAGAGACAAATGAGAGTACTGTAAATAAAAACTCCCAGCTTTCGTATGTATGTATTACAAGGCTCCCTCCCGCCCCGAAATATAACTGGACTTTTTATCCAAAACGGTTGATAGAATGCCTATTGCATTGATTTAGAACCTAGCAGGTGATCTGATTTCAATGCGCCTTTAAGCATACAGGTTTGATTTATAATATCGGCCACGGTCGGTTCGATGGAGAATTGCCCTTGTTTTGGCATCTAAACCTACAGCACACGCTCACAGATTGACTGTCGTGAGTCGCCATTTCCTCGGTTTCCATCTTGTCGCTGTCTGCCTTTACGCATTCCGAATTAGTTACGTGCCATTCCTCTCCCTCCACATCTACCAGTTCGCACAACTATAATCTCAAAACTATAAATTCGGAGAGAATTAGGGCTAAAGAAGAACACGCACGACTTCGGGGAGGCTCAAGCAGCAATCCAGGAGCTGGTTAGAGGGGAAGTGGATTAGGTCTTACTGCTGTCTTTCCAAACCTGTATATTCCTGTTAATCTGAATTGGGAGTGCTATGCACGTCTACTCAGAAGAAAGGTCCACCGAGTACAACGGGGCTTACTCCCAGGTAAGTGGGTATAAGAGTCCAGCCTTAAATCAGCGCAGATTCTAGATCAGGTGGTGCTCTCCCATCCGACGTAAAATTCAGTTTAATAGAGTCGCATTGAGGATGTTTAGGGAAAGCAAGCTTTCCTGCAGGACTTTTCCCTGCGTCCGATTCCACCCCCACCCGCTTTCCCTTTGGAAATTCAATCTACAGCTAGGTTACCCCGTTTCCCATTTGTGCAGATAAAGACCCGGGGTAGTTTGAAGCGCTCCAATGGGGGTTGGTAGTGGTGGCGATTAAATCCCTGATTCCTTTTTTTACTCAAGCCAAACAACTGGTGGAAATCTTGCCCAGGGCAAGAAATGACGATCGGGTTGTCGTCCCAGAGAGCTAGGCAAGTGAGATGCGCGCGCGTGTGTGAACACAGTTACTTTGATTCATGACTGCGGACTAGGAGAGGGAGGGGTTTTGTAATAGCACAAACATTCCCCATTCAGAGCTGCAAGCGCGGGATCGGAGCAGTCGGCGTGGGTGGAAAGGCGATCGATTCGGGGGGCGATCAGCACTTCTGCATTGGCTGATGGATTGGTCTAAAGGGCCTTTACGCGCGGAGACTTTGTTCTTTGGAACATCCAGTCCCTGCCCGGGGCCGCCTGCTTCCGGGTTGGAGAAAGCGCGGCGCTAGGACCCCCCTTGCTCCTCCCAGAGAGGATGGCTCTGAATGCCTCCTGCGCCCGGGAATCCTCCGAGGATCTAATTAACAGGTAGAATCGCCCCCCCCCCGGGTGCCTGAAACCTCCTTGGCAGGCGCCATAGAAACGGAGCCTTAAGACCCCGCGCCATCTGTACTTCCCTTTCATTGTGCAAAGCTCTCTTGGAAAGCACTTTCTCTCCTGCTTCGTGCAGCGGGCGCCTCATTCAGCTCCCCTTCGGCTGCCCATTAATAAGGACCCCCACCTTTCATCTGAGGGATACGCAGAGTCTTTTTGTTTAAATAAATAAATAAAAAGGGGGGATAATTAAAAAATAACGCACTCGACTCCCCATCGACGGCTTCCCAAAAAGCTCTGCGGGTTATATATAACCTGAGCGATTCAAATGGATTTGTCTCTACTTGAAGCAGACGGTATGAACAGAGAGCCCAGCCAGACCGCATGAAATAGTTTCGAACCGTCGAGCAAGCAAGCGAGCAAGTATACTGCGTTTCAGTGATGTGCAAAAAACAATAACAGGGCTTTCATATATGAATAATATCTTAATGCCTGAATAATAAGATCTGGAAACAACGCCAGGAACAAGACATATCATAAAGTGTAACATTAAAACCAATAATAACAATGTAAAAACAGGAGATTCGTGTTTTGCTAACACGAACCCGTGGGTTTCGGTCGGACGAAAATGTGTACAATTATTAATCTGCTAACTGAATAGTAAGTACTACTAGTAGAGTATGATTATTATAATCAATAATCAGTTTAGTTAAGCTGAAGCATTTAACTGAAAGTCAGTGTTGTGTTTTTTATTACTTCAGCTATCAAAATACTTCGTTTCAACTGGGCTTGGAAGGGAGCATGGACTCCCCGCCCCCTTTTTTGGTTGTCATTGTTATGAGCAGCCTTAGGCGCTGTATGTTGAAACTGAAAGACGCGACATGAACCGAAATGATCGTTAATAAACCATGACTGTTTAAAGAATAATCTCAGATTTCGGGTCAAAATGGCAGTGATTTCAGCTAGAACAGAGTCACACACCCAGCAAAACAGCGTTTAGGCTGCAATCCCATAGCCAGGCATGGCCAAACTTGCCCCTCCAGATGTTTAGGGACTACAATTCCCATCATCCCTGACCACTGGTCCTGTTAGCTAGGGATGATTGGAGTTGTAGCCCCAAAACATCTCGAGGGCCAAGTTTAGCCATGCCTGCCATAGACCCTTCTTTGGGAGCAAGTCTCATGGGACTTAGTTGCACAGAGCCGGTGGTGGGTTTTATTCCGGACTGAACTGAAATGTATTCATTTGGAAACTTGTGGCAAAAGACCAGAAATCCTTGGTAGGGAGAGCGAGAGACTCTGCCAGGGATGGTGTGTCCAGTAGTGCCCTCAAAGCAGGACATTTGAGCAGAAATGCCAGAAGCTACACTGAACTCCATCTAAAGATGGGCTGGAGGAGAGGCGTAAAAGCAGAGTCCTGACTGTATGTACCACTGGAGGTGCCCTGCCTTGTCTCCTAAGCGTGAGAGAATCCCCCTTCTGTTCAGTTCGTCTAACACAAAAACAGTCTGTCGCTCCACCAACAAAGATTGGCTGCAAAGCCAAACTATTCTGGCCTCTGAGTCTGCGCCCACGTACTGGCGGATGGGGAGCACCACTCCGCACTGCGCTGCTACGCTTTGCACCATAGCGGGGTGGGGGGTTGAGCTCCGCAGTGTGGCTCATCGAGGTTTCCCCCAGACAGGAGGCTGTTTCTTTCCAACAGCCCATGCAGGAAAAGAAGCAGCCCTGAGCCAACAACAGGTCCCCGCGGCTCTCTGCCTCTTCCCTTGTCAGCAGAAACACCAACCATAGAATAACCCAACACCATGCGGAGCAGACATCTCGCTCTTTGTTTACTTACTTCGCACGTGGAGGAGGGGAGAGATCGGGTTGCCATTACCTGTTAGCTGCCAGCCTGGATGAAATATATCCCCCGGGGATCTGCGTGATTATATAGCCCCAGAAAAAAGAACCGTGGATCATGCCAACCGTCTCCGGATCCCAGTTAAACTTCGCTTTCTTCCGAAAGCGACCAAGCCAAGGAAAGGAAAGACAGAGGGAAGAAAAAGAAGATGCGTTGTAAGCAGTCATTTAGAAAGGACAGGTCGGAGGGTACCTGCAACTGTCAGCCACGGAATATGAATGTGGTTTCCCATGACGCTGCTAAATTCAACAATTAGCCCAAACAAACACATTGGGGGTTTTAAAGGATGGGGATTGCTAACGTCTCTGTAACCTATATATTCTTAATTGCTTTTCATTATTAATTATTAGTAGTATTTATATTATTGTACTAGTAGGATACTGTACTCTGGGACGTCTTGATTCCAGGTTAGCATATTGGGGAGTAGAGGGGGTCGAATATATTTGAAAAGGGTCACAAGTGGATTGATGAATCTCCTGGGCGATAGCCAGGTTCAAATCAAACATAATGTTCAAAAGCTTCCGAACACAACAGTGTTTGAAACGGATCCGTCCAGCAATTTATTTCACTGTATAAATAAGATACCTTTGCCACTTGGTTACTTTGTGTTAGTCTGTTTTTTCCCCTGGGAGAAATGGTTGGGGACGACGGTGGGGCGTTATTTTGTGAACCATTTCACGTTCTCGATTATTATGTGGTGATTTGTTTGTTTTTCTATTGGACAAACACCTTGCTATTTTTCTCACCAAAGAAAACGATTATTAAGGAGAAAATCTTGCGGAAGCGACGTACATTTATCCGCCTATAAACTAAGCTTCACCTTCCCTCCGAATTAGGGGTTTGATACAGATTTGCTTCGCTTTCTTCATATTATTAATAAAGATTCCCTCCCTCGCTTTTTAAAAACCAAGACGGACCTGATTTGACAATCGCGATGTAAAAAACGATTGATGGACCGTCATCTCCCTAATTCCGAAGTTTCCAGAGAGCCAGGGGGAAAACAAACCTCTTTCATCCTTTTTGGCCGCTTGGTGTAATCATCATTATTTATTAACCATATAAGTATGTTTAAGGGTCTAAAATAGCAGTTGTCCAGAGGGGCCACCTCTGCCCTGTTCCCTATCGATTTTGGCAAGTGCGGAGCGCAGACGCTGCCATGTAACGGCTGAAGTCTGATCCTGGGACCAGCTCTGGATTTGAACTGAAGAAGCGAAAGCAGGAAGCGGAGCATCATGATCCGACTCGGGGTGGGGTACGGGCTCCTGGACTCCTTTCACCCCCATTCGCAGCTGAATAATTTAGGATTTTCAATCGACTGCGGTTGCGGTCCTCCTGGCCACACCTAATTGGAAGTAAGTTCAATTGAACTCAATGGGACCTGCTTTCAGGTCTGCCTTGGGCTGCGAGTTCCGTGGAGCTGGTCGTCTTCTAAAATATAACCGTGTGTAAGAGAGTGGGGGAGCTACATCTTTTATTTATGGGTGGGGTACCCTAGGTTCAAAGCCCCACTCAGCCAGGAAGCTCATGGGATGATCTCGGGCCAACTACGTTCTTTCTCGACCTCATAGGGTTGTGAATATAAAATGCTTGGGGAGCGAACCATGTAAGCCGTTCCGAGCTCCAGGGAAAGAAAGCAGTAGGAAAAGCCAACAGGTGCACCAAATTCTCATACCAACGACAACAAAACTGAGTCTGGTTTTAAACGGGGGAAGAAAAAAGAAACAGGAAATGAGGCTGGTGAATGAATTGGAACGAGAGAAAGAGGAGGGAAAAATGGATCAAAACCAAATGAATGGATTCATCTCTCCTTGCAATGTTTTTTTCAGTTCTGCTTAAAGAACCTTTCCCTAAACATTGAAGTCAGACGATGACATACAGGCCACCTCTCTTAGAGTCTAGCCCATGTTCTTAAAATGGACGCCTGAAGGGCGTTTGGGAGTCGTGATGGTGCAGGTGGAAGAGGAGAACTATCTCAACGTCTCTCTCTCTCTCACCTCTTTGATGACTTTCCCTCCTCGGTGTATAGTGCTGTTATTGACCATGTCCACGATGGCTACTCCCAGGTTACAGCGGATCCCAAAAGAGATGCAGAAGCCCAGTCCGCTCATGATGGCGATGATGTATCTCCGCGGGAGCCCGAAGCAGGTGCAGTCGCACAGGGGCGCCTTCTTCTCGGGCTGCTCCAAGGGTTTCCCATCTTCTGTCAGCTCGATGGTGTCGCCGGTCTTCTGCTTCTTCTCGAGGACTCTGCCCAAACCAAAGAGGACATGATCTCAGTCAAGGGACTCCAATCCCCTGGCCTCGTTTATCTTCGGGATTCTATTTTTGCCCGGGTTGGGTGGCAGAGGTTAAAGCAAGGGCAGGTAGATTCAGGGCTTAGTCTGAACCAGGAGTGTGCCTTAAAAATCAATTTAGCGAGTGCTAAGCCTCGCTGGGGAGATGTAGAAACACAGTGTACTGCTGTCCACTTAGCCAGATCCTTGGTCCGCCTAGTTCAGGGAGTACTGTCTACCCTCAGGGAGAGTGACTTTCCAGCGCTTCAGGCCCAAGAATGAACCAGGGCCCTTCTGCTGCAGATGAGATCTGCCCTGCATTAAAGTTTGGAAAGGGCAAGCGGGCTTCGGCACACGTTTATTTCCCTCACCACTGACAAATACCCGAGAGGTTGGCAGGCGTGATTTAGGAAACGTTTCCATCTCCTGCGTGGGTTTCACAAAGCAATTCAGTGAGGCGCCCCTGCCAGGCTTCTCGATTCCTTCCCCCTCCCCTCCATTCCTTATGTACCTCCTGATGTATGGGAGGCGTTCGACTGCGGAGGCGCCATGTTGGGCTACTTTGCAACCAGAAACATATCCTGGAAAAGGGGGCCGAAACCCACGTCTGCTTGCCTTTTAGAGAGAGGGCTTTAACTCTCTTATAAAGCAGGGGTTGGGGGTTGGAGTGTGCAAGCCCATGAGGCCTGGTGAGGCCTATTGAGAAGGGAAAGGGCGTCTTTTTTCTTTTTCTTTTTTACAGAGGCGACGGCCAGTTGTCTGGTTTTCCTGCCAGCACTCAAAATGGCCGCCTGGCGCTTTTTCAGTCAGCCGGGCCTGCACTCCAGCTACATCCCAAGGCGGCCGCGAATGAAGGCCTTCCTTGTCGGGCAGCCCGCGCTTGGAGGCTTAAAAGACACCGAGGAACGTGTAATGGGCGCACGGCTCCCTCGGTGTGGAAAACTGAGCGCTCCCAAGCAAGGCTTCCCTGCTTTCGAGGACCTCAGAGGGTCGGTGGGTGGGAATAAGCAGGCAGTGCATTGGCGAGGCGAGCGCCCTTTCTCTCACTGCTGTTATGGCAAATGGGGAGGGATCTGAATGGCCACCCCAACGTTCCTTAGCAATATTGAATTCCCATTGATTCCAGGCACGCTGCTGTTTCTCGCCCTTCCAGTTGCGCGCCTGCCTTAATTTCCCTTAGTTTTTCCATCGGAGGAAAAACGTTTTCCTTTCACAAAAGGAAGGCTTGGAAATGGGATCGAAATATTATTCCGTTTGTCTTTCGGTTTGCAAATCCGATCTTCCATTGCAGGGATTTCCACCACCACCACCCCGTACTACTTTTAGAAATTTCGGACAGGAGTGCAGCAGTGACCTTCACTCCTTCGAGATCTAGGTCAGTAAAGACAGATTGGTTAAGATCTAGGAACAGGACCGGCTGATTTTAGGATCAAAAGTGTTTTTCTCTACATCACGGGGATCCGAGCTGGATCCTGTGCCAGTTGAGCGAATTAACAGCGCAGTCCTATACATGCCTACCCAGAAGTAAATCTTATTGAGTTCAGTGGGGATTACTCAGAAGTACGTGGGTATGGGGTTTAATTTTATTCCTTTATTGGCTAGTTTGGGGAGAGGGATGCAAGTCGTTTTTCCCGTTAGAATCAACGATTGTCTATTATCTATTATTTTGCCTGGATGAGGGGAGATTGGGATTGGGTTTTGGATGGTATGGTATGGTCTATTTTACTATGCTCTGTGTGTGTCTCTCTGTGTGTACACATACTATGCATATATCGAGTTTCAAGGAATTCAGTCCTTGACCTTAATTGCATAACACAATATAATATAACATAGCATAACATCAAATAACCGATCCTAATCTCATCCAGGCAATATCAGAAATAACACATAATAGCTGATGTTTACATTGCCTCCTCATACAATCATACAAATATTCCTTCCCAACACTTATTACTGTATGCCTAGAAAAGAAAGAAAAAGAAAAAAAGACTCGTAGAAACAGAACGGTAAAGAGGCAATTCTAAGACCAAGAGGAGAAAACTAGATCCTGTTTTTCCCGCGAAGCTTAATGCGAAATTAAGCATTCCTAGAGTTAATTCGACATTTTAATACAATATTTGTTTTTAAAAACCATGAAAAAATGCACAGTTTGTATATCTCTTTATTCTCGAAGACGGCTTTGTAAAATTATTTAAGACTATAGCGGGAGTATTAGATTGTCATACAAATCAGCATTTTGCTTTTATTATATTTCGTTGCTGTCCTCTTCCTCTCTAGTAAAAATAAGGCGATATTTACGTGGATGGGCATGACAGCAAATACGTGGGATGGTGTGTGTGTGTGTGTGTGTGTGTGTGTGTGTGTGTTTGGGGTTGTACAGCCAGCTCTTAAAATAAAATTACTGCTTACCTTTTGGCTTATAAATTAGTACAGCCCCCGTTTTCTAGATGTTACCCTAAAGTAGCCTAATATTCTCCAATAAAACAATGCTTCGATTGCCGCAATGGTGGCTTTGCTCAACCAAAGGTGACCTTCCTATTCAGGTATTAACCTGCCACTCTGAATGTGCATAAGGGGAAATAGTAATTATTATTTTTTAAGATTAATAAATTAATCAATTTGGCATTATCTTTTCATTCTCAAATGCTATTATTTTAACTACCAATTAGTTTCGTTTTGGTTTTGGTTTAATTAAGAGGGAGGCTGCAGTATTTTCACGAACCATTGATATCGAATTCAGATGTATTTTTGTAACTAAGGTTTGCTGCGGTACTTTTTCAAACAGTTTCTTTTGTAGTAGATTTCTGTGTAAGGATAAAGGGGTGGTTCGGTAGAAGGACACACGTTTCCCTCAGTGTCTCTTTCCTATGGTCTACCTTTTATGTGTGTTCCAGAAAGAAGACATTAGATTATCAATTATTTATGCATCTCCATGTTTTTCTTCGTCTGAAGGGCGAATACACTGGGGAATGGGGAATCCAAATCGAAAACCGTGCTAATTCTTCCTTGGGGGGAGGGGGAAAACTTCTTATAAATAAATTGTAAACTAAAACCCAAATACAGTGCAAAGGTGTCCCCCCCCCATAAAAGAAAGCATTTTCTACATTGCTCATTGTGAGGTTCTAAATACACAGAACAAAATGAATAAATTAGCCAACACTGGTATGATTTTTTCTGACTTTGTTTCTAAGATAATGTCTGGAAACAAATATATTGAAACCACTGGTGCTTGCTTCCCAAATAGAAGGGTGTATATGCTTAAATATCAAAACCATTTGGATACCATTTTGTTGAAGTTAAAGCCCAAGCTAGCAAAACCCAAAGAGCACAAAAAATACCCACATTTGGCCAGAGCTGTATATGAAATTATCCTCGTATCAGAAGTGAAGTCAGGAGCCACAGTTTAAGAAGCTCCACAATGGTAAATATGCTTACCCACCAAAGACAATCCCGTCCCTTACCTGTAGAGTTGACCCAGCGATTTCCCAGCTAAATTTTTCAGCCCCTCCTTGCCAGGGGTCAGGATCCTTTGTTTTACGGACTCCATTCCTGCAAAGGTTTTAACTGGCGTTCACTTGGTTGGCTAGGGCACCCTTATAAACAGTGATGATGGCTCATATTGGTTCCATGTCTAACTTTTCTCCATAAAATGGCTATTGGTGTGCATCCAGATAAAGAGGTGTGTGTGTGTGTGTGTGTGTGTGTGAGAGAGAGAGAGAGAGAGAGAGAGAGAGAGAGAGAGAGAGAGAGATTCTCTGTATGCGTGTATGTGTGTAACTGTGGGCGAGGAGGAATGGAGTAGAGCCAGCGCCAGAAAGAGGAGACGATTGAGTGTCTACATACAGCCCACAGATTTCTGAATAGAACAGAAGTTGTGAGACACAACTAGAAGGTCTTCCTGGAGGTGAAGGATCCACTAGCAAAAGGTGCAGGAGGAGCCATGGCGAGTTTGAAAAAAGAGAACCGCCTGGATTCAAAGTCCAATTTGTAAGTAAAATCCTGGATTGGTGCTGATTAGTTTACTGCATTTGGGATAGGTAGAGGTAGTGAGTCGTCAGACGATGTAGACTTCAAAAGAGGATGAATACAAACCTTCCCAGTGCCTACTTCATGCCAATTTGGGTGAATCCCTGATGATTGTGTTACAAACTCTGGCACTGGTGTGCAACACATCAACCAGTTGCTCCAGTGCTGGAAAGAGTGGTCTAAAGCAGAGTTGCAGGGGTCACACCTTCAGACGTAGTTGGCAATTCTTCGCCACCTTCCTTCACTGCCGCGCCTCCCAGAGAGATTTCAGCACCATGGATAGCGCACAAGGAACAGAGCGTGCTCCGAAATGTTTTCAGCACCACGGAGAGAGCAATCGGAAGCTTTCCTCCACCATCAATGTTCCAGGGGAATTGGGCGGGCTCATTACAATGAAGTCAATGAAGAGCGGATGCCATGGAAACCAAAGAGGAGCCGAGTCAAGGTCTCTCCGTCTCCAGGTTTTCCAGAGAGCAGTGTACTTCTCAAAGAAAACGGGGGTTTACGAGACGCTGACAATTAACTTTCGGATTCCCATGTTTGACTCCCTTTCCTGACGCATTGACTGACCCAGTTGCGCAGTACAAGCACTAGAGCACATTTCAGCAGCTTTTGCTGCAGTATAGCAAAATAAACTGAACACTTCCTCCCTAAAAAGACACCATTTTAAGCAGTGATCTGCAAACAAAGCAGCAAATCATCTGAGATTTAGTGAAAACTATAATAAACAGATGAGTAAGGCCACCTCTCAGATTGTATAATTAGGAAACCATTGAATCTTTATTTTATGGGCATAATATTTTATGACATTTCTTTACTATGGACTGGTTGTCCATAGTATCTATCTTTGATGTGTGTGTGTGTGTGTGTGTGTGTGTGTGTGTGTGTTTCCTTAATATGTATAGATAGTTCATTTTAATATTTTATCTATTCTTCCTAAACAATAGGCCCAAACTGCCATGCTCAGATTTGGCTTCTCCTGACCAAAATATAGTCCAATAATTTATATTATGGTAGAAATCTCTTATCCTGGTGAGATGTCAGGAATGTGAAAGGGACAGAATATCTGACTATGCAGGGGCTTCTCATACTCCAGTAGTGACTCTGACAAGTTTCATATTATTGAAAAGCACTATTCAGTTCTTATTTATTTTGATGGCAATAGTATAGTTTTATGAAAGGCAAAACATCTACCTATAAATGTGCACATTTTGAATTTGAACCTTGATCACTTGATTCATAAAAAATATATGGTACCAACACACTTAATTACTTGATAAAAATGTGCCCCTGTTCCTGTGCTCTAAATACACTGATGTTGCTGTGATTAAAATGTTTTTATTAAGGATGCCCTCTGGTGGAAGGACAATGGTGTTCGACAAGACTTCCATTAATTACTCCTGTGGTGTTCAGTTTCACTGGCCATTCATAATCAGTTCCTCCTGCTTTGTAAAATGCTGCATTAATATGTGAGCAGAAAATATGTCTAATAAAATTATGATATTTTACATATTACCATTTCTAAGTAAAAGGTTTTGTTTGTCTTTATTTTTTTCCAGACTTGTGTATGTTGCCTTGATTCATGTCACTTCAGAGCTTATTTTAGGAAAATAAATTTCTTGGTGCTGAAAGGGAAAGTGCACAGTTTTGTAGCTTTTATCTAAATTCTAATGCTGTCACCAGATTAAATAAATCTGTATTTTTAATTAGATGATTATTACTTTTCTAATCTGCATGCATGTGTGCATTAATAGAACAACTGTTCTAAATAAAAATACACAAACACATCACAATAGCCAAAGTTATAGAAGATACATTCTCCGTTGAGTGACAGAGAGCTGAAAATGCCTCTTCTAAGTAGCTTTTGTCACCTGCAGTTTTTTGGGTCACAGTCATATAGCCAGAAATCCTCTGGCCTTCAATAATCTAAAGCAGTGGTTCCCAATTAGCTAATTACTGAGGACCTCATATTTTTCAAAAGCTAAGCCACAGACTCCCTACATTTGAACATTTTGATAAATCAGAATTTACCCATGCAGAGCATTTTTTGGGGGGAAATGTGTGGTGGTCCCTAATAAGCAAAGGATTATAGGTATACTAAAAAAAAATACCATAAAATTTGTGATATTACCACAAATTGCCTATCCCCAGACAGTAGGAAAAGGTTGTCTCCATTGGTCCACTACAACTGAATAATAAAAAACCCACAATTGTATCCCTAACCTGCAAGTGTTCTATATGAAGTAGGCTATTTATCTGAGGCTATTTATTTAAACATGCTATTCCTTACTTGTAATCTAAGATGGTAAAGGTAAAGGGAACCCTGGCCGTTAGGTCCAGCTGCAAATGAGTCATCTCGCCTTATTGGCCAAGGGAGCTGGCGTACAGCTTCTGGGTCATGTGGCCAGCATGACTAAGCCACTTCTGATGAACCAGAGCAGCACATGGAAACGCCATTTACCTTCCCACTGGAGCAGTACCTATTTATCTACTTGCACTTTGATGTGCTTTCCAACTGCTAGGTTTGCAGGAACAGGGACCGGGCAACAGGAGCTCACCCCGCTGCAGGGATTCGAACCCTGACCTTCTGATCGGCAAGGCTCAATGGTTTAGACCACAGCGCTACCCACGTCCCTAATCTAAGACGGTACATTTTAGCAAAACTTTGCAGCATATGATTCTGCTAACTGAGGGATTGTGCACCTCCAAAGGCATAGGTGAAGGCTTGCTAAAGTATTGGCAAAGACTGAGTAGAAAGCAGGTGGAATTTTCTAATGGTGGTAGTAGTAGTAGTAGTAATTTATTATCCTGTGCCCAAGTTTCTTTGCTGGCTTGAATACAGTACTTATTTGGACTGAGGTTTCTATTCTTGCTGGTTACCCAATAGGAACAACCAACTTTTGTATTTATTACGATTCTGCTGTACATCTGTTTCCTCCAACCCCAAAATGTAGCTAAATAGCTTCTCACAGAAAAGAAGAAAAGAAAATCCACACAGACTGCCTTTTGCACTAAATAAGCCTGGGTGATGTATTGATACTTTGCCCAGGACAAGTATGAGGGGCAGACTGCAATGGCAGCCTCACTCTGCAGTATATTGCACTTCACTCCTTCCGGCTGGCGTTGGTAGCAGAGAGACTCAGAAGCAGTGGTTTCACCAGTGATATACTGCAGAGTGAAGTCACCGTCCCACTCTGCCTTCTTACTGGCGCAGAGGGAGAAACAAGTTGCATTGGTGAGGCCCTGATACAGCTTGTTCCTTCCTCTGCTTCATTAAACTGCTCCACTGAGGAGCACACAGCTGTCTGTGATCAGGTTGGGGCTCCGTTAAAGTGCTCCCACACACCCCTCTCAGCTATAGGGAGCCCTGATGCTTCTCTTGCTCAAGGGGGGTGGCGGCGGGACACACAGAAGTAACCCTCCATTTTGCCTTTCTGGGATTTACTCCCAGCAGGTTCTGTCCTCCTGCCACTGTGGGTGTGCAATGGACTAAGGAATTGGTGTAGGAATACACCTCCCCTGTGGCATGTCCAACATACAACCCATTCTTGGCTGCTTAAGTGCCAGGATTTGGTCAGTGAATCCTTCCAGCTGGCAGAGCCTTCCACAAGCATCCTAAGACATCTCATTCTTCCATCGAAGCTCACTGTCTACTGGCAAAGCAACACTAGCACCACTTTCAATGATGACTCAGCTGGAGGATTTCAGGGATAGGAATGCATGCTAATAGTTTTATCAAAAAATATTTAATTTTTTAAAAATTGCTGCTCAAAAGGTATTCATTTGAGTGATTAAAAAGATTCTTAATGCATTAATCTAACTGGTTAATTGACTAAACGTTATAGTTCCAACACAGGGGTAGCCAACCTGGTGCCCTCCATATATAGTTGGGCTCCAGCTCCCATCACTCCTGACCATTGGCCATGCTGGCCAAGGATGATGGGATCTGGAGTTCAACACCATGTACCTAACAAATACAATATCTTGCATGCATTATTATTTTATTTCTGTGCAGTACACCATCAGTGTGCATGCTGCTTTACAGAGTCCAGATAGCTTACAATCTAACTTTAGATGGGAGGGGAAGAGAAAAGAGTATATTATTTGAATATCTTTCATATTCATTCATAAACAAATAGCACAACCAGAAAACATTTAATTGTCTTTACTAGCCTTGGTTGTGTGATTGTAGCAGCTAGGACAGTCAAATTAAGTAGCTGAATTACTCATTACTTTATCTCCTGTTTCATTGTGGTGTGCCAGGAACAGAAAGAAACAACTTGACCACCTACTGGCAACATAATTGAAACATCTATGACACTGAATTTGCCCCATTAGGAAAACAGATATGGGTTTTATATGTTGTTACGTTAACAAGAATACCTTCACCCAATTCGGGAAAAGTAGCTGAAGACCAAGTAAAACAGAGTTAATAAAGAAAATGTGGGAACAAAGAGAAATTATTAGAGTTTACAGCACTCACAAGGACTCCACAAAAATATAAAGTAATTCTGAAAAGCTGGAAATCTTTAATGCAATATATAAAAGGGAATGATCATATATGCTATAAAATAAACAGTTGTAATAGATTTCTTTGGCTGCAGTCTATACCCTGGGATTAAGCTCCACTGAACTTACGGTATGTGACTTAATAGTAGATATGTATGGGATGTTTGCAGTAGATCAATTAATACTTCAGGTTTTATATTCCATCCCCGTTTTTTGATGCATTAAGATAATGTACAATATTGTAGCTAAACTCTATTGTACATTTTGCATTTTCACGAGAAAAGGTATATGATGCTTTCATAAACTGGTTATGTCTTTACATCGTATGGTGCCATTTTCCAGGGATACAGATTTAGTGGAAGGAGAACCTGATTGGTCTCTGCTGCAGCTGCAGCTTTGGATAAGGCCATCGTGCAATAACAAATCACGATGTTTTCAGGCATTGGCTGGAAGCAGACAAATCTGCCTGAGCAGCAGCCAACAGGACTGCAGTTACCAAGAAAGCCCCCCCACCCTGTTACTGCATTCTGATATGACAATGGAGAGCCAAGAATGATGCTGAAAAGCACTGCAGCTTGTCATATGGGTGGCATCACTTTTCAGCTGAATGCTCTGCCTATCCATGATGGATTCTGACTGCAGGATCATTGAGGCAAAATATCCATTCCTAGCAAGAGTGTGGATTTCATGTACTATGAGATGTCTGGGAGTGTGTATGCTTACTTCCTTAAAGTCCCACTGCTTTGGGGATTTCTGAATGAGGGCATTTCTATGACTTTAGGAATAAACTCTGGAAGCAATTATTGGTCAGGAAGCAATTTTTGTCTAGGTTAGGATGGTGAATGGCTATGTTTTAGCGTGATCACTGGTTCTGTTAGCAGCCCAGTATACGGAAATTGGTATTCTCTCTCTCTCTCTCTCTCTCTCTCTCTCTCTCTCTCTCTCTCTCTCTCTGTGTGTGTGTGTGTGAGGAAAGTTTCACTTACTCAAATTCTCAGTGCTCTTAAAAGAAAGAGTGATTAGAAAAAAGAGAAAGGGGGAGGGAGAAGTTGCAATGCTACATAGACATGTCACAGCCTGACAGACAGTGGGACATTTCTGCAGGATAAATGAGCACTACCTTTCCAATGGACTCAGTCATGAATGCTTCTCATCCCCCTCCTTGCTGACCTTATGTGGCTGGCTGGGGAAAGGGGTCTTTCATGGATATGATCGCACCTCAGTCATTTCTCAGGTTTTCTCCACTGCCCTATAGAGGTAAATTAAGAAGAAGCTGGGGGCTTATGAGGCCTCTTCAGGAGGCCTTTGTAATTATTTTTATATAGGAGCAGTGTTTATCTTCAGGTTCCCAAGCAGAGCTGCTGTTCACCATCTTGGCCTAATGAGCTTGAGAGTTGTGATCTGAGCCTCGTCCTGAGATTTGACAGTAGGTTGCTACACATAAATTAAGCAGGGGGTGAAGATAACTGATGGGGAACGGTTTTGTTTCTTTGTCCATTTGTATCGTACTTGTACTGCTGGGCAAGCTCCTTTCCTGGCTTAGTTATCTGCCCTTAGTCATGCATTTCAACAGGCTGCTAATACATTGAGGCTTCTATAACAAACCATTGGCCACCATTGCTATATGCTACCGGTAATGAGATCCTTATTCTTGAATATCTTCAGATTCCAGGTACATTGTTTAAGCGGGGTGAGTTAGCTTAATCAATATTATATTATAATAGAATGACAACAAATGAATGCTAATTCCTGAACAATAGATAAAAATAAAAAATGGCTTTGCCTGCAAGCTTATGATTTCTGCAAATGAAAACTCTCCATAAATCTAGAATTTCTAATTAAGTACCAGACAGGACACACCACCTCTGCCATGTCAGACACTGCCAAACTTAAAATAACTCTGGAATTTATATGGGGGAAATAGGTCATAATGAAGTATATGATAATCATTCAGAAAGCATTTTTCTGTTCTGTTCTTTGTCTTTAACCTTAGTATTACATCAAGCAGAAGTATCTTGATTCATCTTCTCCCTAAACAATGAATTCATTTAATCCATCTCTCCCCACCCCTTTTGTTTATTTTTTGTGTGAACCCTTAAATGGGTCAGCACTAGTGCACATTTTTCTCTAGCAAAAGGAATTGATATAGTTGAAGGAACAGAAATGATCCAGTGCTATTTTGTCTCCACAAGAGATAAAGTAACAAGAACTAACAATTTTAAAAGGACTGGACAGAGCCTTTGCAAGATAATAGCTATGGCTGCTGCTTTGTAATATAGCTACCTAGAGCATTTCTTTTATCTCCCCAAGGAGACCCTTTGAACAACACATTGTTAAATGTGGGCAGAGGAAAGATTTCACTTTATTTTAGTCATCACTAATGAGTGTGCCAGTAGCCATGCATTGTACAACAGCACACGAGATCAGGGTGTTCAGTTTTTGCTAGTCCTCAGCTGTGGTACAGCAGATACCTGGTTTTGAAACAGGTTGAAGGCTGACATTTTTCATTGGCATCCTTTAGTTTCTTCTAAAACTATGCTTCTTCTCTGGATTCTTCCAATATCATAGTTCTTCCCACCTTTTCTTTGATCTTAGAAGAAACAGAAGAACCCCAATGAAACCAAACCACGCATCCAAATCTGAGAAGATACTTTATCAGATGCTATTACACCAAAGTGCAACATAAATCTACTCATCCTATATTTCTTTTTATACCAGTATGCTCTGCTTACGAGATGGGGGGGGGATAATATTGTGTCTGCTAGATTCATTTAGATGGCTAGTTCAGAGAGCCACTCCCTTTGTGACCATCTGTGTTATTGTCCAATGGCATTTTAAAGAGGGAACACATGGTGACTAATTCATATGACTTGTATGTAATGTGGCAAGTATTATGAGGTTTTTGTGATAAAAAGTGGTCACTGGGTATGGAATAAGAGGAGAAAACAGGTGATTTCTTTCTCTGGGTGTGGAACTTCTTCCATATTGAGGTGATGGAAGGAAGGCAATGTATGTTTATGAGAATGTAAGTCCTTGGAGCATTCTCCTGCTTAACATTTCCACCCACCAGATCCACTTTTTTTGTTCTGCTTCCATACACCGATTTTCACAGCATTGCAGTCTACTTCCTGCTTGTGGAGTATTTATGACAACAATTATTAATAGCCTTCTGCACTTTGCTGGTCACATTGTCAATGCATGTCATAAATCATATGCTCTTACCTTCACATCAGCTGCCAAGCCTTGAGACCCAGGAGACCAAACACGATTACTCACCTTTTCTTGCCATGCTAACTTTTGCTCAGCTGGTTCTTCCTGTTCCTATAAATCAGCCACTTGTTATCCAAAGATCAACTTCTTCCCCCCCTCCCCCTTTTTTGGTATTTTCCCCCAGCTGATCCTGGCATGACTAAAAGATACCTAGTGGAATTTAACTCCCCCTCATTCAGGTTTAAAAGAACTGTACTGCGTGCCCTGACCTCTGCATCTGTAGTGACACATGCAGTCACTATGCCAACAGATATACATGCTTTTGTTTGGGCTGCAAATGGAGGAAGCATTGCCTTTGTCTAAACTGCTCTGAGAAAATATTGAGAAGCAGGCTTTACCAGCCTTCTCCAACCTGGTGCCCTCCATATGTTTTGGGCTACAACTCCCATCAGAATTGTTCTGGTTGATGCTGATGGAAACTCTAGTCCAAAACAGCTGGATCTGCATGATTGTGTTCATGCTCAAAATCTAGCAAATTTTAGTAAATGTTTATAATCTCAGACACATTTGGCAAGAGTAACTTTACTCTCTGGGGAAGGAGGGAGTGATTTATACAATTGCTGGGCTTAACTGCAAATACCTCCATAAGTTTGAATGCTCTTCTAGAAGTAGTGGTTATTTTACTAACAAATCTACACATGAGTCAGTCCTTTGATTTCAACGGGACATGACTGTTATTGGTAGATGTATTTAGGCTTTTGGGCATCATTCTTGGAAGAGTGACTGAAAATGAGCAGGGAATGGTACAAAACCAGTGAGTCAACTCTACAGCTGATATGTATGCATAATATTTCTAGATCACACATAATTAAAAGAAATCCCAGGGTGACGTACTTAATACAACAGCAAAACATAACAAAGAATTAAAAGTGATATAAAAAATCCAATATTACAGTACAACCCATCAACAAATGCAATAAACCAAAACATCAATGAGAGCAAGCTATTGCCCTCCATAAGTAAGTTAACCAAATGCCTGCATGAACAGATGTGGTGTGTTTTGGAAGAATTTACTTCTTTATAAGTTGTCCATGAGGATTTTATCAGCTATGGGCCAGAAACAGCCCAGAGCAAGTTTGTAGTAGTCAATGAAGGCCTGTAGTATTGACAAGTAAAAACAATCTAGTTCCTTGACCGTAACAAGTGAGCTTCAGTTTAGCACAGAATTGGCACCTTTAAGAACATTGTTTAGAATGAGCATCAGCATAACTAAACTCTGTATTGGATCGTGGCATTTGATACATTGGTCTCAATTACTGTAGCAGGTTTCAGTTGAAAGGAAAGCGTTGAGATCTAGGACATACACAATGCTTATAAAACAACTGTAGTGGTTGCTGGGTCCCTTGCACACAAAGATCCATAGACATAGCTAGAGTAATTTTTGGAAGGATGGTATATTGGTATGGCTTACTTGAAAATCAAATGGCTGAAGTATATGCAAAAGACACAGTCCAAACTTTGCTCCTTACTAGCAGGGCTTCACAGAGTGGAGGGACCACTGCCACATCTGTAGCCCCTGGAAGGGAGGGAGACAAAGATTGCTGTACCAGCCTGGAACTGGCACAGCAGTCAGGTCCCATGCTGCTGCATCATGAGTGTGAAACTGCCTTGGGATATGAGACTTGGCTTAGCTTCACTTTATCCCCATCTCCAGAATGCCCTTCTGAGGGCCTTCCATGGCACTCCCAGAGGTCCAGGCATTTGGCAGCCAGCAGGATGACAGCTTAGCTGGGCAAGCTAGGCAGAGGGACAGCTCTGCTCATCCAAACCCTCCCTGCTTCCAGCGTTGTGCAATGGACTTGTTCTGTAAAAATAGATAGGATAGGCACTCGACCATCTTTGCAGTGAGTGCTGAGAAAATAGCTGCCATGTGGCCTCTCATGAGCTTCTCCCCACCCCACACCTCACCAGAAGACCCTGCTTCTGGCATGTTGTAACCTGTTCTGAAGGGAAAGGAGGAAATCTGGTTGATAAGGAATGTTTGTCCACACTCTCCCTCCCAGCGGCTCCCCCCTGGGTGTGTGTCAGTGTTTCGACAATTTATTTTAAATGCACAATTAGCCTTTTGACATACTAGTTCAAGCGCAGGGGCTCGCTGCACAACTGTATTAAAATGTAAATCGTAAAACAATTGCATTTTTTAAAAGAGTGGTAAGACTAGGACAAGTGGCAAGACTTTTTTTAAAAAAAGAATTTAAATGCAGCAGCAGTAGAGAGAGCTAAAAATAATTTAACCCAGAACCCCAAGAAGCCTGTGGAATAAAAAGGCCTTAGCAACTCTTCTGAAAATCTGAAAAGAACAAGCCCTGGCAGGTGGGATGGGGTCACTGAACCTGTTGAGAAGGGTTTCATTCTTGCTTGTTTGAGACCTAGTAGCACAGAATAGTCTTCCCTCTTGATAACAAAGAGATTATTTTTGGTCAGTGATACATAAAGGTGTCCCCACCCCCCCGCCCCGTGCCTGCCTGGCTTCATTCCTACTGCACCTTTAGAAATGAGGATACAAAACAGAGAATGGGTGACTTCTCAGCCCTTATGCAGGATGACCTTGTAAAAATCACTAAGCAGCACATAGACAGAATGGTTCTGCAGCAGAAGTCTTTCATCCTACAGTCCATGTCTTCAACTCTTTGGCCATTGGGTCAGATTATATTTAGGGAAGGTAGCAGGGGCTCATTACTCCTCTTCAGTGTTTCAAACCACATATTATTCCTAACAAACTTACAAGAAGAGGTTGTTAGGACTATAGAAAGTCCTCATTTAGGAAGGGCAGAGGTTGCCCTCTTCAGTTGCTTCTCAGGGTCATCTAAGTACTAGGTGTGCATACCAAAGGCACTGCTCTGCATTGCTTAAGCCAAGGATGGAGAACCTGTGGTCCTTTGGAGGTTGTTGGACTTTCAACTCCTATCAGCTGCCTCTACCAGCAAGGGCAATGATCAGGGATGGTGGAGTCCTTGTCCAACAGTGTCGGGAAAGCAACATGGTGGCTGTTCCTCCTCTATATCTGCCCCCCCCCCCAATTTAATTGTGAATAAGGTATGAAACCTCATGGGAAACTTTGCCCCATAATTCCTCCTAATACTACTTCACTGAAATCTCCTTGCTTCCACTACTCTCAAATCTGAAACATGCTGAAGAAGCTTTACATTATATTTCATCTCTTTTTCTGCTGTGTTAAATGAACCCTCCTAAATCCATCTTCTCTCATTTCCAAACAGGGGAATGACATGCAGGAAACAAATTCTTGTTTGGGCTTTTTATAAAAAGCAAAATATTTTTAATTGACAAACATCCCTCTTGTTTACAACGTTTGTTTTCACTGACCTCGTGAAAGTTAGTTCTGACTTATGGCAATACCCAGGTAATTAAAATCCATATTGCAGTTTGAAAAGTAACACACACACACACACACACACAATGTTTGTTAATACTGTATTTTTTGCACCATAACACTCACTTTTTTCCTCCTAAAAAGTAAAGGGAAATGTCTGTGCGTGTTATGGAGGGAATGCCTACGGGTGGCATGCCTATGGATTTTCCTCCTCTAAAAACTATGTGCGTGTTATGGTCAGGTGCGTGTTATAGAGCGAAAAATACGGTATATCATTTTCAACAGTCATTCAACGTAAGTTACATCTTATACTATTTTTTTGGACTTCCGTCGACCACATCTGAAAATTTCCCATTTTTTCCACTTAATTTACATTTCTTAATTTCACTATTGCTATTAATGATCTTATCTATTGACTCTCTCATCATAACCTTCCTTACAATATTTCATATATTCCTTCTTACAAAACTTCTTGCAGTCCTACTAGCACAATCTATTGATTACAGTTTCTTTTCAAATAGTTCACATATTTATTCCAGTCTTCTGAGAATCTCTGGTCCCGCAGGTTTCTAATCCTTCCTGTCATCTTGTCTAATTCTGCATAGTTCATTAATTTCGCCTGCCTTTCTTCTTTCGCCGGTAATTCTTCTTGTTTCCATTTCTGTGCTAACAGTACAATTGCTGCTGTTGTTGCATATAAAAACAGTTTTTTGTCCTGTCTGTTAATATCATCACTTACAATACCAAGTAAAAATGCTTCTGGTTTTTAAAAAAATGTATATTTCAACATTTTTTTCATCTCATTATATATCATTTCCCAGAAGCTTCTTACCTTTTTACATTCCCACTACATATGGTAAAAGGTTCCTTCTTTTTCTTTACATTTCCAACATTTATTATTTCTCTTATACATTTTAGCTAACTTCACTGGTGTAATATACCATCTACACATCATTTTCATCACATTTTCTTTCAGGGCATTACATGCTGTAAATTTTATTCCTTCTTTCCACAACTGTATATTATATCCAAAATCTTTGGCCCAGTGTATCATAACCAACTTTATTTCTTCATCTTTCAAATGCCATTCCAAAGTAGTTTATACATTTCAGACAATATTTTACAGTCATTGTTTCTAAGTCTTAAAAGAAAATGGATTTGATGATAAAATTAGAAAGCTATTTCACACTCATAGCTTCTAATGGGGATAACCACCATGGTGTTTTACGTTCTAATAGGTTTTTATACCTATCCCATGTTTCAAATAGAGTTCTTTGGAATATATGCTTACCAAATCCTTTATGGACTTTTGATTTATTATACCATAAATATGCGTGCCAACCAAATCTATTATCATAACCCTCCAAATCCAACAACTCTGTATCTTCTAACAACATCCATTCCTTTAACCAACAGAGGCATGCCGCTTCATAATACAACTTCAAGTCTGGCAGGGCGAAGCCCCCTCTTTCTTTAACATCTGTTAACAACTTATATTGAATTCTTGGTTTCTTCCCCTGCATGATATATCTTGAAATTGTCTTCTGCCGTTTCTTAAAAATTGCTGCCCCCTTGATTATTGGAATAGATTGAAATAAAAATAACATCTTTGGTAGCACATTCATTTTAATCACAGAAATCCTTCCCCAAAATGACAATTTCATCCTCTCCCATACTTCCAGATCTCTTTTAATTCCATTCCACACCAGTGTATAATTATTTTGAAATAAGTCTTTATTCTTTGATGTCAACCATATTCCTAAATATTTGACTTTTTAAACAACTTCTATACTGAACTGTGCTGCAACATATCTACCAAATCTTGTTTCATATTTTTGACTAACATTTTAGTCTTCTTTTTATTCATTTTAAAACCTGCTACTTGCCCAAATTGTTCTATCTCCTCAATAACCTCTTTGGCACTGGTTAGCGGTTCCTCTAATGTTAATACCAAGTCATCTGCAAAGACTTAAGACTGAGCAACATCTAATTACATTCACCAAGCTGCATTAGTTGTTCCTGTAATGAGGGGGCATAAAATGGATTGCACCACCCATAATGAAACATAGTATAGGTGCTGTCTTCATAACGTATTGCAGGTTACCTTAGAGCATCTTGAATTTTCTAAACTTTAAGCAGAAATTTGATCAAGGCAGGCGATTCCTTTTCTAAGTAAATGGAGAAGTCTTTGAAGGTGAGGGGGGAGTGTCATGTGAGCACTGGAGCTCTCTTGCCTGAAAATAATTTGTGGGGCAGAACTAGCGGTTTGTCCAAAAATTCTCGAATTCTCCATCCATTAACTTGCATCCAAAAATTATCAAATGGGAAAGATAATTTCAGTGAGATTCTCATGGGTGGATGGTAGGCTTTCTGATGCACTTACCTTACATGTGAGGTGGCCAAAGGGTGTTTAGCCAACAGTCCCCCACCCTCTTATTTCTCTACTCCCGATTAGACTTTGTGAACCCAGCCACAAGGTCATTTTAGGAAATTAACAGTAGATTATTTCTCTATCACCAGCACAGGTATTGAATTTTTAGCTGTACAGTACAGAAATAATTAAAGCTACCACCAGTTTTGAATAATAAGTGCTTTGCGGTGTTTATACTGAAAAAATGAGCTTTGGAACTGACTAGATTTCCAATTTACTTTGAGTGCTCAGGATTTTGATATGCAGGTCCTTACTGATGGAGAGAGTTTTAGATTTTTGTTGCTACTTTTATTGCTAGCTATCATGCACACACTCAGAGCAATTGATGGTCACTCAGTCGCTCATTGCAAGTGATTTGTTTTAGTCAAGGAGACCCTTGTTTTGGAGAAGATCTATATGGGATAAACACATGCCACTTGCTGTCGATTCCTCCAGCGTTTGATGATACAGAAGGAGGATGCTAATTTGCAGATCTCCTCTCGAAAGTCTCCCCCGGCCAGGAAACAGAAGAGAGGGTTGACACAGGTGTTCAGGCTGCAGATAGCCATCTCCACAAGGAACAAGGTGTCGGCATGCTGAATAGACTGGGTTGCAGAAGGCCGTACAGCTCTCAGTAAGATGCAAGTGTTTCGTGAGACGTGGTAGGGGAAGTAGAGAAGAGCAAAAACGACCAAGGCTGAATACATGAGCTTGGTGAGTTTCTCCCTTTTCTGAAAGCGCTGGAGGCCAGTATCTTGGAGTTTCCTAACGCTGCTGCAATAGCAGTAACAAATAGCAGTGAAAGGAAGTAAGCACCCTGCAACTGAGCAGCTCACAGACAGGGGGAGGGTTATATAGGTAGAGCTGGAAAATACATAGAGGGAGCAAATTGTTTTGTTGTTTGGGCATGCCTGGGTGCCTGCAACATAAACAACTGGCAGGCTAACCAATCCTGTAACTGTCCAGATGGAAGAAGAAATCAGCAGGGAGTGTTGTTTGTTTAATACCCACAGGGACTTCAGAGGGTGGACAATGGCCAAGTACCTGTCCATGCCCAGGCAGGTGACAAAATGGATGCTGCAGTAATAGCACAGGTGATAGGCAGTCCGTATAATCTTGCAAAAGCTCTCTCCAAAGGTCCAGTGCAGCTGGTTTAGGTGATAGTAGATCAGGAAGGGAAGGGTTAAGATCCACATGATATCAGCAAACACCAAGTTGCAGAGGAAAACTGTGCTCCTGTTCCAGCGCTTCATGCGGAAAGCAAGGATCCAAATGATGGGGACGTTGAGCAGCAATCCCACAACCAGGATGAAAATGAAGGTTCCAGGGATTAGAGTCCTTTGGATGGTGTCTAAGAGGGTGTCAGTACTTCCACAAAAGTCTGCTTCTGGTTTCTGCCAAAAGTAAACATGGGGAAAATGACTCCCATTTTGCTCAGCAGAATCTCTCAGTATTGTAAGAAGAAAATGGCTACAGTCCTAACTACCTTACATGGGACTTAAACACATTTAAGCAAACACTGTTTTATGCACTCGTTTTCATCAGTTGTTGAATGTACCACCAGTTGCCAATTTGCATGTGTGAATGAGTTTTCACAGATCAAATTTTGTATTACTTAATTCCAGAGGGGTAGCTGTGCTAAGTCTCTGACAGCAAAAGCAACCAAGAATCTCGTGGCACCTTAAAGATTAACAAATCTACTACGGCTTTGGTAGACTTAAGATGCAGCTTACAGTCTTGAGTTTATGCTACAACAATTATGCTAATCTTTCAGATGCCACAAGATTCTTTGTCATATTACTCAGTAAGTCACATTAAAAAAATAATAATTCAGTGATGTTTACACATCCAACTACCAGTTATCAAGTGTTGAGTAATCAAGCGTAATGAAGCGATGTACATGCAAGTAAGCGTAAATTGCCTAATGTCTAGGAAATTGAATGTGAAGCTGGAAGATCAAGGAGATCCAGTCTGTGAAATAAGCAGCATCAATCCACAGCATGGAAAACAGTACGAAAAATGACAGTGTTTACAAATTTCTCATCACTGATAGTTCTCCCTGGGCTAGAAATTATGATCAAACATAGTTATAATCAATAACGTAAGTCTCAGAAATCTCTGTTATTCTAAGAACTACAACACCAAGTCCAGCAAAACAACAACACTAAAAATAGTCCTACCTGGCTAGATGTCTGTTCCATAATCCTTACATGTATTATGCTGATTTCATAATGCTCTCTGTGCAGTTAATTATTCATTTACCAGAATGATTGGCCAACTTCCTGAAATGACAGATGTGCAAGAGATGTTGCTGCTGTTATAGCTCTATGCCTGGGTAGGAGTAGACGAGAGACAGGAGGGGAGTATTTGATTATGCGGTGTGCAAATTTAAAGCTGTTTTGCTTTCCCAAAGGTAGCGAATCTCATATACTGGGGAGTCGGGACTTCTCTGGATTTCTTCAGCTTCTTGACTGATGCAGAAAAAATATCAAAGGAAGAAAGAAGTGGTGGGAAGGGAGCATTTTAAAACAATAAACCAGTTGCACATTCTGGTTCTCCTTTTAAATACTTATATGGTTGGCTACTTTCTCATATATTACTGTAGCCAATACTGTCTTTTTTAAAAAAAAATTATTAGCGCTTTTGAAAGAACATATATTTAGCATAATAATATAGGAGTCCATTATGTGTTATTTATGTTTGGAATGGGGCTTTAAAAAAAAAATCATGATTTATTTATTTATTCATTTCATTTATCTCCTGCCTTCCAAGGAGCTCCAATACATGGTCCCCCTGTTTTTCATCATCACAACTCTGGGAGGTAGGTCAGTCTGAGAGATAATGACTGGCCCAAGGTTATTCACAGTTAATTTCATGGCTGAGCAGGGATTTGAACCTGAGTCTTTCAAGTCTTAGTCCAAAATTTGAATCGCTACATCCACTGACTCCTGGATTCCATCTCTTCATCACCGTCTTGGTATTGTAAGGTAAAAGTAAAGGGACCTCTGACCATTAGGTCCAGTCGTGGCCGACTCTGGGGTTGCGGCGCTCACCTCACTTTATTGGCCGAGGGAGCCAGTGTACAGCTTCCGGGTCATGTGGCCAGCATGACTAAGCCGCTTCTGGCGAACCAGAGCAGCGCACGGAAACACCATTTACCTTCCCACTGGATGGGTACCTATTTATCTACTTGCACTTTGACGTGCTTTCGAACTGCTAGGTTGGCAGGAGCAGGGACCGAGCAACGGGAGCTCACCCCATCGTGGGGATTTGAACCGCCGACCTTATGATCGGCAAGCCCTAGGCTCTCTGGTTTAACCCACAGTGCCACCCACGTCCCTCTTGGTATTGTACTGTACCATAATTGTACTGAACCCAGAATGGAGCTATGCAGAGAGGCATGACAGCAGCTTTGTTTTCAGAGGCCCTCGCAGAGTTTATGAGACCAAGTAACTGGCGTTCAACCTGGGATACAGGTGAGGACCAAACCAACCTCGTGCCTCTTTGCTGTGATTGAGGAACAGAGGCAGGATTTTCCTGGCTCTAATAGTGTTCCTGTGTGGGTACCATAGAAAGTTGCCATTCACTTCAATGGAGACGAAGTCCCTGCTGTTATACAGGTACAACCTGAGCTGCCCCCAACAGAAGTCCCATTGAAAGTGAAATGCACAGACTGCAAAGAGAGATACTGTGGTCTCCCAAATACATCTTCAACACATAGTCCACTCTCTCTCTCTCTCTCTCTCTCTATTACATGGATACTGACTTCCACTAGTTACTGAAGATTCAAGTTCCTGTGTCTGATTAATTCTTCCCTTGCTGACATGAAACACTGCTGGCCTGAATGTCACAAGATGTCAGCGGCATCCCATTGCTGACAGAGGGGGAGAGCTTGGAAAGACAGGAGGAGGTAATTAGGCAGGAATGTGGAACGGGGGAGGAGCAGCCAAGTTGCAGTAGATGCCTGAGTTCTGAGAACAAGGGGAAGGAAGGGGGGAGTTCCAGGGAGAAGACACAGACTGACAGTTGAAGCTCGGACTCAGAGGGAGGGCCACCGGAAATAGCCTATCCCAAGACGCGTAGGCTCGCAAGAATTAATGAGGGGTGTGAACAGGAAAGGAAGTGTAAGTGGGGCTTTAAAAGTGGGAAGAGAAAGGGGCGGAACTCAGACTCGGCAACAGCTAATTTGGAAGCAGAAGCTGAGTGACTGAGCTCCAGAGTGATTTGTGTGTTTTGAGCAATAAACCTAAGTTAATTGCTGCCGGAGTTGCCTCGCTTCTGTGGGAGAGACCCAACCATTACACAAAGAACTACATCACTTTTGGTTTGCTTTCCCTCTTCCCCTGCTTTTTCACATTGCCCATGAACATATCTCGTCACAGTGGCGTCACAGGGGGACCAGCGTGCGCTAATGGTTTTTGCAAAAGGAGAACTTGTGTAAGGCGGAACACCGAGACCAAAAGTGGGTGTTTTGTTTGAAAAGCATGACGGCTTTTAATAATTTCCAAGTGATGTTGGCAGACTAGGTTGTGTCCACATAGGATAACAAATCTGCTGTTTTACTCATGAACGGGCAACAACAAAACATGTGCCTCTGAAAGAATATATTGTGCAGTGATGGAAAGCACACAGTGCCAGTTTCCTTGTTCTATTGAAAGTTCCAACAAGTGGGGTGTTTTGATTTGTTTTAATTCAGTTGCATGACAGCTGCCTGCCTACACAGCTGAACTAAATGAGGTGAAAGGAATTAGTGATTTCCACCACTCCTCCACATGCATGTTCATTTCATGGAAATTTGTGATACACAGTTCTCCATGCCATGCTTGACACAGTGCGGTAAATAATAAAAAATCCTCTTGCCTTATGGGTTATTTAGGATAAATGCCTTTGTGCCTGTGCATGATGCAACCAAAAATTATAACTCTGTATTAAGTCCTCTCCCCTACCCCCTCAATTAATGGTGCTGGTAAGTAATGGGACTTAATAGTCCTATAGCCCTGTGTGTGTGTGTGTGTGTGTGTGTGTGTGTGTAATTTTTATTAAATCTTTTATTTTACAATTTAAAATATTCATTAAACAACCTTAAAATGTCAGTGACTTCCCTTCTTCTCTTTCCATGGTTATGTTTGCATATCATAAATCCCTGCATATTTTACATAAACTAAACCATTCCGTACTCCATGAATACGTATATCAAAACTTGTTTACACTGTAGAATTTATCTCAAAGCTGCAAACGTTTTCAAGTGTAGAGTTTGCTCCCATATATTCAAGAAACATTTCCCAATCTTCTTTAAACGTATGTTCTTCTTGTTCTCTTATTCTATATATTAGGTCAGCAAGCTGCGCATATTCCATCAGTTTAAACTGCCATTTTTCTTTAGTTCGGACCTTGCTCGTTTTCCATTTTGGGGCTAACAAAACATGGGCCACAGTACAGTGGTACCTCGGGTTACATCTGCTTCAGGTTACATACGCTTCAGGTTACAGACTCCACTAACCCAGAAATAGCCTTTTTTTGACACATTGGAATTTCCATCTGAATTATCCTCAACAAAAAGGCAAGTACTTTTCAACATTTTTTTCAATTCATTATAAATTATTTCTCAATACTCTTTTACCCTTTTACCGGCCCACCACATATGAAAGAACATACCCTCAACCTCATTGCATCTCCAACACTTATCTGATTCAGTCTTATACATCTTAGCAAGTCTAAACGTAAAGGGACCCCATACCATTAGGTCCAGTCGCAGACGACTCTGGGGTTGCGGCGCTGATCTCGCTTTATTGGCCGAGCGAGCCGGTGTACAGCTTCCGGGTCATGTGGCCAGCATGACTAAGCCGCTTCTGGTGAACCTTAGAGTTAAATACTATCTGTAAATCATTTTCAAATAATTCTCCTTCAAAGAGTAACATGCTGTAAACTTCAGATTGTTCAGTTCCCTTCCCCCCTTTAAATAATGATGTGCATTACTTCATTCACTTCAAAATGTGGTAGGACAGCCTTGCTCATTTTCCTGAGAGGAGCCCTGGCCATCCTGCTCATTTTCCTGAAAGGAGCCCTGGCCATCTGCCCCAAAGTCCTGTCCTGACACACACAAAAAGAAAGGCCTTCTTCACACAGCATGTAAACTATGGAATTTTCTCCAACAAGTAGTGATGGCCAACAGCTTGGAGGGCTTCAAGATAAGTGTAGACAAATTCATGGAGGATAAGGCTATCAATGGTCATGTTCTATCTCCCCTATCAGAGGCCGCATGATTTTGAGTGCCAGTTGCTAGGACTCACAACCGGGGACTGTTTTTCAGAGCTCAGGTCCTGTTTGCAGGCTTCTCAGAAGCCATCTCATTGGCCATTGTGAGAAAAGATGCAATTTTCATACTTTATCCACTATGTCACCTTTTTACTTGCCTTAACCTGATGGTGCTGACTCCATTTAGAGTCAGATGCCATATCTTCCACTACAATTTTATTTCAACCACTATCCCTATAGTTATGGCCTTCATCAAAGGCTTCTGAGCTCAGTGATATTGAGAAATTGGCATTCGAGATCCCCATAGCTCAGAGTTCCTGAAGCTTTCTGAAGGCCAAACTGTCAATGTCCCCCCCCCCCTGAAATCTAGGCATGTGGAGCTACAAATCAACTAAGACCAGCAAGGTGGAGGGTAAAGGTAAAGGTAAAGGGACCCCTGACCATTAGGTCCAGTTGTGACCGACTCTGGGGTTGCGGTGCTAATCTTGCTTTACTGGCCGAGGCAGCCGGCGTACAGCTTCCGGGTCATGTGGCCAGCATGACTAAGCCGCTTCTGGAGAACCAGAGCAGCGCATGGAAACATTGTTTACCTTCCCGCCGGAGCGGTACCTATTTATCTACTTGCACTTTGACATGCTTTTGAACTGCTAGGTTGGCAGGAGTAGGGACCGAGCAACGGGAGCTCACCCCATCGTGGGGATTTGAACCGCCGACCTTACGATCGGCAAACCCTAGGCTCTCTGGTTTAACCCACAGTGCCACCCACGTCCCTCTTGGTATTGTACTGTACCATAATTGTACTGAACCCAGAATGGAGCTATGCAGAGAGGCATGACAGCAGCTTTGTTTTCAGAGGCCCTCGCAGAGTTTATGAGACCAAGTAACTGGCGTTCAACCTGGGATACAGGTGAGGACCAAACCAACCTCGTGCCTCTTTGCTGTGATTGAGGAACAGAGGCAGGATTTTCCTGGCTCTAATAGTGTTCCTGTGTGGGTACCATAGAAAGTTGCCATTCACTTCAATGGAGACAAAGTCCCTGCTGTTATACAGGTACAACCTGAGCTGCCCCCAACAGCTTACCCTGTCATGGGGATTCGAACCGCCGACCTTCTGATTGGCAAGCCCTAGCCTCTGTGGTTTAACCCACAGCACCACTTGCATCCCTAAGGTGGAGGGTGGGGGGTTACAAATCAACTAAGAGCAGTAACTTTCCCCTTGGGCTACCTTCCCAATCAAAATTGCTCCTCCAAACGTTCTCCTGCCTATTGACCATATAATACATTTGTCAGTGCCAGTTCTAAATTTTGGGGATCCTTGGGTAAATGGTCTCAGGGGTCTCATCCCCTCCTCCTCCTCCTCCTCCTCATTGTTGCCACTGTCTATTCACTTTTTTTTTGCTCCATCACATCAGAGAGAAAGAGAGATGGGGGACAAGGTCTGCAGTGAACAGGTAAGAACTGCAAGGAGGAACAGCAGCACAGCCAGAAGGCTCCATGGATTTTAGGCATAGGTCAGCAGCACAAACAGTAAATCACTCGAGGACAGTGAAGTAAAATCTTTATTCAAGGAAACAAATCACAGTTCTGCTTCTTTCTCAGCTATGTGAAGACTATGGACATGGTCCCATGAACCAAACCACATGTGATGCTCTTAATGCTTTCAAAAATCAGCCACTTTGGAAAAATAAAACTTTTTGGAAAAATAAAGATAAAACAGTGAGCTTGTGTTCCCATGAGAATTTCCAGCTGAAAATCACCTTTCCCTGGCTGCTATTGGCTTCAAATCTGCTTGCTGCAGTAAATTGCAGATTTGAGGGCAAAGAGCAGCATATGCTCAGGTTTTATCTTTCACATCTGGAAATAAATCCATCTGTTGCTTCCAGTGGGCTTGGTCCTGGAAAAAATAGCTGAGTATTATTAAGCAGATTTTTAAAAATGCGAAGGACATACCCCAAGATCTGCCCCCCCGCTGTAAACACACACCTGCCCATTTTTATAACACTGAAAGGTTTACATAGCACAGGAATACTATGTTCATTGTTCTTATTCTCTGATCTTCTTAGCTAATGCTATACACAGAGAGCCTGCAATGCAGATAGCAACACTTGAAACCAACACTGGGTAGCTAAAGCACTACAGTGTTTATTGATCTTTTCCCTAATGGGCCAATATCAAATGTTTATTCAATGGCTACTGATAAAAGCTAAAACGGTGGAAACACAGCACAGGGCTATCTCTTGTTCATCATGTTTTCCTTGTTAATGCTGCCCTAATGGGGTACTCTTAATTCATTTCCAACAGAACTGCGTAAAAACAGTCAGTTCTTATTTAAAGACTATCCTCCCAGAACATTCTCCCTGCTTGGTGTAGCTCAGCACAGCAGAGTGATTCATCGGCAAAGGCTAATGCAACGAGAGCTAAGTGGGATTTTGATTTTTTTTAAGAAAAAAATCTTATTTTGAGGATGTTCAACCCAAGGCTCTGTTGCCAATAGCAAGGGGTATATGGCTGTACTCTATCCATTTAGAAAAGGCCATTATGGCAGTTCTAGGGATCTCACAATATTACAGCGGTACCTCGGGTTACAGATGCTTCAGGTTACAGATGCTTCAGGTTACAGACTCCGCTAACCCAGAAATAGTACCTCGGGTTAAGAACTTTGCTTCAGGATGAGAACAGAAATCGCATGGCAGCGGCGCGGCGGCAGCAGAAGGCCCCATTAGCTAAAGTGGTACCTGAGGTTAAGAACAGTTTCAGGTTAAGAATGGACCTCTGGAACAAATTAAGTTCTTAAGCCAATGTACCACTGTACTGCTAGGTACTCAAAATAAGCCAGACATACCCAACTATTTAGTGAAGAAATGCTTGTTAATTTTTATAAGAGACAGTATGCTTGCTTTGAAAAAAGGTGCAATACTTCAAGAGACATGAACCAGAGAAGTGCTTCTTGGAATTTTACTCATTGCACCGAGATTAAGTAGCAGCAAGAGATCCTTCAGGGACCTGATGCTGTTCTTTCTTAGTCAGACTTTCATCTGTCTCTCACCCTCTTTCTCATGTACACACATAACCAGCAGCACTCATATGTGAAAGTAGTAAGCACTAGAGGTGTGCAGGAACTCATGCTGAGATTTTAATCATAGGGTTTTATTTTACCCAAACTCTCCAGCGTCAGTATTTTGGGGGAGGAATGTTTAAGGAAATCAATACCCTTTGTTTCAAGTGCTGCTTGCTCTTTCTCAAGTTGTCTCGGAGGACCAGGAACATTATTAAAGGTGTGGTGGTGGTGCAGTTAGGTCTGCTGCAGCTGTATACAGCAAACACATTCAGAGCAGCAGTCCTGAGCACTCAGAGGGCATGTGCCAAGGGACAGTGGCCGATAGGGCTTTCTAGAGTTAAGAATCCTTTGCAGGCAACTGTGAAGTCTCTTGAAGAAAAACACCATACGTATAAGACTTCCTGAACTCCCCTGTGATGACAAGACAATTCAAATGCCTCCTGCTTTTGTCTCACCTATTCCTAGGGAAAGTCATCACAATTCTTTATCATGGATGAGGTAAGTTGTGACAGACAGCCTCTGGGATTCTGGAAAAGAACAGTGGGAGTGAACAGGTAACAAGCATATACGCATTAAGAGACTTAGGATCTTGTTTTGTTTTCTAATTCTTATTTGTGGAATCTGCCAGTATACAGTGATAAAGTTTATGACAGAAATGATACCAGGAAATGAAAATGTGAAAATTCCTGATTACAGACATTCTACAATGAACCTTGCTTGTAAAGGCAATAAAATGAAATACAACATAGAGACAATCTGGTCCAGGAATTGCATATTAAAGAATAAAAACAGAATCAACCTCTGCACCATATAAAAATTCAGTGTTTTGCTGTAAATGTGATTTGCAGTTCTCGTTAAGCACAACGTACTTAATCTCTTTCTCTAATTGAAGGGCCATTACTTTAATTCATCTAATATTGATTCAACATCTTTTAAACTACATCAACTTCACCTACAGGTCCTGTATAAGTCTTTGATCGAATTTCATTAGCATATATTTAAAGTAACATCCATGTTGTGCAATTCATTTAGATCATTTTTTATACTCCTTGAATCATGGGCAAATGGAAGGCTTAAAAAAAAAAAGCTTACCTTGATGATCTTAACAATAAATTGAAATCCACACAGGCCTAATACTACTTTCTTTGTAGGTTTTCAGCCCTTAAAGTGCTACATTGTTGATTTCTGTTCTTTTTCTGATGCATATAGATTCTGAAATACTAGAACAGCATCTGCCATTTCTCAAAGGCACTACAGGTAAGCTGCAAGTGGCAATTTCCCTTCCAGCTCACTCTGCCTTTTATTCCAGACACAAGACTGTCATTCAGTTATGGTTCCTCAGTAGAACAGAGTGTCCTTTCTCCATTTTCCTTCCTTGTTCTCTCTGGCATTAACTGATTTTCCCTGCTCTTTAAGGGAAGCTGATGCTGGAGAGAACAATGAAAGAAAACCACCTGAATACACTGTGATAGGGTAACCCTGTGCTATCATTGTGGCAGAGGCCACAATGCCTGTATTATAGGGCAAGGTTTGGGATGGAAGGGGAATATCTGGGCATGGTACCCATAGTAGGCTTTGGGAAAGGAGGTGAGGGAAACTTATTTCCTACATGGTGCTGTAAATATATTAATTGGCATAACATATAGAGAAGTCAATTGTCAGCCTTTATACAGCTTTGGTTCCTGTATAGGGCACACTTCTTTCCTTTGATGAAGACAGTTTCCCCCATTTCTGGACTGGTGTGGAATTCAGTTTCATCTACCCTTTGAGACAAGGCATTGCAGGGCCTAACTTCTGTCTCCCAATATTCCAATCCCCACAGCAGTAACAATGGTCTTGCATGCAACACAGCCCATAGGGTAAACTACACAGAACTATGGATGTAAACAAAACCTTTTATTAACAGTCAACTTTTCACAGAATCAGTTGAATACATGTAACAATGTATTTACAAAACAAGCAACACACTATTTGCAGACACCTTTTAAATGCCATCATCAGTTAGCTGATTTTTTTTTAAAGATCCCAGTATTGCACATATCAGCTTGATGATCAGCAGTCTAACCATAGATATCAGTTTATGAGACACAATTTGAATAAGCTTAGACTACCAGGCAAACATCCCAGATCCCCAAATTTAGCTTAAAATTGGCAACATCAACAAATTGCACTGAAAGCCCAAGAAAAACTATCTAGTAAATGTTCACTTAGAAACTTAAAGCAGACTAATTCTCTGTAATAAGCAAAGTACGGAATGGGAGGGTCCCTGATCACAGTCAACCACCAACAGTGAAAGTCTTCTCATCACAAACAGTAAGAGTGAAAGGATGTGGTACTCTTCATTTCACCCAATTTTGACTTGTTATGGAAGGCATGCTGATATGCCTATTGCACTACCAGAGCCTTGATGGGTAAAAAAAACAGAGTTAGATCTCTGCTCAGCTAAGTTAAGGTTGGTATGTATAGTGCAGGGGTCTGCAACCTTTAAGACAAAAAGAGCCACTTGGACCTGTTTCCGAAGAGAGAAAAAACAGGGAGCCGCAAAACCATTGCAACATTTCAAACAAATATAACACTGCATATATTGTTTCTTACCTTAATGTCCGATCTGACAGCGGGCGGGAAGGTGACGTCGGGACGGTGCGTGACTAATGCACGCACCACCCCCATGCGACATCACAGCCAGTACAGCGCCCGCCACAGTGGGGAGTGTCGGGGCGCACAATGCGCCTCCTCCCGCTAGTATCCGCCCCGGAGCCGCGGCAAATGTGTAAAAGAGCCACATGTGGCTCCGGAGCCGCGGGTTGCAGACCCCTGGACTATAGCGTAACAGACTGCTTGATTCAGTGTTTGCAGGTGTGTCTGTTTGGAATGGGACCATTGTCCACAAAAGGATACTGCATTAAGCAGAACATTCTCTACATAGTTGTGGTTAGTAATTTGGGACTGTACTGCGTAAAACAAAAATGAAGCAAGTTCAATACCAATTACTTGTTTGGGAGTGTGGGAGAATTGAATCTCAAATTCTTCACCTTTCTAGCCCTCTCCTGAAAGCACCAACTATTCAGAGGATGCAGGCAGGCAGATGCTCTTACACTCAAGCTTGAATTCAACCCACTGATGTGCATATCTGGAGTGGGGCTCAAGGCTGCAATTCTGTATGCATTTCTTAAAAGATAGATTTTTTTATTGAAATCAAAGGGACTTACTTCTGAGTATAGAACTACACAGCACAGAATCGGGAAAGAAACTTGAATGTTTGTTGTCACAAGAAAATTTAAAGCAATTTTTGAAATCACAACTTCTACTTGAAAAGCAAAAATAAAAGTTTGTAGTCCTTAAAGGCATCACAGGACATTTATATACCATGATTCAGTACGCATAAACCAACAATTTACAAATATAATCATTGGATTCATCCACCAGTATACACAAGACGGCATATAATCCATATGCAACAGAAGACTAGCGCTCACACAATGATAAGACAGGGATACAGAAAGGTTAAAAAAAAATTACACAGGTAAACAGATGCACAATACATGATGCACAGACAGGAGTGTTATGCACAATTCAAAAACTCAGACGGGGTAGTGCTAGACCACTTACAGTTCTCTGTCAGAAGCAGGGGCATAGAGGCAAACATGCACAACACCATTCCTTAGTAAGTGTTGTTACAAGGCACAAGGGTCCAGTGCTTGCAGATGAATTAACTGAAAATATAACACCGCAACAGTACTTGGTAACTTGGCTCTTTCAGTGGACTAGTATAAAAGTATCTATGGAAAAGGTTGCTAGAATGCAAAAAGCACTGCTGCCACTCAGACCACAACTGATATAATTCTCCTTGAGTGAGAGCTCAGTTTGTACAAGTTTAACAAACTGTGACTCAAAATGTATCATGCATGGGCACTTAAAGCTGCAGTCCTGTGCATATTTTTAAGAATAAGTCCCACTGAGCAAAATGAGGTTTCCTTACAGATTGAGCTAAGCACAAAGAGGCTTTATCTACATATTTTTGCCTAGAAGTCATAGCCTACAAATTAAAATGTCTGGAATTTAATCCAACAATACTAAAACAATACTTGGAATTGGTTAAAAGGGAATTGCATATAAATACAGAACAGAGGATGCCATCCCAATGTTCCAGATTTACAAATAAAACCTTCCATGGGTACAGTTGCCCACCAGGGGCTTAAATAGACTCAATGCAGTTGTAAAGATGACTGGTCGCCTGTGTACCAGAAGTTGCCAGAAGTTCTGTTCTGTTGATATCCTTGCAGACATTCAGGGCTTGCCCCACAGCCTCCTCAAATGACAGGTCAGAGTTACATAAGTAAGCATGCCACTTCTTAAAAATTTAACCCCTCTCATTGCTCTGGCTGCAATGGGTAGAGTGCATAATAACAGCAGACAAGGCTGTTTGTGTAATCTTCATCTCAACTGGACTTGACAAAACGCAACCCAAGGTACTGTGCAACTACAGCCACTTATTTCATTTACATCTGTGCCAAGTCACTCTGCAGCTCAGTGGTCATTTAAAAATATATATGATTCTACACAATTTAAAATAACTAGTGTGGCAAGCTAAAAAACCCACACATTTAATTTGTTAATACATTTAAGTTTGACACGGATGGCATTTTTTGTCAAGCAGAACTGTGATTTGTTGGACTTGATTTGCACTGTTTGCTGCCTGTTTTACAACCACTGCAGTTCATTATACACTAACACAAACATATTTTAAATATGAGTCTATCGCAAATCCTCCATTTATATTTACAAGAACACTTATAAATAAGCAGCAGAGTGTTTATGCTCAAACGATGCGAAAGTGTTTTTGGCTAAATATGTAGATTTTTTTGGTGACTGCAATGTATCTTTGGCATATCTAATATACACTATATAATATTATTTGTCTTAACTGTACATCATTTGGGGGGGGGAATGACAGTATCTTAGCAGACTGAGCACATCACAAATAGAAAGAAAGAAAATGTAAGTCAGACCGTTTCAAGATGTCAGAAAGGTTTTGATTCAAAATTTGAGAAGGATGCTAAATTCAGTCTGGTGCTGAATACTTTTTGTCACACCACTCTCCAAACTCTCTTCAAAACCCCATAGGTTATGCACAGACCCTTATAATATATGCACAAAGCAGAGAATGGGCAGTAGGGCAATGGTGACCGAAACTGTGACTCTGAGCATGGAAACCTTTGAAATTAGGTTCAATAAATAGAAATTGGGCTAACAACTTACATTCTGCAGACAGCACCCTTAGCACCTTGGTTTTTCCTGCAGACCTCTCTGCTGGAACATCCCATTAAATATGGGGTGTGCATAGGCTCTAAGATTTGCTTTGTATCTGTACATTTTAAAAACTTAGAATCTGCTTCTAAGTCATTCTGTGCTCTGTTTGCTTCAATCTGGTTGTTTTTCCCCCCGGTTCAGAGCTGCTCTGTATAAAATGAAGCTGTGTGCTCCCGATTTACTATAATGGGGAATCTAAAGTGAATCTAAAAACCTTCCTCCCACCTTTGACCAAAATAGATGAAATTTACACGCCCAGGAGCTCCATCAGAGAGATTAAATCTGCCAAATTGCAGACAAAGAGGTCCAGGGACTTTTATTGTGGGAGAATTAAAGGACTTCGCTTTCCTCCATAATGCTCTACTGGATAAGCGCAGGGAAATGGGAGTTTGTCTCTTTCTTACCATAAAACAATTAAGTGATAGCCAAGTGGTGCATATTCTTACCTGAACATTATTTTAACATTTGCAGCTTCACAACAGCCTTTCTTTCTGGCTGAGCAAAGAAGACAATTGAGGAGCAAAGTGGCTGCAAGTTCCTCTCTGGGGGTCTGCATAGTTTTGGCTTACTGTGTTATGCAAACCATGCTATTATAAATGCAAACATTGAATTATACAGCACAGAAAAGCAAAGAAACAGAGCAACAGAACTCCAGGAGAGGGCCCTATCTGATTTGGGGGAAGTTACTGATATCATGTGTCAATGTAAAAAAGGAGGAAACCCCCAAACCCTGCAATTCTCATTGTTCTATTCCTGGAGCCATTGCACACCCCTAGTATCTGCATAACCTTCTTGTTTGTTACCCAATATCTGTATAAGTTTCTTATTTGCTATAAGCACCATTCTTTTCTTGTTTCGTTTTTTCGAGACAGATACTATGAATCTAATCTGGGCATTTTGCCCATTAATCTAGCTCTTTTCTTTGCCAAGGATATGAGTACTGTTCCTTCATTGATTGGGATCTTTTAACATAGTGTTTCAAAGTAGATAATTTGCTCTTTTGCCATAAGAAATTAAACCGAAGCACACAAATGTATAAAACAGCATAATCTTTAGCTCACATGCTAGACACAGCCTGGGATATTTGTTCCAATACTTAACAGTCAAGAATAAGCTTCAAAGTGCAAGTACTTTATGTCCAACATGCTTCATGTTTAGTGAATTCAGAATTCAGCAAGTGTTTGTTTCTCAAGGTTCGTATTGCATTGAGCAAAACACCTTGGAAGTTTGCAAAACTTGCTCCTGACCAGCTACTAATGCACAAGACTGAGTTTGAAAGCTGATACTTTCATAATACCTGTGAATTCACTGATAAGATACATTATGCTACATAACTTACACTACTAGCATTTTCACATCTTTTTTTCCTTCACAAGTGCATGTAAATAAGGCACTATGCAGTGTGGGGCAAACTCGGGTATAAAAATGTAGCAAAACTTCAAAAATACTTGTAAGAACTTAAAATTATATAACAAAACACTGCCTGTAACACCTTCTAGCTAAGTCTACATGCACAGTTTACACTAAATAAACTTTATAAATTTGCAAAATTGTCTCAAGACACACAAAAAAGGAACTGTTTCTCTTCTTAGCAACATTTAAAAAAACCATTATTTCTAAGCATTGCGGATTTGGCTACATTAATGTACATAACCTTTCATTCATTAAATATTATGAATAGATATTCTGTACAAACACAGAGATCTAGTATTAAGGCATATTCACAACAAATGGCTTTGTTTACAATTTATCCCTGTAGATAATTTACTCAGGGGTTTTGAAAAATATGAAATCATTTTTTAAAATTTCAGAAATAATGACTTCAGATCCCAAATAATACTACTACAATCACAGGTAAAACTAGATTACCTCAGTGGATCTGGTCTTGATAAAGTATATTTCCAATTCAGTATCATACTAATTTTAGGAAGAATCTGGTCATCTTTCTAACTCTCACTAATCATGTAAGAATAGAAAATTATTTTATTTTATTTTAGGAACTCTGAGGTATAATTCCTTAAACTTCCCTTACTATTTTGGAGAAAATATGGCTGATGAAAATTATTAAGCTTAGAAATTACTAATGATAAAGTAACTGTGGGTTTTAATTTTTGTTAGGTCACTATAGTTACTGAACTGTTAAATCTACAAATATGTTATCTGTGCCTTAAAAATAACCTACAAAACAACCCACCTCAAAAGGTACTGAAAGGTACAGATTTGTGCGGCAGAAATGCACACGTGATATGTGAAAGATTTTCCAAGTAATGTTCCAAAGTAATGCATGATCAAGGCCAATGTGTGAAAAGTACATGCTTTTGAATAGCCAGTGCTACCTATCAGACAAATACAGATGAGTACTTCTCTAAGTAAGGCATCCAATTTAGTTTTTTGTTTGTCTGATGTTAGCATCTTACGGTAAAGGCTCCCCAAACATTTGTGTACTTGCTGCACTAAGCCCCTTCTGCCTTAACAAGGTTAACTATGACTAGCATATTGGCAGTTCAGATCCCAGTTTCCCCAACTCTGAGAACAGGCAAACAAAAATAGGATTGAACTATAGAGCCATAGGTTGGAAGGGGCCTTGAAGCTTGGTTAGTCCTACCAAGATGATGCATGAAATCCACAGCCACAGCATCCCCACCAGAGTCTGTGGAGTGCTTTAATATCACTTGAAGAGCATGATGAAAAGATACAGAATTCCGTTTAGGCTCTAGCATCATCAGTTGACAAGTGCAACAACTGAAGGACAACACACCAAACTCTTGGCCTTATCAACTAATAATGATACTAATTAAATATAGGCTGGGTGAGGGAGGAACTTCCTGAGCTTCATTCAGGATGCCATTGCCACACTTACCAAGAACTCTGACTGCAAATGTGGAACATTATGAACTTTTCGCTATAACACACTTAAGACAATTCTAGTAATGAGAAACATACAGTCTTAGAAAGGCAAGGCATTTCAGCAGTGTCATGAGCAGATTCATTTTTCAAGGTTCCACAGCAGCAAAGGTACGTAGCTTGTTGATAAGCCAACAGGAAATCCATGTTGATTCTCTCCACTTGCTTCAGTAAAATTGTTAGAACCAAAAGAGAAGCTTTCACGCATATTGAACTGCTCATCTCAGATTGGACAACCAATTTTCACAGGCTGGAATTTCACAGTCAGCTGTTCCTCAGGTTACATGACTTCTGATAACTCCACTCTCCCTTCGGTGGCAATGACTTCCTTTTCCATGCTGGCGGTGGTCCTGTTTTCACACAGCTTCTGCTTGAGTTTATTGAGTTCATACTCATGCAAGATTTTCTGAGTTAAGTATTTCTCACGCTTTATTTTGGCTTTCACTTCAGCCGGGACATCAGGAATCATCCAAGCCACAAAGAATTTGACAATGAAAACAACATGCTGCAAGGCAGGGGAACAATGCAAAAATAGAAGGATGTATGCAAAGAACTATGGAGGCAAGGTATTTCATCAAACAGTTGTTATTCCCTGTCCTAAACATTTGCAATGCAGACTTTCTAGGCTTGAGCTCTGAGAAAGATGGTTTTGCAAAGTGATGATATCTTCCTACACCAGGCTTCCTCAACCTCGGCCCTCCAGATGTTTTGAGACTACAATTCCCATCATCCCTGACCACTGGTCCTGCTAGCTAGGGATCATGGGAGTTGTAGACCAAAAACATCTGGAGGGCCAAGGTTGAGGAAGCCTGTCCTACACCTTAAAGTTGTGGCTACAAAGAGGGGTTTTTTTTTGGAGGGGGATCAACAATAGCATGCCATGCACACTAATTTCATCAGCTTGGGATGCATTTAGATAAATAGCACAAACTTTTGGGAGGCAAAACAACAGAGGGTTGTTTGCAGTAAAACTTGCAAAATTCTGCAATTCTTTTATAATCTGCATATATGCAAATGGTATTCGATTCTGGATTTCTGTTTGCGACTTGTAAATCCTTTGTGTTTTGTTGTTACCTTTCTTTTAAAGCTACAACTCTATGAATCACAACAAGATAATTTTGTACCCTCATCAAAACTGCAGTAACTCTACACTGACACTCTACACTGAATCAATTACAAGAGGCAAGGGAACAACTTACCTCCATAATAATGATAAAAGCCATCTTGGCAGCCAGGATGTGCCAGAACTGCATTGTGTGTGCATATTTCCTCTCATGGTCTGGTGGATATCGATAGTCCCTGTACCTGTTGAATACAAACATGTAAAGGTGAAGGGCCACATTCAAAGGCAGACAGATTACAAGCTCAGTGGCATTTACATTCAAATACACCTGTCACTTAAGAAGCCTTTTGATCCTGATCTTAATGTTTTGCTTTATTTATTTCTTTTCAGGACATGGCTCTTGTAACTGGTTCAGTGTCCCTCGTTTGCTCTTTCATAGCAAAAGCAAACTGTACAGCACATGCTAGCAGAGCTTTCAGCTATCATAAGGTGATGTTTGGCTAGGTGGATCATGGAAGAGCATAAATCAGGGAACAGAAACGTAAAACAAGACGTGATGTAGGAAAGTTGTTCAAACAAAGCACTAAAGCTTAAATGGTACAAACAGAAGCCTTGGGCTTTAATGGGAACATGTCCTACACTTCTACTGTAGATTTCCATGGCTCATTTAGAGCCAACAGGAACAGTCCTCTTCCCATGCAACTCACGCAAATGGATAGCACAGATATAAAGAGAGCTGCATGTATAGCTCCACCCCTGAGGCAGTGTGAGTCCTCCTGCCCCCCCCTTGAGCAACACCTTCCATTGACAAAAAAGGCTCCCTCTTCCAGAAGGTGTCTGTAAGCACATTGGGGGCCAGGAGGAATTACATGAGCTCCAGGGTAAAGCTAAATGTGTGGTCTTTTACAGCCATGATGCCCCTTTGCATGAGAAACATGCAAATAAGGCTAATGCTAGAAATGATTCTGTAGGCACCTTGTTGTGAAAAACCATGTGGAATCTTGTGTGTTATAGTAGCCCCATTCCAAGAGATGCAATCAACAGGGAATAGGGTTATCAGGAATGTCATAGGGGTAGCACTGGATAAAACAAAATGTTGAATCCATTCCTAGCCAATTACATATGAGTCTTCTTTTAAAGGAGACTGTAAAAAGTCTCCATGTGATACAACCCCCCTTTCTCCAAACTCTGATATATGCATTTTATTTTAGGTCACCTCTCCAGGTGAGACAATCACAGAGCTACTACTGAAAACTGTAGTTCTGTGTTGTGGGCCCCCTCTTCCCCTAGTGACATGTTAGAGAAGCAGGTGACATTACATCATTTATTTATTTATTTTAGCTTTTCCAGACGTGCATGTTACTGAGAAAGGTGGCAGGGGGGTTGCCAATATGGGGTTGCAGAGACACCATGATCAGCATCACATCTACTTCTAGAGTGAAATTACTTTAAATTTAAAAGTGAGAATAAGGCAATGAAAGGTTGTAGTCTTTACACTTCCTTACTTCTGTCCTTTGGGCTACATATGTTCTTTTTTTCCTACTACCGTACTGGTAATATTGCCACAATTACATCTTGCCTTCAAGATGACATCAAATTACATTCCCTAAAACTCCTATAATAAAGCAAATGTCTTATTCTGATGGCTAAAGGGCCCCTCATTTCATCTTATAGAAGGCAACAGTAAGGAGAAGAATTTAATGATCAAGACCAATATAACTGATTTATTACAGAAATCTACTGCAAAAAAACACACAAACAGACATGTAAAAGGGGTTAATTGCAACTAACCTGCAAGTGGAAAAGTTTTCTGGGTTTACGTCAGGCCTGTTTTTATCAGGAAAATCTGAGGTTTGAAATATGGAGAGGCTGTCATTAATGTATCCAGACATGGGTGAAGAAGGATCCATAGAGTAGGCATAATAATATACCAATCGAGGGATCATATCAGATGTGAAGGCAACAATAAATGCCTGCAGGAAAGAAGTTGGATTATATGTTAAATGTTTCATTCACAGGAAATGCAAAGAAATGAACAATGTATCTACCTTTGAATACTAATCCACGCACAGATACGAAGGTCACCAGCTGACCTTAAGCCACTCTTTCTCAGCCTAAGCTACTTCACAAGAATGTTGTGAGGATATCAGAGAAGAAGAAAAACCAGGTATGCCACTTCAAGCTCCATTGAAACAGGGATTGAAAAGTGTCTATTTATTGATATATGTAAAAACATAAGAACAATGGTGATTTATCAGATGAAAACCCTACCTAGTCCAGCAACCCATTTCCCACAGTGGTCTATCAGATGGCTATGTGAAGCCCACAAGTAAGACAAGAGCACTTGCCTGTTCTTATTCCACAGCAACTAGCATTCAGAGCCTCTGATGCTGAAGGAAACCTGGATGTACAACTGGTAAACTTAACTGGAACCATTATTGATCTGCCAGTGCTCTATGATCCTCTGCCAAGGCTCTCTTCCATGTACCTCTTCCATCTGGAGTATGACAATACCTTCAGAGGAGAGGGCTTTCTTGGCAGTGGTTATAAAGCATCCTTCCCAAAGAGGAAGGTGCAATCATTTAAATGCCAGGCAATAGCACATTTTAATTGATTTAATTGAGCAATCATTTAATAGTTCATTTTAAAGCTTTCATCTGCTGCTTTTATCTTTGTTTTTGTATTTCATTACATTGATCTTTTATGTTTAGTGCTGCCCTGAAATCTAACCTGACAAAGCATGGTCCACAATGAAGGCACCACTATGGATGCTTTGCCATTCACACTTCTGCGAAGGTCAGGACGAAAACCAACAATTTATTCCACTAATTTTAATGAAACTAACTTTAGCTGAATTGGGGTCCTGTGCTTTACATATTACAATTTCCCTTAGAAAAAAAGTGATTATGTTGGAGTGCACCAATTAGCACCTTCTTAGAGCTTCAGTTCCCAGGATCCCTAAAGTAAGACATGAGCTTTAAAACAATGTGTACTACCTTCCAATCAGCTTAAAATTTTTTACGTACACCCAAGCCTCAGCAAAATGCAGGACCAGCTGTATGGACTCTAATACAATAGCAATTCAAAGAGGCACAAAACAAGGATGCCCACTGTCTCCCTTCCTATTAATCTTGGCTCTGGAACCTCTAGCAAACTGAATCCAAGCAGCCACAGACATTAAGGGAGTGGAAATAAAAGACAGAACCTATAAATTAGGGCACTTTGCAGAAGACCTGATGGTCACAACACCAGACCCCATAAACACAGCAACCACCCTAGCCAAAGAACTCAACACATTTGCAATGGTGTCGGGCCAACAATTAAACATTGCAAAATCTGAGGCCATGTGTTTCAACATCCCCCTCATATCCAAAAAGAATTCCGCCCAATCTCTTTCACCACCAAGGAAATATAACAGGCGAATAGAAAGCGAACCTACACAAGTGACACTGACACAAAACCCCACACATACACTGAGTACAAGAATAGAAGCATTACCACACCACTCTACTCACTGTCCCCCTCCCCCTCTTTTCTTCCCAACCTAATGCTGCATGCAACACTAATGTCTCACAACAAATGAAACGGATCTGTAGAAAACACAACTTGAAAAAAGAGACAATGCACATATTTTTGTAAAGTAAGAAATCATTCATATATATATATATATATATATATATATATATATATATACACACATATATATATATATATGCTTTCGTAGATTTTCACGGGTACAGGAATGCAGGTTTTGGTGTCTTCGGGTGTCTTCCCGTGTAAGAGTCGGGGTGTCTGGGCGACGTTTCGACGAGGTCTCACTCGTCATCTTCAGGCTGGTGCTTTCGGCTTCTTGTTACTGGAACAGAGCAGAATCTGGTGTTTGAGTTCCTATAAATACTGTTGAGGGGTGTGGTGTGTAGCCTCCAACGTTCTGGGCAGAGAGGAAGTTCCTAGATTAGTGTGCCTTTTCTTCTTTTGTTCCTTAATTACTTGAGGGATATCTTGAGTGATTTCATGAGTGATATTCTGAATACCACTGGGTGGGTCATTAAGTGTAGATTAGTTGCTAAAGCTTTCGTGTCTTGACCTCTTGAGCTTGTGAAGAGTTTTTCTGAGAAGATGGCTGTGCTGCATTTAGTTGTGCTCTGGCTTGGCTTCGTGTATAGGGGCGAGCTGTGGTTTTGTGCCTTGTGCCAGCCAGATCTGTGTAGGGATTGCAGGGGGGTGCAGCATCCGGAGGTGCCACTATAGTTTGGCTACTGGATGGAGTCTGTAATATGTCTGTGGAGAGGGTCTGGGTTTGGGTCTGGTGTGGTTGATTGGTGACGGCGTTCTGTGTGCCTCTGGTTCTGGTGTCGGTTTTTGTGGGGAGGGCTAATTTCCAGATGTCTGGCAGGCGGGACGTGTCGTCACGCTTGTTCATGTTGTGAGGGTGTTTCTCTATCTCGATGGCTTCCATGATTATTCTCTTGTGGTGATGTTCCATGTTAAAGAGCAATTTGGAATCTGCAAAATTAATTTCGTGTCCTGTTTCTTTCATGTGTTGGAAAAGAGAGGAAGTTTTTTCTTCTTTTTTGACGGCATTCTTGTGTTCTGCGATACGTGCATTTATTCGTCTGTTTGTTTGTCCAATGTACGTGGCTGGGCAGACTTTGCAGGGTATTTCATAGACCCCTTGGTTTTCCAGCTGGATTTTGTCTTTTGGGTTTCTGAGGATATTGGCTATTTTTTGGTTGGTGCAGAAGGCTGTTTTGATATTGTGTTTATGGAGGATTTTGCTAATTTTGTCTGTAGTGCCCTTGATATAAGGAAGGAGGGCCATGCCATTGTTTTCTTCTGTGTCTTGGTTTTTGGGGGGTGTTTCTTTTTGGATTAGCTTCGTAACCCTGTTTTTCTGGTATCCATTGGCGATTAACACATTTGAGAGATTCTGTAACTCAGTTGTCAAGTGGTCTTTGTCAGCCAGGCGTTTGGTTCTGGAGATGAGAGTCTTGGCTACGGAGTTTATTTGTGCAGGGTGGTGGTGTGATTGTGCATGTAAGTAGCAGTTGGTGTGTGTTTTTTTCCGGTAGATAGTGTGTCCTAGGGAGCCATCAGGTTTTTTGTAGATTAGGACGTCAAGAAAGGGGAGTTGGTTGTTGTCTTCTATTTCCATAGTGAATTGTATTTTGGGGTGTAGGCTGTTGAGATGTGTGAGGAAGCTATCTAGTTTTTCTTTCCCGTGTGGCCAAATTACAAAGGTGTCGTCAACATATCTGAGCCAAAGGAACACCACTCAGACCAATAGTCAGCTCCATAGGCTCACCTCTACAAAATCTCGCTAAATTTCTCGCTAAGCAACTTCAGCCCTATGCAGAATCCATCGCTTCACACGTTACTAACTCCTTCCAGTTCATAGAAACAATAAAGAAGCAATACCTACATCCCGATGACCTACTTGTGAGCTTCGATGTTATATCTCTCTTCACTCAAGTGCCCATTAATGAAGCCTTGACAGCCATTCAAAACAAATACAATCCCCCCAAATACATCCTGGACCTGACCAACCACTGCCTAACCAACACGTACTTCATCCACAATGGACAAAGATACAAACAGATAGAAGGAGCACCTATGGGATCACCCCTCTCACCGGTCATCGCAAATTTGTACATGGAACACTTTGAAACCAATGCTTTAGACAAGTCAGAACACAAACCCAAACTTTGGCTCAGATATGTTGACGACACCTTTGTAATTTGGCCACACGGGAAAGAAAAACTAGATAGCTTCCTCACACATCTCAACAGCCTACACCCCAAAATACAATTCACTATGGAAATAGAAGACAACAACCAACTCCCCTTTCTTGACGTCCTAATCTACAAAAAACCTGATGGCTCCCTAGGACACACTATCTACCGGAAAAAAACACACACCAACCGCTACTTACATGCACAATCACACCACCACCCTGCACAAATAAACTCCGTAGCCAAGACTCTCATCTCCAGAACCAAACGCCTGGCTGACAAAGACCACTTGACAACTGAGTTACAGAATCTCTCAAATGTGTTAATCGCCAATGGATACCAGAAAAACAGGGTTACGAAGCTAATCCAAAAAGAAACACCCCCCAAAAACCAAGACACAGAAGAAAACAATGGCATGGCCCTCCTTCCTTATATCAAGGGCACTACAGACAAAATTAGCAAAATCCTCCATAAACACAATATCAAAACAGCCTTCTGCACCAACCAAAAAATAGCCAATATCCTCAGAAACCCAAAAGACAAAATCCAGCTGGAAAACCAAGGGGTCTATGAAATACCCTGCAAAGTCTGCCCAGCCACGTACATTGGACAAACAAACAGACGAATAAATGCACGTATCGCAGAACACAAGAATGCCGTCAAAAAAGAAGAAAAAACTTCCTCTCTTTTCCAACACATGAAAGAAACAGGACACGAAATTAATTTTGCAGATTCCAAATTGCTCTTTAACATGGAACATCACCACAAGAGAATAATCATGGAAGCCATCGAGATAGAGAAACACCCTCACAACATGAACAAGCGTGACGACACGTCCCGCCTGCCAGACATCTGGAAATTAGCCCTCCCCACAAAAACCGACACCAGAACCAGAGGCACACAGAATGCCATCACCAATCAACCACACCAGACCCAAACCCAGACCCTCTCCACAGACATATTACAGACTCCATCCAGTAGCCAAACTATAGTGGCACCTCCGGATGCTGCACCCCCCTGCAATCCCTACACAGATCTGGCTGGCACAAGGCACAAAACCACAGCTCGCCCCTATACACGAAGCCAAGCCAGAGCACAACTAAATGCAGCACAGCCATCTTCTCAGAAAAACTCTTCACAAGCTCAAGAGGTCAAGACACGAAAGCTTTAGCAACTAATCTACACTTAATGACCCACCCAGTGGTATTCAGAATATCACTCATGAAATCACTCAAGATATCCCTCAAGTAATTAAGGAACAAAAGAAGAAAAGGCACACTAATCTAGGAACTTCCTCTCTGCCCAGAACGTTGGAGGCTATACACCACACCCCTCAACAGTATTTATAGGAACTCAAACACCAGATTCTGCTCTGTTCCAGTAACAAGAAGCCGAAAGCACCAGCCTGAAGATGACGAGTGAGACCTCGTCGAAACGTCGCCCAGACACCCCGACTCTTACACGGGAAGACACCCGAAGACACCAAAACCTGCATATATATATATATATATATATATATATATATATATATATATATATATATAATCACACTACTTACATTTGTGACAACAGACAAGATAGCCATCCCATTCAGAATTTCTTGCCAGACTCCTATGCTATGGGCTTTGGCTGCCACTGGCCTTCTAAACTGCGTTGTAAGCTTCCAAGAATCAACTCGAATTTCCAGGATATTGTTCATCAGAGCAAGTAGTGGAGCCAAAGGAAAAGAGGCCACGAATAAGGTGATAAATCCAAACTGGATAACTACATGAAAAGGAGAGAGAAAATTAAAGGAAAACATCTGAATGAAACCTTAGAGAATTTACATTTGAATTAATTGTGAATAGTAAACATACATATCAGAATATTTGTGTGCAGCTGTGGATGCAAGTACATGGTATGAATCAAAACAAAGGTAGCAAGTATTCCTGGGGGGGGGAAAGTAAGCCTGTTTTTACATTTAAGGACTTAATTCAGAAAAAATGGTAGTTCTTTATTAAGAAAAATAATACAGAGACTGAAGATGAAGAGATCAATTCCAGAATAAGACTGAAAATCTTTTCCCTGAAGAAGAAAATACCCTAACACAGCAAAGGAAATTCTATCTCTTCCTTCAAGTCTTTCACTCAAAGGCAGGAAGCCAACAACCTTCCAGATGTTGCTGGACTACAGCTCCCATCATACCTGACCATAGGCCACACCGACTGGGGTTTATGGGAGCTGGAGTCCAACAACATCTGGAAGAGCACATGTTCCCCACTCCTTAGTTCTCATGAACCACCATAGTCTGCAGTCAAACTTAAGCATGCATGATCAAAGCAATGGCATACTCTTTCTCTCTGCCTTCACTTTCTTCCCTTTTCTTGGTTGATTTCCCTTGACTGAATTTTAGATTGTAAGCTCCTCAGGGCAGGGTCTCTGTAAGCACCATGCATACTGTTGGCATGGTAATCATGCTAAATGATAAACCAAGAGCTTGGGTGACTTTAGCTTTGTTCCAGCCCCATCCCTGGCCTAAAAGCCTTCATGGCAGTAGTGGCTGGTGTGGCAGCCATCAATGCTCTCCCAGCTTCCAAACACAGCATGTTGCTGGCACTTACAGGACAGAAAGATGCTAGGACCATGGTGCTATGAGCGGACCCAACCCACTGCTGTTGCCATTATGTGCCTGCACAGTGCCTAGTTTGGTGCTGGGAGGACAGTGGTGCCCCACCTAAGCCACCACACTGGCCGCTACTGCTTCACTGAGACTTTATTTCCTTGCAAGTCACTGCCTTTCCATGGCTGTCAAAGTGAGCATGGGTGGGAGAGAAGGGCGTTTTACGAGGTAATAAAATTTTAAATGGGGAAGAAGGGGCTACGATTTGACAAGCTGCCCAGTGAGAATACGTTAGGGTCTAAAAACAGAATAATAGAATGCATATTTGCCTTTACACTATAATATTCTCTGCCCCCCAGCTTTAAATTTTCATTTGGTAATACAGGTGTATTACCACTTATGCAGGGGTTACGTTCTGGGCACCATGCACATAAGTGAAATTGCATAAAGCAGGAAGCACCTGTTGCATTTGCAAAGTAAAGGAAGGATTGAACTCTGATTAATAAGAATACACACAGAGGCTTGAACCAGCAAGACTCTGGGAAGGGTGCGTATAATCGTGCCTCTCTGTGCCTGTCCGAGTCTGCAGCCCCCTGGCCCAGGTAGTTTTATTCACAAAAGAGCTTTTTACAGAGTGTTCGTAAGAACCAATCAGATTTCTTCTGAGCATTTCCACAAACCCACGTGGGGACAAGTTAAACTACAAAAACTAATTAAGCACAAATATTTCTGGGGTAAACAAAGAACATTACTACAAAGAAGAGCATCTGGCAACCCCAGAGGTAATAAACAAGCAATACATATGATAAGAAGGATGGCCAGGAGGACAGTGACCATTATCCCCTTCATGTGAGATCTGTTTACTGGCCCTAAGATTAACATCCTAAGATTAATATACATCAAAGAAACTTGCCCACTATCTTTATGGCCCAGGATGCCTGCCTGGCGAAGCAACTGCTGTGTACGTGACTTATGAAGAGAGAGAAATGGGCAGCAGAGGGAAAAGGTCATGAATGTAGAATCTTATGGGATTTAATCAGAAATTATCATCAATATATCAAACCCAGTCAACACAATGTCTTCATCGTGGACACGATGGCTTGATGTATATTCTATAATTCCTCATGGTAATCCCATCTGACCCCTACAAGCACCCTCTAGAAAGCCTTGAAATGCTCATTTTTTTCATGCTCTCCAGCTCCCTCTCATGCTCTCTCTCAATACAACTCTCTCTTTAACTAGTGTAGAAGCTCTGGGGCCAGCTGGAGGCTGGAAGATGTGTGGGGAGGCTCAGCAGCCTAAACAAAACCCAGCTGTGTCTCAAGTCTCTTTGGGACTTCCTCCGCCCTCACTGATGTCCTCTTTGGGCTCTGTGAGGGTCTCCTCATGAGCTATGAGGACTCTCTTCCGCCATTTTCTGGTATGATTCTATTTAGAACATGCGAAAGTGGGGAGATGCCTGTATGGTCCACAACAAATAAAAAAATATTTCGCTCTATGGTGCTTTCAGATAAAGAGCAAACCCAAAACATACTTTATTCATTACCGCAATGAATACCAACTCAAATCAGCATGTGTGCTTTTAGTTTCTTAAAGGCTAGCACACAAAACACAATGTGGCAGCCATAACAGCACTATTTTAGAACAGAGTTTCTTGCTAGCTACCATATGCCATCTGTTGGCTGCTCTGTGAAATCACAACAGCTGTTGGCTTCTTATTTTCTGCTCTTGGTAGTCATGCTCTGTTTACGTGGTAGCACATTGTGGCAGCAGAAAGTTCCTGTCTTTCACTGTACAGCATGGGCCAAACTGCAGATACTGCTCTGTTCAGATAAGGCAGGGGTATAAGCCACATGAAATCTGTGCTGAATGCTCACTAAAAGCAACATAATTATTGTTGTGAGGCACAGCACTGCAGCAAAATTTTAGAAATTTTTTTTTAATGGATATTCCCCATTTTGTACCTAAGAAGTTGATTCACATAGCCTTTCAGTCAAGAGACATGAGCTAAGGAATATGTATTAGCTCCATTCAATTGCACGGAAGAAAAGCAGCTGTCAGAAACTTAAAAAGCTCTATACAGAGGTATTTTATAACCATTCCTTGTGCTTACCCATTTCCAGGTACTCATAGAATAGGCCCAAGGCTCCAAAGTTCTGCAGATCATGGTCCTGCTCCCATCGACTGTATAAATTCTCAGGACTGCTACTGGCTTTCCGGCGGCCCCACCAATTCCGGATCCAGCTGTGGGTATGGATAACAGAAAACACAGGATGGGGCAGGTTGCATAAAAGATACAGCATTGAAGTCAGAATCATGTCCCATATGGTATAACACCAAAAGTGTTTTTCAAGTATCTCTCCCATAAAGAAGACTATACAGGGCGGAAAAAGTCCAGATTACAGGGCCACTGTAGTCCTATTTGGATGTTCTAAATCACACAACACACACAATGCATCTCTGCCTGCTGCCCCATCCCCAGTCAAATCACCTACCACCATCACCCCTACTGTTCGCACACTGGGGTGAAAGTCTCAAAAGAGGAGCTTGGCTCTTTGTGTCTACAACAGTGCCATGATTTGCAACCCTGATCTCACAGTGCTCCAAATCAAAGAAAGACCATGTGTGTGCAGACCAGGCTTCTCTCTTCAGACACTCCCTCCTATAGCACTGATTCTGGTGCCTAGGAATGCTCCCTCTTTTCCAGTTCCATAACCATTGCCTACATTTTAAATAATTTTATCTCATCCTGCAGTAAGAAGTTTCTACAACCAAAATTAATATCGTTATGCCTTTATGCGCTTACTGCGTTCACTGTTGAGACGCATAACGCAACCTATTCCTCTCTCTTAAAAATGAAACTTACTCAACATGAAGGCATCACTTACGGTACAATAGCCTCTTGGATGTTGCCCCATATCTGTTTGCCAGCCATGATAATGGTAAGCTGTGTTGTCAGCTCTATCAGGCATCCTGCAGGATCACACTAATGAAACAAGGGTGGGGAGAGGAAGAAGCAACACGTAACTGGTCTTTCCCTTGGAAACCACAGTGTTAAAGTGGAAGACAGGAACTTGTTACTAAGTAGTAAAAAAAGAAAGCAAAAAGAAAGAAAGCAAAACCACATGGGTTTAACCCTAAAACTGCTTACCTGCAGAGCAACTGTTCTTGATTATGCCGAGAAATTAAACTGACTACAGCATTCACTATACTCCTCAACCTTACCTCCAAGTTGACACCAAAAGCCAACAGAAAGTTTCTGCCAGAAAAAGAGAACAGCAGGACCAAAAAAGAAGCTTTCCAGTGCTGGGCTTGTCATCTTTTGTTTTAGGAAAACTAAGGCAATGAGAATTGGTTAGAGAACTGGGTCAAGGGTGAGAGGTTGAATTATGTGTATACCAAGTATTGATGTAAAGCACCTATTTTTAATATTAAAAAGCCAGCAGCCAAACATCTGACTGGCTGTTTCAAATCAACAGGCGACCCCTCATTTCTGTTCCTGGGATGTGCAGCTTTTTTTCTGTGCCCAGCCTCCCAATTTTACTTCTGTCAAGTTCCTCATTCTTGCCTTCTCTTCTTTCCCACATTCCTCTGGACAGCTCAACCCAGGGAAGTAGCCTGTTCCAACCTTCATTTTCTAAAGTTCCATGGATTCTCTAGGGCAGCAATCCTTCTTCTCAAGTTCTTGGGCTCCTGCCTTCTTCTGCCCTCCCTCCCATGGTCTCTCTGACTTCTCTGTCCCTTTCTAAGATCTGAACACCTCAACTAATGGCAGCCAGAGACTCAGAGGAAGGGAGCTAGGCTGACTTGCTTCCTTTGCCTCAGACCCAGTTAGCTGTACAGAGGATTCTTACGCAGAGAAGGTATATCCCACTATTTACCTAAGGTCATCTTCTGAGGAAGCCCCCTGAAAATTTATCCATCACATTTTGTAGGGGCAATTTCACTGATAGGGAACAATAGATTTCAGCCTATCAAACCCAGAAGCTCTTTCTCCTACCCCACCCTGTCATTAGAGTAGCTTAGTCTGTCGGTGGCACTGTCAGCACCATCACAAAATCCCTTAATACTATATAAATTTATGATTTGGGAAGAAAGGGAGAGGCAAAGCCTTAATGCCAGAGTGAGACACGACTATTGTTCTCAGAGAGCCAGGCTGTTTCAGCAGTTTACTCTTGAGTTATATAATGCAAGGACCTTTGTTTGCAGATAGCACATTCCAAAACATACACTGAGAAACACATAGACAGGCATCTTCTACTGCATCTTATGTACATTTGTGACATTTTCCTGGCTTTTTATTCAGAATATTGTGTTGTTTTATTGGCTTGTCTTTACAAAAATGAGGATGGTTAGCAATTACTTCCTTAATTCACTGAAAAATGACCCCATACCTCTTCATTTCTCCAGCGATCAAACATGTATGTGTAGTGACCCGGGTACCCCACAAATTTCCCTTTGAAGAAAGCCACGTAGAAACATGAAGAATAATAGTTGACAAACTGAAACAGGAACATCTTCATGGTGAGTCTGTTCTCATATTCAAGGTGAGTTCTTGGGATCTCTACAAGGTCAACAAAATAAACAGGGTTTTTTTCTGCACCATGCACAAGCAAACAAGGCTACAGCAAACACTGACAATTTTGAATTTGGCTGAAGCACTGCAGAGCTATTAGGTATGAAAAACAACAGGGTTTCCAAAAGAATACTGCAAGACCATTCACTGCATTTTTATGCCAGCAGAGGGCAGCAGCTACAGAACAGTGAGTCAAGTCTATAGCCTCTCTATGCAAGTGGCAGGACTACTGCAGAATTATTCCTACAGGTGAACAATTAAATTCTTCCAAATTTAAAACACATTATAATTATTATTTCCACTGTGGAAAAATGAATGCCGATTAAAACATTTCCATTTGCCAGCTATAATTGGGGATCATCATCTTAGCTCAGGAAGCACTTATTTTAGGATTATTCTAAATGCTTCATTATCCCATTATTTACTGAAAAAATTATCTGAACAACAAACATCACTCTAGTGTGGTAGTTAATGACACAAATGGAATTCGTGGTCCAAATCTTAATCGTAAGGTTTGCAAATTGTAATAAATGCTCACATAAGCAGCCTACCCATATGAAAAATGTAAAATCTGGAGAGGTGCGTCAAGAAAAATGTCAGTTGTGGATGGTATATTATTATGGAAGGGGAGAAACGCTCTTCCATGAGTTCCCTACAGTGATGTTACACTCCTAATAAGTAGTTATTAGCATGGCCAAGCCAGCTGCAACAGTGTACAAGCTCTTCCTCATAAAATCACAGAGCTAGGATGCAGCTGTGGATAATCTAGGAACAAAGCTACATGATACAGAGGGAGGTCTCAAAAACAGTTTCCCAGGAATGCTAGCCAACTTGGCCAGATGGAAAAATTGTATAAATATTCAGCTTCTGGTTGCCAATAAACTCAGCATTTCCACCACAGGGACAGAAACATATCCCTGACAGTTCTGTCTTTATGCAACATACCTACCCATATCTGTGATCCAGATGGCTATCCTCTCATACAAGAAATTCAGTATCATAATGATGACAAAATTCAGGCATGAAGCAGTGACCGATGTTGCCAGTTGTGGTGTCAGGATACCTTGAATAGGCTGCAAGGTTTGTGCATTCTCCATGATGCTGGCAAAAGCAGCATAGACGGCAAGGCGGTAAACTATCACAGCTATCATACTAGCTATGATCAAAAAGATCTGAGAGAAACCACAGAGGTTTAAGAACAATGACATCATATCAGAAACAGCCTTTAATGCTTTATACTATATAGCAAGCATGGGGAATCCATGGCCCTCCAGCTGTTGATGGACTCCAAGTCCCATCAGCCCTAGCCAGAATGTCCAATGCAAATGATGGGAGTTGTAGTTCAGCAACATCTGGAGGACCACCAGTTCCCTAACTGTACCATATAGGACTCTAAGGGCCAAACTACACATTGAGAATAATAGTGTAGTATGGCCCCATTGGGACTGTATCACTTCAGACTGCAAGAGGGAGGATGTGTGTCTATCTGAAGGCTGATCTGATGTTCATCCAATGTATTCTTCTTGCAAGTAAAACCCAAGTACATCAGGGTGAGAGCCAAGCCAGACCCTATCCACCTGATGCACTGTTATTTTTGTGTCTTTCAGTTGATATTTGCTACCAACAGTTGTGTGTAATGGATGCGATGCTGTGATAGTTCTGCATCTACCTCCAGGGTCAGTTTCAGAAAGCTGCAGTGGGGAGCTTCTGCTCAACCACCATGGCTCTGTTTTATGCCCCCATGCTCTTTCTCAAACTGCTCGGTAAGGTAATCTAACCTAGATCTATTTCTCTATGTCATGTGAGTCAAGTGAGGCTCAGCCAATGCCTGGATTTGGAAATGGACAGATGAGGGTCAAGACTCAAGCTGAATCCTGACAAGACAGAAGGACTGTGAGCAGGTGATTCTTGGGTCTGAGAGACAGATGTTCAGTGTGTTCTAGATGGCACTGCACTCCCCCTAAAATAGCACACATGGAACTTGAGTGTACTCCTTGATTTAACATTGCCACCTGATGCCTTAGCGGCTTTGTCTTTTAACATTTTTGCCTGGTTCTCCAGCTGCATCTGTTCCTGGCCAGAACCTCTGGTGATATCCTGGATGGATTAGACACATTATACATGGGGCAACCCCTCAGTGTTATACACAGGGCTGCCCTTTAAGACTATGTAGAAGCTTCAATTAGTGAAGAACTCAGCTGACACAATTTTAACTGGCTCAGCCAAGCTGATTCACAGTACTCTGATTCAGAAAGAATTGTCTCGGCTACATGGTCACAACTAGGACCAGTATTCAAGATGGTGATATGTACTTGTAAAGTCTGAAATGGTTTGGGTCCTTTTCTGCAGTGGTACTCCAACTCTGGAACACCCTCTTCAATGCTGGTAAGCCTTTTGCTGACATTGTAATATTTCTGGTGCCTCTTGTATTTGGCCAAGCATTTCAAAGGGCTATGTTTGCTTTTGCTTTTCGTAGCTTTTCCTGCCTATTTGTTTTCAAGGTTGGTTGTTTTTAATTGTGTTTGTGTTTCATATAAGTAATTGTTTATGCTTATTGTACATTGCCCTGGAAACCGCTAGATGAAGGGAAATTTAGAAATAAGTAGAATAAATGTAATCATGTCTTCAGTCTAAAGTGGTATAGTCCCAACAGAGCAGTAATATTGTCTTTTTCTGCTTAGCTTGTCTGTTAGTACACCAAGCAAAATCATGCAAAGCACACTAGTGGCATGCTGTTTCAAAATCCACCAATATCATGTTACAATTTCATTGCATAGATATGGTAGCATTATAAACATTTGTGTTTATAACACATTATCCACATACTAAAGATCTCTCAATTTTTTTCCTGTATTGAAATAGAGAAAGTTGAATTGATTCAGACGTAAATGATGCAATCCAGAAACCAATTTCTCCAGAGTGTTTTGGTCAATAATAAATGACTACAGGTTATAGGGAAATTTTATAATCAAGCATTTGAACAATTCAAAATAGGGCAAAATTCCCTTGGTCTACAGATAACTACAGAGACTGATTATCTAGATCTGGTTTCAAGCCTAGTTATGGAACAGAGGCTCTGTGCAAGGAACTGTGCAAGGACAGTGTGTCCCTGTTGGCTCTGCTAGACATCTTGACAGCTTTCAGTCCATCAAACATGGTATTCCTCTGGGCCACCTTGTAGGGAGGTACTATTTTACAATGGCTCTGCTCCTTCCTGGAGGGACTCCTGTTTGACACCTTGGACATTGGCCTGCAGAGTCCCTCAGTGTTCTCTTCTGTCCCTTGTGCTATTTAACATTTACATGAAACCACTAAGAAAGGTTGACTGGAGTTTTGGGGTTCATTGTCACCAGTATGCTGATGACCCAGCTCTATTTCTCCTTTCCACCAAAATCCAAGAAAGCAGTCTCAGATGAAAACCAGCGTGTGTCATCTGTAATGGACTGGATGAGGGCGAACAAATTGGAACTTAATCTAGACAAGACAGAAGCGCTCTTGGTCAGTCAGAAGGCAGAACACAGAATAGGGATTCAGCCTGTGCTTGATGACACAGTTTGGATGTGCTCCTGGACTCCAGACTGAGCATGAATGCCCAGGTTTCCACAGTGGCCAGGAGTGCATTTGCACTGTGCCAATTGCACCCATTCTTGAGATATCTCAAATGGCCACAGTGACACATGCCTTAGTTACCTCCTATTTGGATTACTGTAAAGCGCTCTAGATGGGGCTGCCTTTGAAAAGTGCTTAGAAACATCAACTGGCTCAAAGAGATATGATCAGATTATTGACCAGAGATTATAGGGAGCATAACCCTTTAGGGAGCAGTGAAACAGCTCCACTGTCTACCAGTCTGTTTCTAGGCACAATTCAAAGTGGTGGTTATGAACTTTAGACGCTACATGGCTTAGGTCCAAGCTACCTGAAATAATGTATTCCCTCATACAAACCTGCTCAGGTTTTGAAATCTTCAGGAAAGGTCCTTCTCTTGGTCATGCCACACTCATATGCACGGTTGGTGGGGACACAGTAAAGGGCCTTCTCAGTAGCTGCTCCCAGACTCTAAAACTCCCTCCCAGGAGAAGCTAGACTGGCTCCCTGCTTGTTCTTCTTTCATCAGATGGTAAAAACTGTCTTGTTCCAACAGGCTTTTGGGAACTGCTTTTAATGAAAGGGCTGGTGACATACCATTTTTACTGTAACTATTTGCTTGTTGTAAACATATTTAATACGCATGTATGGTTTAATTCTATCAGTGTTTAATTGTTTTTTAATTATTGTTTTTCTATGTTTTTAGTGATTCTTGTTTTTATCTGCATGCTGCCCTGAATCCCATCAGGAGAACAGGTGGGGTATAAATAAATAAATAAATAATAACAACAACAACAACACAGTCAGTGGCATCTCATAGATGTCATCTTAAAAATAGGCTTCATTGAATTCAACAGAGGTTATTCCCAGGTATCTGGGTATAAAACTGTAACCTAAGTCACTATATTCATCATCATGAATAATGGACACCTAAATAAAGTCCAATGGATTGATTTGGCAGAAGAGAGAGTTATGGATTGTATGCTATACGATTCAGTGTGTGCTTTGCATGACACTAAGAAAGCAGAATGTTAGTTACAACCCCTTGTAGCCAGAAGCACAGAGAGAAAGATACCGACAGCAAAAGCATTAAGGCATGTTAAAATTCAAGCTTAAAAAGTGATGTGTTGCTTGTTACGCATTACAGTGATGATTCAAAAGGATGCTCACCCAGAACAACACTGTCGTTCCCGAGATGCAGAATCGTATAGCCTGGCTAGTTAAAGGCAAGTAAGGCTCCAACTCCTGAAACAGTCAAGCAAGCACAGCACATTTCACCTCCCGCAGACATATTCTTACACTGAACACTGCAGAAAGCAACCTCAACCACTGTGAGAAAGCAAACACACCCCAAGAAAATAGTTTTTACACTCCCAAGGAATGCATGATGTAGCACATTTCATCTTATGGGAGAAAGACAGAAATGGAGGAGTCCATATGTAGATGAGAAGCCAGTCATCCAGAGCTTTTAAGACTTTGCCAAATTTACAAGATGGCCAGAAGGCCATTTTTGTTTTCCTTCTCTGCGATCTTCTGAACAGAAGGGAGTGGATGCAGTTCAGTTTCCAATATGCCCAAATTACATGACAGGGAAAAAATATGTATGTTTGGACTGGACTAGCTATTGCTGTTAAGTGTTGTCCTCCATTCTCTCAGGTCTTTTCATTGCTTTCCCACTTGAAGAAATGGCTCTTTCATTAGTTGCCACTCTAAGCTGCTGAGTTCACGCAGCCCTGTCTTACCCAAAACAAAATTCCAAAGTACAACAAGCTCAGTTTCCCATAGTCATGTATGCTCTTCCTCTTAACCAATTCTAATTCCTAGAATAGCAGACCAGACAATTTAAAAAGCAGTAATTAAAGAACGAAAAAGATTTCACTGTACCACCATCACCTGATACTAGTGCAACTCATGTCTGCAGCTATCTAACCAGGAAGCATCCAATTAACCAGAGTTTCTAATTTCATCCAAGCCAGGAAACTAGGGTCACCACCATCAGTTTAAATGCAATGAGAAACTATGGTTAATTGGAGACTTCCTGGCTTGATGGTTGCACAACACAAAGGGAAGAAGGGAAGCAATGTATATCAAAGGTAAATGGTTATGTCCAGGCCTTAAGACTAAGGCCTATGCTGCTGTAAGCCCTTTGCTGCCTCTCACCTGTGAAAGCCAGAAGGAGGAGAGCAAATAGGTGGAAGGGATGACAACAGAGAACTGAGCACATTTCAAACCTGGCATCGCCTCTGGAGATGTCTGAGCTCAGTTCAAAATTGGCTTAAGATGTCCTCCAGAAAAGTGTTGTTCAACCGCAGACACTCCTCCCCCATTTTGAAGTTCAGTACCATCATAAGTAATAATATCCATGAGAGCAGATCATAACCCACTGTGACCCAGCTTAATGCTTTAAGATTGATTACAATGTTGCTAGACCTGCGGGTTAATAAAGAGGGCACAATTCTGATATAAGTCTATGGAAGTGCAAAATGACCGGTGACCAGCAAAAGTCTCAAATTAGTGTAAGTAACAATGAAATGTAGTTGTACAGTTGAAGAATATCAGTGTTCTTTTCAATCTGCAGATATAATCTTTAGAGCCTCAGGTCCTTCACATTTTCATTGTCTAATGTCACACAGCAAGAACATTCAACTATAATTTGGTTAACCATTGATTTCTTTCATATCTGGACTGCTGACAGGAAGTTTACAAATTTCTGTAACTTAGAACCTTGACAAATAGATAATAGATCATTTAAAGGAGAGGGAACAAGGTTTTAGCTTTCTTTTAAAAAAATGTAACTAGGAATTAAAGCAAGTGACTTCTAATGATCAAACACATATTTAAGAATGTCAACACATTTAGACTTCTCATTCTTCATGAGCTTCATGTACAAAAGGAAATATCTAAGCTAGGATAGATAATAATATGTAATATAAATCAGGATTCCTCTAACTTGTAGCTGCACTCAGAAGATACCTTCATTTTGTCCCAAAACATTTTGCCAATCCATTGTAAAGATACTGCAAAATCATCAACTTGCTGATTCTAACTGATATGTTTTATTTCCCTTGCTTTAATTTTTTTTTGTTTTTTTACTTTCTATTTTCCTGCAGTTGAGCAGCTTTGACGGAAAGGCAGGATAGAATTTAACAAATAAATAGATACATTAATATTACTTACATCCAATGTAACCACATTAACACCAGAGAATTGTTCCTTAAAGCACCAGAGTTCCATCATAAGGATCAGGCTCAGTGAAACAGACATTTACTGCATCTGAAGTAGAATTGCAGCCATTTTGTCTGTTATTTTCCCCCTTTGATTTAGCTGCCCAGAAACTCACGGCATGCAGACAAAAGCTTATCAGCAATTCAAACACTCAGAAGAAGCACATGCTGTAGGGGCCTAGGACTGTGTTGCTCCAGAATGCAGGTGTGAAAACTGCATATTTGAGTCCCTCCACATCAAAAACTACCTATACTTAGAGACCTACTGTTTCAGGGAAAAGGCTAGGTAGAAGCTTTCCATGTTCAGCATTTTTGGGGGTATGGGATAGCATTCAAACATGCAACTGTTAAGCTGCATTCTGAACCAATATAGTCTCAAGGAGAGCAACATAAGCTTTTTTCCTCAATGGTTGAGCCAATTCCTAGAGAAGGACAAATCAGTTAAATTTGTCCTCTTGAGCTCCTGCCTTTCCTTACTGGAATGATATATCTTCTTCTTCTTTGGCGATCACTTGTAGCCGAGTAAGATTGTCTTCCACAAACATGGTTTTAACAATGAGTCCGTAAGTGACTGTGGATAACAGCATTTGGAGAAAGCCTGATTCTTTTAAAATCCATTTTATATCTGTCACTGGATCCCAGATATTAACCCTAAGCACCGGCAGTTGATTTGTCACCTTGTTCTGAAACATTTACAGAATTATAACTTTCTGGACCCTGTCAGAACAACATGCTTGTGTAATGTTCTGGCATAATTCCTTCATAAGCACTTAAGAGATGGCATAAAAGGTAAAGGGACCCCTGACCATTAGGTCCAGTCGTGAAAGACTCTGGGGTTGCAGCACTCATCTTGCTTTACTGGCCTAGGGAGCCAGCGCGCAGCTTCCAGGTCATGTGGCCAGCATGACTAAGCCACTTCTGGTGTACCAGAGCAGCGCACGGAAACGTCTTTTACCTTTCCGCTGTAGCGGTACCTATTTATCTACTTGCACTTTGACGTGCTTTCGAGCTCACCCTGTTGCGGGGATTCGAACCGCCAACCTTCTGATCGGCAAGCCCTAGGCTCAGTGGTTTAGACCACAGAGCCACCCGTGTCCCACAAGAGATGGCTTACTTGGTCTTAAATACACAATGGATAACTGGATCTTATGTATGCCCCAACCTCCATGTGATTTTTGTCTTCTAATGCTCAGGTTACCTGCGTTACTGGATTCTTCCTCTTTTGAGTACATTTTGCTTCATACTCTGGCCTCAGTTGGAGTTGTTGCTGTTCCTCCTCAAAATCAACTAGATCCCATTCATATTCAAGTCGAGCTTGCCGACGCTTCCAGAACTCCAAGAAAAGTGTGACTGCAATGAATACAGTATGGTGCAAATAAAAATAAGAATAAGAAATGTCTAGTAGCAACTGAGCAAAACCAACATTCCCAGATGATACTTTCACTATTACAGTGGTGCCTCGCAAGACGAAATTAATCCGTTCCGCGAGTCTCTTCGTATTGCGGTTTTTTCATCTTGCGAAGCACGGCTATTAGCGGCTTAGCGGCTATTAACGGCTTAGCGGCTTTAAGAAAAAGGAAGCAAACTCGCAAGAACTCGTAAGACGTTTCGTTTTGCGAAGCAAGCCCATAGGGAAATTCGTCTTGCGGAACGACTAAAAAAACGGAAAACTCTTTCGCCTTGCGCGTTTTTCGTCTTGCGAGACATTCGTCTTGCGAGGTACCACTGTATCTTTGTGATGGATTTGATGTCTATACAGTACATCAGTTACATAAAAAACTACTGCAGATTCCCTGGAGAAGCTATTTCTCATTTTGATGGAATTTCTGGAGCTGTGACAAATTCTGACAATTAGTCAAATTCATTACTGTCTGCATATTTTTGCACATTGAGGGTTGTACCACTCCATGGGATTTGGTGTGCTTAAGAATATGGAAGCGCTGTTCAGTTCCATTGAAACCAATAGGACCCAAGTTATCTAAAACATGCTTAATTTTCTCTGGATCAAACCCAGTGAATTATTGTACATTTACATATATCATTACAGAATGATATTTATAGCATTCATACTATACTTACAGAGGTTGAGATCTAGAGTTGCTCATCCAAGAATAAAAGCAACTCCAATCCAGCAAAGGTAGTATCTGCCAATTCCCCCTCCCCCTTTCCCCTGCAATTCCCTCATGTCACCTCCCACATAGTTCAGAGCTGAACACTTGGGGGGGGGATGTGGCACTGTGGTCTAAACTACTGAGCCTTTTGGGCTTGCTGATTGGAAGGTCAGCAGTTTGAATCTGCATCACGGGGTGAGCTCCCATTGCTCTGTCCCAGCTTCTGCCAACCTAGCAGTTTGAAAGCATACCAGTGCAAGCAGATAAATAGGTACCATTACAGATGGAAAGTTTTCCATTGTGCCAGAAGCGGTTTAGTCATGTTGGCCACATGACCCAGAAAGCTGTGGACAAATGCCGGCTCCCTCGGCCTGAAGCAAGATGAGCGCCACACCCCATAGTCACCTTTGACTAGACTTAACCATCCAGGGGTCATGTACCTTTACCTTTTACTTTAAGTTTACAGAGGGATTCATGAGCGAGTCGTGAGCTCTCCCTCTTTCCCTTTCTACCAGTAGGAGCATCCCGTGAGTGAACATTCACTCACAGGACCAAGTCATAGTCTTGTTGTCAAATGTGCCATTGACTTGCATGCAGTAAGAGACAAAGCTAAAGCTGACCCACGTGGCTTGAGTGTTATTTAAGCAGCACTAACAAATATACTCACCCCAAATGCCCATAAAGATTGCAAAAAAGAGGGTCGCCACATTATCAAACAAATGGGAGTACTGGAATAAAAACACAAATTAACAATTTGAATGAAAACAACCGTGGAAAAGCTATTTTTAAAAAACAAAAATTGCAGCAATGACTACAGACCTCTGAAGACTCACACGTGGAGTTCAATCTCCAGTAATCACATTTTTGATCACATAGTGGGCACATGATAATCTTTCCCCCAATTTCGGAGTCACATATTTCTTGGCTGAAGGGGACAGATAAAAGATATGTTATATTTAAGCAATAGATAGATAAATTGTGTTTTTGTGCAGATGCTGATATTTGACTTTACAAAAGGAATATAGAGAACCAGTTCCCTCTTTTTCAGTGCGCAATATTCAGCAGGGCCATACCCACAATAATGCAGTGGCACATAGTTCTACATCCGGATCATACGTTTAAGCTAATGTTTCTGTACAGTGGCTCACAGGATCAGTGCACACAATGTTACAGAAGGCAAGGGGACTCAAGCTTTTCAAAGAAAAAAATGAACCACAACAATTAGCAGTGAAGTGGACAGGACAGCTGTCATCAGTCAACTGGCCATGATTCAATCTAACCAACACGACCATGTTAATTACTCTTACCTACTCATATTTTCATTCATTGTGAATGCACCATACAGGAAACAGATTAATCCAACGATAGCGGCAAAGAACAGCATCTCAGTGTAGAACCCCAGCCAGGCAAAGTAGATTCCAATCCTCTCCCCATAATACTTCCTGCGGGAAAGTAACGTGGAATGGAAAGTAAGGGAATGCAAGAAACAATCATCATCTTAAAAAGGGGGAGGAAAAGAGAGAAAAGCTTGGAAGACTAATTGCAAATAAAGATACAGGGCTAGATTTGGATGACACGTTTTCAGGCAAAATTCAAAGGAATGCTACTGAGTTGATTGTAAAACAATTCTCAGAATTTCTTGTTCTTATTTGTGCCCTAATTACATGGATAGCTAGTTTTTGCTCATGTGTTGCCCCAGCAACCAGATATGATTCTCTCTCCCCTTTTAAAGCTGCTTTAGACCCTGGCATGAAGCCACGGAAGTGATGATATGAACAAGGCCAGTGACAGCACCTTTAACATCCACAGAAAGTTGTTTAGCATAATTGGCCAAACAGCCAGTTGGGAATATGCATATAGAAGCTGAACACCAGAGAAAAGGAATCTAACAGTTCAAAGTACATACTTTTACAGCTATACATTGACATTGTACCCTCACCTAAAACAAAATGAAGCATTTGGGGGGCGGGGAGTGTTACTTGGAAAACAAATCTGATTCTAGCATAGGAGGACACTCACTGCAACCAGAAAAGAGGGCTTTACGGTGTGATGAAAAGAGAAACAATATGGAAACCTGTACTGGAATGGGTCAAAAATCTCATGCAAAACATTTTTCATTCTTTCTGCTTTTGAACGTTCCAGTGATGATCTTGGTACATACAGGTCTCCCAGCTATCTAGCTATATATCTTCATTTCCATTATTAGAAATTATATCCCGTTGGATACCCTCCCAAAGGAGCCTGAGGCAGCAAACAACAAGGCACTAAAATAACACAGTGTGTGTGTGTGTGTGTGTGTGTGTGTGTATATGAATGAAAACAACTAAAAACCATTATATATCTTCAGTTTCAAGGTTGTTGGGAACCATTTCTTTCAGCCATTAAATGCCTGGTTGAGCAGAAACATTTTAAGATTCCTCTAGAGTGTTGACAACAAGGGAGACAACACACCCCACCAGGGAGGAAAGTCTACAAATGGAGAATGGCCAATGAGAAGGTCCTGCCATGGGTCAGCAACAACAGGGCAGCGTGAAGGGGCACCACCACCAACAGGGTCTCCCCTGTGAATTGTAGGGCCTGAGATAGTGGGCCTTGGGAAAGGTGTTCTTTTAGGCACATGCCCCCCAAGCCATTTAGGGCATAGCTGTCAACTTTTCCCTTTTCTTGCGAGGAATCCTATTCGGAATAAGGGAATTTCTCTTTAGAAAAGGGAAACGTTGACAGCTATGATTTAGGGCACTGGTACTAATACCTTGAATTGGGCCGAAGAGCTCACTGGCAGCCAGTGCAGCACTTTCAGGATTGACGGCACATGGTCCTATCAGGATGCCCCTCAACAATCTAGCATTCTGCGTTAGCCGCAGCTGCCTGACCACTTTCAAGGTCAGTCCCATGTAGAGCACACTGCAGCAGTCCAAGCAGGAGGTCATTAGATTGTGGACCACTAAGGCCATTTTACAATTTTTGAGGTTTCCTTGAACTATGGAATAATCTACAAATTAAAGTAGGTATATATTGCAAGGCAATGCAAAAGCTGGCGCTTCCATTAAGAGAAGCCTACCCAATTGCTCACCTGATAAGATCCAAGGGCTGTTCTTTGAAAAAACGAGGAAACCTTGCCCATTCTCTGTAGAGGGTGTACCTTTCATTTTCACACTTCGGGTCATTCGCCCTCTTCCAGTACTGGCACTGTGTCAGCGTAGACAATGAAATAAAGCAGATATAAAACAGATCAGTAAACGGCAGCATGTGTTCTGCAACACTGGTTCCCCCTAAATATGTACCAGGATAATATATGTAGAAATTGGTATAATCTATATATATGACAGGCTGAGGGCGGGTGGCAACAAATAGCTATTTATAGTATTAAGGCCAACAACGTGGGCATTCCTTAAGAACAAGCACACTTAATCTGAAACTTGGGGACTCTATCTCTGCCAGGTCTAAATAATACATACTTTAAAACTTAACTGACTGTGGGGCAACAACAAGCAGGAGTGGATGGCAGGGAACTAACTACGCTGCCACCCCTGTGGCTTACCAGGAGGGAGAAGGGAAGGGGCAGTGCAACAAAGAAACTGGAATTGTGCAGATGTACTCCTCCGGCGTTTCCGTGTGCTGCGCTGGCTCGCCAGATGCGGCTTTGTCACGCTGGCCACGTGACCCGGAAGTGTCTCCGGACAGCGCTGGCCCCCGGCCTCTTGAGTGAGATGGGCGCACAACCCCAGAGCCTGTCAAGACTGGCCCGTATGGGCAGGGGTACCTTTACCTCTACCTTTTACTCCTCCGGCCAGCGTGTCATCAGAGCGCAGACCTTCCTGCTGCCTGCCTTCCCTGGGAAGTTGCAGTGATTCTAGTGCCAGGTACACATTGTGCTTACTCTCCCAGCAATTAAGCCCCTAATTATTTTTCAAATTGTCAAACTAGTTAGGTATAGAGGTTCAGGAGTCTTGCAATATGCAAGCCCAACTTTCAATTCTGTTGTGTTAATATATAAAGTGCTGATCAACTTGTATTCAGGAAACCCTATATCCCATCTTGATCACTGAGATCATCAGGAGCCAAGCCCATCTTACAGAGGCCCAACTGGCCTCTACCAGATGCCAGGCTGGTTGCAAGCAGTGAAAACAGTCTTCTAGCAAAGTCTTCTCCTTGCTTTTGATTCTGATGTTTCGCTTGAAGGAATCTCTACCTTGTTATGCAGGCAGGTCCATGCAACTGCTTAATTTTTTTTGAGCAATTAGGAATTAAAACGACCGTTTTGTACTATTTTATATTACATTGCATATATTGTTGCATTGTATATATTGCTGTCCTTGTTATATCACATGAACAGGCACTGTACAAGTATTTTTATGAATACATAAAAGGCCACAATTTCTTAACATAGTTTCTAAAAACAATTATGCGCCCCATTCATATATAAACTGCTAAAAAGAAAATCCAAAAATGGGCTCCAGTGAAGCACTTGTTGTATGCCACCAGAGGGCGCTTTGACACTAAACTTTAACCCTGCAATAACCATCCCAGTTTGACAGCACAGCTGTAATTAACCTTCTTCCCCTCCTCGCTCTTTCCCCGGGGCTTGCACAGGTGTTATGTTACGTTATGTTATGTTGTAAGCAGTTTCCCATAGCAGTAGTCACAATTACAGTGAATCACACATATTATGTCTTCCCTAGGAGGTGTTACTTAAAAACAGATAAACTGAGGTTTGGAAAACAGGGAAGTACTCTGAAATGAATGAATGAATGAAAAAAAAAATACCTACATCATGAAGAGGATAAGCAGCAGTGTAGGTGCCATTATTCAAGAGCCGTTTGATTCCAAACTTCTTTTTCCCTTCTTCTGTTCCATATGGACACCTTGTTAAAATATAGAAAACCTAAGAGGGAGAGAGAAACCAACCCCACAGTTTAAAATGACTATACTATGATTATCAGGTAATCTAATTTTCCTTTGCAACTGTTCTTCACCGCAGTGCGTAAATACAAAATATTTTCCACACTCAAAAAATAGATATGTTAGTCAAATAAAATTACATTTGACCTTTACACTAATTTATTAACCCATTACCTTTACAGACTAAAATACTTCAATATAAGGCTCCAGAACGTTGAATTGCACCTCATGTGTGCTGATGTGTCGGAAGTACTCACAATTCTGTTCCTGACAGACGGGGAGAAAAATGTATTCTCATCTTCAATGAGGTAGAGTTCCTGCCGTTCTTTGCTGAATGGGGCTGTGAAGTAATCTGGTTCTGGGTGCATCACAATTTCAGGCAGTCTAAATGGCCAAGATATCCATTCCAAAGGGTTTTCCGTAGTACAAGGGATATCATTTTCTTTGATAGGCATTTTTATGCTCAGCACTTCAGCATATGTGATCAGAACTTCCCATGGCGCATGAATCTTCACGAAGTAAGTTTTGCCATTGTCAGATTCCTACAAAGGAAATGATAAGGTTTGAGGTTAAAACAGGCAATACTTTCATATTCATACATCTATAAAGAAGCTTCACATTAAATACAGATATCATCTATGGGAGCTAGGGCCACTGCACCCACATGGTAAGCAAAAACAAGAATACTTTGGGTGGTACTGAACTCCTGTGACCTGCCAGTGCAAAGATTTCCACATGGGTAATAAGACTTTCTCTCCTTTTTTGCACCCTCCACTATGAGCATCCTGTGCCCTCACTAAATCTGCTCCAGAAGGTGAGGGAACCCCTGGAACAGATTTTTTGGGGGGTGCAGAGTGAAGAGAAAGGGAGAACATTTCATTACCCTTCGAGAAATCATTCCTCTGTTGAAATGAGAGACTTAGTGCTACATTGGACTCTAGCATAAATATTTATCTAGCCTTTAGCACCATTTTTAATCCACCATTACAAGCGTTTCTGGGCGAAATACATTTCTTAAAAAACAAAACACCATAAAATATAAACATGCAAAATAAACCTTTAAAATATTTTTTAAACTTCAGACCAGAAACAAGCTCTAAAAGGCATATTTTGAACATAATGAGAAAGTGCAGTTTAGAAAGCATGTGCTTCTATTCTATGTCAAGCCGCTCTGTTTGCTATTCACCTCATTACTCTTCTAGGTATTTGATAGTATTTCTTTTGGACTATGATGTATAAAATGTTAAGCTACATTTAAATCTCGCTGAAACCAATAGTGCTTACTTGTTCTATTAATCCCAGTGGGAGTCAATCATGACTAATCATCTACAGGCAAAATAGGAGGATAATCAAGACCAAGAGAAGTTAGCTGTGCTCATCAGAAGTGGTCCGTATTCTGTCTCCATACAAAACCTTTATTTAGACCACATGCCTGAAGATTTTCTGCATGTACAACTTAATGCTCTTCTAGCCCTTCTTTTTCCTTTATTGTAGGCCTTTAACAAACCTCCCACTGATGATAGCCGAAGGATTACAGCTTATCAACAAGATCTACAAAGAGGCTCTATTTCAATGGGGTGACCCTTCTCATCTCCCCGTACCCCCGCACAACAAAGAATAATGGGCCCAAACAAACCCCAGGCACACCTGGAATCAGAAGATCTCATAATCAGAGCAATTGCCATACTTTGAGTTAAGAAAGTGAAATTCCTCGGCCTTGAAACTACTCGCTGAGACTTCTCCTATAGAAGCATTGTTGTTGCAGCTGGACTGTGCAGTCTCCTGATCCCAGGTATGTCTTGGGCTTGCCAGGCAGAGGGGCACGGATATCACTGTAGCACCTCTCCATGTTGTTAGGCACTGCAGGGTTTTGGATGACACCTAAAGGTCACAGAACCTCTCCAGGAATGGAATGCATCACTGTTATTTTCTGATCAGCATCTAGCATGCTGTTAACAAACAAATCTTAAACATGCTGCTGGCAGGGAGGTGAAAGATGCCACAATTCATTAGACATTCTATTTCCTAGCAATTTCCAAGCAGAGTTCTTCATCCCCCATCTAGTTTAAGCATATGTTCAAGAAGTAAGAAGGCATAATAATGCTTCGTTACCTTCTTGTCTTCAGTTTCTAGTTCCAGGCCAGCCTTCTCTAGATTGTTCTCAAATTCTCGTCTCCGTTCCTGAAGGAAAACAAAAAGCTCTTTACTTCTTATTAAAATAGTAGGTGCATTTAAATCGATAAATACCTGTTATGTGTCAAAGAAATGTTCTCAAGGGCAGCCCAATACAAAGCACAGTGCAATAGTCTAAAAATGATATTGCCATTCTCTTGGTGACAGTAACCACATCTTGGGTGAAAAAGAAGAGAGATCATAGCCAGCTTACTAGCCAAACTGTCAACTGGCCATGGCTGCTCCCTGGACATCCAGCAGCAGAAAAGGCATATCATTTAAAGTGATTTTTTTCTAGCTAGATGAAAATGTCCCTGCCTTAGGTGACCATTTTGCATTGTTTTCAGTTTTATGGTAGGACTATAAATCACACCAACACGTGTAAAAAGCAGTAACTAAACAAACAAAAATAATATTTATCAGCACCTATTTAGAATGACTTGAACAGTTTCCTTAACAGACTTCCTGTTTTATATTGTAGACCCATCCCAAGTTCACCCTCAGGGTAACAGTTGAAGGCAGACTTCAATTTCCCATGGTACATTTTTATGAAGATAAAAAATAGGCACCAAAGTCCAGTGATTAAAGTTAATGATTCTGAAAGAAGTTTAATATAATGAACAGATAATACATGTTATCTAAGAGAAAAGTTGTGCTATCAATGTAAAAAGAAGTTCACTTTCAGATAACAGTGCTGTTTGCAGTCAGCAAAGTGATAACATGTTTACAGTGCATGTATTATAATTCAGGGGTTCTCATGCAAGGCTTTCGTTTTGTTACGACTCTTTGGAGGGCATCATCAGTAGTCTCCCTTTCACATCTCTCAGATGTCCTACATTGTAAATAATGTTTTGCATTTGTGATTACTGCCTACAAGATGGCACAGTCCACATTTGGGGGGGGGGGAGACAAACAGAACAGGGCCTATTATTTTAGGCAAATGATTACTACCATTTTGGTTCTTTAGTAAAATCAACAAGACTAGCACCAGGAAAATCTACTAGGTGGACAAACAATAAGTGAAAATGATATGTGCAACAGTGGATAAATTCCCAATAAATTCCAAATAAATATGCTTAGGCATGCACTAGAGCGTGTTGGCATGCAGCATTGAACCAACTCTTTCTATTAGACAGCATTTCAGCTCCTCATTGATACATTTTAAGGTTCTGCTGAAAATGGAAGTGATTTTTAAAAGTTTTCGTTGTATGAAAAATTAGGTGCTCTGCTAGCATATGTCTGCAAAACAAAGCAAGCATACAGACTTCCAGACTGTGCAGCTCTCAGATGTTTTCCCAAGAATGCTTCTATTCTTAGCCCACAGAACATTGCCAAGTCACTGTGCTGTAGAAAGAGCAATGCATGAGATTTCCTAGCAGTTACTGTGCAGTATGACACTGCATGCATTTTTTCCCCAATCCTTAACAAAGTATCAAGCCCAAATCCATTATAACAGAAAAATAAAATAAAAATCCATGGTTAGAGTTCACTGCTTAAACGGGAGATGTTGCTAAATAAACCTTTACGTCTGACAACGCCTTCAGCTTTGCTGGTCCCAAAGACATATAATTGGACTGAATGTATTCAGGCAGTGGGCAGATTTTAAAACTAATATCTCTAGTTTTAGCCTGGTGGAACGCTCTTCCTCATGAGACCAGGGCCCCGCAGGATCTGATTTCTTTCTGCAGGGCCTGTAAGACAGACTGCCAAATGATTCAGTGAATGATCCAGTTATTCAGTCACTGGGGCCTGCAAGTCTTCTGCATTATTGCCTAAGACCATACAGACTTGTATGTTTAGCAACAGCTATTAGTCACATTGTGGGATTCATACATTGCTCACCTGATTCTACATAAGCCAGGGTTATAGCCAACTCAGTTTAAACTCACTGAAATTAATGGACAAGACTAATTTAGGCCCATTAATTTCAATAATTAGAACGTAGTTGGATATAATCCCCTGGTCTCCAAGGGACAATAATATTATCAGTACAGGATGGTAGCTGGGATCTCTGAAGTACTGTTGTCCCAAGAAAATCATGTAGGGTTACACCACCAGAAAAGAAACCTTGACCAGGAAACCAATTTAGTGTACAATCCCCTCTATTCATTGCCAAGTGATTGATTAGCAATAGGCAAAGCTGTCTCTGCTTTCTCTGTAGTGCAGAGGTAGCCAGTGTTGTCCCCTATAGATGTTGCTGATAACTGCATGGCCAAGGGTCAGGGATGATAGAAACTGTAGTCTAAGCATCTGGAGAGCTCCACATTGGCTATCCCTGCTGTTGTGTATAACAGCTATATATGGAACAAGATGTGGTACAAAGTACCGAGGACAAAGTTCCCACCCCATCTTAGAAGATAAGATTATTTCTATGCTTTTGTGGATAAGGAAATCTAAATTGCTTACAGCCTGGTTCTCAAACTACTCTGGCAGCATTGCGAGTCACTAGATGGGTAAACAAAAAACATTTGCTGAAATGCTGTTGCTTATGATTAGTGTACAGGACCCCTGAAAATATATAGTATCTTATGTAAGCTATGCAACAACATATGTTTCCAATACATTTGGAAATAAATTGTTTTGATTATAAAGGCAAGTCACATTGAGATGGTCTATTTAATTTTTTCCTAACAGAGTTTCAGGGCTCCATGACCTTGAGTTTTCTTGCAAAAAGTCAGCGTTTAAGCATACACTCCTCTCCTACATTGAGAGAGGAATCCAACATTGCAGTGAGGCAATCCTTCTGTCAAGTCAAGCATTTTGGCTTGCCAAACAAAACAATTCCCCCTCTTCTACCCACACATGCTTTTTCAGTGTTTCTCCCAAAATCCCCCAGAACCAATTTCAGGGGGCACACGGAAATGGGAGTAGATGTCCTTGCACAGAGCTTCTGCTGATAGGATTCATCAGTTGAATCCCTCCCAGAGACTTTTCTACCAGCAAGGGAATGAGGGATAGACCAATAACACTACAGCATTCCCATTTGTGCAATGAAGGACCAGTTGGCTAATTTCATACAATTAAGGGAAGCACGTGTGCTTGACATGACTGCAATCTCCAACATCAGGAGGAACTGCAAACAATCTTAATCTTGAGTCATTCCCTATGTCTGTTGTTGTTTCACTGAATATTTGAAGGGCAACACAAACTATGATTCTATGAACTGTCCAATTACACAAAATAGTGCTCAGACCTGCAGTCAAAATGGTGCTATCGTCATCAGAGAAAAGAAGCTGCTGCTCCCCACCCTTCCTTTTAGGATAACCACACGATTGCTGCAGCTCAACTGGCACTACTCAGCACATCTATACTTTAAAAGCTATATTATGATTATTTAGAAGATATATACAGGCATTAACAGAACTTTACATGGATAATATTAAACGTATAGAGCAGAATCATTAACAGTGAAGAATGCAACACTTAGAATGGCATCCTGACACTTTTTGAAGATGCCAACTTAGAACAGAAATTCAGACAGAACTACATCATGCCTCAGTAAATTGCTTGGAGCTGGTATTTTCTGGTCATACAAGAGGCAAAAACAGGAAGCAACCATTTGTTTCCTAAGTTGCTCCATCAGAAAATGTCATAAAAGAAACTTACCACTTTTTTTTCTCCTTCTATTTTTGGATCATCTACATATGCAAGTACGAAGTCTATTCGCCGGACACCATCCCTGAAGAAAACAGAGTCCTTGCTTTGATGTCGTTTATCAATCTATATAGAATATAATGTACACTATTAATATTTGTGGCTGCTTATAAACATGGCAGAAAACCACACATCTTCCAGTTTGTTTCAAGCACTCAGTCTCCTATTTCCAAAAGAAGTATGAGATTTATGAAATAACTTGAGGGAAATGCTTCATAATTTACGGATGTAATGTGTGTGTGTGTGTGTGTGTGTGTGCGCGCGCGCGCACGCGCACACACACACACACACACACACACACTCTTCCCCTTTACATTTCCTCGCATTTTCCCTCTTCTATTAATCACTAATTTCCAGACAGTCACTCACACTACTGACCCCTCTCCATGCATGAACAAGTTCACACACTCCCATACATCACAGATGTTTTCAAGTCACACATTTGACTGAATGAAATATATGAAAACGAACATCTGAAGCCCATTGCACATAAATGTTATTCACCTGCCATACATCAGACGTATTAAATGCAACATACAATGACAAAAGACAACAATCTTTAAATTCTTTTTACATTTTGTCTAAATGTCTGCTTTTAGAAGCAACTGCAAACACTGAAAAGGTTATTTTAGTCCTAGCATAATTTTGTACTGTAAAATAATAACACTCTGCTGTTAAAACAACACACTTGCAATATGTGAAAGCAGGAAGCACAGCAGTGGTTCTGAAAGTAAAGAAAATCTGTCATTGTTTTTTAAATAAATATTTAAGAAGGCAACAGACGCTTAGCAACAAAATCTAGTTGACTTTGGATTCTGCAGTAACAAATGTGGGAACAAATTTGGTACATAAGTAATGTTATAGAGGTACTTGCTTCCATAAAGACTCCATAAATCTGGGAGCGGTGTCTTTTTCAGCTAGTTTTAATTTTATTTTATGCACTTGGACGATTACTATTAATCACATAGCTGTAAAGTAAGTTTCCTTCTGATTTGCTTCGTAATTGGCTTGACTATTCTGAATTTCATTAGTGAAGTCTCAGAGCTTACCCATGAATTCTCCAACAAAACTTGGAAAGACCAAGTCAAGGAAAACTCTCTGTCAGTAGCCTTCTATTGCCAACCCTCCAGTACTGTGTCTCCCTCCCCTTCCCAAATTTACTGTGCAAGGAAATAGTGAGGGGAAACAGTTGGCGAGAAATTGGCGATTATATACCCTGGACAGCAGTGGGTGTCTTAAGCTAGAGGCTTCCTTTACTGCAAGGCCTTCTTAAAGCTATCTCATTACCAGAGTAAATTTGAGATTTTTTTTGCACCATGTCAAGTCCCTTATGAGTTAGGCTAAACTTCAGTAGGGACCTTGGATGGCATTGCAGGCAGGCAAAAAAATATTTTTATTTAACCAGACATTGGCCTTCTGAGTCATTCTTCTGGGCTGTTCTGTGTTTTAAACTGAATTATGTTTTTAACTGGCTTCCGCTGTTTGGATTTCTTATCTGATTTTACTGTACTATTGTTTATGGTGTGTGCAGTCAAGCCAATTGATTTTGTGGACTTTAGTGCTATCTGCCTTCGTAATTTTTTTATGGATAGGTGGAGAACAAATGCAACAAACAATAAAATCCTAAGTTTACCTTTCTGAATTCCACTAGACTTGGTGCCATCAGTAGTAGCAGCAGCAACCGTATATAGAAATTTAGGCTATATGCAATGCCAAATGCTTTGCAGCACTGGTTTTATTCATTCTCACAATTATGCAAGGTAGCTCTTCATTTTCATTCTACTACGAAGCCCATATTATTATTTATTCTGCTAGCTGAATTTTGGGTGTGTGTGAGAGACAGAGTGTCAAGTGTCATTTGCACCTTTTCATAATTTTGCTACAATGTCATATGTTGCTTTTATCACACTGTTGAACTGACTCTTAATTGTGCTTTTTGTTCCATTTTATCTTATGGGATATCCCTGAGCACTTTATTTCTGTGCGGAAAGCAGACTCATAAATCACAACAGCTGCTATGCAAATGTTCATTTAATGCATGGTGGTTGGGTGTTTGAAGGAAATTTGGTCCAATACAGCAATTGCAGTTTCTCCCAACATATGCATGCAAAACAGAGCTCAATTTAATCTACAATTAGGTTTGTATTCAGTACCTTGCAGTTGGTACTCAGTACCTTGCAATGATTAGAATGAGTCTCTAGTAATATCAAGTTCACCCTAATACAAAGTTTTTCAGTGCTGAAGAAACCCCATCAGAAATTAAATATCATATAATGTCCAATTGTCAAATAATTGGATAAGGTTTGCAGTCATGTAGGCAGAGCTTTGATGCTGTCATCAAGTTTAACATGAAATTATGTTAGGGTGGCTGTGGGTTTGTTTTGTTTTAAGAAACAAGCTAAAAATCGCTGATCATTATTGGGGGGTTTTCTGGTCTAAATTCTGTTCTTGTTTATATTATGCAAACAACTATTCTTTATTTAAAGACTATTGAGGCTACAAATTTAATTCCCAATTAACCAGAGACATCACATAGTGAAGCTTGTTATCACTGCAACCATCCAAGCTATTAGCAGTATCAGCTCTCTATGGTTTACCCTGAGACGTTGCTTCAGGAACAGATTGTATCTCCTTCCAGCCTTCTGGAACAACCAACAGGGAATTAGCTTGTCACCACACTATTTTTAAAAAAATCTAAATCTACAATTGCGTAAAGTCAGGAACAAGGCTCATTTTTCCAGATCAGAAAGTTATGGCTGCAGTAATAAAACCTGCCATTATAAAGAATACTTATTTCAAAGACAATATATGCTTACATAGACCTTAAGTTCTAATATGTATATCATACATTCAAGATATCATTTTTGGAGATCTGGTTCTTAAATTCTCCATGGCACATTCACAAAAAGAAAACAATGTGCTCCAAGAGACACCCATGGACATATACAGACTGAGCATTTTGCATTCATTTCCTGTTATCGCAAGAGCTGGAAGTTTACAATCAAGGTAATTTGATGCCAGGAAGCTATAGCTATACCTGCAGACATCCCAAGTTGCATTTATGTGTCCACACTGAAATATATGTGATGAAAGGGAATTGAACTTGCCCATCGTATGACTAGTCTGCCCACATACGTAAAAAAGAAAAAAAAAAGGTAAAGGACCCCTGGATGGTTAAGTCCAGTCAAAGGCGACTATGGGGTTGTGGTGCTCATCTCGCTTTCAGGCCGAGGGAGCAGGTGTTTGTCCACAGACAGCTTTCCAGGTCATGTGGCCAGCATGACTAAACCACTTCTGGTGCAATGGGACACCATGATGAGTGCCAGTGTGCATGAAACACCATTTACCTTCCTGCCACAGCAGTATCTATTTATCTACTTGCACTGGTGTACTTTCAAACTGCTAGCTTGGCAGAAGCTGGGACAGAGCAACGGGTATTCACCCCGTCGTGGGGACTTGAACTGCTGGCCTTCTGATTGGCAAGCCCAAGTGGCTCAGTGGTTTAGACCATAGTGCCACCCGCGTCCCTTTCTGTCCACATAGCAGTAAAGGAAAACTTTCAGAGCTATGTAGTGGGCACTGCAGTTATTGCTATCAGAAGTATTTTTGAAAGGAAAAGGAGGCATTCCATGCAAGGGTGAGAGTTTTCTCTGAGGCAGTTTCCCATGCTTCTAGTTACATGCTCCAAAGCAAAATTGGAAGAATGGATATGCCCCTCCAGTTCACAAAGCTAAGAACAGATAAAAGCCTCACATTTTATTTCTGTCCTGAGGCTTTTACCACATGATTACCATATGATTAAAACCAGTTTCAGTGCCCTCTTATTTAAAAAGTCAAAGCAAGATCCAAGTTGTCTGTACCCTAACAGCTAAGTAGGTTGTGTACAAGCTTTTAGCACTTCATTCCCTAAAGGTAGCTGCTAACTCCAAAACAAATAAGAGGTCAGCCACCAGTAACATAGCTAAGAAAAGCAAATTTTGGTTACGGCCTCCACCACCAAATTATATTAACAGAAGAGTTCTTGGTGTTTCTTTTTTTAATAATACTTGCTTATACATTTATTATATCAGATGAATACTGTAAGAATTATTTGCTGCATATGCCACTGGCTCCCAAACCCTTTTCCCTGTGGACAACTTAAAAATTGCTGAAGTCTTGGCAGATCATTTATTGATTTTTTTTTGCCTGTTGTAGCAATCGTGATGCACTGTGCTAGATGCTGGATGATTTTTAATTGCTTTTTTATTGCTTCATTTATTTCTTATCATGTATTTTATTGCATTACAGTTTGCATGCCATAATTTCAAATTGTAATGCAATAAAATACATAAAAAAGAAGCAATAAAATACAATTAAAAATAAATATGAGTGTTTGATGCAGACATGCTGTGGATCACCTGGATAAAGCTCATGGAGCACTAGGGTCCACAGACCACAGTTTGGCAATCTGCACATGTACAGTAAAACAAATCACTTTAAAAATAAAATCGGTGCACAAAAAGGAGATGATGTTTATGATGCTTATGCACTGTATTGTAAGATAACCAAGATATCACCAAAGTCTGCTAACATGATTCTGGGATGGAAGTGTGAGCCATCAACTGACCAGAAATACCAAGGAAGAATATATGGTCATAAAAAGCAGTAAAAAGTCACGGAGATATTTTTTCAAATCTTCAAATTCACAACACACGGTGTTGGAGTTATATTTCACAATTGCAAACTTTATATTGCTTAATTGTACAAAATATTTTATAACATATTAATTAAAACTTGTGCTTTTTTAAAAAAACAAAGTTTAGGGGTACTCTCATTTTCCTACACATATTGAAACACTGCCCCTCAATGAGGCCAAACTTAGATTCACAAAATGTTTAGGGGTATGCGTACCCCAGCGTCCCCCTAGGGAAAAAAGCACTGATTAAAACCATAGCCAAAAGACAAACATTCATGGAAGTTATTAGGTAAGAAAAAAAAACCTAAAATAGGCCTACTTCACTTAAGCACGTCAAATAAATAAATGTAAATCCAGAGTTATAACTTTCTCTTGACTCAGAATAAGAGGAACAGTACAGTAAATAATGATAAAGATCTATCAATCGGGCACCACAAACCAGATAGATAAATAAATGGAAAAGTAACACCAGTATTAGTAACACCAATATACAATGATAGTAAGAAGTCAGCGGCCACCTCATATAATTTCGTCCATGAAGCTAAGAATATCTAGGTGTACCTGAAAGGCAGACTGCCTCAACTCCATTCAAAATTCATTGGATTAAAAGCAAGATACCATGTTAAGAATGTTAACAGATACCATTTTTATCCTGCTTTCACTAGCTGCATGTTGTTACAGTAATTAATAAAGCAAAGCATTACACTTTCTTGGACTTCATTTTTCAAACTGATCCCACTGCCCAACATTTATGCTTGCTTCAGTACAAGACGAGGGGGTGTTGAAAGTCCATTTATTCAGAAGGGGCATGCAGACTCCCACTGACAGATGAATGAGCAAGGTGGTAGAAAATAAACCCAAAGTCCTGTTAAAACAGCAGAAAAGATCCAAACACATAATAGCAACTCATTCCACAGCAAACCCAAGAAATAATAATAAAAAAACTTTCCAGTTTTCAGCACTGTGTGGAAATTTTATGCAGATTTGTCACTTCATATTTGGTGTATTCTCTGTCCTTGATACCACTGTCCATTTTAATGATTAAAACGAATGCCAGCAAAATGAGAACACTAGGCAATTACAGAGACAAGAATTGCTTTATTTTTGGATGGACAGAGACTCCATATCTAAAGGTTAATCGCTTATTCTAAAGTGTCATTCCAGGAACAGACATTACCCTTATTTCTGAAATCTTCATACTGTAACTCAAAGGAAGAAAATCAAGGGTCAGCACTGCATTTGCAGAATGGCTTTTGTTCTAGTAGAGGTGTCTACTAATATAAGAGAAAGGGTGGGTCATTGTTGAAGATTTCTCATGCAGTCTCCCATTTTACCTTCCACACTGTTCTGGAGAGTCTATTGCACTCATTGTTGAAGGGATATCCAAAATATCTTAAGAAAACTGGAAAATATTTTTTTTTGCTGTTGTTGCATTTTGACATACAGTAAGAGACAACACTATTCATGCAGGGATGCATAACCACTGCCACTGATTGCTGCTTACCCCTTGAAGATCAGAGATGAGTAATGTAGTCTCAGTGGTACTTAGGCCCTGCCAGTGGCATCATGAGAAAAATATAATGGGATTAGTGTTGATGCAAAAGCTGCAGGGTGCTTAAAACAAAAAACCCAGCAGTAACCATGAAGCCTTGCAGGGTTTGTATGTGTTTTTAAAGCTGCAGTGAGTAATTTCCAGTTTAATTCTCAAGGAAACAATAGACTGTCATAGCCATCTGTCAGCTTTATTTCCTGTGAGGAAATAAAGTGAGGAAACCTAAACCACAGTAATTTATGTTTTACATGGTTATTATCTTCCTGTTTGCGAACAGGAATAAAAGTTTCTATCTAATAATATTTGGTTATTCTGCTGTAAAAAAATAAAAATAGAAAAAGGCTATGGTTTTGATAAGAGTTTTATACCACATTTGGAAATGATGGGGAAAGGAAGATTTCTTTACATTTTTATCATAATAAATTTCCTGTCGGTCACTAAAAGCTTTTGGAAATTTCTATAATCTAGCGGTCTCTTGAATACAATCAAATTTACTATGTAAATTAGAAATTTGCTGTATACCTCAAGAAGTGAGTAAATTTGGTTTGAAAAATGATCTAACATTTTATGTAATAACAAACAAATGCTTAGGACAAGATTTTCCAACAGTGATCTCAAAACATGAGTTTAAACTGGCAGTCGAGCAGGGTGTATAGTGGTGATGCATGAAGATATATAAAGACAAATGTTTGATGCGTTAGTTTCAAATACAGGTAGGGAATATGAAACAAGATGTGCAAATTTTTCTAGGTTAATTTCAGTCCAGTGCATATGAGTGCATGAGTAAGTTATAGTATTAGACAATAAAAGCCAGATGGTGATATTCATCCACAAATTAAACTGGATTCAAGTTTGTCACCAAGCATCTAGCACAAAAATTCAAAGAAGTGATCACCTTTGTATTTAAATTAGATAAAGATGTACAACAGAATATATTGGGCAGTAACTGTTGCAGCAAGCAAAGTGGATAAGGTATTTATTATGTGAAAGTATGGCAGCCAAGCAGAACTAATTTTAGGCTAACATTCATCACAATAAATATTACTCAAAATGCATACTCATAAAACATTTTGGTAATGGCTTATCCATAACTCATCTTGTATACTATGCATTGCATGTAAATTATTGTAAAGAAATCAGAATTTAAAATGCTGAAAAAACTCACTTGAAGTTGCAAATATCTGCCCTTTTATCATAAATATGTGTAGCCTCGATGCAGCTACTGAATTTACATTTGCTTTGCAACCAGAAGCCAAAAAATACAATTTTAGTATCAGATTTACACACAGGCTTTACCCAATAAAGCAAAAATACATTTGCCTTGAAATATAATTGCAAAAGTGAGCAGAATCATATTGCCCTCCCCATTCCTCTACAGTGTGTCTTGAACTTGCACCTCATTTTCCAGCTCTATGCCCTATGGCATTGGGCATTATTGCTGTCAATATGTGGCTATTATGGTTAAAAATAAACAGTACCCATGCACAGTTTATGGTACAAAGGGAAATAAACTTCTATGTGCAGGGATACATACACTGGCCTCTTCGTGCTTGTTCTATGGTGGTTCACACACTGGAAGATGCTGCAACATCATTATATCTGGCAGGTTTGTATTTTGTGAGAGAACAGAGATTGACTCCTCCTACATCTGGTTAACATGGGGACATCTCTGCAACCTCAACCTCAAATCCACACCATTGCCTCACTCCACTGCTTTGGACAATGGGGTGTGGCGGTTGCTGTTACTCTATTTTGGAGCAGAGTGTTTTTCTGGGATGGTGAGTCTAGAATATGGCAGATGTTGTACCAGTGTAGTGAAAGCACAGCTCTTTTCCTGGTGTATGGGAATAAAGGATTGTTCTTTCCACATAGTACCAGTATATGCCCTCAAATACTACCACGTGTTTAAACTCATTAAACTTATGATAGGTATGCGATTCGCAACCTGAACAATTTCACTAAAGTAATGAAGAGAATATATATTTACAAGAGCAAGTACATACAGTATCCAAAGTATGCAACAAGTGGGCTACCAATATCAAATCAAGACTTTCTAATACAGTGGTACCTCGCAAGACAAATGCCTCGCAAGACGAAAAACGCGCAAGACGAAAGAGTTTTCCGTTTTTTGAGTCGTTCCGCAAGACGAATTTCCCTATGGGCTTGCTTCGCAAGACGAAACGTCTTGCGAGTTCTTGCAAGTTTGTTTCCTTTTTCTTAAAGCTGCTAAGCCGCTAAGCCGTTAATAGCCGCTAAGCCGCTGAACCGCTAATAGCCGCTAAGCCGCTAATAGCCGTGCTTCACAAGACGAAAAAACCGCAAGACGAAGAGACTCGCGGAACGGATTAATTTCGTCTTGCGAGGCACCACTGTAATCAGCCTAAAGTAATAAATAAATAAATAAATACAGTGCTAAATATATATAAAATAAATACAGTTTAAGTTGGGTTGTTAAAAAAACACTTTACATTAAAATATAGGAAGCTGCCTTGAACTAGGTTAGACTATTTGTCCAGCTATGCAAAGAAATGGCTAGCATTAACTATGATGAGAACTGTGAATTAATACTTTTATTATTATATCACATGGGAATACAAACACAAGGCATAGATGGCTTTCTCATATCAAAATCACATAACATTATTTGATTTCATGTAGCATTCATCAGCTTAATCATCTAACCAATTCACACATGTAACTAGGCTTCTATATGCAGTGTCCTAGATTAGGGGGCACTTGCACAAATCTGCTGTGCAATGGAATTTAGGGTGGACAAACTTTCCTGGCTCCATTTTGCTTTTCTTCTGTAGACTGGCAAGGCCTTGCATTCCACTCTTTTTGTCTTCCGCTTTCCCCTGAGAATTCTATAATTGATTCCTTAGAAGCCAATTTCTAAATATTAAGGTGTATGCCTTCCCTGAGAGATTAATGGCAATCTAATGAGGTTTTCACTTACCCACAGCATTACTTCCCTTTCAGTATCAAAAATCACATTTTATAAAACGAACTGTGCCCACAGTTAAACCTTACCTCAGAGTTGCAAGGCAGTTCTGAATCTGTGTTTGATAAATTTTCAAATAAAGGTCCATTACTTTCTTCACCTAAAGAATACAGGAATAAAATTCATATTTACCTCAAATGTATGCTTCCCTAAAAAAATAAGTTAAAAAAAATATTTAGAGCCCAATCTTATATATGTTTACTCAGAGCTAAGGCTTTCTGAGTTTAATGAGGCTTACTCTTTCTGTTCACATGTACAAACCAATAGGTGCCCTTGGCAGTCACATAACAACACAGACAATTCTGGCAGTGTATCCATGCTTGCAATTCTGGGATACTGATTTCATATTTTAGTAGCTACATCCTGAGAGGCCATTATCACCCACAATAAGTAGTGTATCATGTACAGCAAAGGGAGGACAAGCGTGTTTGCATCATAGGAAGCTGCCTTCTACTGAGTTATTGGTCAGCTAGCTGATTTGTGATGGCTCTCCACCCCTGCCTGGAGATGTCAGGGACCTTTCTGCTAAAGTTACAGCCCTTCCTCACATCTGCGCAAACATACTGGATTGAGGCAAAAGTTAGGACAAAGGTAGGAGAGGGGGGTGGGAGAGGGGGCAGGTGGGTGAGGAAGGGCTTGGCCTCCTCCATCCCTTCAAGATGCAGGGGTGGCTCAGCCCCATCCCAAAAGACATTGGGCACTGCAGGCACCTCAGCCCTATAAAGTTGGCACCTATGTGTACCAGCAACTCTGTTCAACACTCCACATAATCCACGAAGGTTTATGCCATAATAAATGGGTCAGTCTTCGAGGTGCCACAATATTTTTTTTTGCTGTTTTTGCTGCAACAGACTAACATGTCAACCATCTCTAAATACATTGTTGTGCTTGTTCTGTAACCATTTCCTGAAAATGCAACTGGCCTTTCATTGTTAAAGAATCAATGAAGAATACTTTTTTGTGCTTCTCCAAGCAATGGGATCTTGACTTTTGTGCACTGAAAGAAGTATGAACCTTCAAGCAAAGATTATCCTGTATTTTGGCCACACTTTTACCCTACATAGAGTTTCTACCTCTGAATCACTACATGAAGAAAAGCCACAGAACAACATGCATCCTAATAACTAAGAGCAATGCAGGATTTCACATGAAGAACTTTCTTGTAAATGGGCTTTTCTCTGTTCACAATTTGTCCTGAGCTCAATAGGAGCTGTTTATTTTACCTGCAAGCATACAATGTCTAACAAATGGTTTTTAATGGTGCCAGCTGATGCCCTGATATCAGATTATATAATTTACATGAGGTAAATAATCTTTCAAAAGTGATAATATACATGAGAATATTTTACAACCTTATACCTTGCTGCTGTTCATTTAACTGCTTGCCAGTGAGAAAGAAAACAATTGAAACATCTATGTCTGGTATTCAATGAACTTCTTCCATACCAGTATAAAACACTGACCACAATTTACCTATTTCATATGGTCATGAAAGCTTTAAAATATGCATCAAGACCCCCACCTACTAGGAGTTTCCTGCTCAGTTTAACGAAGAAATTCTATTTCCACTATAATCAATGGAGAAACTCAGACCTGTTCTTTGGAACTTCCTCCTTTTGCAAAACTGGTTGTTTTCCATGGCTTCAAAATTTCCATAAATTTTACATAAAGAAGAACTTTATGTGCACAGTGGAGAGTCCAAACAGCTTTGGATCATAGACCATTCATTTATGAGCCCAAATTATTTCACCATAATCCACCCCCCAAGTGTGCTTAGAATGGCAGCTTTGAATTTTTTTATTCCACTATGCTGAGCTTGTATTCATGAATCTAGTAGTATATGTAAATTGAACGTTGTATATTGAACATGCAATGTTATTTGCATACCTTGTTGAGTCATTGTGTAAAGTGCCTTTGAAGTACCATCACATGGAACTGATTCTAATTCTCACATGCAACCTACACTTGATGCTTTTGTCACCAACTACCAAATATGCATGTGTGAACTCATGCTTAGGCTTTTGTCTTAAGCCCATTTATATGGAAGGCAATTCTGTGAAGTCAGTCTGTGAAACACTAAAAAAAATATTCAATTTGGCTAAAGAAGAAACTTAATATCTTCTTGACTTACAACTACATCTCATAAGATAGAAAGGACGGGAAAACTCAATTAAATTTCCTTTGAAATGTGTCTGAAACATATTGAGGTACATACACTAACCAGCAAGCACTCTCTCTAGCACATACTCACTTTATTTAATAAACTTTACATTTCACTTGGCTATAGTGAAACCGCTATGTGGTTTACAAGAAATATTGTAATTATCAACAAAAACAGTTTATATTAAACATGTCAACATGTCTGGATAGGCTTGCCTGAACAAAAATGTTTTAAGCAGGCACTGAAACGTGTACAGCAAAGGTGCCTATGCAATGTCAAAACGAAAGAAACAGACATAGCACAAAGGAATTGAGTTTCCATTGTGCAATATCTGTTGCAGAACAAATCCTTAAAGAAATGATTTGTGTTCCTAAAGCAGAATGAAATCTACTTTGTGGCAAAGGAATTAAAACTGCCTGGAGAGAACACATAATAAATCTGATTCAAACCAGCTCTACCAAGAGACTTGTATCATTCTGTTGCTCTGAACATGTTGTTCTGTACCTACAGACCTCCCTGCCTTTGAGTGTAATGAACACTCTAAACTGGACGAATCTGAGTACAGTGGTACCTTGGTTATCAAATGGCTTGGCTCCTGAACAAATCAGCTCGCGAACCCTGCAAACCTTGAAGTGAGTGTTCCGGTTTGCAAACGTTTTTTGGAAGCCAAATGTCTTGATGCGACTTCTGCAGCTTCCAATTGAGTGAAGCACTCAAACTTGTTTGCTGAGCCACATTTGAACCCAACTTTGGTTTGGTTTGTACTTTGGTTCCCCTTGTTAGTGACAAAGACTTGCATAATTAAAGTCTTTCCTCAGGCCAAAACATGAGGTGAGAGGCTTTCAAATAGATCATCCCAGCAGAAGTTCTGTCATGTGGATATGGTTTAAGTGCCCTCTGTTTCCCCAATTTCTGATTTAGTCACTGTATCTCTTTGCTTGATATTTGTTCCTGTTCCTCATTTGGTTTTCAACATCCTGATTCAGAGCAAATCTCTTAATATCCTCTCCTAGTTCAACATACTGTGTGGAATCTTGTGCACACAGAAGCACTGCTGAAGCAACAGAAGTATCCACTAATGCAAGAAGAGGGGAGGTGATTTTTGCTGATGCCTCTTCTTCTGCACAATTTAAATTTTTGTGTGTTTCAAAATTCTTGATATATGCAAGCGACTTTAAAATAAACAAAATGGTGGTATATAACACCAGCGAAATTAGCTAAAATGTATAAAACAGTTAATAAATGCTAGAAATGTAAAGAAAAAGGGGGTACCTTTTACCATATGTGGTGAGAATGCAAGAAAGTGAAGGACTTCTAGGAAATGATTTATAATGAGATTAAAAAATGCTGAAATACACTTGTTAAAAAACCAGAAGCCCTTCTGTTGGGTATGGTGGATACAGAAATTCTTAAGAATGATAAAAAAAATGTTTTTATGTGATAACTGCAGCAAGGATACTATTAGCCCAAAGACAGAAACAAGAAGAAATACCAACTAAAGAAGAGTAGCAAGAGAGATGGCGAGACTAACAGGGGAAATTCAGGACCAGACCTTCCTAAAGGAATGGAATAAGTTTTTGATATATTTGGAAAGCAATTGTAATCAATTGACATCGCTTGTAGGGTTAAAAGAAGTTTTGTAAGGAGTGATTTATAAATTATTGTGAAAAGAATTAAGAATAGATGTATTGGAAATTTGAGTTTATAGCAATAATTATAGTAACAAATTGCATAATTAGAAAGGCTTTAGAAAACCATCAGTCGAGGTTGAAGGAAGTCTTAGGCTGTGATAGCCAAAAACTTTGAAATGATGTTTAAAAGGATGTTATGCTGTGTAAAAACCAATAAAAAAATTAAACAAAACAAAATAAAATAAACAAAATGAATTTGAAAATTCTATCTGAGATAATCTTGGGGACCAAGCGGGATAAAAATGAGATAATGAGTTACTGTATCTAATGCAATACAGTTTTGAAACTTTCAAAAGTGTAAATCCATAGATCCTTGTAGCAAATGTTTAATCTTTCACTCATATTACAGTTTCGGGTTACACTCAAAATAAAGTAAGAGCTGGCTGCTGGCTTTACTGTGGCCTTGCAAAGGTCTTTTTCTTCTTCTAAGTATCCATTTTCAGTTTGTAATTGTCAGCACAATACATGTCAGGCTTGCTCCAAAGATGCTAAGTCTGGTCTTTCACATATCCTAACTTATAGTTAAGAAGAAGTCTTTGGATAGCAAACCACATTTCACTGTGTAATTTCAAAGTAAAGCTATGGAAAAATTAGAGGCCCAAAGAAGTTAAATTTAGCAGAGCTGCTTTTTAGCATGTGCCCCACCAAGCATTTTCATGCCACAGGGGCATTTGCCATCTCGCCACATTCTTGGTCGTTCTAAAAATCCCTAGGTATCACAAGAATCCTGTTGAGAGAAGCTATATCATCACTTGGAATGTCAAGCTATAAAACTGGACCACACCTAAAGTATTGTGGCTTCTGGAGAGTGTATTCTCTGCAACTATTTTATCAGCAATAGATAAGAAGAAAATACTGACCCCATCAAGAATTTCAGATAACAAAATAAGCATGTGATTTCTTTAAATATCATGCTTCTTTGTGCTCATGAGGTGAAAAGGGGTGGGGAGAGGTGATATTCACAGATTCCCACTTTTCTATGTACTGCATTTCTTTGCACAACCTACCACTTTGTTGCAAAGGTCCATCACACTTCTTTAGCAGATTGGCTGGGTACATAGGGCTCCAGAGGGAAAAAGAATTACCAAAAACCATTCCTCCTCTTTACACTAATGGAAGTATCCATTAGTGATGCGGGTGGCACTGTGGGTTAAACCACAGAGACTAGGACTTGCCGATCAGAAGGTCAGCAGTTCGAATCCCCACGACGGGGTGAGCTCCCATTGCTTGGTCCCTGCTCCTGCCAACCTAGCAGCTCGAAAGCACAAAGTGCAAGTAGATAAATAGGTACCGCTCCAGCGGGAAGGTAAACGGTGTTTCCGTGCACTGCTCTGGTTCACCAGAAGCAGCTTAGTCATGCTGGCCACATGACCCAGAAGCTGTCTGCGGACAAACGCCGGCTCCCTCGGCCAATAAAGCGAGATGAGCGCCGCAACCCCAGAGTCGCCCACGACTGGACCTAATGGTCAGGGGTCCCTTTACCTTTAAGTATCCATTGGATCAAAAAGCTTTTTGCAAGTGGAGTGATACAATCCATAAAATGGCAACCTGAGACTAGTGGGAATTAGTTTATTCAACTGTATCTGTTTTCAGCCAGTAACTCTAAATATGTACAAGAAAGCCAAAAAAGCTAGTATTTCAAAGGCTGCAAAGTGTAAAAATATACACAAATTCCAGACCAGACAGCCAGACTGTCCCTTTCATATTTCAGTGAAAGTTTAAGTCCTCAAAGGGTAAAGGAAGGTTCAATCCAGTATTTATTGTAGTAGCATCTCTTGCAACTATGTCTTCACCACCTTGCATTAGTTACTTTAATTATTATAGATCGCAAATATTTCATATACAGTAAAAAAGTAATACTGAATTGTTTATTATTTTAAGTGTGCTTTACAGCCTTGACCTTGTTTCCCCTTATAGCAACTCTGCAGCATGCACCACTTCTAGCAAAATATTGATTGAAAATATAAAAGCACTTTAATTCCTTGCCATTTGCAAGTGAATTGTGAGAGCAGGTCTTGCTATAGTTTCCAAGATCATGAATGACATCAGTTTGTAAAATAATGGCTAGCATTCTATGATATAAACCAATTCAAATCTCCCCTCTACTATAAATTCACTAGCAGGCCTTGCACAAGGTTTTATCTCTCAAATTCAGTCCCTAATCACAAATATGGTTACAGTATTTCTGACCTAAACTACAGGATAGTTGTAAAAGTTAGTGAGATAATGTATATGAAGTGCTATGATTATGCTGAAGTAGTGTATAATGACAATTGTATTGTTGAATACTGTGTACAGTAGGGTATACTTACAAATGTTAAATACGTCTGGTGTTGACATCTATTGTCATCAGAGTGATATGTTCTTCATATACAGCCTATGCCTAAGTGACAAACGTATTTAAACAATGCCCGTCACAATGTTTAAGCAGCTGTTATAGTATCAATGAAAGTGGAACAGCCAAAAAAAAAAATGACAAATGGCCTCTGTCTTTTCAAACTCCACAGTTAATATTCTTGTTTCAAAACTGAGAGTTTGTTTTTGTTTTTATGTTCTGTAACAAATGATGACAAAACAGGGTAGGAATAGTCCCTTCTTTTGGGACAATTTAAAAGCCGTGTGCAATAGCTAATCAGATCCCTAACTGGGTCATTCCTTCATCTTGGTCACTTGATAGGGAAGTTGTTAACTGTTTCTTTATTTGACATCTTCAACATGTACATGTGGAGATTTGTGGCTGTGAGCTAGAGACATCATATGCATAAAAAAACAAGGTCATCCTTGTTTAGTCATCATCCCAAGAGAACGTTAATTATTTCACGAGAGATGCTCAACAAACTGAAAATACATTTTCCTAAGTACTGGTCTGGGAATACACATACTATCCTATCTCTCAGTGTTGTTAGGAGGAGTATTGAGGGGTTAGCTACACGTTACAGGCAAACAATCCTGACACCCTAACACCCTTGAGAACTCTCTTCGTCTAATCCAGTGTTTCCCAAACGTTTTTGGGCAACGGCACACCTGTTTACCGGAAAAAAATCTCGCGGCACACCACCATTAAAGCCCCGCCCCGTGACGTCAGCGCGCAGCGTCACGCCGGGAGGGACGCACAAAAGTGAACGTTTTTTCCCTTCCCCTTGCCGGGGTGGGAGGAGGCAGCAGAGCGAGGGACTGAGGGACGGTGGCAGCTGAGGCGGCGGCGGCTGTTGTGGGGGTGGCGGCGATAGCGGGCGGAGGAGGAGCCGTCGCCGGGAGTTGCTGCTGCTGCTGCTGCTGCCCGGACATGCCGGCCTCCTCCTCCTCCGCTGTCTCGCGCTCCTCCCTTTTGCGCGCGCTGCCCCGCCGCTCGGCACCACCACCGCGGAGCCGCCCCCGGCTCGACGCGGATACTCGCCGCCGCCGCCTCTCGCCGCCCGACTCGCCCGCCTCCCTCCCACGGCACACCAGCCGGTGTCTCACGGCACACTAGTGTGCCGCGGAACACCGGTTGGGAAACACTGGTCTAATCAGACCCGGCTCCAGATTTTTTCAGTGATTGAGATATGAATACCATATGAATATGTTGCTCCAAGGAGAGCTGTAAAATGACTTCAAGTCATGAGGAGGGACTGACCTGCTCCGCATTATTTTAATAAAGGCTTTAAAAACTTTAGCTTTTGATTCCATGCTATCCCAAGGGATTTTGATGATTTTTTACCCGTTTGTTAAGTTTATAGTGGTACAGTCAAACCTTGGTTGTTGAACAGTTCCATTTTTGAACATTTCGGCTCCTGAATGCTGAAAACCCGGAAGTAAATGCTCTGGTTTTCCGAACATTTTTCAGAAGCCAAACGTCCAACACGACTTCCGCTTGAGTGCAATAAGCTCTTGCAACCAATCAGAAGCCATGCCTTGGCTGTCGAACATTTCGGAAGCCGCATTACATTCAACAAGTGAGGTTTGACTGTATGTTTATTGTTGATTTTTGGATTAGAATTTTATTCTTTACATTATAGCTGATTTGAACATTTTTTAAAAATATGGTTAAAGTATTGGTCTAGGACTGGGGGGACCAAGGTTCAAACACACACACACAGCCATGGCCCTTTCTTAAAAAAGAAAAGAAAAAACTAGAGAAGTAATTGGAATGCATCTTACTCTTTTCTGCTTGCCATTTCTCTATTCCAAATACAGTGGTACCTTGGGTTAAGAACTTAATTCATTCCGGAGGTCCGTTCTTAACCTGAAACTGTTCTTAACCTGAAGCACCACTTTAGCTAATGGGGCCTCCCCACTGCTGCTCCTGAGTGATTTCTGTTCTCATCCTGAAGCAAATTTTTTAACCAGAGGTACTATTTCTGGGTTAGCAGAGTCTGTAACCTGAAGCGTCTGTAACCCAAGGTACCACTGTAGTAAACAACAGTTTCCCCCATTAAAACAAGCTATTTCTGAGGTAGAAGGAAAGCATCCATCAATGCTTCCTTTCTGCCCCTACATATGGCTACAGCGCTGTTATATGCATTAGTATATAAATAACAGCCCCAGAGATACTATCAGTGCTTCCAGATGTGGACAATCAGCAGCACCCAATCATTCCTGGTCTACTTAAAGCTGCAAATGAAATAGCAACTCTGTTTCCAGACTTATGGAATCCAAGAAATATTCTGCATCCATGTGGGTAGTTCCCCTTTCCCCAGTCCCAAATTTCCGGGAATGTTGCATGGACCACAGTGCAGGTGAAAAGTCAAATGCTCCCGCCCCATTTGCTGCACTCGCAATAAGTATATGCCTTCTGCTGCAATTTGGGGCTGGGTAAAAGAAATAGATATGAAGGCAATATTATTTGGAAAGGGGATGGTGAAAATGATAGAAATGATTGTTAGAAAAGAGACGAAGCATATGAAAGGAAATGGCTACAGCAAGCTACGAAAGACCGCAGCTGGCTCCAACAGTTGCACCATAAACCATCTATCCCTAGGGAAATTCAATACAGTGTTAAAGGAGGCATAATTTCTGAACATGGGGGGGGAGGGAAGGAAGCTAAGCAGGGGAAATATAGGAGCAGGGCATTTTGTTGACAATACCAAGCTAATGCTCTGTAAAAATGAATGAAAACAGTTGACTATTTCACAGTAAAAGCCCAGTGTGGAAACAGATTATATGTTGAACACTCTGAACTTGTACAAAAATAAAATCTATAAAACATTAGTAATTACGGCTATGGCTTATGCCTACCTTCCATTGCCTCCTGTCCCCCTCTGCACTCCTAGCCTGCTCTCTCTCTCCTGCATGCATGTCAGCTGATCAGTGAAAATTTGAAGCCTTTGAAGCTGAGGCCACACCCTCCTCTTTACAGGCCACTTTCAGAGAGTCAGGCTGATTCTATTCCCCCCTCCCACGGCCATTTTATTTTTCAATGACTCAGTGTTCCATGGCTATTGGGAATGCTCTGTCCTCACTGGGTTTGGGAGGGAGGAGGAGTTTCTCCTTATGGTCTATCTATAGCTATATGGAGGCGGGGAGGGGAATTGTACTTCTGCATCTCTTTAGATTCCCCCAGGTATGCTTGTGAGATGAGAGTGCTTTTATTACTGCTTAAGGGCTGGAGCTCATCCATGAATTTTAAAAATATTGCTTCAATATTGCTCAACTAGAGCACAGCTAGAGCCTTCATAGCTCACAATATTATCATGGATAATTTCAAAACCTATATGGTGGTGCCAAAATAGGTATGTCATAATTGCAACTGAAATTGTAATTACTCTGGCTCATCTGCAAGAACATTAGTTTGATAAACAATAAACCAGAAATTTGGACTTCTGGATTACTGTGGAATGCCAGTGGATGATGAGCTGTTTTCTCCATGAATGGGGAGCTTGTCACGAGACCCTTGGGGGAAGCACGAAGGTGGCATGCACCCCCCCCAATTAAGCCCCATAAGACATAAGAGAATTAGTAATCGATTGGTTGCAATATCACCAACTTAATGAAGTGTTTAAGATGGATAAAAACAAAACCTCTCAGTTTGAAAGGGAACTGTTAGAAAATAAAACTAAGTTAATTTCTAAAATGTATAAACTTTTATTAGACTGGCAAACAAAAGATGAACAGGTCAAATCGATTATGATTCACTAGGCGAAGGATTTTGGTTATAATATTGAATTAGCAGCATGGGAGAGATTATGGACAATAGGATTAAAATTGACAGCCTGCTCAAAAGAAAACTATATGAAAATGATGTATGTATCGTTGGTACTTAACTCCTAGTAAATCAGCCAAAATGTATAAATCAAAGTCTAAAACATGCTGGAAATGTAAAGAGAAAGAGGGCACGTTTTATCACATGTGGTGGTCATGTAAGATGATAATAGACTTCTGGGAAATGATAAATAACGAATTGGAAAAAATGCTGAAAATAATGTTTTGTTAAAAAAACAACCCAGAAGCTCTTCTTTTAGGTATTTTAGGTCCAGATATCCTGAAGGACCAGACAAAATTATTCATACATGCAACCATGGCTGCATGGATGATGTTAGCTCAGAGATGGAAAGATGGCACAACTCTGACCAAGGAAGAGTGGTAGATAAAACTGATGAATTATTCTGAGATGGCAAAACACAGGAAGAATTAGAAACCAGGAAGAGACTGACTTTAATAAAGAATGGGGTAAGTTTATTATTTATTTTTAAAAATACTGTAAACAATTACACACATTGGTAGGATTGACAGAAAACTTGTAATAAAAATTCGAACTATGGAGTAATAAAGGATTTATAAAAATAGAGCTACGAAAGAGATGCAGAGGGGAAAATTATTATATGAAGATCCATGAAGATGGGGAGGTAAGTCAAAGAGGATTTTATGTTTGTAGGTTTTTTTTTATTCTGTTTGTAAAATTGAAAATGCAAAAAATAAAATTTTAAGCTGCTCAATAAAATGAAGAAGAAGAAACCAGAAACTTGAGAACCATATGAAGGAGACAAAACAAAACTAAGAGCTGACTGAGTGAGAGATTATTTGGACAAATGCATGTTTCCCAACTTGCATTTGGCAAGAAAACAATTATACAGATAAATATAAATAAGTGTTTGGGATGGTTACACTAGTAACCGGGTACACCGGGTTTGTGTCTCCACTCCTCCACATGCAGCTGCTGGGTGACCTTGGGCCAGTCACACTTCTTTGAAGTCTCTCAGCCCCACTCACCTCACAGAGTGTTTGTTGTGGGGGAGGAAGGGAAAGGAGAATGTTAGCCACTTTGAGACTCCTTAAAGGGAGTGAAAGGCGGGATATCAAATCCAAACTCTTCTTCTTCTTCTTTAGAACAAAATCACTCAGATTATTTGTCTGTCCTCACCATGTCCCTGCACTAGCTTTCAAAACACAGGCAAAGAGCACAACTACCAAGTTTTTGATCTAATATCTGCACTAATCCTAAAATCATCTGTACCATAAGGCTGAGATGTCCCTGACTCAGTTTCATTCACTGCAACTGAAAACCTTGCCCAAAAGGCTTAACAGTGAATGTGCAGTTCTACTTGATGTGAGTCAGCGCCACAGCAAGGCTATATTTGGTCAGAACTAGCAACAAAAGTTTCCCTCCCCTTTCCCTGTAGGAAGTTGCTACTTTAGAACTAATGATTTTACATCAACATTGTGTCCATGAACTAAAGACCTCATTCTCAAAGTTGTATGGGTAGGGTAAAACAGACTTCAATATATATAATGCCAGTGCCTTAAATATGTCCCCGTTTTCACAAAACTAATCCAGATGCAAATACATTTCCTTCAGACTAGAATACTGACAGACTGACTCAGTTCTAAAACTCAGTATTTTTCTACAGCAGAACAAACATGTATTTTGAATAACATGGAAGCAGTACTGTTTATTTGAAGGAATAGTAGTCAGTGGAAACTTGTCTGTTCCAGGTTCCTGTTTTCCCCCCCTTTTCATAATGTCCACTGGATGATGACATCATAATAATATATAGGGTTGGTTGACATGGTACCAAATTGGAAATTTCATGTGCCAAATCCACATCAAAGAACAGGCATTGAGAGACCTTACCCCCTTTGTGCTATTGTTGGACTCTCCCCAAAATGACAGAACAGGGTTGAGTGTGTCTAGACTGTACAGCATGCTAATCTTAATAGATACAGATATAGCTGATGGTCTAAGGCAGATGTGGGAAGCTGACAAATTACTATCAGTAGAGATGACTGGACCTCAACATGGGGGAAATTTGTTTTGAAATCTGCCTTGGCCTCAACAGAAGAGGTAGCACTTAAAACACTGTAAAAATGCCATCTCACACCTATACATTTGGCTCATATTACTTCCTGACATTGACCAAGCTGCTGGAGAGGCTGCAGAGCATTATGCTTGAATCAACATATTATGGGGTGTGTGGAGGGGGTGTGAGAATGGTTTAATTCTGTGAGGAAGTATTTGTTGAAATAAAAGCAGTTATTGGACAAAACACCTTGAAATGTCCAGAGCTAACCCTGCTCAATTTTTTGTTATGGGAGACAACATTAACTTACATTTCAAACCCCTAACAAGTCATCTTTTACTAGCAGCCAGGCTGATAATAAAAAGATACTGGAAAAAATCAGAGGGTGCTTCTTTGACAAACTGGTACAATAAAGTACGATAAAAAGCACTAATGGAAAAAGTGACTAATAAAATAAAAATGTTACAAGGTTCAAAGCATAAAGATTCTTTTGCAACTGATTGGTACAAATTTATTATGTATACAGCTAAAAATGAAAACAGAGGACGCCCTTCATGTTATAAGACTTTTTGGTTAGAAGAGCTGTATGGTGCCTTTGATGCAAATAAATGGGACAGGAAGTGATAGCAACACGCAGTGTTACAAACTCAGATATATAAGCTAGGTGCCAAGTGGCTCCTTAAACCAAGGTTACAGTCACGAAAATGGAATGTCTAATTGCCATTTTTGGGTAAAAGAGCTCTAAAATATTATTTTTCAAATGATGGATTGACTATGAGGCTAGTTAAGAACTTTGAGAACTTAAAGAAGAAAAGTCACTTGATCCAGGTCCAGTCCACGAATATATTGGCCTTTTCCGACCACCTTTTTTTTTCCTTAAAGGTGACTGAACCTGTGTAGGCTGCACAGAAAAAGCATTTTGGTTCCAGAAATTCATTCCAATTTGTGCATTTGAAATATAGCTGATAGAATTCTACAGGATGGGATATTATTATGTGAAAACAAGCCAGATCCAATGATCCTCAGGCATGCAGCTCCCGATGGTGGAGATGTCAGGCACCATCCTGGTACCCAGGCATCTTCACTTGGTTGCAAGTGGTCAAAAACCAGGTGCAAAGTGAGCCTGGCATCTGGCTAATTTCAAACACTGCTTTCACAATCCAGAACCATGAGACCTATTTTGTGATTGTTTATCCTGGCCCTTCAATGGTCTCTGCTTGGAATATGACTTCTGTAGAACTTTTATAGCCGCATTTCTGGGCCTTGAAGGAATCAGAAAGCTATTGAAGTATAGACATATCTCCTAGCCTTAAAGGGATATAAGAAGCAGGTAAAACAGCATTCCAGGGCATCTTTGGAGGCAAGGAAAGAGGCAGTGGATGAATAAGTTAGGGAAGGGGGTGACTTTGGACCTAGGAAGTCGACAGTAGAATGAAAGCTAGAAGTAGGGGAAGAGTAGATAGGGAGTAGAGGCATCATTTGCTCACTTTGCGGAAAACCTCCTTGAGGCCCTTATTACTTTGCTCTTTTCAATTGCTTTCAGGCTCATACTATATCAGTTTTTAAGGTATGTGGTTGAGGTCTGCCTTTCCAAGCTTCTCCTGGAAATTAGCATAGTCAACTGAAGTGTTCCACTAGCACAAAGACACATGACTGGGAATTTGAATCCCTTTGCCTTCTCCTCTCCCCATGCATCCTGTGCGTGCCCCATAAATCTGTTCTAGAAGATTGTGGGAGCCCCCAGAAAAAAATAGGGGTTGCACAGGGAGCGAATAAGCTCCATTGCACAACTAAAAGTCATTGCTCTAGTGAAACTGTTTAATTGAATACCACTCATGGTCTCAGTTTCCACAAGAGTGCCTTGTCTGCTTCATTCTTTCACTACCTAACAGAGGGGAATTTATACTTCTGTGCAGTGCATGACTGAGAGAACACACCTGCATGTAAGTGATTATGTGTATGTGCAAGTGTTGTGTGTAAGTGTACACAACAGAAAAATCACACATGAAGTATGCTGGCTATTACAAAAGACAGGATGTCAGACCTGCTAGAACTCTGACTTCAGTTTTATTCAAAGATGACACCTATCCCAAACACAGTCTGGGATGCTATGGAATGCTTTAAAAAACTTTCAAGTCAAAGGCCACTGAGACAGAAAGTTCAGTGTGTTGGTGGTTGGAATGGAACCAGTGAACATCAGTGCATTTCTAGCTTGCATTATACTTTAATAATGGGTTCCTTTAATGATTAAGTAATGATGGGGAAAAGATGCTAGGGAAAAATGGATGCAATGGATTTTTTCCTGGCTTAGTAACTGCTTTCGGAATGGCATCAACTATGCACTTTGTAAATATTCACTTTAGCTTAGTCATAGCAATAACTTCATCTCAGACACTTACGAGAAAAATACTCCAACTTGGAAGTCATTATGAAAGTGCTTAGTAAGTCTATTTTAGGCAGTATTTAATTTACAAAATAATGTTTTCCAGCATGATCATAACACCACACTCTGACCTTCACATTATGTTGGTTCACTTGATCCATCTTATAAAATGGAATGAAAACTAAGTATCTTGAAAGAAGGGATGATGCGTTCCCTCCCCCAACCCTAGATTTTACTGTCATTTTTTAAGTTGACTAGTAGTATACACATACACACACCAGAACTTCACACATACAAAAATACATTATTCACTTCTCTACTGCTATGACCCGGTTGCCATAGCTACCACCAAACAACAACAAAACAACACGGCTTTCCACTTCCACACTCAGGTTTTTCTCCTTCCTCACCCCAGCCAATTTCGTTATTTCCATCTTTTAGCCTAGCCTACAGAATGACCTGCCAGGCATACTATCCTATTCTCTTCTTTGTCACCACTCTGGGGTAACGAAGATGGTACCTGCAGCAGCATTGTTCTTTGTTGCTTTGCTGAATGATGCCACCCTCCATTGTCACTGCAACACAGCCAGGCAAGCATATGAGGACTGGGGGAGGCTGAAGCCAAGGAAGGAACAGGTGGCAGCAACCAGTCCAGAGCTCAACAGCAAAGCACTAAAGAAGTACCTGCAGGAGGTGCTATTATTTTCATTTCCCTCCTGAAGCCACCAGAGTTGTTTGGGGAGGAGGCAAAGGTGCCCTCTAGCCTTGGGAAGGACCTGCATCCATTCCCCAGTGCCATGTCTAGCTTAGCTATAGTATCCATTCCATTTCACCTTGAGGTGAAAGTCCTGAAAGTATCAGCTCAAAGGCAGTGACATAATTTCCAATTTGCATATAATGGAGGCAAGAACTACCAGGCAAATAATCATAGCATCTGGTAGAGTGGAGCTGAGCTTCCTCTCCAATGCTGGCATCACTGCAGCTTACCGGGGCAGGGCTGGGTGGTATCAAGGTTGGGCTGTGACCAGTGGCGTAGCGTGGGTTCTCAGCACCCGGGGCAAGGCAAGTAATTTGCGCCCCCTAACCCGTGGATTTTAGCACTCGAGTCTCTTCCGCGCGCCCCCCAGATGTTGTGCCAGGTGCAGCAGGCCCCCCTACACCCCCCACGCTACGCCACTGCTCCCACCACAAGTCTTCAGGACAGCCATCCGAAGGCTGGCGCGGGGAGAAGGTCTCTCCGCCCCACCGCCAGGCTTCGGAGCAGCCTTCCGAAGGCTGGTGCGGGGAGAAGGTCTCTCCGCCCCACCGCCAGGCTTCGGAGCATCCTTCCGAAGGCTGGCGCGGGGAGAAGGTCTCTCCACCCCACTGCCAGGCTTCGGAGCAGCCTTCCGAAGCCTGGTGGTGGGAGGAGGTCTCTCCGCCCCACCGCCAGGCTTCGGAGCAGCCTTCCGAAGGCTGGCGGCGGGAGGAGGTCTCTCCGCCCCACCGCCAGCCTTCGGAGGAGGTCCGAGGACAGTGGGGTTCCTGCTTCCTCGAGGAGGGCTGGCCAAACGCGCGCCCCCAAATGTTGCGCCCGGTGCGGCCGGCACCCCTGGCACCCCCCACGCTACGCAACTGGCTGTGACAGACTCCATCAGTGGCCACAAACACCCAATGTCATCACTATCCTGCCCTGTCCATCCAAGCACTGGTGTCAGGAGGGTGTCTCCAAGCTATACCACACCAGTCACTACTGGGAGTAGTTTTACAGCATGTAGAAGGCGAGTGACATCCAGACCCCTACTTTCTAACTTGTGTTTAAAACTTTTGTAGTAAAAAGGCCCAAAGCTTAGTATCGTTGAAAGACAGTTTGCTCATATGTCCTCTATTGTTGCACCACTGGGAAACCAACTCCTGCCTTCATCTATAGCTTCGTAATGAAGCAGGTTTCTTTCTCATGCTGGGTCAACCATGTCAAAGGTGCTTTTAGGGTCATGTATGAAAATGTTTTTTGCCTCTATTTCTTCTCCTTTACAGGTCTACTTTTCACAGGTTATGTGCTGTGTTTAACAAAGGTGGCCTTGTGAGAACCAAATCATGTTTTGAAGAGGCTCTCAGTTTCACAGAGCTGAGCCGTTTCTTTTAAATTACAATGCAATGCTCAAAACGCTGCAGGAAAATAAGTTCATTTGCAAAGCTAGCAAATAGTATAATCCACATTAGGGCAATACCTGTGTTAGGCTAACCCAAATACCAAAACCAGTGTGCAAACATTCAACTCAAGCTTTCAACTCAAAAGCTTGCACACTATTTTGGGATATTTTGGCTGGCTTGCTCAAAGTATTGCCTTAAGATAAGCTGTTATTTTTTCCTTATGGGCCACCTTTATTTTATTTTTGTTTAGAACAGAGATCACCAAACTAGGTGGCCCTAAGGTATTTTTGCAAAATCACTAGTTCTTGCATTTTGCAGGGGGAGATATTTTATTTTATTTTTGCAATGGTAGGCACTTCCTTCACTCATGAAGGGCCTTTTCTGAATGTGTGTGTGAGGGTTCTCAGCTATGCTCTCTGTGTGACTGAGAGACATACACTTGGGCAGACAGAGTGAGAAATGTGTGAGAGAGAGATAGAGAGTTATGCATGTGTGTCTGTGGTCTATCTGTATGTGCTGTGTGTGTGGCCAGCTTGTATATTTTTCCTGGTACAGGGGCATGCTCCCTGTTCTTAGCGTGAGTGTGTTCAGTGGGTGGGTGTGATATGCACAATCAGGGCCAGTAGGACATATATAACTGCCCACAGCAAGAATGGAGGGAAGGGAGCAGCTATTATTTTGTGTTATGCCATGCTCCCTATGGCAGCCACTTTAAGAATGGCACCCATAAAGGTAAAGGTAAAGGGACCCCTGACCATTAGGTCCAGTCGTGACCGACTCTGGGGTTGCGACGTTCATCTTGCTTTATTTGCCGAGGGAGCCAGTGTACAGCTTCTGGGTCATGTAGCCAGCATGACTAAGCCGCTTCTGGAGAACCAGACCAGCGCATGGAAATGAATGGCACCCACAGAACTTTGAAATGTGTCTGCTGGTCCAAAAAGGTTGGCAGCTTCTGGTGTAATAATAACAGCTTTCAGAAAATGATATGAAGGCCTTGGCATGGTCTGGTCTGGACGTTCCACCTTTTTTTTTTTAAGAAGGGGAAAGTTCAATAATGGCCATCAGCTTTAGTTTCATTATCTCTGATGCAGCCTGGTGAATTGGCAGTTGGAACAGTCTTGGGAGCCCCATGATCTCAACAAGGCCTCACTCTCTCACCTTTCCCCAACGGTGCCAGATGCAAAACACCGCACCTTCCCATGTTTCTGGTCAAAGCTTTGGGTGACATAGGCGTATAATGCGGCCGTCCTACGATCTGCTGAAGGAAGGACCCTCCCGTAGAAATCAACTGGCGACAGAGCCCTTCGGTTTGGTTCAACCCCTGGGAACGGCTTGAAGAGGCCTCTGGAGCCGGAGTGGACTGTGGAGCCGCTTCCCTCTGAGGAAAGGCGGGAGCCGCCCTCCCTCCTTGCACGGCCGCCTGGGAATTCCGCTAGCCTCGCTCCTTCTCGCCCACCCGAGGCGCGCCTTTTTCTCCGGGCTCACCCTTCCTCCCCACACCGCAGGTGCCCACAAGGAAAAAGTGAGCCGGAGGCGACGCATTTCAGCCAAACACCGGGCGGCGGAATGAACAGCCGCGGCCAGCCCCGCCCGCCCGCCAAGAACCAGGCCGGGATCCTCCACCTCCCAGCGGCACCCGGCCCGGTTTTGTCGGTCTCGGGGTGGGGGGTGGGGAGAAGCTGCGCCTTCAGCACCGGACAGGGAGCGCGAGCGGGGCAAGGGAAGCCCCGGGATTCCCAGGCACTTGCCCAAGCGCCGCCTCAGGAGCCGGAGTGGAGAAAGGGAAGTTTTCCCCCGGCAAACTGGCGAGCGACCAAGACCCCCCCCCCCCGCGCGCCCCGCTTCCCTCCCGGTGGCTTTACTCACCGTCATTGGCCAGACCCATCTCGATGAGGGTCTCATCCTTCTTGCCCACTCGGTTCATGGCTGCTCGGGAGAGGCGGGCGCGCAGGCTAGCCAAGCAGCCTTGCCCGCTAGAGAGAGCCAGTGTGTGGGAAGAAGGGGGGGAGGGGGGCGGGCGGGCAGAGCGCGAGCGCGCCGCCCCCAGCCTTTCCTCTCTCGCGCGCTCTCTCCACCCTCGCCCGCCCACCGCTTATCTCTTCGCCCTGGAATCCCAGAGGGGCAGCGGACGACCTAATTAGTGCTCGCCGGCAGAGCTCAAGGAACGGGTGGGAGGGAGGGAGGGAGGGCGCGCGCGGAGATGGGGGGGAGAGAGAGGTTAAATTGCTTCAAGGAGAGGCGCCTCGTGCGGCCCTGGAAGCTGAGCAGGGGAGGAAAGGGAGGGGGCGAGAATGCGCGAGTCGGGGTCTGCGCGCGCTGCCAAGGTTCGGACTCGGGTTACTCCTGCGGATTGCGTCACGGGGGAGGGGGGAGGCGCCGAGGCTTTGCTCCTTGCGCTCTCTCACTCTCGAGCTCCACACCCTTTTCCTGTTGAGATTTCGGCGCTGATGCTGCTGGCTGTTCTCTCTGAGCAAGCTCACACCCACGTGCTGCATTAGGAGAGAGGCATTCTCAAGAGTATAGTCACCCGTCCTCCACCCCCTCCTCTTTCACAAAGGCGAATATTTTTCACTTCCACTTGAGTGTTATTATATTTTTATTTTTACGGCCATCTTCAAATATGCCAAAGGCCAGATGGAGCAAGCTTGTTTTCTCCTGCTCCGGGGGGTAGGACCCAAACCAATGGATGCAAGTTACAAGAAAGGAGATTCCAACTAAACACCAGGAATAACTTTCTGACAGTAGGAGCAGTTTGGCAGTGGAAGGGACTCCCAGGAGAGGTGCTGGAGTCTTCTTCCCTGGAGGGTTTTAGGCAGAGGTTGGAGGACCATAATAATTTAATAATAATAATAGTAATAATAGTTATACTCTGCCCATCTGGCTGGGTTTCCCCAACCACCAACCATCTGTCATGGATTATCAACTTGAGGTTCCTGCATTGCAGGGGGTTAGACTAGATGACCCTTGGGGTCCCTTTGTTGTTGTTGTTTAGTCGTTTAGTCGTGTCCGACTCTTCGTGACCCCATGGACCAGAGCACGCCAGGCACTCCTGTTTTCCACTGCTTCCCGCAGTTTGGTCAGACTCATGTTTGTAGCTTTGAGAACACTGTCCAACCATCTCGTCCTCTGTCGTCCCCCTCTCCTTGTGCCCTCCATCTTTCCCAACATCAGGGTCTTTTCCAGGGAGTCTTCTCTTCTCATGAGGTGGCCAACGTATTGGAGCCTCAGCTTCATGATCTGTCCTTCCAGTGAGCACTCAGGGATGATTTCCTTCAGAATGGATAGGTTTGATCTTCTTGCAGTCCATGGGACTCTCAAGAGTCTCCTCCAGCACCATAGTTCAAAAGCATCAATTCTTCGGCGATCAGCCTTCTTTACAATTCTGGGGTCCCTTACAATTCTGTTATCCTGTTACCAACACCACAAACAGGAGGCTGTCAACTTCAAAGGAGTGGAGAGGGAGGGAGAGGAAAAGTCACCATAAGAACATAAAAGCCCTGCTGGATCAGGCCCAAGGCCATCTTGTCCAGCATCCTCTTCTCAGAGTGGCCAATCAGATCACTGAGGGAACCCAAGCTGGAAATGAACACAAAAGCCCTCTTCTTTCCCATGATTTCCAGCAACTAGTATTCAGAGGCATGATGCCCCTGATTCAGTTTTCTCACACCAGTCAGAATATGTGAGGACCATGTGTGCCATCCTGGGGAAGGATAAGGATAAGAAAAAGAAAGGATCTGCATCGCCTTTCCCCCCTCTTTACAGTCCCCCTCCCCTCAGAATTTGCCTCCACCCTGAAGCTGCATTTCCATCACTGGTTCAACACTTTTATAAGTTTTATGGGGATACAATTACGGTATATAGCAAGCTAGTTCCGTAATAAAAGTTTTGGATGCGTTTAACAAGAGAGCCAGAATAATTTGTGCATGGTTTCAAACAATAAAATGATCTAATCAGGAATAAGAAGGGGAGAGGAAGTACTATCACAGTAAATTCTTAAGTCGAATAAATTCCAGTGAAGTCTACTTGACATACAGTAAATTTCTATTAATGTCTTTCCTACATCCATCCCTACAGCAGACACTGCAACTGTCCAACAGTTTAACCTCATCCCCAAATGTACACTCCTCCATTGTCTCCCAAGACAGACAGATGCCAAACAATTGTTATGTATGTATGATGGGCCTTGGTATTATCAGCACATGTGTGTAGCAGCAACACATGTGTATGTTGGATTGTCACAAGTAGTCTACAAAATGATTTATAATATATTAAATCACCTATAAAATTACTCACTTGTTCACATACCTGTTCCATTTTATAGGACCACCTCTCTCCATATGAACCTATCTGGACCCTGAAATCATCCTCTGAGGCCCTTCTTTGTGTATCTCGTCCATTAGAGGTTTGGAGGCTGGCAACTTGAGAATGGGCCTTTTCTGCTGTGTCTCCCCATTTGTGGAATGCTCTCCCTAGGGAAGTTTATCTGATGCCTTCATTATACATCTTTAGGTGCCAGGCAAAAATGTTCCTCTTCACCCAGGCCTTGGGCTGATTGACATCCAATGCCCTTTCAAATGTGTTGTGGGAGGGTGAATTATTGGTTTATTTTTGTCTATATTTTCATTATGTATTGTGTGTGTGGTTTTTTACATTGTGCTTTTATGTTGTGAACCATCCTGAGATCTATGGATGAAGAGCAGTATATTAATTTACCATATTTTTCGCTCTATAAGATGCACCAGACCACAAGACGCATCTAGTTTTTGGAGGAGAAAAACAAGAAAAAAATATATTCTGAATCTCAGAAGCCAGAACAGCAAGAGAGATTGCTGTGCAGTGAAAGCAGCAATCCCTCTTGCTGTTCTGGCTTCTGGGATAGCTGCACAGCCTGCATTGGCTTCATAAGACGCACACACATTTCCCCTTACTTTTTAGGAGGGAAAAAGTGAGTCTTATAGAGCAAAAAATACGGTGATTAATAGCAACAACAACAACAACTTTCTTGGGCTCCATGATCAGTGCAGATGGTGACAGCAGTCACGAAATTAAGATACCTGCTTTTGGGAGAAAAGCAATGACAAACCTAGACAGCATCTTAAAAAGCAGAGACATCACCTTGCCGACAAAGGTCCGTATAGTTAAAGCCATGGTTTTCCCAGTAGTGCTGTATGGAAGTGAGAGTTGGACCATAAAGAAGGCTGACCGCCGAAGAATTGATGCTTTTGAATTATGGTGCTGGAGGAGACTCTTGAGAGTCCCATAGACTGCAAGAAGATCAAACCTATCCATTCTTAAGGAAATCAGCCCTGAGTGCTCACTGGAAGGACAGATCCTGAAGCTGAGGCTCCAATACTTTGGCCACCTCACGAGAAGAGAAGACTCCCTGGAAAAGACCGTGATATTGGGAAAGATTGAGGGCACAAGGAGAAGGGGACGACAGAAGACGAGGTGGCTGGACAGTGTTCTCGAATCTACGAACATGAGTTTGACCAAACTGTGGGAGGCAGTGGAAGACAGGAGTGCCTGGCGTGCTCTGGCCCATAGGGTCACAAAGAGTCAGACACGACTAAACAACCACCTATATTTATGAGTTTCTAGTATTGTAAGCCACCCAGAGTGGCTGGGGAAACCCAGCCAGATGGGTAAGGTACAAATAACATCATCATCATCATATTAATTATTACTAGAATATATTGCTTGCATATATTTTTATATGTAACTTGCAACTGATGTGCATAAAGCACATTCAGCCTTATGTGCTTGGCAAAAAAAAGTGGGGGTGGAAAGGGGGTGGACATTCAAGAAAAAAGACTTTGGCAATCCCACTTGCCATTGAACCATGTTTGTTTTGACTATATATGTTTTTGGTTCCATGCGCCACCCCTGGAATGTAACCCTTGCATAAGTTGAGAGTTGCCTGTATACTAGTGCACTTGGTATTCTCTTGGCAAGCAAAGGGTTTAAAGGTCTGAGGATCAGCTGATATGATTTATAAGTGAATAGGCCTGGTTGTGGCAGGTCTTGTTTATGTTTCCTAGATAGGTATCAAATATAGTTACTTGAAACAAAAAGAAAAGTGAGGCAACAGGCAGGCACACAAGGTTGCTTGTCAGCTTCAGTTCAAAAGAGGCTGAAATACGTCTGGACTCTCAAAATGTTACCCATTATCAAGTGAAGTAATAAAACACTGTGGACCATTATATGTGCTGTACAAGTGTGAAAGATCATTTATAACTCTGGAACCGTCTGTTAGAGTTATGAGAAAATTGTGTAGCCTTTTTCTCAGTACTGGTTCCAATGAGCACATAAGAGCACATGACAACTTCAGGAAAAGCTTAGAGAAGATAAAGATCAAGTCACTTGGCTGATCTTCTGAGACAAAAATTTCCCCACATTGTGGCTGATTCTTTCTTAGAATAAAATGTTGAATGTCTACAGCCATGGCATTTCAGTTTAATTAGTGCCAGCAGAAATTTTTTAACAGCCTATTGCTTGTGAACTTTGTTCATGATTAGTGTGTAATATATAGTAGTGTGCAATATATACAATCACTGCAACGGGGTGAGCTCCCGTTGCTCGGTCCCTGGTCCTGCCAACCTAGCAGTTCGAAAACACGTCAAAGTGTAAGTAGATAAATAGGTACCGCTCCGGCGGAAAGGTAAACGGTGTTTCTATGCACTGCTCTGGTTCGCCAGAAGCAGCTTAGTCATGCTGGCCACATGACCCGGAAGCTATACGCCGGCTCCCTCAGCCAATAAAGCGAGATGAGCGCCACAACCCCACAGTCGGCCACGACCGGACCTAATGGTCAGGGGTCCCTTTACCTTTACTTTACATGCCTTCCCAGATCAAACCGAGGTCTGCCTAGCGACCATCACTGTGCTTCTAGTAGAATCCAACCAGATGCATCTATCAACCTCACAAGCAGCATACAGTAGCAATGTCTGTTATCCTTTTGTGCCCCTCTTCCAGTGCTCTAGTCTAGAGTTACTGAACACACACACACACACACACACACACACACATCATTAAACTCATTATGGCTAGCCTTCCCTTCATCTAATTCCTTCTTATAAGGTATGATCATCACACCAAAAGTCATAACTTTGTATAAAGATTCATAAGAACGTATAACACAAATGATGCCTCGTATCAGGAAAGCAACCAAGCAACACCATTTGGATTTAAAACTTGGCATAAAGGCAGGATAAAGGGTACCAACTCAATTTTACCTTCATATAAAACAAAATGCTCTGGAATATCCATGCCCCACCCCCAGATGCATCTTTTCCAGCTGCCTGAGCTGCTGATTGAGCATTTTTATTACTGATTGTGACAGTGATGCGGAAGGGAAGCAATGGATACATATGAAGAACTGGTAAAATGTGTCACTAAGCTTAACACTGGTGTGGCATTATGCGAGTCTCTGAAAAATACAGACTCTTACTTTCCTCATTATCTGGTATATAACTTGAAATGAATGACCTTGAAAAGGCAGGTACTGTTTTTGCTGGGTTGCCAGCTGAGACCTGCTAAGAATGTTGCACATCTCCATTAGCAGTGCTAGCGAGGATAGGCAGGGACTGGCATTGGCTAAAGTCCCTCTGCACTGCAAAGGTAAGTGATAAGTAGATATCCAAGTCAGAGTTGCAACAAGTTAATTTTGATTGTATTGAGTGTTCCGGCTATTTCCCATGAATCTTTAACATGCAGCTATCCACTTACAACCAATATACAGTATCTGAATCTATTTTTGAAGGTTCTGTATGCCATGGGGGGTGGAAAGTAGTTGGACTTGCTGGTAGACCTCCAGGTGAATTATAATAGATCAGGAGTCAGCAAGGTTTACCAGCCATGGGCTGGATCACTCCCATAGAGATCATCCGTGGGCCGGACCAGCGCAGTGCGACACTGGAAATCACGCATGTCCGCAGTGCCAGAATTTGCTTCTGTGCATGCCCAGACGCCAAAAATTGTGCCTGTGCAGAAGCAATTTTCAGCGTCTGGACATGCGCAGATGCGATTTCCGGTAGCTGCATGTGTGCAGACATAATTTCCAGCACTGCTTGACAAGTCCCCGCGCCACGCTGCGCCGGTCTAGCCCATGGGGGACTCACCAAGTGGACAGCTCAGTTCAAGTGTGGCTCGGGGGCCAGTAAAACGGTCTTTGTGGGCCACATCTGGCCCATGGGCCACACATTGTCGACCCCTGTAATAGATTGTCAATAATTGGGTTCGGGTGGCGATGTTTCTATTATGCTTAATGTATGTAGGGTTTGGTATCAACGTTGCTTGTGCTGTTCACTTGTGTTCCTTTGGTGGTGAGAGAGGTTGGGGTTGGCCTAGGGTGTGGTTGTTTATTTGTGATTGGCTGTGGTGATCTTTGTTTTCATGTGTGATTGTCAATAATTTATTATTCCCCAAACAGCAACAGCAAGAAAAATGGCAAGGATCTCCTTATCTCTTAGGGTGTGTTCACAGTGAATTTTTAGTTTTTTGTTTGTTTTTGTTTTGGGGGTGCATATCGCAGCTGTTTCCCTCCTGGCTGTTCACATCAGCATAGCTTCAATAGGGTCAGATTTGTTTCTTGTTTGCATAGACAACAAAGAGGCATTGCCGGAGGGATGATGTCTACCATATGCAAAGGTGCTCACACCTTGGCTAGAGGCAAATTAGGAATGGCTAAAAGCTTCCAGTAGTTGAAATATTATCCTGGATTATACTGAATGACACCAAAAAAGGGGGTCCGACACAAAATGATGCCTGTGATTTTGAATCTATTCTGGGTATTAAATATACAGTGTGTGTGTGTGTGTGTGTGTGTGTGTGTGTGTGTGTGTGTGTTTGATAGAGGGTCTAGTTAGAATGTTAGGACTTCACAAAAAGCAAGACAAGAATGCCAATGGCTGTATCTTATTGACTAATTACAGACCACTTGTGACTCCATCCAATATGTTGTGCAAGGAAGCTGAACAGTTATTCTGCAGAAATCTAGAATCCAAAGAATGTCTGGTATATTTTTCTAGCCAAGTGGGTTACTGAGACGTTTGTGGTTTACTGACATATATGATTAGACTGCCCTAATTTCAGAGTGGCTCAGGATACAACCCCAAGGAAGCTGTAGGGAGCTACAGGGGTGAGTGTGTGTGTTTGCGTGTGTGTGTGTGCACCCACCCACCCGGGGGTGCCAATTTGAATAAAATATTGTGTGGGCCCAGGTAACCGATCGCATGATGCAGTGCACACACAACATTTGAATGGGAATGCCCGTCAATTTTGTGGGGGCTTGGCCCCCTCAAATATTTTATGATGTTGCACCTATGCACCCACTCATGCCTGCACAGCAATGTATTTCAAAAGATTGCCCCCACCCATTCAGTTAAGGCCAGCTAAGCAGAGAGCAACAGTGAGCCTCCTTCTATAATAAATATCTATTTTTTTGTTAAGCATTTTGCATTTATTTTTTGAATTGGGGAATCGGGAGGAGGGAAAGTGGGTGGTGTCTGTATGTATTGCAACAAACTCTGTAATAATAGTTACAGCATTCGCTCATTAAAACCTGCAGCTGCTGCTACTGGGTAGGGCAGGACAGGTAAGGTAGATCTAGGACACATGCAATTCCAGTGTTTTTTCCAGAGTATTTTCAGAAAAAGGTATGCAGATCTGCTTCCAACAAGCTAGATATATCCAAAATGCAAAGGAATGGAGTCAAATGCTGCCACAATTATTATTTTTTCCTTTATCTTTATTGACTTTGTCAGTGAACAGAATAATGATGATGATAATAGTGACAACAACAACGACGATAACAATTAACTTGCCTTTTGGCTTACAGATAAAAACAAGAATTTCTAAAAGCATAGAAAAAGCAATCATTAAAAAATGAAACATTAATTGAATTAAAATCATATACATAAATCTGTTTAAAACATACCACTAATTACAATAAAAACAGTATGGCACCTGAACTTTCATTAAAAGCAGTCAATTCCTAAAAGCATGTTAGAACAACATCTTCACCTGCTGGTACAAGACGGAGAGAACCAGTCTAGCTTCTCCAGGGAGACAGCCAAGGCTTAGAGTCAGTAAAAAGATTTACATGCTCTCCAATATCTTCTCTGATTAGAATTTACAGGGGTTTTTTGATGCATGGTGCCCTCTCCTGGGCAAAATGGATACTTTAAGCATTTATATTTTACTTCGGTTTGTTGCCGTGCGCTGATTTGCAATAAATTCATGGATAGATCAGATGGAAGTTAAGGCTTTTGTTTAGATTTATACCCCCGCAGGCTTTACACCCTGAGGTCACCCTGTAGAGCTCAGGGCTGATAACCACTGTTTTTTATTCAGCTTCACAGAATTTGGTCACAAAACCCATTTTCACATGAAAAATTGATGCTGGTGAACAATTTGTTCAGTGCCAAGGAAGACTCTACAGCTAAGACTATGCTGGAGCTGGAATTTTAACACAAGGTTTCCCGTGGATTTATTGAGTGGTCTCTGCTATCAATTGTCAACCAAATCAAACCTTAGTTGTTTAATTATTTGTTCCGAAGATGAAGCAAAAGTGACTATTGACTGCATCAACATTGTGTTTGTTTCATAAACACGCTTTCAAAGTGTAGAAATAGTATTTCTGCCCCAAAAGGAGGTGACCTGAAAAAGCCCCTCTCTGTGTATCCATGTAGGCAGCAAGTGTGTGAAAAGTGCATTCTCAGAAAAAAGTGGATTATAACCATTCCAGCAGAAAGTGCTTGTTGTATTTAAGCTTAGATCACCTGAGAAGTATTGAATTGCAAATTCACCATCTTGGAAGCATGGTGGCTGGAGTTCTTTGTTCTCAGACTCTGTGAGAGCAAGGATGTACATGAAACTCTCCAGGTAAACTGCCTAAGGCAGGATGTAGGCTGGAATACAGGCCCTGGGGAGAGACAGACCTCTGCTTCGAGGTCTGTTGGAATTATTTCAGATTTTGTAAGATGTTGAGCCTTTGCCTTGGACTGCCATATATCTTATGCAACTGTTTGGATGTATCAGCTGATGTTCATGTTCTGTTTTAAAGAAAATTTTGCAAGCAAAGTTTTGAATAATATCTAATGGGTCTGGACAATGCTTCATTTCCAAAGGGAGTCAGTTTTTACGCATCCAGTCACTTCAAACTGTGCGACATTAATGTCTGCAATAATGTGTACTGCACCCCCAAAAGGCGCTTGTTTCCAACACCAAATGCATATTATCAGTGTTTAAATGACCTTCATTTCATCTCGCTTTATGTGAACATGACCCATATTGGCCCTGTATCTGACTGCTTACTCTGAGCAACATGCCTCTCCAATTTATAGATGCGTAGCCGTGTTGGTCTGCCATAGTCAAAATAAAAAAATTCCTTCCTGTAGCACCTTAAAGACCAACTAAGTTAGTTCTTGGTATGAGCTTTCGTGTGCATGCACACTTCTTCAGATAACATGGTATCTGAAGAAGTGTGCATGCACACGAAAGCTCATACCAAGAACTAACTTAGTTGGTCTTTAAGGTGCTACAGGAAGGAATTTTTTTATTTCTCCAATTTATGATAGTTAAAGAGTGGAGTAGTAGTATGACAGCAAGTTCTTTTACACTAAGAACTAAAACTAAGGGGCAATGTTGCCAACACTTATTTTCTGACAGCCATACAGTAAAAGCCGTGATCTCCTCCTAAATTGCTGGAATAATTTGGAAGGGGGAAAAAGTGGTTGGGTCACATAAAATAGTGCATGTCACAAAACAGACAGCAGGGTGACATATGACCTCTAATTATTTAGTTTACAAGGAAGTCCAAATAGCTCAGACTGAAATGCTGTAAATGAATAGGACTGCAGACTAAATAAATGTATCGACATCTCAGTCACAACTGAAATAAATGATTTTTTCTTGTTCACCATTCATTAAGTTTCAGATTAATTTAAAAACAGCACATATGAATTTAGAGAGCTGCATATTAATTAACAGCCTCGCTAATTGTATGGATTAAAACTGAGTTAACAGCTCAATGTTATGCATTTGTTAACTCAGTTAATGACCTTGATATGTTCTTTTCTAATTCATTTGGGTGGGAAGGTTGAAGATAACTAGCCAGCTGGATGCACTGAATGTTAATTTTGGACTGTTAGTTGTACAATCCTTCTGCTTTTCTTGTAACCCAAACAACAAATATAGCCAGAATCCAAGAAAGGACATGGCAGATGTTTATGGAATTATCCATGATGTGGGAAAAGTGGATAGACAGAACTCCCTGTCTCATAATTCTAGAACCCAGAATCATCCAACAAAAGCTGAATTTTGGGAGATTTGGGACAGATGAAAGGAGCTATCGCTTCACACAGCACATAGTTTGCCAGCCAATAGCTTGAACTGCTTTAAAAGGTTAACATACACATTCAGAAGGGGATAAGAGGATAAAGCTTTCATAGTTACAAGTAACAATGGCTATATACAACCTCCATGATCAGAAGTGCACACATCTGAATACCAGTTGTTGGGGAACAACAGCAGAGAAGTGTTAGCCTGGTTGGCCACTGTGGGTAGCAGGATCCTAGAGTAGACCCTTGGGGTGTGTATCATGTTTGGACAGATTCCAGATCCCAAGCTGAGATGTGATTGGGACATGTCCGAAGTGAAGGCGGATCTGTACAAGGCTGCATGGGTGTAATCAGAGACTCATGAATTGCATCCTGATTCCTTAGTGATCCAGAGAAAAAAGAAAAGAAAAGAAAGAAAAAAACTAAGCCTGTAAACTTATTGTAGAAAGAAGGTGCCAAGTCGGGGGACGGAGAGAAGCTTTACAAAAATGAAACTTAAGTGCCTATCATAAATAATGGAGCAAGATCAAGAGGGATGAGAGGGAGCTCCTTCTTGATTGACAGTCTAGTATGTCTAGTATATTCAGTCTAGTATGCCTGCAAATTTAATCCACTTCTGCTAAAATAAAAGTGTTGTAGCTGTTTTTTGATCACCCAATAGTGAAAAGGAGTGGCAATGAGAGGAAAATAGTTGTAGATGTTTCCTTTTAAAAAAGAACCCCACAAAAAGCACTCTAAAGGTGTCCAGCACAAAAGTCCTATTTGCCTGTAATCTGGTGTGCTTTATCCACCCTGGAGGGGCTAGTAGGCCTGTAAATATCACCCATTTCTGTCAAAGAAAGAAAAGTTATAGTAATTTCTAAAAATTTCCCAATAGTGAAATGGAGGGAGGAGAGAAAGAAAAGACCCTGAGCCAAATCAGACAGCCCAAAGAGCACCATAGACTGTGGCAGGCCGTTTCTCAGAGCATTGAATCATGACACAAAACTAATCTTGTGATCAACACTAGATAGGCTTTTGGCCCAATCCAGCAAAATTCTGCTTATGTGCCTTTGTTCTCAAGCCATCACCTTGTAATACCTTTATTAGAATCAGCCCAAGTGCCACAAAGTTGTGAGCGAACTTTTGAGTTCTCCAGAAATCTTCATCAAGCACGATATTGAACAAAACAGATGGCCAAAGGAGAGGGGAAGAGAAAGCAGGAAACTACCACATTGGCCTGAATATAAGGCTCACTTTTTTTCCAAATTCCGACCGTGAAAAATTAAAGTGCGGCTTAAATTTGCAACCTTACAAAAATTGGCTTCTATGATATCGCTGCTATAACAGACATATGGTAAAATGGAACGGGTGTGCAGTGGCAAAGCTGCGTGCTATGGCACCGGGGGCAGAGAGCAGGTGGGGCTGTGGCATGCTTCCCGGGGGCATAACACGTCGCCCGTGGGGGCGCGCTGCCCGTGGGGGAGTGGCGCCCAGCACGGTGGGGGGTTGCATGGTGCGTGTCCGGGGGGGTGGCCACGATGGTACCTCCTCCTCGATGGTGCCAAGGGCGGTATGCTCCCCCGTCCTGCCCCCCATTCATCCGCCAATGTGGGTGTGAGTGCCTGTGGAATTTTAAGGGAGCAGCTTATATTTAGGTATTGTCTCTCCCCCCCCCCTTGAATTTTAAAGGTCAGCTTATATTTGGCTGTGGCTCATATTTGGGCCAATACAGTACGTGGGCTTTGGATTCTCCTCCCCCCTAATGTACCTATACTGCTATCTTCTATGTTTGTGTGTAAAATGTAGCCATGTTTTTGACTATTTCTGCTCTAGTGAGATTCTGTGAACCACCTTGAGACCTTCAGGTATAGGGTGGTATATAAATTCAATAAATAATAATCAGAATCAGAATACATTTGGGCCAGTTATTTTGCAGTTGGCATTTCTGTGGTTCCCAAACCAAAAATTGAACCAGGCAGGAAGCATACTTTCCCATTCCACAAATAATGGAACATTCACTTCCTATGAGAACTCATGTCTGAGACCACTGAGCAGGCAGAAGAGCAAGTTGTCACCAAGTGCTCCGCCGTGCGATGCTACGGAATTTCATCCATCCATTCATTAAACACTGTAATGTTGGTGAATGAAAGAGATAGGCAGCAAATCTTTCACGAAAGGCATCTTGCAAACAAGCGGGAGAGAAGGGCACCCTTTATGATACAAAACAAATCGAACCAGAGACCTACCTGCAGATGACTGAGCCTTTTCAATTGGGCAGCTGTATTAAAGAAACCTTTACTCATTACATGGGTATCAAAAAGCATGAAGCATTCTGAAATCAAGGAGCTAGTGCCTAAGTTCAAGTTTATTGAAAGAATGATTGATCGCTTGCAGAGCGGCTAGAAATTACATGGTGCAGCTCTTACTGCAAACAGCTCTCTTACTTGTGCTTTTATTCCTTAGCTAAAAGATGTTGTGAAATGCTAGTTACAGGAAATTGACCCCCTCCTATTCTGAAACACAAATATCCTACACTTAAGACTACTTTACTATTCAGTACAATGCAGGATTTTCTAAATTTTCTTTTGTTGTTGGTGGTGGTGATTACTCTATATTTGGTTGTGGTGATGATTAATCTATATTTACAAGAGATGTATTAGTTCTGACCTAAAATATATATACTTTTGTGCATTCATACAGTCTGCCATACCATTTTTCAGCCTGGATAAGAACAGACTCCAAAGGGACCGGGTTGTAACATTCATAATTGGGCTGAAATAACTCCAGAGAAAGAGTTTAATAATCAATATTTCCTGTACACCAAAACAAACCCTTCCTGTTGTAAGCCAGCAGACTTGACTAGGTGTTAATTTTTAACTTGCTTTCAAAGACAGCATGTGTAGCATGGTCTATGTATTACTAATACAGTATATATATATTTAATGGGCACTCTCTCTTCCAGTGTATTTGTATCAAAGATGACATCTTAAACAAACAAACAAAAAATCAAAAATCAAAATCAAATAACAATAGTAATATAAACCCAATAAAACAGCGGCAGGTGGAACTGATAATAATATTAGGACTGATGGTTCATCACATAAAAATACTCAGTCCAGCTGATTAAATGCCTACTGGAATAAGGTTTCATAACCAGCAAGTGTCATGGAAAAAACAGGACATCTCATTTTTTTCTTGTGAGAGGACAGTGGCCGTTTTGGGTGGTGTGATGTCATGCACTTTTGTGCACTGAGCTCCCCCTGCAAAAACATTATTGCGCATTATTGCACAGTGCCCCAAAATGCATGTTTTTGGGCACAGTGCCTGGCGGGCACTACAGTGTGAAATCACACGAGACCACAGCACCCAAAATGGCCACTGTCCTCTTGTGGCAGGCAGTGAAAACTAATAAGAGAGGAAGGTTACAAAAATACCCCCAAATCTGGGTGCACCAACAAATAAGGAAGGTATGGGAAGAAATGGTTCCTTAGAGATCTTTGACTCAAGCAACTTAGGGCTCTAAAGCAGAGCTGGGGAACTTCTGGCCAATGGGCCAAACTTGGCCTGACAGGCTTTCTTAGTTGTCCTGTGAGGTTGTTTTGGGCAAGCTATGTCCACCTGACCTACACCTGATGTCATACAGATCATGGTAGGGATTGACCTAATAGCTGGGCTTGACTGAAGCTGTTTTGTGCATCTCCCAGAGTGACCTTCAACTAGGGGCACAAAGTGGGGACACAGCACTAAGTAGGATCACTCCACCTTCACATCAGCTAATGCACAAGGACAGTGATCATTCTGGTTTAGGGTTCGGGGAGCTGTCTAGTATGTCCAAACTTAGAGGTAAGTTTGGGAGAGAGGGAAATTCTGTTTACCACTGGGCTCAGGAGGATCCTGACTCCTTGTTCATCTCAGCTGCCTTTGGCTCAGACCTAACAATGGCATCCCAGAAAAAAACAGATTAATAAAAAATGGTGCTTCCAAGGGCCATTTCACCCAACCAACCCAGGAGGATGAATGCTGCTGAGATGCTCAGCAGAATTAATATGGACATTCTCCTTATCCAATTGCTAGTGTAGGCCATTCAACATAATGACCAAAGAAAATGTCCCAGTTTCCAAAACAGGCCTGGAATGGGTCTAGTTAATCCATTTCATTCATGACCCACTCCGCCAAGTAGAGTTGGTGTGCTTCAGCATCTTGCCAAAATGAAACATTTGAGATTGGTTGGAAATTATCTAGTGGGCTCCAGAGTGGGTTTTTATAATAGTAATAAAAAGTAGAGGAGGAACCCACAATGCACAAACACTAAAACTGCACTGCACTGCTGTAATTTGGGCTTAATAAGGGCATAAAAAGCATTAATGATAACATACAACATAAGAAATAGAACAGTTATACATGCTGTGCCATGGAGTGGAGATTAAGAGAATGTATCTGAATGTGAGCAGAGAAGGGAGTGTGGCTTGCAGGTCATATTGTTGTGGGGTTGCCGAATATGCATTAACATATATGGCCTCAATGACCATAAGTGCTTTGAGCAGGCTATTGCAAGAGATGAGGAAAGGAAGATATTCAATGCAATAAACTGTAACACAAGATCCAATCTGCTGTGAAAGGCATCTTCCTTCAATTTGTCTCCATTCATTGATCTTGCAGCATGCACCTGAGCCTTATTCCCCAAAGACAATCATTTTCCATGCAAGAACTCAATTTACTCATCTTATATTCTGACATTTCCAGAAAATCATAGTATTTCATTTCTCTGGAAGGGAAATGCGTTCAGCATGCAAATTAGACCACAGTAAATGTTGGGAAAGTTTTAAAAGAGAGAAGCCAAGATGGTGAATGATTTGCAAAGTATAACATACAAGGACAGGCTGACAAAATCTTGATCCAGTCTGGGTTCGTACCTGGTTTTGGGACAAAACTGGCTATGGTTGCCCTAATGGAGGACCTTTTCTGGAAGAGAGACAGAGGAAATGCCACCTGGTTAATTCTCTTGGACCTTTATTGACTGATCTTCCTGAACCATCACGATGAGTTGAGGGTTGGGGCACCATTTTACTGGGTTCACTCCTATTCACATGGTCAGTTGCATTGCATGCCTGTGCTTTGAGCACGCTGATAACAGTGTGGAATGGGGCCTTCTTGTTTATAGCAACTGCGGTCTAGAACACCCTCACCTCAGTTATTCATGAGGCAACTGGGTGAAAGCCAAATCGATTTTATCTGTAAATGTGCCTTGATGCTTTCTGAAGTCCTTCTATAAAACAGTTTGTTCTTGAGATGTGAAATGCAAGCTGCCCAACATGTTAATAATAAAGATACAGCTCAACATAAAAAAGAGCAATAAATATAATACCTGGGGGAACTTTTTTTTAAAAAAAGAAAACTGTCTAATAGAGAAATAATAATTTTGTCATTCTTGCTAGGTAGTTTTGTGGGGGAAATCTTTTTTTTTTACTGGGAAAGCTGGGTGATGCTTGTAAACAGGCCTGTGAAATATGTCTGTTCTACTGTGATATACCAACAACTTACTGTATCTTCTCTCTCTCTCTCTCTCTCTCTCTCTCTCTCTCTCTCTCTCCTTTTTACCAGCCTGAGCTTTATGGCAATAATAATATCCTTACAAAAAGCAATGTAAAAGATCTGAAAGTACTAATCAACTGTCCTATTCATACATGACTACGTATGAATAGAATATATGCATTTACCTGAACAGATGTGCTGACTCCATAATTTACCCAGTTTATTCTGGTCCACAAAAGTAACGGGAATTAGCAGCAATAGCAGAGCTCAGTAACAAGAAGAGAGAAATTTATTGCACATATTTACCCATTGAGAACAGGTCTGGAGTAAATTATACAGTTTCGTTTTAGCTGTCATATAATTTTTACACCACTATTCAAGTCCAATTGCTCGTTCTTGTTGTTGCTCTATTCTTGGTTGACATGTTATTCTCATTATTTCCTCTGTTCACACAGAGTGAGTGAAGGTCTGCATCAGGAACAAGGAGGGAATAAATACCTACATAAGGACAAGGGTGGGAGGAGACCAGCAGCGCCTCCTATTTGCCAACAGGCCAATGTAGAGGCAGCATTGGAGAGGGAGGGCTGCTGAGGAGAAGTCACATTTGGCCTCGAAGAAGTGTGCCGCTGCAGGTGATGCATTTCTTGAAGCTTGAATCTGCTGCCCCTGTGGATCCTGCCACCTGAGGCAGTTGCCTCACCTTGCTTCATGGGAGGGCCGACCCTGCATGCAGACATTACACACTTGAACTTTATATGTTTTCATTTTAGAATGTGAAAGTCATTCTGCCATATCTGAGACAGAGCTCTAAAACGTGAGTTGTATCAAGGACATCATGTTCCCCGTAGTAGTTCTTCAGATAACACCCAAGTTCTGAAATGCACTTTGTAGTCATGTTATATTTAATAGGTGCTCTCCCCCTTATCATAGCAGAAATAAATGTGGCTGGTAAAATCTCTCTGCTTAGTCTCTGAGAGATTAAAGTGATGTAGCATTCTGTGGGCCAAACATTAATTTCTTGGGGTTTAACTTCAGGCCAGAATAAAATATTGTATTGTGCCAGGAGTCAGGTTTGCTTCTGCCTTGCTTTGATTCTTACATTTGCCCACAGCCTTTATTCATTCAGTTCTGCTACCAACTGTGGTTTTCATTGGTGGATCAGGCCATACCAAGATAATCTGGGACATAAACAAGGTTTAATTTGAGCCTGTGTTCATCTGGGCTGAGCTCTGCAATTTCCCTATGAACATATGCATAATGATACTTTTCTCACCACTTAAATACCACAAACATCTATGAATTGGGTGGATTTCCCTGATCAGAGTTTATTAGGAAATCTTGAATTTAGCATATAGCTTTTTAGAAATTAAGCACATAACACCATTCTGCACATCAAGTTAGTGAGTACACTACCAGAGAAAACTGTTGTTGAACAAATTGTGTTCATTCCAGTTTGGCTTCTACAACCAATGTCACCTGACAAAACATCACTAGGCAACCTCCACTTAAGTGGCAACCTCCGCTTAACTGTAAAACCTGAGAGGTTTTCTACTGGAAAACCTCCCCTCCCCCCTCCCCCACCCCCATCTCCCCCCCCCACTTCTAATTGTTTCCTAATTGACACGGGTGGCACTGTAGGTTAAACCACAGAGCCTAGGACTTGCTGATCAGAAGGTCAGCGGTTCAAATCCCCACGATGGGGTCAGCTCCCATTGCTCCTGTCAACCTAGCAGTTCAAAAGCACATCAAAGTGCAAGTAGATAAATAGGTACCACTCTGGCGGGAAGGTAAACAGCATTTCCGTGCGCTGCTCTGGTTTGCCAGAAGTGGCTTAGTCATGCTGGCCACATGACCCAGAAGCTGTACGCCGGCTCCCTCAGCCAGTAAAGCGAGATGAGCGCCGCAACCCAGAGTTGTCCGCAACTGGACCTAATGGTCTGGGGTCCCTTTACCTTTATGTTCAACATTACAGGTAGTTCTGGTATAGGAAGCAATAAATACATGGATGCTTTAAAATGATTGATAGATAGGAACTATATGCAGCAGTGCCTATGCACAGACTGAATATCTCAAGGACCGCCTCTCCTAATATGAACTGACCCAGACCTTGTGATCATATCTGAGGACCTGCTTTGTGTGCCTCCTCTGCAAGAGGTCCGGAAAGTAGAAATATGAGAACAAGCCTTTTTTGTGGTGGCTCCCCGCTTACAGAATGCTCTCCCCAGGGAGTCTCAGCTGTCGCATTTGTTAAATATCTTTAGGCGCCAGTCAAAAACATTCCCCTTCTCCTAGGCCTGTGACTAATTCGTAAACAATCTATGATGTTTTAAATCAGGGTTTCCCAAATCCCCATCATCCCTGACCACTAGTCCTGCTAGCTAGGGATGATGGGAGTTGTAGTCCAAAAACAGCTGAAGACTCAAGTTTGGGAAACCCTGTTTTAAACTGTGTGTGGGTTAGTGCTTTTGTTTGTTATTATGGTATGTATTTTTGTGTTTTTATATTGTGAACTGTCCTGTGATCTTTGGACGAAGAGTGGTATAGAACTGTAATATAATAATAATAATGTGCATCTGAGTTTATCCAATATATAATATAGATTCCATCCAAAGAATCAACAGTCTGGCAACCAAACAAACAAATCCACATAAAATATATTAATAATTCATACAGCATTAAACATATTCCTAAAAGTGATAATGAAGGCCAAGCAGAAGACAAACCTATTCTCCAAATGTCTGTCAGCAACCTCATAATCTGAAAGTGTTCAGCCCCATAGGAGATAATATGCCACAAATAGGGTCTTACCACTGAAAAGGCCTTGCTGCTTATAGATTCCAAATTCAGCTCTTCCAAGGAAGGCACCTGGACAAGAACCCCACCAGAAGATCTCCGTTCCCCAGGAGATTCATAGGAGGAGGGCTCTGTCTAAGGCGCCTGGTCCATAGCTGTGCAAAGGTGTAAGATTCAACAGCAGCATCTTGAACCTGGTCGGAAAACAAACTGATGGCCAACAAACTGATAGTTCTCTTAATACCACCATACTGACCATTACATAGCCACATCTTGAGGTTTCAGAACTTTAATGCACTTCAGTTATATTCCCATGTATAATTACACAGAACTAATATTCATCTGTCCCTGATCTATGAATCTAATAATCCCCAAATGTTTTTAAAAGGCTTATTCTTTCTATGAGGCAAGCCTCATTGGCCACTTATGCACAGCTTTAATAGCACAATATATTAGGGGAAATGCTCACTTGGAGCCAGCAGGGGGCGCTCACAGATTGGTTTGCTTATTTGGTAAAAGAGGAGCTAATCCCAGTTCTGGAAAAAACTCAAAACGCTATTCATCCCCTCGAAACTGTGGCCAGAATACTGGAGCAACTTTGAAGGAGGAAGGAATCTTAACATTCCTCTCCTGTCTCCCTCCATCACTTCGTCATTCTTTGCTCTATGGTGAAGTATAAGGTTTATTTGCTGATATATTATAAATCATAAATCTGATAATAATCACAGGGTCAATAGCTATATTTCTGATTTTAGGCTCAAGTGTCTACACAGACTTTTACCCCCGTCATACTCTGTCATCATCTCTCTTGTGCCGACTGTGAAGAGCAATTGCCACACCAGTTCTGTCATCCCCTCCAAATCCTTGGCTCTTTCTAAAGACAGGCTCTTTTGTCTTCCTGATCGGAAACCCCTATGTGAGCCTTGATATCCGTGAAAGAATTTTGGAATGGGAGGAGGGCGATGGCTCCATTTGCTCAGTGGCTTCATCTCACTGTGGAAGTGTGTCATTGTCTGACACCAGATTGACTTTGCATCGTATCGCCCTTAGGCAGTAATTCTCTCTTTACTGCCAGTGATGGAAGGCACTTTGCCTGTACAGGCTCTTTATGATTTTATTATTGGATGTTTACTTTATGGCTTTCTAGGAAGTTCAAATCTCTTTTGTCTAAATGAAAAGAGGGGGAAGCAAGCTTGGCTGGCAGAGCTTAGGAGAAGGAAACCAGCCATCTCAGCAGCCAGAGGCCTCCAAACTTTTTGGGTTTCTCTCTCTCTCTCTCTCTCTCTCTCTCTCTCTCTTACACACACACACACACACACACACACACACACACAGCAACTAAGCATGGGCATAGCCAGGTTTTTGTTGGGGAGGGTAGACCTTTGGTTGGGGGGCAGGCCTTTTGTTAGGGGTGGGGTAGAACCTCACTTTGCTATGTATTTTTATTGATTTGGGGGGGGCAGCTGCTGTCAGGAGTTCAGCCTACACTCAAATAGGACCCTGGCAGAGACACATGCCCGACTGGCATGTTCTCTCCCTCCTGGTCGATCGTTCAGGAGCTTCATAAGCTTTCTTCTGCCTGAATATCACAGTGACTGATGTCAACCAACATTGGCACACTTAGGAATCTGCAGAGTCTTCGCAGCTCGTACGTGACAGACCTCAGCAACTCAACATTTTGGCTGATCTACCTTATTTACATATAAACACACACGGAGCACTGCAACATGGCTCCCTCTCTCTCTAGCATCAGACAGCAAAAAGAAAGAAGAACAAAGGACAATAGTCCCACTTCATGGAACACAGTAACACAAACATCCTGTCTCCATCACTTCCCACTCTATGGAGTCAAAACATATACCGTCATGTGAAAGACAACAATCCCATGACTGGAATCATAGATCAGTAATTCTAACCGCTGCCTCTCCCTGCTCCCCCTTTGGCTATGCCCATGCAACCAAGCACACATCACAAACTATTTTATTCACTTTCAAGCTTAATTTCAGTGGGGAGAGGATCCTGTAGGTGCCAGAACTGATGTGTGTGTCCCAGTGGATGCACCTTGGTGGCGCTTCAGCAATAGGAAGTTTGTAATAACTGATAACCAGGCCAGTTGAAGGGGCAGCAGACTGTCTGTATGATGTAAGTCTTCATTGAGGAAGTGGAAGAATGCCTCGATTGGGAGTGAGAGATGCTGCTTGTATGAGCATATCTACGTTTGTAAATGCCCACTTTTGGCTGATCCCACTTTCAGAAGAGAAAACATGACTACAGGTAGAAAAAAAATTAACAACTAAGTGTGCCCTGTGATGTATGCAGGCAGGCCCCCTAAGCAACAAAGCCTGCCAGCTAGTGTTGTAAAACCTTGGGAATGTCTCCTTGGTCTCTGCACATGTGTTCTCTCTGTACATTTGTTTTCTCTCACATACACACACTGCGACAAAAGGAGGGGGGAAAGAGAGGGGAGTGGGGGAAATCAAAAGAGAGAAAAGAGAGAAAAGGAGAAAGACAGAAAATCACAAAGAATGTCAGAAAAACACACAAAGAGAACCAAAGGAGGGAAAAGAGAGAAAAAGAGGAAGGAAGGAAGGAAGGAAGGAAGGAAGGAAGGAAGGAAGGAAGGCCAACACAGGAATGGTGTTTAGGGAGGACAGGAGAGAGAAACCCAGCCATGGAAGGGAGGAAAGAAAGGGGGGGAAAACAAGGCTCAGGGATGGTGGAGGGAAGGAGAGAGAGAAGCTAGGGAGACTGTCTTCTTTGCCTTTGCTCTGTTTCTCTGTACTTCTCTACTCAACACAGGAAGCAGAAGCAAAGAAGTCACTTGTCCTGTGCTTTTGCTCCTTTTATTACAGAACCTCCATCCAGTGCCAGTGATGCACTACAAAAGCAAATCAGAAAACTATAAGAAAGGGGGAGGAATAAAAAATAAAAGCCATGCAAACTTAGGGAGAGAGGACAGGTGGAGACTCTCATGCGGGCGCAATGAAACACTTCCAGGGTGCCATGGCACCCCTAGGACTACAATGAGGAACAGTGCCCTATGCCAGCCACTAAAGTAGTTCTGAACCTCAGCTTGTATGACACTTTTACATTACCTTCCACTTCTACTCCCTTACAAAAGGGAAATAACAGAAGGGTCCCTCTCATCCACTTGACCTCTGTGTCAATACAGTGATTTCTTATGTAGTCATTCCTGATTTACATGGGCATAAATGGAAGGAGAACTCGGCCAAATATTTCTAATCGAGGTCAGCTTGGAGCAATAGCCTACTGTAGATCAATATGCACTGGATATTCTGAAATGTGGCTAGCTTGCTTTGCGGATAGTATGATAGAGTGGCCCTCATTTGGGGGGAAGGGATGGAGCTGTTAGAAGGTAGCTCCAAACAAAGTGTATTTTCCAATCTGTTAATATGCAGATTTCCAACCACATTTATGGCCTTGTGGATATCTTTTCTTGGTATGTGCCGCTCGTAATGAGTCAGGTGAAGTGTTATTAATGGCAAAAGATTACTCTGTAAAGTTTATGGTAGCAGTCCTGCTGATACAAGCAAATACCTTCCATTATATTAATGTCCCATTTAAATAACACATTGCCAACAGCTGAGTTTATGTATAATTTCACCATATGTGAGAGGAGGAGCGGGTGGGATTTATAGTTCAGCAGTCAACACACTGTTAATAAAAGGTCATCTGGCGTTTAAGGCTCACAACTCAATGCTGGCCCCCTTTATAAGTGATGTTTATCAATTTCCTTTCAGTGCAGTAATGAAGTCAGAAATTACATGGGCTGGAGGCTGAATGCTCTGGGGGATAACGGAGAAGGAAAAATTAAAGTGAATTAAAGTGAGGAAACCTTTCTAGACATCGAGCAGAATGCTGTATGCCAGCGTGACATTTCATCCCGCCCGGGCTGCCGAAATTTATCAGCCAAGCAGATGAGCTGCTTCTGCTGAAAAGCACAGGTGCAGAACTAGTCAAATTCCCTTCCAAGCAGGTCACCTCATCACAATCTGTTTGACAAAATACCTAATCAAGGCTGCTGATTTCCCACAATCCCAGAAAAATGGAAAAAACCACACAGAGAGAAATTGGTTGTCAGGACTTTGCATACTGTGTGGAGGCGCAAAGCAGAAATCACCTGTACTGCAGTCTTTGTTCTGAGATTTCTGTCGAGTGCAGATTTCCTTTCCTTTCCTGCCACCCCAGTCTTTGTGCAGGAAGCAGTCTGGGCTGAGGAGTGAGGGAAGAGCATTTGGGGCTGTTGCGTTTAGAGAAAATCGAGTAAGAGGAGACACGTTTGAAGTGTATAAACTCATGCATGGAACAGAACACAGAAAAGTTTTTCTTTGTCTTTCATAACACTCTAACTTGTGGACAACCAATGACACTGAATGCTGGAGGATTCAAGACAAACAAAAGCACTTCTTTGTAGAGTGCGTAAACTATAGCATTTTGTCCCACAGGAGGCAGTGATAGCCACCAATTTGACTGGCTTTAGCTGGTGATTAGATAAATTCATGGCCTTAAAGGCTATCAATGGCTACTGGTCATGATGGCTATGTTCTGCCTCCATGGTCAAGGGAAGTAGGTATGCTTCTGAATACCAGTTGCTGGAAACTCCAGGAAAGGAAAGGGCTCTTGTCAAACCCTCTTGCTTGTTTCCCATAGGAAACTGGTTGGCCACTGTGCAAAGAGGATACTGGATTAGATGGGTCATTGCCCTGACCCAGCAGGCTCTTCTTATGTTCTCAAGAGGTGACAGGGAGAAATATCAAGCCAGTGTTTAAATTTCCATAACCAGGATGAATATATAGTAGTTTAAAAAACATAGGCCAATCATTTTCCTGATGTTGTGTGAGAACTCCGGCTTTCCTTGTGATGGAGAGCATTTAAAAAATAATCATTCACCCAACAGATTCATGATCTTCTTTTGACCTCACTCAAATCAGCTCTGAGCAGGAGGATATTCTTCTAATCTAAAGGATCTCTCTTCCTTTCAGTTTGATGAAGAAACTAGATGTCAACCCATTGGCTACAGATGTTTTGTTTCTAGACTATCCAACTCCAGTGGCGGCATTTCTCTTAAGTGACACATTGCCCCACCAACCTCAACCTGCCCACTTGATGGATTCCAACAGTTTTTATGCCCTCTCCTATGAAGTGAAAGGCAGCATATTCCCAAATTCTGATGAGTGTTTCCCCCACCCCAAAGCTGGAGAGGGATTTCCAACAATCAAAGAGCACTGATGTTGTTTTGCTTTGTTATAGCAATCAAAATGGCCCAACTAATGTCAAGTATTCCCCACAATGCTTCATATGTTAGGTAGATGCTCATAACAGGTGCTGGAAACACCACTGGCTTTCTAAATACAGCCAATGGTTCCGCCTACAGTTAAAATTAGTTAAAGTAATTCGAGGGGGGGGGACGACACATTTTGCAATAGATTGATCATCTATAGAAGGAAATGGCCACTGTGGAAGACTGAAGACTGAACTAGATGGTCCTTTGATCTGATCCAGCAGGTCTCATCTTAGGTTCTGTTGGGAAATTTCCAGTACCGTACAGGAAAATGTTCCAAATGGACCCCAAGGTTTCAAGTACAGACTGACTGGAAAACAAAATGTCAGCAGGAGCTCAGATTGCCCAAGGAAGCTACCACACATACTATAAATGTCTCTGCTCTGGAAAAGAAAGTGTTGTTAGAAAAAGAAAAAGAAGAAATGAAATTTGTTGCTAAGCTGCAACAAGAGAATGGCACACTGAAACACACATCTGTCTGGGAGTAAGTCCAGTTGAACACAATTGGATTTGTTTCTGAGAAAACATGTATAGGTTTGCACTGAATATTATCCCAAACCAATTCCAGTATTCTCATCAACACTACTCTGGAAACAAAAGAGCTTAAAAGGCTGTATTTGCTCCAAAAACACAATCAAAATCACAACAAATGAAGACAATAATGTCAGTTTTATTTTTCTCATGCTAATATTCTCCATGTGCAGCAGCCTGATACATAGTATTATTCTAGTTTGGATAACTATTGAGCTGGCCACAAACTAACACATTATTGCCTAAATCCTGACTGAATTCAGCTTTGGTTTACCTTCCTCTAAATCCCAGGTATTGCCAGATAATGTCAAATAACTAAAACTGAACATTAAATTCAAAATAAAAAAAATCCTTCCAGTAGCACCTTAAAGACCAACTAAGTTAGTTCTTGGTATGAACTTTCGTGTGCATGCACACTTCTTCAGATACACTGAAACAAGACTAATTTTGACTATGGCAGACCAACACGGTTACCTATCTGTAACTGAACATTAAATGTGAAACAAAGTGTTATCAGTGCATAGCTGGCACCCTACTCTAAATCCCTATGCATTCATAGCCCCTAGCCTCATGTACTGATTGGCATATGGAAGAAGACATTTTACAATTCCAGAGAAGTGATGGGCAAGAATAACTATCTTCCTTTCAATTCTGCCTTCTAGAATGAGCAGAACAATGCAAGAACAATAATGTCAATGTCTGTGAGGTCCATTTGTCATGTTGCCAGCACTATGCAATCAGAGTATTAAAAGTTACTTGACTATCTAATAAAATCAATGAGGGACAATTTCCTCTGTCAGTGACCAGGTACAGACCATCAAGCAAAGAAAAGAGTCAAGTCATTGTATCAAATGTAGGATGGAATAACATACTAAGCAAACACAGTTGTTGTTTTAATTCTCATTTATACTGTTGATGTCTTTCTCTGCCACTTCTTGTATTATTGGTAGAAACAAATAAGAAAATTGTGTTTGCTATCTAATCCACTCTTCAAGATACCTTTATTATGTCCCTCTTCATCAGCTTGCCTTCAAACTCTCAATCATTTCAATGTGTCTTCTTTGTGAAAGCCTTGTTTTTAATAACTTGTCCTGCCCATCATGAAGTCTCTATTTTCATGCATTCTTCCCTGTTAGCTGAAGTGGGTCAAACAATCAGCCTGTTGATCAGGCATATCTCAATTATTCCTGTACTAGCTTTCCTCCTGAAGGCATTGTTTCAATTTAACTAAACACAGAGATATGCATACTTTTCCAAATAGGAATTTCTCTGACAGCAAACTGAGTGAAGACTGGACAAAAGGATATTGGTTATTATATGAATTCTACAAGAATATAAATTTCTGTTCCTGTAGTACAGACGTTACCATAGCCAGCTAACTTCTGTAAATAATGTCTCATGAAAGTTGCTTACTCATGTGAACAGTGTAACACCTAAAAGGGGGCTGCATGGAATAGTGTAACAACTATTTTTGTGATTAGAAACTACAAAATATGCTCCCCCCCCCAAAAAAAAGACATGGAGTTGTTAAATAGTTATGATCTTCTATGTATCCCCAGTTCAGGCATTAATCTATATGTGAAAAAAAGAAGTGGAAAGTCTTTTGAAAGGTGATGTGAGCATTAATACTTTCAGCACAAACTTGTTGGACGACTCCCAAGTAGCAAGATGAAAATCTGAAGCCGCAGCATTGTCCAGTCTCCACACAAGCACACCCAGTAATGTAATTTTGTTATGTGTATTTCTTTTAAATTCTGTTGAGTTTATCCATGCTTTTGAAAAAATGTATTATGTACACTTTTTATTATGATTAAGTGATATGTAAATTTTGTTTTTAAAATAAAATGTAATATTGTATTTGCATGCAGGGGAAGTCCCTAACTCACCAAGTTGGAGACTCATTGGCTACCCTCACCTGGTTTAGCCAGCCAGTCAAAGCCACTTGTGGAGTGTGGCAGCTGTCACATGCTGAGAGCTTCTAGGAGGCGCTGGTGAAAGCTCCAGGAGTTTGAGTGGATGAGACCAATAGTTGGTCCAGTGGTCAAGAAGGCAATTTCTGCACAAGCTGTAGAGGGAAATGAGGCGTAGATGGGGTTCATCAATCTGGGAAGCTGGTTCCTTCTCCATCTAGGAGAAGGAGAGCTCTGGTCCTAAACCTCCACTGCCTTGTGGGATATCTTTCAGAGAGGAAAAGGCTAAGAAGTAAACTCTACACAAATCCAGAGTGGAGTCCCTAAGATGATGCCTTTTACGCCTCTTTCCAGAAACTCCTGCAGCCAAGCTGGTGTGAAGCATTTTGCTCTGCTTTCCTTTGGACCACATCAAGGAGGTCTTGTCATCTGGGCAGCCCAGGATCTCCATACACACTGCCCAGGCTTGCATCCTGAGGAGATCACTTTGGTGCTGCTAACACAGCGGTTTGACTTCACCCTCAGAGACACACTACATTGCCTCTTGAGACAGACAGATGCCAACAACAACATAATGTTAGATCAGGGCTGCTGGGCATCAACCTGTCTGAGATTTCTCCAAAGAACTACTGTATAACCTATGAGACTTCCAGTTTCCATTAAAAAAAAAGAAGTACCAGTAGTTGTATACTTCAAGTTTGTAGAAATGTATTTTTAAAGGAGTCTTGTTTTTGGAGAAAAAATGTTTTTATTTACTCAGCTTTGACAAAAACTTGTTAAAACCTTCCAGCTGCATGACAGGATGTTTATAGTAGAGGCTAGATGAAGAGGTTCTGGAAGAATTAGATGGGACAGATTGGTAATGCCTTTAAAGACACATAAAGGTAAAGGGACCCCTGACCATTAGGTCCAGTCATGACCAGCTCTGGGGTTGTGGTGCTCATCTCGCTTTATTGGCCAGCATGACTAAGCTGCTTCTGGTGAACCAGAGCAGCACATGGAAACGCCATTTACCTTCCCGCCGGAGTGGTACCTATTTACGGGTATCTACTTGCACTTTGACGTGCTTTCGAACTGCTAGGTTGGCAGGAGCAGGGACCGAGCAACGGGAGCTCACCCCGTCGGGGGGATTTGAACTGCTGACCTTCTGATCAGCAAGTTCTAGGCTCTGTGGTTTAACCCACAGCGCCACCCGCGTTCCGGCTTAAAGACACATAGTCCTTGCTAAAAGCCTCATTTGAAGGGCATAGAAGGCATGATTTCTCCTCAGCAGATATCCTTAGTGGCTATGGAAACACTAAAAACCACAAAGCAGTTAACTATCATTCAGGATTCATAGGATCTGCTTATAGAGGGCTTGGTGGCAATCCCGGGAACATTGGAAGATGATATAGATAGATAGATAAACTTTATTCACGTTAAATGGGTAAAAAGGGCAATCAAATGACCAAGATTATCGTTCAGATAGTTTGGAAGATGCTTTATACCCTGAAATGACTAGTCAGGTGGGGTAGAGCCACAACACTAGTTCCACAACAAATGTCACTATTTCTTACTGGGAGGGAGGGAGACAGACAAAGAAGAAAGGCAGTGGGAAGGATGATGATGAAGACAATGGTGGTGTAAATTATTTTCATTTATTACCTGACCTTCACCCTAAGGTCCCAGGGTGCTTTACAACAATCTAAAAATACAGTTTAGAACAGTTAAGAATCTTAGAATTAAAAACACAATCACAAAAAATAGTGTGCTACCTAGAAATATACATCTCAACAATGAATCCAGAAGTTGGTTATGGAAGTTGCCTGCTACAGCACCTGAGAAAGGTAAGATGGAGTACCCATGCTATACTACAACCATTTGGAGATAGCATTTGGAGTCTGGGGTGTAGCATTAACATCCATTGTTTGCACCAATTGTGCCAGAGAACTCAGAATTCCATTGTTATAGTCTTGAATGGCTATAGTTGCAAAGCACCCTGGAATAGCTAGGCTATGCTTTCTTCAGATGATAGAACATATCTTGTGTGAAAATTGTAGGCAGTTTCCAGCTATGCAGCAATACAGTTATGTTAGTGCAAATATTTCTGGCTGCACAATGGAATTTCCCCTTCTCTCCTCTTCATGCAGGACCCCTAAATCTGTTCAGGGTCCCCCCCCCCAAAAAAAATCTTCTGCAGCAGATTTAAGAAGGCTGTTGGGGGTGGGATTTTGTTGTGCAAATGAAGATCTTTGAGCTCATGGAATTAATTTGTTGGATACCACCCTGCATTTTCTCAGATTTAATATTTATTACATTTAACATTTATCCTATTTATTCAAATTAGGGCTTTCTTTAGTAATCAGCCCCTTTGGACAAAGGCCCTGAAGATATGAGCTACTGAAAATAATATTTCAGGAATTTCACTGCAACTTACAAGATTCCATACCGTCATGAATTCTTGGAGAAGAATGGAAGCCCTGCTCCAGGTGTATCCCCCCCCCGACTCTGCACCTTGAAAATTAAATTGTACAAAGGAAAGAGCAAGGCTTTCTCAGTAATTTGCTCAGTTTTGTAGAATTTCTATCCAATAGTTCATTAGTGTTCTTCACTTTGAAGGGAACATTACGTGGGTCCATGCTGAACTTGGTGCCACAATTGGTTCAGGGTTCCCAGAGGTTCCTGGAGCATTGTTGAATGACAGAGTGTGGAATTGGTTTCAGTTGCTGCAGCCTGAGAGTGTAAACAAGATTCTTGCAGTGGTGAGGCTGACTACCTACCCTCTTGATCCCTGCCCATAACAGTTGATAAAGCCTAGTGGGAGGGGGGGGTTGACTAGATGGGTCGAGGGAGTGGTGAATGCATCACAGGGGAAGGGAGTTATGTCCGCCCTCGTTGGACTTGGGGCTGATGAAAGCTGTAGTTCAACAGCATCTGTAGGGCTACAGGTTTCCCATACTTGTTCTGATGTTTACAGTTTACTTCAGTTAGTTACATTGCATGGAGTTCTTTATAAATGGTCCTTGTGGGATGCCTTGAGCAACTTTGGTGGGGTATAAATGGGTTCTGTTAAATAAACAAATGAATAAACAAACACAGAAGCTTGTAGTACCAAGGGGAGAGTAATGGAGCCCATTAGTGTACCCTCCTTGCCTCTATATACTACACCACTTCCTCCTCCTCTTTGAAAGGTCAATTTATTACCTCTCTGCTTCTCTGATAGCTCCTTCTCACAGATTATTTCTGATCATCCGTGTGTGTTCTTGATTGTCATCCGTAGCTTCCCTCCCTCAAGCTAAGAAAAAAGACAGTTGCTTTATCCTATCAAATGTTACACACTCCTGTCTTGTCTCAGAGTATAACACAACTATCTGTTTTTGGAAGCTTCTCCACAGAATCATCTTCTATCACATCCCACACTTTTCTCCAAAGTTTAAGGTCTGTGCTGCTCCCATTCATATGTCGGCAATGGGATGCCCAACAAGACAGTCCATGGCTTTGCTTCCTGTGATTATTCTCTTAGATTTCTCAGTCACATGCTAATTAAAGCTGTGACTTTTAAGCTGCAGGAAAAAGTTTTTCTTTTCCAAGCTTGTGTTTGGCACTGTCCATTTCACTCTCAATTACTTAGGTCTGCACATTGCATTACTACTCCTGAATGAGAAAATCGGAGGAAAAGAACAATGGACAAATTTGGTAAAGAATTCCTGTTCAGCCGTGTATGTGTGTGTTTGCTGCAAACAGAAGAAGAAGAAGCAGCAGAAGAAGAATCCATTTTCATTTCAAATCCCCTTTCCATTTCGAGATCGAAAAGATGAAATATTGAATATGGCATTTGGATAACCCTGACAGTAATCAATGCATCCTCCTTTTCTAAGAAGACCTTTTAAAAGCCACCTTCATGGCACGACAATGGCTAATGTTTATTGCCCCCTACAGAATTTTAGTCAAGAATTTATTTAACTTATTGGCCACTAAAGCAGGACAATGGATAATTGCTGCTTTTCTGGCCCTGAACATACTTATTTAATGAGGCACTTAGAGAGATCCATAAACATTAATCATAAGGATGACATATATTTTGCGTCTGCCTATTGAAGCTGTACTCTTATACCTATTTACTTGGGGGTAAGCCATATGAAACTCAATGGGGTGTACCTCTGAGTAGACATGTACTGTATATGTGGTAGGGCTGTCTAGGCAGCTACAGCTTTTAGCCCTATTTGCCTAGTTGCTGGCGATGGGTGGCTTTCAACAAATGACTGTGCAAAATAGCCTGCATAAGGGTTTCTTTCTCATCTGTCCTCCGCCTTCCATGCCCCAGCTGGTGATTCCACATGTTGCCATCATCTCGCCACTTTTCACTTAATGCTGTCATTCTAGGGTTAAGGTTCAGACTCAAGAAGCAAAGATGCCGGTCCCACTCTCTCATGTCTACTGCCATTAGGCTCCTCCGTGTATGGTATTAGGCAAATCCATTATCTCCTTGTGCTTTTATCTATATAACGACACCCTGCCTACTTAGCTAGCCTTCATTAGCCATTCCTCAGAGGAGGAAGAAATATTGTATGGCTGGTGAGAACAACATACAGCCTGGAGGCTGAATAGTGAATACAGTCTCTGGAATGGATTTCTGCAGCCTGTCTCCCCATCTGGCAGAAGCGATGTAATGTGGAGTGATCACAGTCCATCAATACCACTGCCAGATGGGGTAACAAGTCACAGGGAAACCCCCAGAGGCCAGAAAAATCAATGGATGTTTCCACTCTTAAGAGCGCTTTACCTTAGTTACAGACCCCCTCCTCAAAAGTTTTATTTCTTGATTTCAGGCATTATTTTTCTCTCTAAGATGGCCCTTGTACCATTTAAGTGTTTGGGGGCTTTTCTCCACAGGCTTTTCTGAAGGGCTCAGAAATAATAATATCATTTTTGGGGTGTGGGTGTGTATTTTATTCATTTAATTAATTTGCAGCTTGTAGGTACTGCCCAATAACTTTACATTCTCTAGGTGGCAAATGATATAGCAAGGGCAGGTATTTGAATGTGGTCATTTTTGCCCTAGCTTAAATGTAAACTGAAGACACCCTTTATCCCAGTTACCAGCCACAGACGGCACTCCAATGCCCTGAGACCCATTGACTTCTTATCAAATTCACTTTTGAGTACACATGAATAGAATTGTACCATTAGCCTCTATGCTGTATCAGCTCTTTATATACCATATTGTCTAACCCAGGGCAGGGGTGAGAGTCAAACTAAAGTAGACAGAATAAAGGTGATTTTTTTGAAAAATGCCCGTCAATACATACGTACACATAAGCACTCTTCACTGAAATGTGTTTATTTATTTATTTATTTGCTTCAGTTATGAATTGCTTCCCATAATGCATCCCAAAGTGATTTTAACCATAAATCAATCAACAATACAAACAGATATTAAAAACACAATTTCAAGTCCAATAAAGATAAGACAGACTGGGATAAAAATCTCAATTGAAAAGACTTGTTGGAAAATGAAGGTTTCAACGGGTGTTGAAAAGATAATACAAGATGCTTGGCTGGTGTGTAACTGTGTTCCAAGTGTTGTTCCAAGGTGGTTCTGCTGGCATCAGCTAGAGTCTTAACTGGAGTTGAAAGAATCATATTTGAGAAAGCTGGATGGAGAGCGACACTTTTTCACATGCATGAATCCAGTCATTCCATAAGGACCTAATTACTACAGCTGTGCACTGGAGCTATTCAAAGCCCAGAAGCTGAACCAAATCTGTCAATTTGGGGCCATCAGGACTTTGGCCAGATGGGGTTGATGCAGCACTGGATCACCTCAGGTCAAAAGGAGGGGAACAAGGAGAGGCAGGCTGCAATCTCGGCCAAGAGCAGAACAGGGCTATTTGCAAAATGGCTTTCAAACAACCCTGCACTGTGTTTTGACTGCACATGCCTGTTCCCAGCAGGGGAACACACAGTCATAGCTACACTGAGCAAGATGGAACCCTCCGTGGAAGATTCCATCTTGCTGACCACAGGGAATGTGCTGGCGGAGCAGCACCCAGCAGGGTGGAACTCTCCACTCCCCTGCTGGTGAGCAGGAAGTTCAGTCCTGTTCTCCGTAGCTGCAAGGAGGAAAGGAGATGTAGTGTATCCTTCTTCCCCTGCCTCAAGTAGTGGCTGGTACCACTGAAACTGGCAGGGCAAAAGGCTAGCAAAAGGTGGAACCAGGGCCAATGAGTGGCAGAGGCACCCCATGACTGGTTGTAAGTAAGAAAGAAATATACAACCCAAATTAAACATCAGGCCCAGCTCCCAAATCAATTCAGGGCCCAATCCAGGTCGGAGCTGATCCAAATTACAGGTTGTGCCCAGGATTGGATTGGATTTACACGTGATCCTCTTTGTCTTGCTTGCAATTGCAATGTTGTTTTTTCTTTCCTTCATTAGAACTGCATGGGGTTTTTTTTATTGGGACTCCAGCATGCAAGGAGAAGCCATTTCCCCCTGCCACAGTTTCAGTGTAAACCACTGCTTCTCCCTGCCCCCTGGTGCTTAGGAGAAAAGACCCTATTGGCATTCCATATATGCAACCTCTTGAGCTGGAAGCGTTCTAACCATTCTTTCCCTACTGATTACACTGGGCAACAATTTTTTACTTTTTGAATGTTGTCTAGATTTCTACAACTGATTTAGGGTATTTTTGCACTGCTGAATCAGGAAATGGCATCCGTTTCTCTCCATCAGGTCAGGTTTACTGTAAACTGAATGCTGGGCATTGATAAAGGTAAGTACACGTAAATTGCATGTTGCTTCACCACTTTTCAAACTTCAGGGCTTGAACTTCCGTTTCTTGGAACTCCTGGAACTCCATGGTCAATCCTGGAAAAGCCTGGCACAAGTAAGTGAAGCAGTCACCATCCTTGTCCAGAGCCTTGGTGAACTGCTTGATTAAGCCGAGCTTGATGTGCAGCGGTGGGAAGAGTATTCTGTCTCTGTCCACCAGAGGGTCATTGATGACGTTCCTTTCTTTGCAAGGCACCAATTCCTCCCGCACAGGCCAGTCCTTCTTCGTGTAATGCTGAGCACAGTCCCTACTATCCCACATGCACAGAAAACATGGGTACTTGGTGAAGCCAGACTGTTGTCCACCAATTTATGGAAGATTTTGAGGTTTTATGACTTCAAACTGATCCCTTTTCGACATAATCACCCAGAACTATCGGACCTGAATACTTCTTGTCATTAAAATAATCATTTCCAATCAAAACAATTATTCGACATGGCATTTTACCCCCACCAATTTCTTCTAAAATGCTCCACACAAGGTACATGTGAACAAAAATGTAAAAAAAATGACATGTGGCCATAGCTCAAAAACTTGACCTGATTGAGCAAAATCAATGTGATTTTTAGATTCAGCGCATCAGATTCATCCTAAATCAACTGAAAAAACGCAGACAACAAATTTGTTGTTGACCAGTGTTATCAATCTATCACCAGGCAAAATGAGCAATTTAATAAAGCACACGAGTTTATGCCCACCATTGTCAGAGCTTTTGGATTAGTCCAGTTGATTTGAACTTCTCACATCTCTGAATTGTCTACTGCAGCATTAAACACTGACTGCTTAATGAACTCCTATATTTACTTCTCACCCTATCTGAAAACAGTCTTTAACATTCACCTCTCCTTTGGGTGAGAGAAGCTTGCATTTGCAGGTGAAGAACTGAAGCAAAAATATGAAGCTCTAGATAGAGAATTTGCCCTTTAAAAGCCTATACTTGATTTGGCAAGGAAAGCTCAAGGGGAGTATGGAATGGAATTTCAATCACCCATGTTCCACATCAGATCACCTGATTGTTTTGACCCACACGATGTTGTCCGAAGTAAAACCAAGATGATCTAAAGTCTACACAAAATATTTTGCATTTTACCTGAATCCATTATTTCCTAACTTCAGCTTGCTTCCATCCAATGTCCCAGCCAAACTCATCTCTAGATGTGGCTGTTTTTAATCAATTAATAGATGTTGATCATGTTTCAAAGTTTTCTGGCAAGAACAAAAATGGCTACAAAAGCTTGGTTTGTTTTAACATAATGAAAACTGAGATCTATAAGTCACCCAATTGTCCAGCAGATCCAAAACTTCCTCTGTTTATCACCAGCCCTTTCAAAGAGACACAAACCTGCCAACATGGGTTTTGTTATTGTGTAAATGTGACCTTAGGGTTGTAGATTCCTTTGGCAGCTGCCATTCCTCCATAATGGAACAAAGTTGGCCTGCTCCTCTGCCCTGACATTTAGCCACCTAGAAAAAAGACTTGGAGCACCATTGCATGTTAATAAAAACGAGGATGTAGAGCCTGTCTTCTATATTAAAGCCTAGTATTAATCAGCAAACAACCATTGCAGACTTTTGCCTTCAGCACAATACTTCCTTTCCCTGCATCTGAAGGGCTTCTGCTGGAAGTGGGCTGTGAAAATTTCTCAAGTGAAGTCAGAACTGCTTTTTCTTTATGGCCTCTACACAAGCTCTTTTCTAGGCATATGCGTTCTGAGTTTTTGAATTGTGGATGACCTTTTTGTGTAGGGCCCACAAGTACTTTCCCCTGCTTGTCCCCAGTGCAAAACAAGCAGAGACCTGTATTATATCAGCTCAAGAATTCAATTTCTTGCTGTCAAGTGTAATAGATGCACTAAACTCCGAAGTGAGCTATTCTCCGAACATAGGTACTCTGTTCTGTAAACATAAACATATGTGCTTCCCTTGTGCCTAGAGATTCAATCTACACAAGTATCTCCTTTCAAAGGAAACAGGGTCATGGCTATCAGGTCTAAAGCTCCATTAACCACTGCACTTCCTGGGTGTCTTATTTAAGTTGGCTTTCACCCCCTGATGTCAGTCAAGTGCCATCAATGATACTCACCTTTGGCTTGGGCCTTTGGCGCTTCTTATTGAGGTCAAGTGGCTTTGGTTCGTACATGTTTTGAATGAAATATATAGATAGATAGATCCAGTTTGTTTGTGAGTGAGTCTGCCTTCTGTTTGTGAGTGAGTTTGCCTTCTGCTCCTGCACCGCTTCACTGGGTGAAGGAGGGACTATTGGATAGCTGGCAGAAAGGGAGAAAGCTCTCATCTCAAAGAAAGGCCTCCCATCCTGGAACTGCAGGTTTGAACCCTGTCATTGCTTTATCAGACCCTTTAGACGAATTCTGTCCCTCTGCTCACACCCGTCTGAACACCTAGAGATGGGTTCTCTCAAAGTATTATGGATGGAAAGAGAAAAGAAAAGCAGGGCAGGAATACAGAAAATACAGCAGATGGGGAAAGCTAGAATGGAGGGAGCATAAGAAATGAGTTGTGGAGGAAGCAAGTGCCAAGTGAAGGTAATCTAGTATAGAAAAGGAAAAAGGGAAAGAAATCTAAGTAAAGGCTTGAAGGAAGGGCCAGATCAGTCCAGGGGCAAGTGAAGGAAGGATGGAGTGATAGTTAATAACATGATAAAAAAATTCCTTCCAGTAGCACCTTAAAGACCAACTAAGTTAGTTCTTGGTATGAGCTTTCGTGTGCATGCACACTTCTTCAGATACACAGGTTAATAACATGGTTACTGAAGAGTTTAAAATAGAGAAAGGGACACGACAAGGTTGCCCAATTTCCCCACTGCTTTTTATTTCAGTCCTGGAGGTTCTCTTAAACATGATTAGAAGGGACCAGCTGATCCAGGGCATTCAGGTCGGAGTTAAACAATACAAACTTAAAGCCTTTGCAGATGATCTTGTTATGACATTACAGGAGCCGATACCTAGTACCAAGAGGGCCTTAGAAGTAATCCAGGAATTTGGTCAAGTGGCAGGCTTTAAATTGAATAAATTGAAAACTAAGGTTTTGGAGAAAAATTTGACACCGATAGAAAGAGAAAGGTTTCAGAATGAGACAGATTTAACAATAGTAAAGAAGGTAAAATACTTGGGGGTGAATATGACATCTAAGAATGTAAATATTTTTAAAGACAATTATGAAAAATGCTGGTCAGAGGTGAAAAAAGACTTAGAAATTTGGACGAACTTGAAGCTTTCCTTGCTGGATCGAATTGCTGTTATTAAGATGAATGTATTGCCTAGAATGTTATTTTTATTCCAATCATTGCAAATTATTGATAAGATGGACTGTTTCAAGAAGTGGCAAAGAGACATATCTAGATTTGTCTGGCAGGGCAAAAAGCCCAGAATAAAATTTAAAATTCTTAGTGATGCTAAAGACAGAGGGGGGTTTGCCCTGCCAGACTTAAAACTTTATTATGAGGCAGCAGCTTTCTGCTGGCTGAAAGAATGGCTACTTCTGGAAAATACAGTTGTTTTGGATCTTGAAGGGAGTGACAATGTATTTGGGTGGCATGCATATCTTTGGTATGGCAAGGTAAAAGCGCATAAGGCATTTAAAAACCATATTGTCAGAAAAGCACAGTTTAATGTCTGGATAAGGTATAAAGACTTTTTGGAGAATAAAACTCCAAGATGGCTATCACCTATGGAGGCTAAAGCCTTGAAAAAACTTAACATGGAAGACAAATGGCCAAAATACTGGGAAATTCTGGAACAGGAGGGTGACAAACTGAAACTGCAGAGTTATGACAAGCTTAAGGAGAAGGTGCGGGACTGGCTACATTACTTTCAAATAATAGAAGTGTATAACTTGGATAAAAAAATTGGTTTCCAGGTGGAAAAATCAAAGTTGGAAACAGAATTGTTAGAACCCAATGTAAAGGTACTTTCGAGAATGTACAATCTGCTGTTGAAATGGAATACTGAGGAAGAAACAGTAAAATCGGCAATGATAAAATGGGCACAAGACATAGGTCATAACATTATGTTTGCTGACTGGGAGAAGTTGTGGACCACCGGGATTAAATTTACGGCATGTAATGCCTTAAGAGAGAATATTATGAAAATGATGTATAGGTGGTACATGACCCCAGTCAAGCTTGCAAAAATATATCATTTGCCCGATAACAAATGTTGGAAATGTAAAGAGATTGAAGGTACATTCTTTCACCTTTGGTGGACGTGCCCAAGGATCAAGGTCTTCTGGGAAATGATATATAATGAACTGAAAAAGGTATTTAAATATACGTTCCCGAAGAAACCAGAGGCTTTCCTCCTGGGCATAGTAGACCAATCCGTGTTAAAGAAGGATAGAACTTTTTTTATGTATGCTACAGCAGCAGCAAGAATTTTCATCGCAAAGCATTGGAAAACACAAGATCTACCCACCTTGGAAGATTGACAGATGCAACTAATGGACTACATGGAGATGGCGGAAATGACTGGCAGAATCCGAGACCAGGGAGAGGAGACGGTGGAGGAAGACTGGAAGAAATTTAAAACTTATTTGCAGAAATATTGTAAAATTAAGGACATTGAAATGAATTGCAGGGGCTCTAGCAACAAAGTAAAATGTAAGATTGGATTAATAAGAGATAAATTAATACGTTATGAATTTGCTGAAATAATTTTTTAAAAAAGGGATATAAGAACGGGAGATGTGAGGAAGTCCGGAAAATAAGCTAATTGAAGATGAGAAATTAAGAAAGAGGGAATTTTTGGTTTTTTTTGTTATCTCTTTTTTCTTTTTCTTTTGATGTGTTTAATGTTTGTATTTTTGTATTGTATTGTTTTTTGTGATTTTGTATTTTCTTTGTCTTTTATTGTGGAAACTTAATAAAATATTTATATATATATAAAAAAAAGGATGGAGGAGGCAGGACTGGAGGATGATAGAATTGCTATCAATATTTTATTGGGCCAACTGGCTATACCTGGTAAGCAGTATTGGGATCTGAAATGGAAGCTGAAGTGAAGGCCCAAGACAGGTGTTGATCATCATGTGAGCTGCACACAGGTGGGCTGAAGCGAGCTGCTGCCATTCCTGTGGAGCCTCCTTTTATTGAGACGAATATGAAAGCCAGGCAGATACATTTTGGGCTGTGACCTTTACACATCTTCCGTCCCGAGATCATGGGGTGGTACAAAGCTATTTTGGCACCTGTTTCCACAGTGTCATTTTCCCCTTGCACAGTGTAAGATGAAGGAGACAAAAGGTCTCAGGGACAAAAGGTTACAGACAGGACACTGCTGACTGCTGAGACCGCAAAAGGTCAGACACAGGGGACGATGTTCTAGACAGCTTGTGGTTTGTCTGAGGGGGGGTTTTCCCTGCACCCCAGGGTCACGCGTGCAGGCAGACTGTGGCTGCCTGCTGGTGGGGAAGTGTGCTCCCTCTGGACCCCACTCCGCGATATCCCAACAGGAAGCAAATCACAGATTTGACTTAGCCTCATCCATAATTTCCTGGATTCTGCCAGGATGGTAACCTAACCTGCCAAATTCTGCTTTAGTCCCACCCCGGATCTAATCAAGAGTGCCCTGACTTTACCTATGAGCCATCAGGTTCTGAGTTAGGTCTACTAGCCTCTATTTTATGCTTTGAGGTTTCTTCCTGGGAGGGGGACATATTTTTGAAATACTCCAGTCCAGGCTGGGGCCAATATGAAGCAAAGCTGGGTGGGAACAGGACAGATATGTTGGGCCAACCACAGGCATGGGGAACCTGTGGCCCACACGCTCACCAGGGGATCAAATTTAGCCCATGATGCCAATCAGTCAGCTGGCATCAGTGGGTTTAGCTGCACTTGCATGTAACCAAAGCAGCAGTATTTAATCACCCATTCGCCATTGATGAGGAAGCAGAATCCTGCTCACATCCTCCAGAGAGCAGGACTGAAGTCTCTGCTCACCAGAGTTTCATTCTGCTGAGTGCTGCTTTGGCATTGCATTCCCTGTGAGGAACTTACTGGCAAAATAGTACCCCTACAGAGAGCAGGAGGGAACCCTCCACTCATATGATGAACAGAGAGTTTAGGGCTGCTGGGTGCTGCTTCAGCAATGCTTTTCCTGCAGGGAATGTGTCAAGGAAGCAGACTTCCACCCATCCATATGGGTCAACTTTGAGACTACCCATCATATGAGAGACAGGTGGTTGGACCCAGCCACCTGTCAAAATTGGCTCACATGGTGCAGAGAGAAGGTTCCCCACACCTGGCCTAGCACTACCACATCTCTTCAGCCCTTGCCTCACTTTATGGCCACATTTCCAAGTACATTCTCATAATTTTTCAGGACACCTCAGTAGCAATAAGAAGAAAAAATCTCTGTCTGCTGTAGCAAGAGATAGCAGTATCTCAGGAAATAAGACTTTACACAGATTTATTGGAACCAATAAGCTAAAATATACCTTAAATAAGCAGATAATATCAGTTTCATTGACCATGGTGGGTGATTTGTTTCTTTACTTTTATTACTAAGCACAGCCTCTGTCTCAGCTGTAATTTAGTTTCTACAATTAATACTGTCCTTATAGTTAAAGCATTTTATTTCTTTTTTTCTAGATTCTAAACACTTTATAAATAAAAGTGTACAGGAGGGGGAGACACCATTGTTTTATGTCCATCTCTGTGGAAACAAAGAGTGCAAGTCAGATGTTGTGAGAAATAAACCACCCCATTTCCTACCAATGGGTAATGAACAAAACCAGGGCAAATGTGTGGTGAAAGTAAATCTTAAGATAGCTTCATTAATTTTAATATTTATCCATGGCATTTATATGCCACTGGTCAGGCAGACCTTACAAAGTAGTTTACATGATACGATTGGAACACTATGCACCAGTAACAATACAACAAAACAAGATAAAACAGGGGAAATAAAACTTTTTTTAAAGACTGTTTTTGCTTCTCCCTCCCATAAGGGCAAGATGCTTGCTCAGGATCTCCTGTGGGTGACGGTTAGAAAAGGGAGGAGCCACTACTGAGAGCTAGATAGCGATAGCACAACAAGATGCTTCTCTTTCTTCTCTCCTTGTCTCCAGGCAGGGTGGTTTTTCAGAAGACCCTGTGGTGGCAGTTAGTGAATGGTTTCTTAAGACTACTACCCTTTGAAAAATCCAGACAGGATGTTATGACCACTGTGGTCACACACACCCCTGACCCCTGCTCTGTTTTTGTCCCTGCAGTGTTGTTAAAACACCCAGACCAGGCTCAGAGACTCTGGCAGGAAATTTCTGAGGCTGGGCTGAGTTAGCTGCTTTAGCAGTCAGAGATTACAGTACACACTCTGGCAGAGTTGTCAGTGCACTAGATTTCTGGGCTGCCCAAGCCCCTGTGATCCTTGGCTGACGATGACTTCGCTCTGCTAGAAGACAGATATTTCTTTGCAGGGCAAAGTATTTATCAGCTGGCAATTGTTCCTCAGTTCAGATTGCCATTTGAGCCAGAGAAGAAGTCAGGAGCTTTTCAAGCTCCCATCTGCTTTGAATCAGACTTTTGTGAGTCTCAAATGTTCTCCTCAGAGCCATCCTGAGAGGTCTCTAATGACAGGGACTAGGTGAGAAAGCACTGGATTGGAGTGGATAGGGTTCAAGGTTTGAATCTCCTATGCAGGGAACTCAAAATGCAGAGTTATCTTCAAGATTTTGGAACCCCTTAGGCAAGAGACCACGTGTCCCCCTGTTGAAGGGTGAGATTCCACAAACTCTGAGATTGTCTCAGGAATCACTTTACATCAGACAGAAGCTTTCCTCCAGAATTCACCTGGTCATCTGTCTTCATTCCCCTACAGTGCTTTGATGCCCTTTATTGACTTCTGGCCCTTGGTCTCACCTTGAATATTTTTTTAAAAAAATCTTCAGGTACATAAGATGTAGACTTGTCTCTGTTTCTTACCATTGGTATTATTATCATGTCAGCATTCTTATGTCCATTTTTCATAGCTTTTCTACAAAAAATGGTTTCACACTAGAAATAACTGCTCATCTACTTTCTAAGTTAACTACCAAAATAGAAACTGCATGTTACTTCTTATCAGTGTGGTATATATCCCCCTTAAGTGTTCAGCCCCATCTGTTTCCTTTTTAGCTGCCTGGTTAGAGAGAAAGGTATGAGAGTTAAATACGTTTACTTTTTTTTTCTAGCATAGCTCTCACAATGGCAGCAGTTCATCTCCTAATCCAGATGGCAGATAGGTTCAGATGGTGATAGCAGAACAACTTGGTTTTCTTTTGATTATTGGACTGCAGGGTGTTTGTCCAAACTCCAGAGGTTAATGTGACCTGACCCTGAAAGTCAGTGAAAGGACTTCCATTGACTTTGACAGGATTTGACTCAACAAGGTCTAATATTTCTGCCAGGGAATATGCTGTGCAAGCAATCAGGTAGGCATAAAACTATGGGTTTATACTTATTGATCTTGAGTCCTGAGATACTGGAAGGCCGGTAATCAATACAAGGCTATACGCCGGTCACATAATATTTTTCCAATATCTTCCAACATTCATCTGATTAATTTTGTCACAGGTGTAGCCTTGGCTCATTTATTAAAAGTGTTCTCAAAGCTGATGTAAATTAGCATGATAACAAAGAGAGTGGCTGCCTGAGCGAAGGCAAAATTGTACAACAAACACAGGCAGTTTATAGATGTCTGAAAAAATGTACATAGCTAATGTATACAGCAGCCCCTAAACTACAAGGGACAAACCAATCTGATAAGTAGTTCTACTAAAACCAATAGGTTGTCCCTTTGCAAGTTTGCCAGAAATGATTTCTACTGTATCCAGTGGGAATTAAGTACCATGCAGAGTTAGATGTGTCTAAGCAGTGCTCAAAGTATAGGGGGCAAGGGGGCAAAGGGGGGCATATTATTTTATTCATTAGATTTTTATATTGCCATTTATCACAATATCTCAGGGCGGTTCGTAGGATAAAATACAAGGTAAAAAGACAAGTAAATAGTTGAAACGAAAACAACAATACAATAGATAGTTGTTGTTGTTTAGTCGTTTAGTCGTGTCCGACTCTTCGTGACCCCGTGGACCAGAGCACGCCAGGCACTTCTGTCCTCCACTGCCTCCCGCAGTTTGATCAAACTCATGCTAGTAGCTTCAAGAACACCATCCAACCATCTCATTCTCTGTCGTCCCCTTCTCCTTGTGCCCTCCATCTTTCCCAACATCAGGGTCTTTTCCAGGGAGTCCTCTCTTCTCATGAGGTGGCCAAAGTACCATAATTCAAAAGCATCAATTCTTCGGCGATCAGCCTTCTTTATGGTCCAGCTCTCACTTCCATACATCACTACTGGGAAAACCATGGCTTTTACTATACGGACCTTTGTTGGCAAGGTGATGTCTCTGCTTTTTAAGATGTTGTCTAGGTTTGCCATCGCCTTTCTCCCAAGGAGCAGGCGTCTTTTAATTTCGTGACTGCTGTCACCATCTGCACTGATCATGGAGCCCAAGAAAGTAAAATCTCTCACTGCCTCCATTTCTTCCCCATCTATTTGCCAGGAGGTGATGGGCCCAGTGGCCATGATCTTCGTTTTTTTGATGTTGAGCTTCAGACCATATTTTGCGCTCTCCTCTTTCACCCTCATTAAAAGGTTCTTTAATTCCTCTTCACTTTCTGCCATCAAGGTTGTGTCATCTGCATATCTGAGGTTGTTGATATTTCTTCCGGCAATCTTAATTCCGGCTTGGGATTCATCCAGCCCAGCCTTTCGCATGATGAATTCTGCATATAAGTTAAATAAGCAGGGAGACAATATACAGCCTTGCCGTACTCCTTTCCCAATTTGGAACCAATCAGTTGTTCCATATCCAGTTCTAACTGTAGCTTCTTGTCCCACATAGAGATTTCGCAGGAGACAGATGAGGTGATCAGGCACTCCCATTTCTTTAAGAACTTGCCATAGTTTGCTGTGGTCAACACAGTCAAAGGCTTTTGCATAGTCAATGAAGCAGAAGTAGATGTCTTTCTGGAACTCTCTAGCTTTCTCCATAATCCAGCGCATGTTTGCAATTTGGTCTCTGGTTCCTCTGCCTCTTCTAAATCCAGCTTGCACTTCTGGGAGTTCTCGGTCCACATACTGCTTGAGCCTTCCTTGTAGAATTTTAAGCATAACCTTGCTAGCATGTGAAATGAGTGAAATTGTGCGGTAGTTGGAGCATTCTTTGGCACTGCCTTTCTTTGGGATTGGAATGTAGACTGATCTTCTCCAATCCTCTGGCCACTGCTGAGTTTTCCAAACTTGCTGGCATATTGAGTGTAGCACCTTAACAGCATCATCTTTTAAAATTTTAAACAGTTCAGCTGGAATACCATCACTTCCACTGGCCTTGTTATTTGCAGTGCTTTCTAAGGCCCATTTGACTTCACTCTCCAGGATGTCTGGCTCAAGGTCAGCAACCACACTACCTGGGGTGTACGAGACATCCATATCTTTCTGGTATAATTCCTCTGTGTATTCTTGCCACCTCTTCTTGATGTCTTCTGCTTCAGTTAGATCTTTACCACTTTTGTCCTTTATTATGGTAATCTTTGTACGAAATGTTCCTTTCATATTTCCGATTTTCTTGAACAGATCTCTGGTTCTTCCCGTTCTGTTGCTTTCCTCTATTTCTTTGCATTGCTCGTTTAAGAAGGCCTTCTTGTCTCTCCTTGCTGTTCTTTGGAAATCTGCATTCAATTTCCTGTATCTTTCACTATCTCCCTCGCATTTTGCTTGCCTTCTCTCCCCCGCTATTTGTAAGGCCTCGTTGGACAGCCACTTTGCTTTCTTGCATTTCTTTTTCATTGGGATGGTTTTAGTTGCTGCCTCCTATATAATGTTGCGAGCCTCCATCCATAGTTCTTCAGGCACTCTGTCCAGCAAATCTAAATCCTTAAACCTGTTCCTCACTTCCACTGTGTATTCATAAGGGATTTGGTTTAGATTGTATCTTACCTGTCCAGTAGTTTTTCCTACTTTCTTCAGTTTAAGCTTGAATTTTGCTATAAGGAGCTGATGATCTGAGCCACAGTCAGCTCCAGGTCTTGTTTTTGCTGACTGTATAGAGCTTCTCCATCTTTGGCTGCAGAGAATATAATCAATCTGATTTCGATGTTGCCCATCTGGGGATGTCCATGTGTAGAGTCGTCTCTTGTGTTGTTGGAAAAGCGTGTTTGTGATGACCAGCTTGTTCTCTTGACAGAACTCTATTAGCCTTTGCCCTGCTTCGTTTTGATCTCCAAGGCCAAACTTGCCAGTTGTTCCTTTTATCTCTTGATTCCCTACTTTAGCATTCCAATCCCCTATAATGAGCAGAACATCCTTCTTTGGTGTCACTTCGATAAGGTTTTGTAAGTCTTCATAGAACTGGTCAATTTCAGTTTCTTCAGCACCAGTAGTTGGTGCATAAACTTGGATTACTGTGATGTTAAAAGGTCTGCCTTGGATTCGTATCGAGATCATTCTATCATTTTTGAGACTGCATCCCAGTACAGCTTTCGCCACTCTTTTGTTGACTATGAGGGCCACTCCATTTCTCTTACGGGTTTCTTGCCCACAGTAGTAGATATGGTAGTCATCCGAACTGAATTCGCCCATTCCCGTCCATTTTAGCTCACTGATGCCCAGGATGTCAATATTTATTCTTGCCATCTCATTTTTGACCACATCCAACTTACCCAGGTTCATGGTTCTTACATTCCAGGTTCCTATGCAATATTTTTCTTTACAGCATTGGACTTTCCTTTCGCTTCCATGCATATCCACAACTGAGCGTCCTCTCGGCTTTGGCCCAAATAATAGATAATTATAATTATAATAGATAGGTTTTTTTTTAGAAACCTAAAGGCCATGACTTGGCTAAAACGAGAGGGAGCCACAAATTGGAATTTATGGATTGCATAAAGGATCACCCTATTTCCACTATCCACAAATACTTCTCTCTCTCTCTCTCTCTCTCTCTCTCTCTCTCTCTCTCACACACACACACACACACACACACTTGAGAAATGGTTGGGGAAATATCACAGTGGATATCCTGAAAGCACCTCTCAGCAAATGAAACTGACCTGTAGAAAATGTAACTTGAAAAAAGAGACATTGCACATACCTTTGTAAACCAAGAAATTTTAATAAAAAACACATTTAAAAAGGTGTCCTAGGCTTGATGCAGACATTGGATTTTGCAGCATTAAAACGTATCCCTTAAAAAAAAAGAAACTATCCCTAACTTTAATTAGGAATGACATACTAGCTGAACCTTAGCTTGCTAAGCAAAGTCAAACAGCCGCCACTGCATTTTTGGCTAGGAATCAGGTGCTCATTGCCTGCGCCTGATGCCCAGACATAGCTGCTTGGCTACTTACCCTCATGTCCATCTGTTGAAATGGCAAGGTGCCTTCACAGAAGTCACTTGGACTCATGCCTTCAGGGCAGAGAAACCAGTCATTCACAGAAAGCCTGTGTTACAATGCCTACATCATATCTTCTGGAGGTGCATCTCCTTTGAGCCTTTCCTATAGATGTGTTAATTGCAGACATCCTAAGGCCTTGTTACAGCTGATGGGAATGGCGAGCCAAGGGAGGAAAATACGTGAACTGTGCAGGAGGGTATTTCTGAGTTGCCAGCGAGACAGGTTGCGCTTGCAATAGGTGCAGGAAAACTCAGCTGTACTACCTGGAGTGGCAAAATAAAAATATGCAATGTACAACCATGGCCTTTTGGTTTGTTAGGAAGAAAATGAGACAGAAAGAGCACATTTACAAAATGGGTAGAATAACAGACCAACACTGTGTACTACGTTTCCTTGCCCCTTGATGCATGAAATTTACATGAAAATAGTGAATCTGTGTAGAACAACTAAATGACTCAGGTCTCCAATACCTGAATTACTGTCTTGTTACCTACAGGTACCATCTCAGGTGCCGTCTCAATCTGCAGAGGGTGCCCTCTTAGTTTTTCCTTTGCCCTCAGAGGCTCAGGGTGATGGCAGCCCAGGAAAGGGCATTCTCTGCAACAACCAGCATTCTTGACCTTGTCTTGTCTGCAGACCCTAGAAGAGGGTGTTAAAGCAATGGGTAATGGGATACAGAAATGGCAAAGGGTGTTTTGTTTTTTGTTTTTGGATCTATGCCAGGGCATTGGTGCACATTTGGTAAATGGGCTATCTACCTTGCACTGTGTCTTCACAAGGAAGAGGGATGAAGAGAAAAGTAGTGAAGCTCCCAAGGAATCCCACAAATCCCACATGTCTCTAGACAGTGTGGTGTAGTGGTTAAGAGCAGTAGACTCGTAATCTGGGGAACCGGGTTCGCGTCTCCGCTCCTCCACCTGCAGCTGCTGGGTGACCTTGGGCCAGTCACACTTCTCTGAAGTCTCTCAGCCCCACTCACCTCACAGAGTGTTTGTTGTGGGGGAGGAAGGGAAAGGAGAATGTTAGCCGCTTTGAGACTCCTGAAGGGGAGTGATAAAGCGGGATATCAAATCCAAACTCCTCCTCCTCCTCCTCTTCTTCTTCTCTTCTCCAATTTCTTTCTCCTTTTTTATTACAGTAAGAAGTGGCTTGCCTTGATTCAGATCACCATGGGAGCACTGGCAGGCCACGTGCATGTTTGCAGAGAAACAGTGCTTAAGGATCTACAATTAGGACAATTGCATAGTGGTTCCCCAGGGAAGTCTGCCTGGTGCCTTCATTATACACCTTTAGGCGCCAGACAAAACCGTTCCTTTTTAACCAGGCCTTTGGTTGACCAGATCAACATCCTATACCATTTCAAAATGCGGCTTTTTTTGGGGGGGGTGTTATTGGGTTATTGTTTTTATTTTGATGTTATATATTGCCATCTTTTCTGTGAACCGCCCTGAGACCTCTGGGTATAGGGCGGTATATAAATTCAATAAATAAAATAAAATTAAAAAATCTGCGTGCAGCAATGGATGAGCTGCTGGGTATATTCTGTGTCTCTTCTTCAGCATTTACCACACTTGTCTGCATATCCTTTGGAGCACATATAGATTGCATTTGCTGACTCCGGTCAGCTAAGTTATTGGATCAGAGTATGAGCTCAGTTTGTTTTAGATTTTGAGATGTAAACATTTGCATGACAGCTATTCATTATGGTCAGGGTTTCCTTTTTTGCCTAGGATCAATAGAATGTCTCCTTGTATTCTCAAAGGATGTTCTATACCCTGTAGTGGCTGTTATATTTTTACTTATTTGGTCTTTTCACAAGGGCAGAACCAGTGTAAATGCATTTTAAAGTACAATATAGAAAAGAACTAAAACCGTGCGTTTGCCTCTGTCTATGACAATGGTCTCAGGAAGAAAATTTTGCCCCACACCCAGAATTTATTTTGTGGATTAAAGGGAACAGCCAAAACGTACCATGAACATCTGGTAAGTAATTATGTGGAGCAAAAGTGGTGTAATAAAATAAGCAGAAGGGTCATTGCTGCCCTTCAAGTCACTTCTAAAAATGACTATCTTTTATGCAGTATAGTATGCAGAATTTAAGAGCAAGAATTAAGCGCTGCATACTGATCCCAAGAAACCTCAGAAAAGTCTTCATTTCAACTAGAGTTTGTTCTGTGATGACCTCTGCTACCATTTGACTACGTAAAATTACCTCATATTAGAAAAGGAAGTCAAGTTGATCCACTCTCAGATGGCCTTTGAATTTTTATCTCTTAGGCCTTGATCTCTGTTATTGGGACTGAAGCCATTATCAGGCGTGGCTGACTCCAGAGGCCAGACAAAGTTCTCAGCTCAGGTTGTTGCCTGCAGAATTTCTCTTCCATTCACCACAGCCCAAAGTAGACTCTGCCGATGTACACCTTACCCTTTACTCCAGCTCCATTGCATTCCCCTTGCTGGAGTACACAAGGTGTTAGCCATAATCCTTACAAATCCTGTACCTTGGTTTTCGAACAGCTTAGTTCCTGAACGTTTTGGCCCCCAAACGTCGCAACCCCGGAAGTGACTGTTCTGGTTTGCGAACTATTTTTAGAAGCCGAATGTTCGACTGGAGCTTCCTGCAGCCAATCAGAAGCCACAATTTGGTTTTTGAATGTTTTGGAAGTTGAAAGGACTTGTCGAATGGATTCCATTTGACTTCCACAGTACAACTGTAGTTTCTTGAGAAATACTGCTGCTAGATGGGTTTCCCCTCAAACCAGCTCCCATCCAATTTGAAAAAGTAGGTGTTAAAGTGATGTGCATACATTTTAGACATCTGTTATCTATGAGCACATGCAGCAGGGGATACGACCTCATTGCATTTTAAGCCACTAATGTGAACATATCCTCTCTGACACCACTCAGCTCTCTCTTTTGACCTTTCTGTTTGTTGTGAATGTATTTCTATGTCAGGAACAGTGATTCTAAATGATGTTTGGGTTGGTGAAAATAGAATACAACAGTGGTAGTTGCTCCATATCAATTAACAAACATAGGGACCTGCCTTATCCGCACTTTGGTCCATCCCAGTACTGAGTGGCAGCTGCTCCCCAGGGCCTCTGACAGAGATCTCTCCCAATCCTACTACCCCAAATGGTTTTAACTAGAAACAAATTAACCAGATTGAATTTGGGGGTCTCCTGATAAAAAGCACATTACTTGCATTGAATTGTGGCACTTCTATAATTTTCATGTGTCTAATCCCAGATGTCCTACTCAGCAAAACTAATATCAGAAAGATGCAACTGGTATTGATTAGCTTGCAAATGATTTGGATTGTGAATGCTGATGTGCTTAAGGTGAGCACAAACTGATTGTAATATTAGCTCACTGACTTTGCAATAGAAAAAGCCACAGCGAATCCTGAATACTTGCACCTAAAACTAGTCATATAACCAAAACACAAACTTTACATTTTTCGCGGTTGTTTTTTTTCTGTTACCTGAGGGACGGGGGCACCAAATCTCCTATCCCAGAAGCTCAGTTCCAGTTCTGAATACCAAGTCTCAGAAATGAAGAAATAAGGGGGGGGGGAGGTGATTTGAGCACGCAGATAAAAATAATATTCAAAGGCCATGGTTTTCTAGGCGTGGTTTGGGTTTTCATGAGTTACCTGTAACTTTCCACATGTGATGATGATGATTTTATTATTTATATGCTGCCCATCTGACTGGGTCACCCCAGCCACTCTGGGCAGCTTCCAGCAAAATATAAAAACATAATAAAACATCAAAAATGTAAAATTTCCCAGAACAGAACTGTTTGGATGTATCATTTACTGTCTTTTCGTTAAAAAGTTCTTCAATTTTGAATTTAACTTGTGGGCCTTGGGCATGTTTTTATTCAAAAAGGACTCAATTTTTATGCATCCAGTCACTTCAAACTCCACGGTTTTAATATCTGCAGTGAGCCCCACATAGAGTGCATTGCAGTAGCCCATGCGGGAGATAACCAGAGCATGTACCACGTTGGTGAGACAGTGCACAGGCAGGAATCCCATGATTCCTGACTATTGGCCATGCTTGCTGGGGCTGATGGGAGTTTGAGTCCAAGAACATCTGGAAGTCGCAGATGCCCCCCCTCACCCTAGTGCATTTGATTGTATGAAATTTTGGAAATAAAGAATTAACAATTAGCCCCCAGGCAGTCTTGAGTCCCCAGCACCTCTTTCCTTTTTTTTTCTTTTGTGAACTATTCACTGCTGAACCATAACTTCGAGGTATTCCAAACAATAAGTTTCTGGCATGTAATGTACTAACTGTATATTTATTAAAGTACTGTTTCTGAATGTTTTTAGGTTAAAGAAGCAATGGAACGGCTTTTAAAAGAAAAAAAGAAAAATACCCTCCTCACTCCTGCCAAGTAATCTTGAGTTCTCAAACCCTGCTGATGTTATGCTTCTTTCCTTCTGACATTTTTTAATTCCAGTTTTACTGTACAAAACTCTGAGGCATTAATTCTCCAGCTAATCTTTCTCCTTAGAAAATTCCCCGCCATTAAAAAGAATAGCTAATCACCATAAACACTGCTTAGACTCTCTCATGTTTTCCAGACTATTTCAATAATTAATGAGTTTGCATTAACACTTTAAAAAAAATATACGATATCAGAGCAATTTGTTTGGCTGAAGATCTGAACTTCAAAGAGTCTGTCAGTCTTATTTTTCACTAGGGACCAAAGCACACATTGGCCCAGTTGCTACAGCTGCCCCAATCTCCTTGGAGAAAGGGTGAGATTCATGTAATAAATAAAATACCAATATTTTTGCATGTCATCGCTCAGGTCATATTGCAGCAGGTTGCAGAGGAGTTCAAAATTGATGATATTTTCTATGGGAAGCAAGTTAGAAGGCCTGTTTGCCACAATATGGCTGCAAAGAGAAGTGGGGGAAAGCAATTGTCATAAGTAGAATGGCCTTGCACCCTTAGTTGGGCAAAGTGTTCCAGAAGTCATCCTGAATTGCTCAGGTGTGCATAGTAGAATCTTGAAAGGAAAAGGAAATCTCCATGTGGGGTTGAGAGAGGGTTTGTTAACATTGTCCTGATAGAAAAATCAAACTTGGGGTCAGAGGGTGGAAAGAGACATTCAGCTTGAATATTGCAATTCCAGGAATTCAGAAACCTTCTGTGAAAATTCTAGATGCTATTCTGATATGCTTTCAAGGAGTCCACTGCACTTTTGAATATTCTTCTGGGAGCTGCCCAGAGTGGCTGGGGAAACACAGCCAGATGGGTGGGGTATAAATAAAATTGGTCAGGGTTCAGTCTGACTCATTTTTTTTCTTTGTATAAGAACAAGCACGAAGGTGGTTTCTCAGCCCACTCACAGGTCCTTATAATATCAGTGGGAACCGTTGGTCCTGGCGAGTATTAACCACTTTCAGTTTTAACCTGAGGATTGTCATTTGTCCAGTTTTAACTTTAACTTTAATTTATTTGAATTAATTTTGGGATGCATTTTAATCGATTGATTGATTGCTTTAGCCCCTCTGAGCCTGGCTCTGGCCAGGGAGGGTGGGGTACAAATAAAAATTATTATTTATTATTATTCACTCTGTAACCTGCTGTGATTACAGCAATGCAGACTATGTATTTGTTGCCATCTACATTTTCACAGAGTTTTAACTCTTTCCTCTGAAACCATCTCTGCTCAAGACATATTTCACCTCTTTCTTACCCTGGATGTTCTGCACGCTGCCATGCAGCGCACCTGTGAACAGAAACAGGTTGTGTGTGTTGGATCCAGAACCTTGAATTGAAACAAACCACTCACACAAAGGGGAGGGAAGTGCAACCAGAATTAAATGAAATGCAAGTAAGCTGATGTATTCTATAAAACATGCTGCCTAGGTTAAGGAAACTGCATCAATTTTGTATATTGCCACCTAATTAATTGCACTTTTATTCTGCTCATTGCTCAGTTTTCTATAAATTGTATGGAAAGCTTCTGCTCTAAATTTTTGACCTTGGATATTTGAACAAAATCAGCCGGATGTGTACCAACGGCAATGTATTTTCACTGATTTTGGTAGCCCAGAAAATTGAATGTCCTGATCACGTACGGACAGGGATCCTCTTGCGGACAATAGTGCTGAAAGACAATAGTGCTGCCACGGTTGAAGACAGAAATGCTTCTGAATACCAGTTGCTGGAAACATCTGGAGGGTAAAGTGCTCTTGTGCTCAGATCAGTGACGTAGCGTGGGGGGTGCAGGGGGGGGCCGGCGGCACCGGGCGCAACATCTGAGGGTTAGGGTTAGGGGGCGCAAATCCACGGGTTAGGGGGCGCAAATTACTTGCCTTGCCCCGGGTGCTGACAACCCACGCTACGCCACTGGCTCAGATCCTGCATGTGTGTTTCCCACAGGCATCTGATTGGCCACTGTGAGAACAAGAGGCTGGATGGGCCATTGGCCAGATCCAGCAGGCTCTTCTCAGGTGCAGAGTTAGGACAGAGCAAACACTTGTGACACAATGTTGGGGGTGGGGAGCACAGGCACATTCCTGATACGGCAAGTGCTCTACATATAAGTAGTGCGTGAACAGAGCTAGCGTGACAATAAAATATGGTTTTCAAGCTTGAGGAATCCTAGCGTCCGGCTTCGAATAAACAAAGGTGCCTGATTTTCAAGAGTGTTACATACCAGAAAACCTGGCGTGGCTGAAAACCTGGCAATTATAGGGGAAAATGAAGGGAGGAAGTAGTAATGTGAGCTGTCTCCTGATTTGGCAAAGCACAGGTCAGCTGGCTGTTCATATAGACTCTCTCTGAAGACTTTAACACTGCAATCAATGCAGTATTTTTCATTTTTTTACTTTCTGCTGACACATATCGGGAGAAGTGCAATGCAGTCCATGACAAGCAGGAAGCCTGTCTTTTCAACCCACTCTCGGAGTGCATTTTATGGAACTCTTCCACCATCACAGGATGCTCTCAGCAAATCATTCTTTGACAGGAAGCACTAGATAGTGAAATACCATCTTAGGTCTTCTGCCTTCTGTGAATTCTTCCTTTCAGAAGGCCTTGGAGGTCAGAATCCATAGGATTGTGGCTGTAAAGGGAAATGGCAGAAGGCATTGTTGCAACACCAGACTACCTTATGCGTCCTGTCATGATCTTCATGGTCATGAGAAATTGAAATGTTGTGTTTCAAAATAGTAAGTGAGTTGTCACACATGTGAAATATAAACAACACAGAGTTTCATAGGCCCTGTAGAACCTTAAGCATCTGACCTGAATTCTGCTGAAACCACAACAAGCTTCTAGTCCTGTAGATGACAGCTTAAAACAATTGATAAATAAAGATGACCATCTACCAAGTGATAATTAACTACCGTGTGCATGTAACCGCCCGGTAAGCCTTATGGTACCGCCATGTGGTCAGGAGAACATTTGCTTATGTTTCTGCACCTGTTCTGAAATAAGGGGAGCAAAGGGAATGTAAAATTCTCATCTGTATTTGTCTGGATGGTGTGGACAACTGGCTTACCAAGTGATCACTCCAAACACTGAGATTAATCTCGGTGTTGGAGAAAGTAGCACAAGAAGCAGCTCATAGTGCTTTAAACTTTTGATTGCTTATATGAGCAACAATATATGAATCCATGGCTTTTGGCTGCTGTATTACCCACTGCAGTAGTAAACTGCATATAATTTGATCACATTGGAACTTCTTCTTTTAATTTGCACATGGCTAGATTGTTTTCTTCCCCCTCTTTTGCAGCTCTCTTTGAATTTTATATCCTTTTAATGAGGAACTAAAATGGGTGCAGTCTTTGTGAGCTTCTGCCAGATGTTGTTTAATAATTTCATCCCAGTCAATCCTTTTGGAGACTCGATGGTGGGAATTGCACTTGGCTGTCTGCTGTAGCATCTCTTTAAAATGGAACCATTTTCTTAGCTCCTCTTCTGCATGCACTGAAGAAAATCATCCTTAAATGCTCCTATTTCCTTCTGATCCTATAGTCTCCAAGTGTGGCCATACAACAACGGTTATGATTCTCATTCCTCTATAGAAAATGGTTGTAATACTCATATAACTTTTTTTGGTGTTGTGGCTTTATTATAGAAATAATGCCTCTGAGTATGAGCAGAGGGCTTCTCTTCCATCACTGCAGGTGACATTGGGAGGAATTCAGCATTGCACTAAGGTGATCATTCTGTCAGGGTAAGCATTTCTGCTTGCCCAACAGAATTATCCTCTCTCTTCTATCCCTAGAATTCTCTGGACCCCACAAACCAATTTGGGAGTGGGCACACAGGGGGAGGAGAGGGGAAAGTCACATTACATAAGTCACATTCACTCACGGAACTCATTAGTTGAATCCCTCCTAATGTTTCTCACGTTGTATTCTGGCTCAGGGCAATGTAAACCAGGAGGAGGAAGGGTTACATCATTTTTTTCACCAGACCCACACTTCAGGTTGCTTATGCTGAGAATGGGTTATTGGCACTGAGTCACCCAGTGAGTATTGGAGCAAGGATTCTTCTAACCCAGTTCTATCCAGTCCAAGTCCAACTCTCTAGCCATTACTCTACAACAGTGGTGGATAACCTGTGGGCCTCTGGATGTTAACTGAAAGATATAGAGACTCCAGAGAGATGGGAGAAAAATTCAGAGGCAAGCAGGCATGTATTTGTTTTTTTAAGAGGCTGGTCTCAGGAGCTATCAACATGAATGCTATTCAAGCAATCTATTTCTCCATGTGCAAGGCAACAGAAAGCTAGCAGCCTTGACAAACTGCTTCTTGCATAACTGAACATGATCACACTCACTCTTTTTCATTCAAAGAAATCTAATAAACACCAGGAGACAAATCCCAGGCCAACAGTTCAGCTGTCCAGTTGATTGACTGGGTTGCATCCTATCTGCCCACTAAGGGCAACGGCGTGAAGGGAAGGGATTGAAGATCAAAGGCAATTTTGTGAACCTTCCAGGTTCCTGGGGCTGAGAGAGAACCAGGAACAATGAAGCTGCCTGTAAAAGGAAAGAAGTCCTGTCATGTCGTTTCAGCTTGCAATGGAAAAACAAAACAATTGTTAGTGCAGTGAGTGACATAGTACTCTTTAATTGCATTTTCCCTTTGTCGTTAGAGTGAGAGAAAGCCCCATAGTTCATAATAGATTATGCTCCCCTGGCCATAGATATGGCAATCATGTTGTTGCCGTAATGTAAAGCCAGGCCCTTTATAACCTTCTATAACACAAAGAAGGGGTTCTATTTGAGGGACAAGTTACAAGAAATCCTGCCTCTGCTTAGCTCCCCAGAAATGTGAAGCTATTGTTCATGGTGCACTAGGCCCAACCAGAATGAGCTTATTTCTGTACTTTTGGCGTATTTATTACTCTAGTTTGCTTTTTAAACAGGGATCAACATGGGAAAGTTCTGTCCCACAAATGCTTCCCTTTTGGGAACCTGAGTCTCTTCACTTTGTTCTCTCACCCAACCATCCTTCCATTCTAGGAAGTTTTGAATCAAGCTACTACCTAAACAGATTAAAATAAACTCAGCTTTTGGAAGGGATCCCAAGGGTCATCTAGTCCAACCTCCTCTAATGCAAGAATCATAGCTGTCAACTTTTCCCTTTTCTTGCGAGGAATCCTATTCAGAATAAGGGAATTTCCCTTTAAAAAAGGGAAACGTTGACAGCTATGGCAAGAATTCCAGCTAAAGAATCAGTGACAGATGGCCATTCAATTCATTGTCTTGTTATGAACCACCCTGAGACCTTCGTGTATAGGGCAGTATATAAGTTGAATGAATGAATGAATGAATGAATAATAACCTCCAATGAAGGACAACACCACCTTTCAAGGTAGCACATTCCATTGTCAAACAGTTCCTACTGTCAGAAAGTTTTTCCTAACATATAGTTGGAATCTCTTTTCTTGCAATTTGAATCCATTGGTCTAGGTCCTAACCTCTGGAACAGGAGAAAACAGGCTTGCTCTGTCTTCCACGTGACAGCTCTTCAGATACTTGGAGGGGTTTCCTTTGTCAAGCAACCTTTCCCAACTTTAAGCGCTAAAGACACCAGAAGTAGACCCACTGAAATCAGAAGGATTTAAAGTAGTTTGGATCTAACTTCATCTCCTTCCTTTTACCTTCTTTCCAATAAAAAGAAAGGATGGCTAATATTAAAAGCTGTTGGAAACACTATTGCAGCATCTGTCAAAGTCATCGGTGACAAAGCTGGGTATTGAATTTAGCCACTTGCATTTCTAATTTCAGTCCGGTAGAGGGCAATTGTGCTCAGAACAGCAGTGAAAAAGCATCTCCTCTGCAGCTTTGAATACTGAATAGTGATGCCTGTTGAAAGAATGCAGTCAAAAGTTTGGCCTTGATATTTGATCCTGAATCACTGATCTAGTACACCACACAATGTGTCTATAGTTTAACGATATAATGCATTTTCAGGTGGAAAATAAAGCTGCACTTCTGCCTGGAAATTAGAGCTGCTGCTTCTTCTTCTTTGGCGATCACTCATAGCCGAGTAAGATTGTCTTCCATTAACACGGTTTTAACAATGAGTCTGTAAGTGACTGTGGAGGCCAATTCTGGACCCACACATCCTTCCACAGTGGGGATATTGATTCCTGGGTGGGAGTTGATCACAGTATGGATTTGCCAAGCATGCCTTCCTCTTAGCCCGTTTAAGCATCTAGCACACCTTACAGCCCATTAAATGCAGAACGCAACCCAGGCTTCTTCATCACATCTACATAGCACATGTGATAGTTTACATTATGTAATTTTTTTGTCTCTTTTGAGGACTAAGCAAGAAAATAGCAATGAATAAATACTCTGTTCTTCTTAATCTTAACATTGGTTCTACCATTATGACAGTAGCATCACACACACACACACACACACACACACACACACACACACACAATGTTTCCATGTAATCAGGTCAGACATGGCTGCTATAACTTAAGGAATTGGCATCTGACCTTTATTGGTTGACTTGAACCATTAATCTTCCTGGGCTCCTGGCTCCAGGACTGACACAGAGGCTTACCATGTGATTTATTGTTTTTTATTTATCACATTGTCCCCTGCTCTTCCTCCAAGCAGCTGAGAGCAGCATACAAGGTGTTCCCCCAATTTTTATCTTTACCCTGTGGGTCAAGCTGAGAGGTAGTGACTAGCTCAAGGTTACCCAAGAAAAACCAGATCAGTAAAAAAATAAATAGCCTATGTAATCTAGCATTTGCTACAGTGGCCAAACAGGTAGGAATATAGGAAGCTGCCTTATAATGAGTCATACCACTGCCCATCTAGCTCACTGTTATCTATACTGACTGGGGAAGGGTAGTACTTCTGGTGGGGGGACACGTCGTGTTTCTTCTGGTGTAGTTTGGCCACCTTTGTCCCCACTCAGCTCTCACTTGAGGCTCCTAGAAGCTGTCAAATGCGACAGCATCCACACCCTGGGAATGGCTTCGACTGGCTGGCTAAACCAGGTGAGGGTAGCTGCATGTGAAGACAGGCTCTGGCGCGTTTAGCAGATGAGACCAATAGTGAGCCCAACGGTCAAGAAGCCATTTTTTTTTGCCTTGTCAGGTAGGGAAGGTAGCCCATCTAGGAGAAGGAAAACTCTGAATCTAAACCTCCTCTGCCCTGAGGGATATCTTTGGGAGAAGAAAAGTCTGGGTAGTAAACCCTACACAAATCCAGTGGAGTCCCTAAGACGGTTGGATGGCACCTTGTACTCCTTCTTCTGGCAACTCCTGCAGCCAAGTTGGTGCCAGATGTAGAGCTCTGCTTTCCTTTGGATCACATCAACAAGGCTGAGGTAGGGGTCTTGTCATCTGGCCAGCTCAGGACCTCCATACACACTGCCCAGGTTTGCGCCCCAGGGAGGTCACTTTGCTGCTGCCTAACACAGTGGTTTAGCTTCATCCCTAGAGGCGCACTCTATTGTCTCTCAAGACAGATGGATGCCAACAACAACAACAACAACAACACTGAGCTCATAAGAGGAAAGCCTATGAGAAATCTGCATGCAAAACAGGAAGGCTATAGCTCTTTCCTGCTGTGGTTTCCCATCAGCTGGTATTTCTGTGGTATAGTGCCTCTGATGCTGGAAGTTGCACATAGAAATAATGGGTAGTATCCATTGATAGAAAAATTCATGCAGGATAAGTGAATGCCACAGTTTACTTAGGTACTGGGAGATAAAGTATTTTCTTTGTCCCGAATCTCCTACAATTCAGCTTCACTGGGTGACCCCCTGCTTGGGGCTCTGGGTATATTCATTTTTCAGGTTGAGGCCACACAAAAAACAAGATGGACTATCCAAACTTTACCCTGGTTTGGCAGTTCCAAACTAAAGGCACCATGTGTTTAAAGTTTCCCAGCACACATTTAAAGCACATTACTCCCCCCTACTAAAAATCCTGAGAATTCTACTTAGTTAAGGGTGCTGGGAAAACTACAGTTCCCAGGATTCTTGGGGGGAAGTCTTGTGCTTTAAATGTGTGTTGGGTGTGCTTTAAGTGGCCAAAGTAATGAATAGAGAAAACCAAGCTGACCTCCAGGGACACAGGACAGCAAGTCGCTTGTTCTATTTTCATAATCACTTGAAACAGATTAAAATAATTGGGAGTAAACATTAACAAGCTCGTAATGTTTAAATACCCTTTTCTCGCCCTACTTTCATCAAGAAAAGCACCATCTTTTACATCTTCTAAGTTAATCTGAAGCTGCCAGTGTTACCACAAAACTGTAATTGCTTTTACCTGTCAATATATTTGGGGGGTGCGTGTGTTTGTTTTCCTGGAGATCCCAGTTGCTGATTTTGGATTTCCAAAGAAACAAAGCAAGGCACTTATCTACAAATTCTCTAAAGGATGCAGAGGTGACTGCAAGAGTACAAACCTCTCCTTCTGTGTCCAGCATGCCAATATGCTGAAAATCTGTGGAATAGTTTTTTGGGGGTTGTTTCCACCCACCCACCCCAGTAAACCCCTAGTAAAATTCCAAAGTTATGCATTCTGGCACTCAAGAGTATCATGCTGCCAGTGTACTTAATTACTCAGTCAGCTACTGCAGAGCTCCTGTAAGTGATAGGTCACTTTGCTGTTTTAGCAACTGGTAGCCTGCATATAGAGCAGCCAGCAAAAAGGCTTTGGATTTTGTAGACACATTAGAAAACATTATTTTACCCTCCCAACGACCCTGGGCCATGGTCAGCCAAATAAAACCTTGCTGCCTTCAGTGAAATGCAGAAGCAGCTTTGGCTCGATACAATGCAGAAGCCACAGTGGAGTGGAGATTCCATTAATACACATACAGACCCCAAAGTCTGTGATCTCTCATATCCACCCTGCAGAGTGTCCTCCCATCAGATGTCAAAGAAATAAACAACTATCTGACATTTAGAAGACATCTGAAGGCAGCCCTGTTTAGGGAAGTTTTTAATGACTGATGGTTTTAATGTATTATTTATCTTTTGTTGGAAGCTGCCCAGAGTGGCTGGGGAAACCCAGCCAGATAGGCAGGGTAGAAATAATAAATCATCATCATCATCACCACCATCCCAAACCCCTCTGCACAGCTTTCTTGGATTGCGTACACTCAATGCCATTTTTGTCAATCCAAAATCATTTATTCTCTACCAACTCAACATGCTGCTTTCAGTCTAGATTGCTGTCCGCAAAGGTGGGAGTGCTTACTTGATACATTTGAAAAGCCTCCTTTTGATTAGGCTATGCTTCTTCTCTGCACATGTCCCAAGTTAAGGATGAAGGAAGCAGCAATTGCAATGTCAGTGGGCAGGTGTGTGGATACACCACCGGTGCCAGCACCCCCTGCACCTGTTTTCAAAGGGACACACTACAACCTAATGAAGAATCAGTGTACTCCCTGATTTGTAATCATAACACGCATCTAATACTAGTTGCATGTAGCTAAGACATACATCCAAGATTCCTGGAATTTCACGCCAGATTGGGAGTTATGTTTTTCTCTGAAACTAAAATGCCATGTTGTTGGAAGAACCAGGATAATGCAGTAAGCTTTAACTAGAGGGCTGGGGGAGTTAAGGTGGATCAGTGTAGGATTCAGCAATAATTGGAGACAAGGGTGGTGCTGTGGTCTAAATCACTGAGCCACTTGGGCTTGCTGACCAGAAGGTTGGTGGTTCGAATCCCTGTGATGGGGTGAGCTCCTGTTGCTCTGTCCCAGGTCCTGCCAACCTAGCAGTTCAAAAGAACGCCAATGCAAGTAGATAAATAGGTACCACTGTGGTGGGAAGGTAAACGGCATTTCTGTGCGCTTTGGTTTCCGTCACAGTGCTCCATTGCACCAGAAGCAGTTTAGTCATGCTGGCCACATGACCTGGAAAGCTGTCTGTGGACAAACAGCGGCTCCCTTGGCTTGAAAGCAAGATGAGCGATGCAACCCCATAGTTGCCTTTGACTGGACTTAACCGTCAAGGGGTCCTTTACCTTTTCAGCAATAATTAATAGTTAAAGATTCTGATCTTGCATGTTGTTCTTCTGAGTAAAGTTTAATAGTTGCTTACTCATATTCTACTTTATACATAGTATACATTGCATACATTGTTCCTTATTCCTCCCTTCCCTGGGATTCATTCCTATATTTCTGCTACTGATTTCTTTTTGATGCAACCCTGCTTATATCTTTTCTAAACTGAAATGCATTCACTGGTCTTCTGCTGGTGTGTTTAAAACTATAATAATAATAATAATAATAATAATAATAATAATAATAATAATAATATCTTTATTGTCATTGCCCCCTTCGGGGACAACAAAATTACTTGACTGCTCCATAAAAACACTAATTAAAACAATACAGTATAATACAGCAAGGGAGATTAGATGACTTTCAAAGTCCGGGCTTCCCATTCAGGGCCGAGATCGCTCTGGAGAAGAAGCTGTTCTTAAGACGGCTCGTTCTTGTCTTCATCGCCCTGTATCTCCGTCCCGACGGCAAGAGCTCGAAGAGACAGTGACCAGGATGCGATGGATCTTTTACTATGTCCAGTGCCTTCCTATGGCACCTTGTGGCATAAATCTGCTCTAAGGTGGAGAGTGGGCAGCAAACAATGCTCTCTGCTGCCTTAACAACCCTGCACAACCCCATCCTGTCCTGGATAGTACAGCTTCCGTACCACACACATAAGCCAACTACCCTCTTGCCCATTGGGACAATTTAAGAACCTCATTTTTCACAAGAAGCCATCAACAGCAGTGGCAGTAGCAGGGGGCCCAGCCACTGATTTAGGCTAGAAGTCATTTTGCCACTGGCTGGATGTGGTCATATTCCAAGGATTCATTACCCATGTCCCAGAGTGTCTGTTATTTCCTCAACCCTCTGAGGTATCCTTCCCCCAACCCGGAGTCCTCCAAATGTTCTGGATCACAAACTCCCATCAGCTCCTGGGGCTGAAGTGATAAAAGCACAGGCGGGCACCAGGTTGGGGAACGATGCTCTGAAGATCAAGAAGGTGTTTCAGATATTTTACAACTTCTGGATGTGCAGATTACAATGGTTCAAAGCCTTAATGATTGAATATAAATGAAATGTGTGGGTGCTTAATGGTGCCAAAGTAACAATATAAATAAATATTCAAGTAGCAGCAAAAGAAATAATTGTGAATTAAATAAACAAGAATTATCAAGTTAACCATGAAGGCTGTTGACAGACTTAATCTTAACAAAGAGACTAACAGTTCCTGCTAGACTAAAGATTTAGAATAAATTCCTATTCCTTATAAATAAGTTCCTTATACATGTCATATCAACCTGTCCAAGGTTGCTATAGTTACCAGATGTGTAGCTGCTGATGTTTCTCCAGGGTGGTCATTCCATTAATTGGTTCAGAAGTTAATCTTACTTTGAATTTGAAGTTCTCCTAACAAGCCCAAACCAGGCTTGTGGATTTGATTGATTGTCTCCTATAGCTGCTTCGGTAACCATGACAACCTTTATCCAAACTGGAGAGTAAAGGCTGTTTTCCCCAGTCTGTGGATGCCCATCCTTATATTGGCCATTGACGTCTTTAGCATTACTTGTCTTTTCTGCCACATGCCTGCCATTAAAAGGAGGAAGAGGTTTTGCCTTAAGCTCACATAAGATGTGGGGAAATCAGCTGTTGATCTTTAGCCATCAGCGCATCTGAAACTGCTTCACTGTTGCGCGAGAGATCTTCTAAAGCTGGACAAGGAATTATAATGCCACATTAGCTTTGCTTTGGCGTCCATTTCGGAAGGCCTGCCTCTACCCCTCGCAGCAAGAGCAAGGCAGTCAGGGAGAATGAATGGCTATTCCATAGGGGATCGAAGTTAGTGTCTCAGTCAACAGTTGCACTGCTGCTCCTTGCTCTGTGGCTGTTCAACAGCCCATAGTACTGCATGATTTAAGGAGTCTGCCAGACTCTCCTGACTCCCTGCCTTGCTTGAATTAGATCTATGCTCAGCAGGCCTGAGCTACACAAGAGGAAGGGGGAAATCACTGGGCAAGGTCCCCAGCACCTGTGCAAAGAGCAGAATTGCCTTAAGGCACCTTTAGATGCCATATATTATTTACTGAATATTTATCCTTATTTGTTTGCACAAAACATAGATGATGTCTGTTGTTCTTTGGCTGGGCATTTTGATTTGTTTATACAATTTTCCATCAGCTGATTCTTATTCCACACTTCCGAGTGCATTTCCCCATCACACAAAAAATCCAGTTTATTTACTTATTAATTTTTTTAAAAAAGTGGGTTTGTTGTGCCAGAGAACTTTAATGCACTGTAATTGTGGAAACTTACCGTATTTTTCACTCTATAACATGCACCAGACCATAACACGCACGTAGTTTTTAGAGGAGGAAAACAAGAAAAAAAATATTCTAAACGAAATAGTGGATATATTATTTTTGTGGTTCATGCTGTGGCCACAGACATGTGATCTGACAGTGAGTTTGGAGTAGCCCAATGCAAAAATCCTGAGGATCCATGTGGATCCATGCTTTGTAACCACAGAGGAGGGAAGGAAAGGGAACCATGGATCCTCTGCTCACGACTGCAGCAGATCCCCCCTGCAGGCATTCGCTCCATAACACGCACAGATATTTCCCCTTACTTTCTAGGAGGAGAAAAGTGAGTGTTATGGTGCAAAAAATACGGTACTTTTGCTGGTATATAATTAGATCCAATTGTGTATTGGAGGATAGGGGAGGGGTGCTATCCCTGCTGCGGGACACATTTTACTGCTTCTAGGGTAGTTTGTCCACCTCTGGTCCCCACCCTGCACAGAGTTCTTGCCTGTAGCTCCTAGAAACTGTCGGTATGCAGCAGCGGCCACAGCCCAGGAATGGCTTCGACTGTCTGGTTAAACCAAGTGAGGATAGACAATGGGTCTCAGACCCTCAGTGAGTTAATGACTTCCCCCTGCATGTGAAGACAGGCTCCAGTAGATTGAGTGAAAGAGACCAATAGTGGGTCCAACGTTCAAGAAGGCAGTTTTTGCTTGTGGTGTAGAGAGCTGTTAGGGGCAGATGGGGCTCATCAACCTGGGAAGGTAGCCCATCTAGGAAAAGGAAAACTCTGATCCTATACCTCTGCTGACCTACAGGATATCTTTGGGAGAAGAAAATGCTTTGGAGTGAACCCTACACAAATCCGGAGTGGAGTCTCTAAGACAGTTGGATGGCGCCTTGTATGCCTCTCGAGAGACAATGGAGTGCAGCTCTGGAGGTGAAGGCAAATCCCTGCACCAAAGTGACCTCCCTGGGGCACAAGCAGTGTGTATGGAAGTCCTGGCCTGCCCAACTGACAAGACCTCCCTCTTGGCCTTGCTGATGTGGTCCAAAGGAAAGCAGAGCAATACAGTTGGCACCAGCTTGGCTGCAGGCATTGCCAGAAGGAATCATAGAACCATAGAATCATAGAGTTGGAATAGACCACAAGGGCCATCGAGTCCAACCCCCTGCCAAGCAGGAAACACCATCAGAGCATATGTTAGGAGTGGAGGTCTTGTCAGTTGGGCAGGCCAGGACTTCCATACACACTGCTTGTGCCCCAGGGAGGTCACTTTGGTGCAGGGATTTGCCTTCACCTCCAGAGCTGCACTCCATTGTCTCTCAAGAAAGATGGATGCCAACAACTGAATCCTTCCTACAAATTAGTGACAGTCTCTTCTGTGTAATTCACAGAATGAGGCCTGCTGATATTAGTACACCATCCTCAGTACAACAGCTCATGTAATAGGAATATTAGTGGCACATGGGGAAACCGAAGATGAAGTGAGGGAGCTCAGCTAGACTTTGTTTCATTCTAGTATCCAATTTCCCTTTCTGACATTTAACAACCTGACAGAGCTTACCCAATGTCATAAACACGGTTTCCTACAGGAGCCTTGAGACGCTCTCATAGTTTGGCACCTTAGCAGCTATTAGCAAGGCACTTAAAAAGTCAATATGTCTGTACACAAGGAAAATAAGCTCTGCTTCTTACATTTCACACTCGTGTCTAAAAATCTGGATGCTCTGTAATGTGAAAATGGTCGTGCAGGTGTTTTTTATACAGTGCAACTGGAAGCCAATTCTGGCAACCAGACATCTGGCAAAACAAAGTTGCTTGTTTAACCCTTCACATGTTGCATGCACAAGTGTGACTCCGTATCTGAGAAGCAGCCCTTGGGTGATTGGCACTCTGTCACAGATGCAGCCATGCACTCCATTTGACCTGCATTACAAACGCAAGCAGAAAGGATCCATTGTTGTATGAAAAATAGCACAGATGGACAGAGACCTTTTAAGCCCATTTTCTCAGGCATTTGAAGCTTCGCCATTTGATTCCTCCTCCCTAGCTATCACTCAAGCTCCATGTTTCTATTACAGATGCCTTAAAATAAACCTCCTTTTTCACTTTCTCGTTTGCGCCCCTGCATCACGTCAATCTCCACACAGTTCAAAGATTAGTATTTATTAGCAAACTGCTGCTTTTGTGTCAGCGGGGAACGTGTACACAAGTTCTCTGGTAATTGTGACTTTATGTATGCCTTTGGTGACATAGTAAAGTGAATTAAACAAGGATAAAAAGGACAAGACGTTTACACAGGATACACAAGAAAGCAGTTTCTATATTAGCCTCTTTTTTGGAAGCCAGCCTTCCCAGAAACCCCTTGTGAATCAGAATTAGGACAGAGTAACTCACATTTATATTGCAACTCTCATTCATTCCAATCTGTGGGCCATATGGTTTTCAAGTGTGTGTGTGTGTGTGTTTGCATTCCCAGTTCCAGTGCCACCCTCCACTAGACAGTGGCTAAGTGAGATGTGATAGAACAAACTCAAGCAGACAACAATCAGGATTGAAAATGGCCACAACTTTATTGATTACAGATGTAGGTGGAATTTTGGCTCAGCCATTGCATGTATATCCTCCTGCCAGACTGGAACTGCTTCAGGGTCTTGCCAAGGATTATGACCTCCCCAAGAAGGCCAATCTACAATGTTCCCTGACTGGGCAAGGCAGCAACTAATGCCTAGCCAGCCAGCAAGGCACTGCCCAATTGGTGGGGCCTCTGATTGGGCCATTTGAAGCTAGCTTTCTGGCAGGAGTCTTGCCCTCTGATCCTGCTGGTTGAGGGAATTCCCAAAAGGCTGGCAAACACATGTGATCTAGCTGCTAGGGATGGTGGTGGAGAGTGAGAGGCTGCAATCGCTGCCCACCTGTAAAAGTCATGGCTATAAGCATCCCGGTTCTTTCCTAGTTGTGATTAGAATAGGTAAAAAAGGTAAGGGACCCCTGGGCGCTTAAGTCCAATCAAAGGTAACTATGGGGTTGCAGTGCTCATCTCCCTTTCAGGCCAAGGGAGCTGGTGTTTGTCCACAGACAGCTTTCTGGGCCATGTGGCCAGCATGACTAAACCACTACTGGCACAACGGAACACTGTGATGGAAGCCAGAGTGCATGAAAATGCTGTTTACTTTCCCGCCACAGCGATACCTATTTATCTACTTGCACTGGTGTGCCTTCGAACTGCTAGGTTGGCAGGAGCTGGGACAGAGCAACGGGAATTCACACCTTTGCGGGCATTCTGCTCAGCAAGCCCAAGAGGCTCAGTGGTTTAGACCACAGTGCCACCCACGTCCCCTATGATTAGAATACCACACCCATGACAAAGGTGTAGTTTTCATTTGTGCTTCGTTGTTCAGCTTGTTCAGCTTTATTTCCATTACCTCCTCCCCTCCCATGGCTCAGCTGTTTTCTTATTTCTGGCCTCCTTTGCAGTATAAAATCATACATTTCCTTTTTCCTTTTTGTGTCGCGTTGTTATTGCCTGTTGGCTTTGCTTTAATTGGATATGAGAAAACAACATAGGTGCAGCAAGAAGTTCACGGAGATAGGAGATTAGATTTACCTGTTTTCATGGGAATAATATTTTACCCTTTTATTTCCTCCCTTCCACTATAATCACCAATATCTCTCATTTTTTCTCTTTCACCTTCCCCCCTCCATCTTGTTTACATTCCTTTTCTTTTATTTAATTTTTAGAACAGTTTGCCCTTATTGTCATAGAGCATGCTATTAGAAAACTCAGGGAAAGAAAGTAGGAAGCTACAGGTTAGGCTAATTGGCAACACCTGCATGGCAGGATGCTATGAATTACAAAACAACATCTCACTCTGAAGGATACAGAGCTGTGAAGTGAGGAATGTTTTCTGACATTTTCCAATTCTCAGAAACTGGCTTAAAAGGAAAGAGCACTTAGAGAAACGATGCCTTATGAGGAACGGCTAAGGGAGCTGGGCATGTTTAGCCTGGAGAAGAGGAGGTTAAGGGGTGATATGATAGCCATGTTCAAATATATAAAAGGATGTCATATAGAGGAGGGAGAAAGGTTGTTTTCTGCTGCTCCAGAGAAGCGGACACGGAGCAATGGATCCAAACTACAAGAAAGAAGATTCCACCTAAACATTAGGAAGAACTTCCTGACAGTAAGAGCTGTTCGACAGTGGAATTTGCTGCCAAGGAGTGTGGTGGAGTCTCCTACTTTGGAGGTCTTTAAGCAGAGGCTTGACAACCATATGTCAGGAGTGCTCTGATGGTGTTTCCTGCTTGGCAGGGGGTTGGACTCGATGGCCCTTGTGGGCCATCCAACTCTATGATTCTATGATTCTATGAGAAGAAGTTTGAGGTACTTTCTGATTTCACACGAGGCAAGATCAAGTTTTCCCTTCTTGGAAAAAGGTTCTGAAAAAAACATTTAGTGAGTAAAGAGAATGGCCAAACTTTAAGCCTGTCCTATTGAACTGACTGCGCTGGATTATGGAGAAAGCTAGAGAGTTCCAGAAAGACATCTACTTCTGCTTCATTGACTATGCAAAAGCCTTTGACTGTGTTGACCACAGCAAACTATGGCAAGTACTTAAAGAAATGGGAGTGCCTGATCACCTCATCTGTCTCCTGAGAAATCTCTATGTGGGACAAGAAGCTACAGTTAGAACTGAATATGGAACAACTGATTGGTTCAAAATTGTGAAAGGAGTACGGCAAGGCTGTATATTGTCTCCTTGCTTATTTAACTTATATGCAGAATTCATCATGTGAAAGGCTGGGCTGGATGAATCCCAAGCCGGAATTAAGATCGCTGGAAGAAATATCAACAACCTCAGATATACAGATGACACAACCTTGATGGCAGAAAGTGAGGAGGAATTAAAGAACCCTTTAATAAGGGTGAAAGAGGAGAGCGCAAAATATGGTCTGAAGCTCAACATCAAAAAAATGAAGATCATGGCCACTGGTCCCATCACCTCCTGGCAAATAGAAGGGGAAGAAATGGAGGCAGTGAGAGATTTTACTTTCTTGGGCTCCATGATCACTGCAGATGGTGACAGCAGTCACGAAATTAAAAGACGCCTGCTCCTTGGGAGAAAGGCGATGGCAAACCTAGACAGCATCTTAAAAAGCAGACATCACCTTGCCAACAAAGGTCCGTATAGTTAAAGCCATGGTTTTCCCAGTAGTGATGTATGGAAGTGAGAGCTGGACCATAAATTCTTCGCCGAAGAATTGATGCTTTTGAATTATAGTGCTGGAGGAGACTCTTGAGAGTCCCATGGACTGCAAGAAGATTAAACGTATCCATTCTTAAGGAAATCAGCCCTGAGTGCTCACTGGAAGCACAGATCGTGAAGCTGAGGCTCCAATACTTTGGCCACCTCATGAGAAGAGAAGACTCCCTGGAAAAGACCCTGATGTTGGGAAAGATGGAAGGCACAAGGAGAAGGGAACGACAGAGGACGAGATGGTTGGACAGTGTTCTCGAAGCCACAAAGATGAGTCTGAACAAACTGCGGGAGGCAGTGGAAGACAGGAGTGCCTGGCATGCTCTGGTCCATGGGGTCACGAAGAGTCGGACACGACTAAATGACTAAACAACAACAACAATTGAACTGAAAGGGGTTTTTCTCTCCCTTTCTCTTCCTTTTTTTGAAAAAAAGCCAAACCACTGCTAATTTGTATTTCTATTAGTTTCGTCAGAAACCTTCTCTTGCTTTTTTCTTGATTATCAATAGGTTTTGTCAGGAAAGACATAAAGCTATTATCTATTATTATTTTCAGATTCTCTCATTCAATTATAATCTGTTGACACACTGGCAAGAATTCTTCATTAGAAACTGCTGTATTATAGTTCTCATAGTCAATAAAATGTTAAAATTCACTCGTGGAGTGTGCCCACATTACAAATTAAGTAGCATGGTAGTAAACCCCATTGAATTCAATGGGGCTTTTGAGCAGACATGTATAGGATTGCACTGCTAAACCAGTTTCAAACTAGTTTAGCCAGCATGCCTTGTAGAATCTCCAGGATCTGTAGTTTCCTGTAAACCTTCAACAGAGGAAAATCTAGACTCTCACGAAACTGCTATTCTCAACTTCTTGGTAGAAAGCAGGCCAGATTTAAACAAGTTTGAAACTGTAATGTAGGTGCATGTATGCTATCAAACTATTTTCTGGAACAACACTTTAAACAAATCACTCTTTCTTTTCCTGAACAATACTCTGCTTTTTCAGCTTATGTTCACTGTCTCCTTAGAACTATGCATCTGTTTTCATCAATCATTTGAATTGCATGGCCTGTCAGTGATCTCTTGACATTCATTAATACCTGACATCATGCACCATGATGTAACATACCCGCCCATTAGCTACATGGTATTGGATTGTCTGAACAACATGATCTTATCAATGGAAGTCATTCCAACCCGTGGAATGAGAAGACCCTTTATAGAAAATAACTTTGAATTATTTTTATTTGGAAGACAGGCATGGAGTTAACCAAGGAAAACATTTTGCATGCTCAAAAATTCAGCATATGCAAAATGAAAAAGAAAGGTCACCAAATTCTAACCTTTCCACATATTAGAATAATGTGGCTAGAATCATTCTAGTCCCAAAAGCCGATGTACTTTTGTTTAATTTACTCTTCTTATGGTATCTTTTCACCCAGTATATAAAATGTGCCTTTACTGATTTTTACCTTATGTGATCTACATCTCACAAAGAATATAAAGACAAATATATGAAAATATGAGTTAGTTTTGCTCTCATTTTAAGCTTGATTCAGTCTTATGACCTCTTGTCTCTGCCTTTTTCATCCTGTCCTCTTTAGCTTGCTATTTTCTATCACCTCGGTGTTTGCAAGTCAGGGACAAGCAAGACTGCCCAGTTGAATTCATGAGAAATAACAATGGATCAAATAAGGAGTTTAAGGCTGCAATCCTAACCCCATTTAGCTAGGAGCATGATGTTCCACTGAACTCAGTAGAACTTACTTTTGAGTAGAAATTATTAAGATTGCACGGCTAATTCAGAACAATCATTTTTTGGTTGGTTGTGCCCATAACAGTGACTGAAGATGAGATGATGGAAGGGGGGGAGGAGTAAATGAGGTTAATAATGAAACTATCCCAAGAACAGTGGGATCAAAGGAGGAAAGCTCAAATATAATGTAAGTTCAAGAGTCTTATTTGTAGAACTTAAGAGATCATTATTATTTGGAAATACTGGCAAAAAAAGAGAACTTATAGAAGCAAAGTAGGGGCAGAGAATTTCAAAGGGAAGGAAATCAGTATTATTCCTAGGTCAAAAGTCCACTATTAAAAAGTGTTGATCAGAAATTCTTTCAAAGCGAGATCACCGAGAGAGAACTGTTTTTCAAAATAAGCTAATAAAGGAAAATATGGAATATAAGCCCCCTGTGTGCTAATTAGATATAAAGACCTGTTAAAACAAGATTTTGAGTCACATACCAGAGACTGACAGATTGATAAGATGAAGATGGACAATCAGAATTTTGAAATTGGAACCAACAAGCAAGAGAGCAGAACATAAATAAAAGGCATTTCCTCTAGAAACCAGAACATGGGGAGTCCCTGGAAATTAATTTAATTCAATTTTGAATATATAATTGGTGATAGTGTATATGATTTGATATGATTTGATTTGATTTGTTAATAATTGAAATATTTTTATTGGAAATTGAATAAAACTTATTTATAAAAAAAGAAATTCTTTCAAAGTTAGTGTTTACCCGCAAGGCTGTGAAAATTTATTTATTTACTATTTCAGCGGCTAGCCTTTCTTTCATGAAATGAGTATCAGGATGAACTACAATATAAAACACAACAAAAATAAAATAAAATCACACATCATTTAATTGAGAGAGAAAAATTACAACCACTATTAAAACCACACATTTCTAACAACAAAGTTGGTAGATAATTAATTAATTAAGTTTGCAACTGGTCCCAGTTACATCCATGAGTCCACAATCAAATATGTGTGCAAGTTGGATCTCAGAGGGGAGGGTATTCTGCCACCATAGAAACGGCTTTATCCCATGTTCCTGCACAGTGTACTTTGATGGATTGCATGTATATATCACATGTTTCTCCAAGGAACTCAAGGTGTCATATATGGTTCTCCACTTCCACATATAATTCCCACAACAACCCTATGAAGTAGGTTAGGCTGAGAGGCAGTGACTGGCCCAAGGATGGCTCCACAGAGAGCACATTACAACCACTCAGCTGAGAGGTTACCAGAACAGGGATTACAGTGACAGTGACATCTCTGTCCAGGAACAGCCATGGCTGGTGAACCAACAGGAACTAGGAAGAGGTGCCTAGGTGCATAGGAGACTTTAGTGCCTATTGAGTTAGGAATATACTAATTGCTCTTTATCTTGTCCTTTGGGGCAGCTTAGAAAAACCAGCTGAGTAAAATTCTTGACATGCTCCTTAAAATCCTTAGAAAGCTTTTGAAATATCTTTCTCCTTGTTACCATATTAATATTCTCTTTGATTTTTTTCTTTTGAGAAGTTCTTTTTTTATATACATAAATGCCTCCTACCAAGCACTTTTTATGCTGGACCCAAAACAAAAGTTAAATAAGTAGGACTCTCTTCATGAGAGAGTTCTAATTGCCTAGTTGGTCCGAAAAAATCTGCAACCTTTTTTCGCGGAGGAATCATTCCATTCCCTTGCCTTGTTCATGTTGGTTGCCCTTGATCATTGATGGAAGTTGTAGTTCAACAACATCTGGAGAGCCAAAGGTTGCCCACACCTGCTATGGGTGAATGAACCTTCCAGATGAACTACAGGGTATGAAAGTTTCTCCTGAAGGAGTGAGGGAAAATGTGATATGATGCTGCTTGAAAATAAACCTAGCATATTTACTTATCGGGACGTGGGTGGAGCTGTGGGTTAAACCACAGAGCCTAGGACTTGCCGATCAGAAGGTCGACGGTTCGGATCCCCGCGACGGGGTGTGTTCCCATTGCTCGGTCCCTGTTCTTGCCAACCTAGCAGTTTGAAAGCACACAAGTGCAAGTAGATAAAGAGGTAGCACTCCGGCAGGAAGGTAAACAGCATTTCCGTGTGCTGCTCTGGTTTGCCAGAAGCAGCTTAGTCATGCAGGCCACATGACCCAGAAGCTGTACGCCGGCTCCCTTGGCCAATAAAGCGAGATGAGCGCCGCAACCCCTGAATCGGTCACGACTGGACCTAATGGTCAGGGGTCCATTTACCTTTTTATTTACTCATAGTGAATGAGTTCTCTGAGTACCAATTCTTAGGTAGCTCAAGCAACACCATCCATGGACAAGAGAAAGGTATCAATAGATCTGGATGATACGCCCTTCCCCCAGTTTTTCAAAAGTACTCCCCTAAAATGAAAATAAACGTGGGGGGAGGAATGCATAAGCAAAAGGGAGGGAAGTGCTGAGTATCTGCCTGTTGAGGGAAAGAATGGGAAACAGTGGATGGAGGTGTGAGAGGGCATGGAATGTAGTATCGTGAAAGAAAACATGGCTAACTAGCTGAATAGGAGCACTTCATGCAGCAAAGCCATTTCCGAGCCTCGGGAGGAGAGGGTGTTGCGGGGCTGGCCCCTCCCACAAGCGCGGGGCTGGAGTTTAGCCCCGCGAGAGCCAGGGAATCCCCGGGGGCGTGCCTCTCCGCCTTCCCCCTGCCCGCCAATAGGCGGGCTGGGGAGGCGTGGCCTGGGCTATTTAAGGCCAGGCACGCCCCGGGATCTCCCTCTTTCCCCTCGGCAGCAGAGTAGCTTTCCATTAACCTTAAAAAAAAAAAAAAGGGGGGGGGGTCAACCATACACAGAGGGGCATCCTGTTAAGTGATCTGACCCTGTCACAGTCGGATCTAATAGTTAGGGTGCGGAGCTCAAAGACAGACCAACAGGGAAAAGGGACTCTTCTCCGCCTTCCAGCAGCCCAAGACAAGGGCCCCTGTCCGGTAAGGGACACGAGACGCTTTCTATACCTCAGGCCAAAAAACCCGGGTCCCCTGCTGATCCACGCAGACGGGTCGCGATTGGCCAGGCAGCAATTCACCAGGGTGATGCGTATGGCTTTGACGGCATGTGGGCTACCAGCGGCTGAGTTTGCGGCACATTCTTTCCGCATTGGGGCGGCCACCACCGCAGTGCATCTGGGGCTCTCCACCAACAGGATTAAGGAAATGGGGAGATGGAGATCCAATGCTTATAAAACATATGTCAGAAATAGCGTATGACTAAGAGGTATGCCGCTAAACCCCTTTTCCCTGTCTGCTTGCTTTCCAGGATCTAAAAAGGTGCGCATCTGGTTGGTGGGCCACAGTATAGTGCATTGGGCCAGGATTCGGGCCATGAGTACAGGGCTAGGGCAAAATCTGAAGTTGCCTGCGAAGGTGGAGCTGGCGTGGCTAGCGCGGAGAGGGATGCGCTGGAGTGAGTTCAAGCCAGCAGTGATGGCGAAGGCTGCCTCTGAAGGGCCTCCTGATGCACTAGTGATTCAGTTGGGCGAGAACGACCTCGCATACCGCAAGGCGGTTGATCTCAGATGGAACATTTTTGATGACCTGTCCGAGCTGGTGACAGTGTACCCAAACATCAATATACTGTGGTCCTCGTTGCTTGAGAGGAGGACATGGAGGGACTGTGCGAGCCCAGTGGGTGTGAATAAAGCAAGGAAAGTTTTAGAGCGGGCAGTGGAACGTAGAGTGGTGGCCTTGGGCGGGTGCATCATCCGACACCCAAGCATACAGTTCAGCAACGAGGCCCTCTACAGGCGGGATGGCGTGCATTTGTCCGATGCAGGGAACGATATATGGTTGGGAGATATCATAGCAGGGATTAGGGGTTGGTTACAGGCCTGAAGGTATTGGCGGCGAGCTTTGCTCGAGTGGCGGTTAGGCATTGGCAGGGGTCTATTGTGATGCAAATGGATGGGGGGGAAGGACACGCCATCACCTTCCCCCGAGAAAAGGGTAGTCCGGTAGAGGACTCCGGGGGCGTTTGCCTTGTCCGAGACCTAGTAAGGTGAGGGCCGCCGGCACGCCCACGAGCGGTGACACCCGTGGGGGTCCTAGCTGGCGTACTCCAGCAGGACACCCCCACGGTTTGTGTTCAACCCTTCCCGGTTACCATGCCGGGTAGTCATAGGAACCAATGCCTAAGGCCAATACCTTCAATTCTGTAATCAATAAAGTTGTGGCCATTTACGCCCATTAACCTTACTGACGTGTCCTGTGTCTTCATTTCTTTGGGGGAGGGAACTTGCCACGCAAAGCCATTTCCGAGCCTCGGGAGGAGAGGGTGTTGCGGGGCTGGCCCCTCCCACAAGCGCGGGGCTGGAGTTTAGCCCCGCGAGAGCCAGGGAATCCCCGGGGGCGTGCCTCTCCGCCTTCCCCCTGCCCGCCAATAGGCGGGCTGGGGAGGCGTGGCCTGGGCTATTTAAGGCCAGGCACGCCCCGGGATCTCCCTCTTTCCCCTCGGCAGCAGAGTAGCTTTTCCCAGCCCACCCACCCTTAGGTTAGGCAGTCTTGACCTTGCTATGGACTTCGGTTGGTCGCCGCAAGGGGCCTGGTAGGAATTTTTCCAAGTTGGCGACTTTGCAGCCTTTTGGTTTTTTCGCCTACCTCGTAGCAAATCATCACAACTTTCACGGTTTTGGCGGTTAGGCATTGGCAGGGGTCTATTGTGATGCAAATGGATGGGGGGGAAGGACACGCCATCACCTTCCCCCGAGAAAAGGGTAGTCCGGTAGAGGACTCCGGGGGCGTTTGCCTTGTCCGAGACCTAGTAAGGTGAGGGCCGCCGGCACGCCCACGAGCGGTGACACCCGTGGGGGTCCTAGCTGGCGTACTCCAGCAGGACACCCCCACGGTTTGTGTTCAACCCTTCCCGGTTACCATGCCGGGTAGTCATAGGAACCAATGCCTAAGGCCAATACCTTCAATTCTGTAATCAATAAAGTTGTGGCCATTTACGCCCATTAACCTTACTGACGTGTCCTGTGTCTTCATTTCTTTGGGGGAGGGAACTTGCCACGCAACACTCCATTGCAAGTCTTACTTGTACAAAAGGTCAAACGAATCTTGTGCATGCAGACATACAGTGATTCCAAATGGACAGAATAGCCTACTCTTGCAGTTGCAGGAATATCATCCCCAGCAGAGGACAGTGAGGAGGCATTAGCCCTGATTGGAGGTAGAAAGAATGTGCTTCTGGCAGCAGACACACTTTACGTTTAAATCACACTTGATGCACTTTCTCCTCGTCAAAGAATTCTGGGCACTGCAGTTTGTTAAGGGTAGCTGGGAATTGTAACTTTGTGAGGCAAAATCTACAGTGCCCGGAAGTCTTTGAGGGGGGCAAATGTGCTTTGAATGTGCTTTAAAGATATTGTCCCTAAGCTGTTGTGTCATTTTGGGGTGGGAGCTGAGCCTATGGGCCCCTCCAAAGTGGCTTGGGGGAAAGGGAAGAGAAGAAATTTTGCTTAGACACAGCTCCCCACAATTACTTTGGTAGAGAAGGACTTGATTCCCTTTACTTTTATAAGACTTCTTACCCACCCTTCACCGAAAGATCCCAGTGCTAGTTACAGCAGCAGAATATGCAGTTGTAACAACAAATAGATCCATTCCAAATGGAATGAAGCTGTATATGTTCAGCTGAAGAGGTGGGTCCCACAAAACAAATTATCTCAACTGCCAAAGACCTTGAAGTCACCAGGGGTTCATTGCTACTGTAAATTTTCTGGGGTTTCCACGCTTGTGGGTTGAAGTACAGAAATGTAGCATTCAACTTCAGTGGAAGGCAACTATTAAGAATCGAGGGCATTAGAGACATGAAGACAATATTCTCACATTGCCCTGATACACCCAGCCTCGTGGCCCTTAATTCTTGAAGCTGTAAAATGCATAAAATGAAGGACTTTGCTTGTAGGTAGCTGTGGAGGTAGGTGCTTATAGCAAACATCTGTGGGTCCTGACCGCTTTAATATTTGAGAACACAACACAGTTGTGCACCAGCTCTGCTGATGATTAAGAATCTTTGAAAGGGATTGACGTATCAGCCTACCATAGAGCAGCAGAGCAGTGCAAAAATCATTTTGTAATTATAGAACTTTCCTGTAACTTTGAAGTTTGATTATCTGCACAGTTTGCTGGTTTGCACCATTTGCTAATTTGCACAGTCTGCTTATTTGTGCAATTTGCTTATTCATATTGATTTGCATGTCATAATTTTAACCTGTTGAGTATGTGCGGTTCTTGTGGAGATGTGCTGGTTCCAGCTCTCCAGCAGCTCTGTGACACCGATGGCCTGAGTCTGAGATTGGATGAAGATTATCATGCCATCCCAGAGAAATTTGAGTGTGTCACATGGGACAGGCCTTTTAAAAACCACCACCAATTTCATTACAGTCCAAAGAAGATAATGGCATCATGGAATCCACAAAATTCGGTTCCAGAGAGCATTCCAGGCGATCTTATCACTTGTCACTTGAACTGAGTTTATTTGAACCCATTTATCATTTTCATTAGAATCATTGTAATGAGAAAGGAACACTGGTCCATTTTTTAATCTTGCCAGCATGTAATATACAGCCTGGATGTAAGAAAGCAGCAGCAGACACTATCAAACTCATTTTCATTTTGCTTTGCTTGCAGCAATCTTCAAATAAAGGGGACATAGAGGATAAATGAAGATGCAGAAGGGGGACTGTGTCAGAACACTTCCGGGTGGAAATGTAAGCATCTTTCTGAACTGTAATGTGTTTCAGGAATCCCAAGGAGATCATGTTCAAAACCCCAAGGCTGGATGGTCTTACAATATGTCCCTATCTGTATGTAAGTTTGAGTGTGTGTGTGTGTGTGTGTATTGATCAAGCTAAAAATCTGCAACTGCTTTGAGGTCTTCTTGGCTCATTACACTTTCTCACAGTGTGGTTCTGGCTGAATGTGCCAGAGATTCTAGTGAATGCAATTCCCTCTTTGCGCACACACAGAGAGGTTCTATTACCAAAGAGGGATTGTAAGCCTCTGGATTTTGATCAATGTACTTACAAAACTGAGTTAGAAGAGAATAGCAAGACTTCCGGTTCGGCGCCAGCGCTAATGGCTGCTCCCTCTCCGAGCTCCGGAGAGAGGACGGCTCTGCGAGTTCGGGTCTGACCCGCTACGGCAAGCGGGGGACCCCTAAAATCACAGGAACGGAGCCTGTGAACAAGGAGATTCGGTGGGCACCTGAAGCGCCCCCCTTTACCGCAGAAAGAGCCTTTTTAAAGGCTCCGGAACGACAACGGGGAGCGCGGTGCTGAGAATCGCTACCCAGCCCGCAGGGTGAAGCCGCGTCGCCATTAGTGGAGAGCGCCGATTCCCTTCCTGAACAATCTGGACAAAAAAGACCCGTGAGTAAGATTGAACCTCTATTCGTGCCAAAACTACCTGAAATTAGGCTGAAAACGGGAAAGGCGAAAATTAAGGAAGTCTGCCTTCCCCCGACTGCATGACAATTAAAGCAACGAAAGTTACTGAGCTGCATCCGTATGGGATATTGTTTTTAACTGCTTGAATCCGACATTTGGACTTTGACTATCCCCTCTAGCTTGCAGGGCAGAGGGGAGGAATAAGTGACTTTTTAAGCTGCATGACCAACTTAAAGGAAAGGGAACTCTCTGCAGCCTTCAACCTGGCACAAACTGCTATTAGAACAAAGGAACACTGAACTGACTTTAGACTCTTGTGAAAGTAACAAAGTGGAAGTCTCATTGCTTATTTGATACAAAGTTTTGGGACTTTGTGGACACAATATAGCAGGGAAGGCTGGGACTTTATTTAATGGGAAAGTGTTGCAATATACATATAGAAGCCTCCCGATAAATTTGCTTTTCAAATACTCCTTGCCTTTGTTTGCGGACATTTTGATTTGCTCCCTCTAGAGGGTAAATTAAAAGTTGCTACGCTTTGGGACAGTGGAATTTTCCTTTAGGAGAAGGCTCTCGTGGGAAACGACCTTGGGATATGAGTGGCCCAGCAGACGAGATAAGCACGAGAGCCAAGACAAGGCAATATCAACAACAGCTACAGCAACACAAGAAAAGAGGCTCGATCTCAGGCATAACTCCTACAGTGACAACAGGACAAGAAAAAGGTACAGCAGTCTCCATGGATGCAGTGTCGCAAGCCCTTCTTAAGATAAACCAGTCTCTGGAGAATCTAACAAAGCAGACGGCAGAAAATACCAAGAAACTGACAGAGAATTCACAGAAATTGACAGATTTAACAACAAGACTTGACCTGAATACAGAATCTATAAACAGGCTTACGCAAGAAAATTCTGCCACACGACAAATTGCGGAGGAAGCCAGAACTATTGCTGGAGAGACCCAGGAAAAATTAGAACCGATTGCCAGGAAGGTCTATGACCACGACGCAACTCTGGCATTGTGGGAACTACAAAGAAAAGAAAGGAATTTGAAATTACGATCAATTCCAGAGGACGAAGGAGACAATCTTACGGACTTTTTAACGAAAGAGTTTGCTGATTCCTGGGAAGACCTAGAGGAAGACGAATTTAAAATCACAACAGCATTTAGACTGGGCAGAAGACAGAACAGAAAGGCGCCGAGAGACTGTCTGATTACCTTGAGATCGAAGGAGGAAAGAGACAAAATTCTAAGACTGCACTTTGAAAAGGCCTTACAAATTGGGAACTCACCGATACAGATCTTTAAAGACATTCCTAAACATATTTTGGACTTGAGAGCTTCTTATAAGGATTTGGTCTACCTGTTGAAGAAGAACACCATTCTCTTCAGGTGGGAATTTCCACAGGGACTGTCTTTTGACTATAGAGGGAAGAAGGTGAAAATAAAGACGATACAGGATAAAGACAGGTTCCTGCAAAGAAATCAGGAAGACTTACAGAAAGGAACTGTAGACCCAATTGCTGAGCAAAGGAGTGTAATAGACATCCTGAACCTTTCGTTTGGACAGAACCTTTCACCACCAACAGAGGAGGAACAACAACTGGGAGCTGTTGGAGGAATACCAGAAAAATAACAAGATGGCCCTGCAATTCCTTAGTTGGAATTGTAATGGGATGAACAGCCCTTTGAAGAGACGACAAATATTCCATATTTTGAACAGAGAACAACTGGACTTGATTTGCTTACAGGAAACCCATATAACCAGAGCACACAGGAGACTGCTTATGAATAAAAAATTGGGACAAGAATTTATTTCGTCGGACAAAGTTAAAAAAAGAGGAGTTGTGATTTATGTAAAAGAGAAGTGGGCTCCAAAAATGATGTTTAAAGATGAACAAGGAAGATATTTAGCGGTGGAGATTCAGGTACAAGGAGAAAATTTTTTGATAATTGGGATCTATGCGCCAAATGAAGGTAAAGCAGAATTTTTCAAAAAACTTCATGAAACTTTGACGGATTATTTGGAATACAATATGATAATTATGGGAGATATGAATGGTGTAGTTTCTACAAACATGGACAAGACACAAAGACTGACTCTTACTAAAGAAGGGAGACTCCCGAAGACTTTCTTCGAAATGACTGAAAATATGGACTTAATAGACATTTGGAGAACAAGGAACCCTCTTGAAAGAGAGGGAACCTTTTTCTCCCATGCAAAGATGACCTGGACCAGAATCGACCAAATCTGGGTTACTAGTGGAATGGCTCCGAAGATTAAGAAGGTAGAAATCTGCCCAAAAACCTGTTCCGACCATAACGCCGTGAAGATGGAAATGAAATCTACAACAACTGGTCAGTTTAGATGGAGAATGAATGACACCCTATTTCGAGATAGAGAGATCCACATGAAGGCCCAAAAAACTCTAAAGGACTATTTTGAAATCAATCTAAAGGGCGATGTGGAAAAAAGAGTGATCTGGGACGCAAGTAAAGCTGTGATGCGAGGATTTTTGATTCAACAAAACTCAATAAAGAAGAGAAAACAGAATGAGAAAAAGGAAAAAATTTTGGAAAAGATAAAAGAAGGAGAGAAAAAATTAAGATCAAAACCAAAGTCCCAGGAGATTTTGAGGGAGATTAAGTTGTATCAAACACAATATATGGAATTGATGAACCAAGAGATAGAATGGAAAATAAAGCAAATGAAACAAAAGACATTTGAGTCGGCAGACAAATGTGGTAAACTTCTGGCATGGCAACTTAAGAAAAGACAGAAATTAAATACAGTCACAAGTCTAGAAGTGGATGGAAAAAATATATCTAAACCCAACGAGATAAGAAATTGCTTTGTGAGTTATTTTAAAAAACTCTATTCCCAAGGATTACAAAATGAAGAGGACATAGATAAATTCCTTAATAAATATGGATTACAAAAAATCTCTCATCATAGCAAGGTGGAGCTAAACCAGAGAATAACAGAACAAGAGATAGAGGGTGCCATTCAGGATATGCAACTGGGCAAATCTCCAGGGCCAGACGGACTGACTTCCAGATATTACAAATCTTTAAAGGAATGGCTAATACAACCGTTAAAGGAAGTTTGTAACGAGATCTTAGAGGGAAAAAAGGCACCCGAATCGTGGAAAGAAGCATATATCTCACTCATACCAAAGACAGAGACTGAAAAGACTCAACTGAAGAACTACCGCCCAATTTCGTTATTGAATGTGGATTACAAAATTTTTGCAGACATTTTAGCAAAAAGATTTAAAAGAGTACTGATGGAGAAGATTCACAGAGACCAAGCAGGCTTTCTCCCAAAAAGACACCTCTCAGACAATGTTAGGAACATAATAGACATTTTGGAAAAGTTAGAGGTGAATATAAATACTAAAGCAGTTTTGATATTTGTGGATGCGGAGAAAGCCTTTGACAATATTTCGTGGAGTTTTATGAAAAAGAATCTTCATGGGATGGGGGTAGGACAAGGATTTGAGAATGGTATGGGTGCAATACATTCCGAACAAAAAGCTAAGCTGATTGTAAACAATGTAATAACTGAGGAACTTAAGATAGAAAAAGGAACACGACAGGGGTGCCCAATTTCCCCATTGCTTTTTACTTCGGTCCTGGAGGTGTTGCTGAACATGATTAGAGATGACCAGCAAGTTAAAGGTGTACAGGTCGGAACTAAACACTATAAGTTAAGAGCGTTCGCAGATGACCTTGTATTGACTTTGCAGGAGCCAAACACTAGTACAAAAAGAGTGTTGGAAATAATCCAACAATTTGGGCAGGTAGCCGGATTTAAATTGAATAAACAAAAAACTAAAGTCTTAGGGAAAAACCTAACAGATATGGAAAAGAATAAGTTTCAAGAAGAGACAGGTCTGACGGTGGTTAAGAAGGTGAAATATCTAGGGGTTAATTTAACATCTAAAAACTTGAATCTGTATAAGGACAATTATGAAAAATGCTGGTCAGAAATTAAAAAAGATCTAGAAATATGGTCAAATTTGAGATTGTCAATGTTAGGCCGAATTGCAGTGATTAAGATGAATGTATTGCCTAGAATGTTATTTTTATTTCAAACTTTGCAGATTATTGACAAGATGGACTGTTTCAAGAGGTGGCAGAAAGACATTGCGAAATTTGTCTGGCAGGGCAAAAAGCCCAGAATAAAATATAAAATATTAACAGATGCAAAAGAAAGAGGGGGATTTGCCCTGCCGGACTTAAAATTGTACTATGAAGCAGCAGCATTCTGCTGGCTGAAAGAGTGGATGCTCCTCGAGAATACAGATATCTTGGACTTAGAAGGTTTCAATAATGCATTTGGCTGGCATGCATATCTATGGTATGACAAAATCAAAGTGCATAGTGCCTTTAAAAATCATATTGTAAGGAAAGCGTTGTTTAATGTTTGGATGAGATATAAAGATCTGTTGGAAAACAAAACCCCTAGATGGTTGTCACCCTTAGAGGCTAAGGCCCACAAGAAAGTTAATATGGAGGACGGATGGCCAAAGTATTGTGAGATCTTAGAACAGGATGGAGAGAAACTGAAATTAAAGAGCCATGAAAAACTAAAACCCAAAGTACAAGATTGGCTCCACTATTATCAAATAATGGAGGTTTTCAAACAAGACAGGAAAATTGGCTTCCAGGTGGAAAAATCAAAACTTGAGACAGAATTGTTAGAACCCAATACTAAGAATTTGTCAAGAATGTATAACTTGCTGTTGAAATGGAATACACAAGACGAAACAGTTAAATCAGTTATGATTAAGTGGGCACAGGATATTGGTCATAATATTATGTCTGCTGACTGGGAAAGGTTGTGGAACACTGGTATTAAATTTACGGCATGTAGTGCTTTAAAGGAAAATGTTATGAAAATGGTCTATAGGTGGTACATGACCCCAGTTAAGCTAGCAAAAATTTACCATTTGCCTGATAGCAAATGTTGGAAATGTAAGGAAACTGAAGGTACTTTTTATCATCTTTGGTGGACATGCCCGAAGATTAAGGCTTTCTGGGAGATGATATATAATGAAATGAAAAAGGTATTTAAATATACCTTCCTTAAGAAACCAGAGGCCTTTCTCTTGGGCATTGTAGGCCAATTGGTGCCAAAAAAGGATAGAACCTTTTTCATGTATGCAACAACAGCAGCAAGAATACTGATCGCAAAGTATTGGAAGACACAAGATTTACCCACCTTGGAAGAATGGCAGATGAAAGTGATTGACTATATGACATTGGCGGAAATGACAAGCAGAATTCGTGACCAGGGAAAGGAGACTGCGGAAGAAGATTGGAAGAAATTTAAGATTTATCTTAAGAACTATTATAAACTTGATGAAGCTTAGAATGTCGAGATTTTACAGAGAGAAAGGGTTGCAGTAATATAAGATCAGATTAAGAAAGGACTATGATGAATTAGGATGGGAAAGAACATTTATAAGTTGCTATAAAATTTGGACATGAGGATGCAGAAAGGGGAGGTATGGGGAAGTCCGAGGAAAGAAGTCTATGAAAGGACATTTTGAAATTATATTTGTTTGTTTGTCTGTTTTTCTTTTATGTTTGTTTGTTATAAAAACTTTTGTAAAACTAATAAAAATTTTATAAAAAAAAATAAAAAAAGAAGAGAATAGCAAGAGATAAGACATAAAACTCTTACTGTCGTTTCCCTCATCTTTTACTTGTGATTTCAAGTCTTCATCTCCAGCACTATTTTTTTCAAGGAGAAAATTGACAGTACGTAGTGTGAAGCTTCATATACTACCAAGAATTGTTTTCCTCTTGCCCTTTTGCCCCCTCTCTTTTACTTTCTTGAAATTTCTCTCTGCATTATCCCAGGCTCTGACTATGCTCAGGGTTCTCTTTCCTCCATTTCCAATTCCACAACCTGACATTATCAACATGAAGTTGCTTTGTTCTGAGTCAAACCACTGCTACACCTCACCCTGCTGCTGCTGCTGCCTCAAGCTGACTGGCTGCATCTTTAACATATCCTCTAATTCACGGATGGGGGCCTGACAGCTTGCAGGCTGGATTCAGCGCACCAGGCCTTTTAGATCAGCCTGTGGGCCTCCTCAGCAACTGTTCAAATGGGACACCATCTTCTGGGAGTGCCGCTTCAAGTTGTAACTGAAGGGGAAGGTGGGTGAAGCACCACAATGATAATAAGAGCCATGCTGTTGGAAGACACAAGACCTGCCTACCAGGGAAGAATGGCAGATGAAGCTGATGGATTACATGGAATTGGCGGAAATAACTGGCAGAATCCGAGACCAAGGAGAAGAGTCGGTGGAAGAAGATTGGAAAAAATTTTAAAGCATATTTACAGAAATATTCTACAATTAATGAATGCTAGAAGGATGCTGGAAAGAAGCTACATGACTTTAGTAGAAATACTATAAAGAATTAAGTATGACTAGATCAACATTGGGTAAAGGGGTAAATTTAAGGCTAAATTGTGTTAAGATAAATTATGGAACTAAATTTGAGAAAGAGGGAAAGAACTTGCTGGAATAATTAATTGAACTAGAATTCAAAAAAGGAGGTGTGAGGAAGTCGAGGAAATAAGCAAATGAAAGATAAGGATATGAAAATACGGGGTTCTTTTTATTTTTGTTTGTTCTTTTTTGGGGGTTTTAAATGTTTTTGCTTTTTCTTTTTTGCCTTTTTTGTATTGTTGATGTTTTGTATTACTGTATTTATTTTTGTTTCTGAGGTTTTATAATTGTTTGTTGCTTGTATTTCTCTTTTCTTTTTTTCTCTGTAATGTTTAAAATTTAATAAATATCTTTTAAAAAAAAGATAATAAGAGCCATGCTGAATCAGGCCAAAGGCCTATCTAGTCCAGCATCCTGTTCTAGAGTGGCCAACCAGAAGCCCATAAACAGGACCTGAGTGCAACGGCCCAGTCCCATCCTGCAATTCCCAGCAACTGGTATTCAGAGTCATACTGCTTCCGACAGTTGTTCCCTTCAGGGCTTGCAATGTTATGCTAATGTTCCCTTCCAGCTGCCACTCAGAGTGGTGGCTCTCACCTTTCCCATTGGGAAAGGTTAGAGGGGAGGGGAGCCAACTATATCAAGACTCCACATTTCACGGCCCCTAGAGCCCCTAGAGTTACAAATAGCTCCCTTCCCCCTCACTTTTCGCATGTGGAAATACAGAAAAGGAAACCATATAATTGCATTGTACGAACAGGAGTATTTTTCTGTACTCCTATCAGAAATGCCATGCCAACAAAAATGTCTTAGATTTGCACTTTCCTTTATGTGGCCATATTTTATTTGTGGCTTATAGGCATCTTGCGATCAACCGGGATCGACAGTTCCCTTTCTTTTTCTGTGATTCTCTACGGATAAGTCCAAGCAGCTACTGAAGTGCTCATTATTGATTCCCAAGTGTATGACCTTATAGTCACAACTATTGAACGGAATCCCATTTCTGTAACTCATGAGGTTCATCCTGTAATTTTTTGATGCTTATCTCTTCTGACAAAGCCTCCCAATCTGTAGTCATCAGCAAATTTAATCAGCAGACACGTTTTTACCACCCAAGTACAGCTGCTAACAAACACAGAAGAAAATGGGTCTCAGAATGACCTCTAAGGAACTCTTAGGTTTTGCTTCTCTGACTTGGTTTTTCAGCCCTTTTTGTTTTCTTATATGATTGTTTTCTTATTAGTAATTCCATTTTTAGACCACTTTCCACCAATGTTCTCAGAGCCGTATACAAAGAATACAGTAAAATGCAACATGAAATATTCAATAAAGTTATCCAGGCATCACAATGAATAGGAACAGGACAGTCTCCAGGTGGTGCCTCTAATGAAGGGGTTGCCAACATGGTGCCCATGAGTTCCATTGTGCCCTCAAGCACATCCCCTCAAAAATCTACAATGCATAAGGTAGTGATTGTTCCCCCTGCTCAGTTCCATGGAAGTGAATGAGAAAGTATGAACACACTGAAACTTCATTAGCATATGGCTGTCTCTGTGCTCACAAGGGATTGTTTGAATAAATCAGTCTAAAGCAGACTTTCCTTCCATAATTTAACAGTAGAAAGCAGTACAAGGCAGTAGCAACCACATCACGAATTTTAAAAGGGTCCTTGAAACAAAACAAAACAAAAAAACAGGTAAAAGCTTAATGGTGAAAAGTTTTGACCATTTTGCATGTATGTTTTGCTGTGGTTAGTGTCTCAGGAAATGTTCACATATGTGTTTGTGTCCACAAGCCAGAAATTCTCTTGGTGCCATGGTAACAATCTCTTCTCCTTACTGTATATAAGCATGGAAGTCTTGGTAACACTCCCTCCCCCCACCTTGTGAAATAATTTTATCTCTTTCATAGCTACCCATCTTTAGGTGGTCCCCCCACACCTCCCTCCCCGATTCTTGACACCTCTGTTTTCTTTATGTGTCACATAGGCCCACATAGCTGGTAAGTGTTAGTGTTGGTGGAGTGGGAGAAGAAACAAATGCATGAAGACTCTGCGGAATGTAGGATTTGTTTGTACAGAAGGCTCACAGGCAAAATAACTTAATGCTTCTTCAGATAATCACTGTCAGTATTTGAAAAGGCATTTGCACAAAGCTTCAATGGGGGATAAAAAATCTGATTAGAATGTAGACTAAAACCTAGATAGGTGCTATCTGATACCAACGTTATATTGCTCATCGGGTGTAAATTATGGTTTGTGTGTATTAATTTCTCCATCGATAGAAAACTGCTGCATAAAGGGCAATTCTAAAATGGAGAAAATAAGAAATTACCAGTTGCCAAAACTGAAGCTCTATTTAGATGGGTCCCCTACTTCCCTCCATTATCAATTTTCCCATACTGGGTAGGTCTGAAGTGAGACTGTAAATTCATTTTGCTGAATCTCTGCAGTCTGGGCCCCTGATCATGCAATGTTCCTGATAATAGGAAGGACTTTACATGCATTCAGCTGAACATGTTTACAACCCCCCTTCAAATCAGTGTGCTCAATGTGAGGATGTCAAGGGTGGAGGCAGCAGAGCCAATGCTCTCCCCCCCCACCCTTCCAAAAATAGAATTAGGAATGAATAGGTATTGTGCACTCCCAACAGATGCAACTGGCAATGCCCTGGGTGCAACAAGCCTGCTTAGTGATTTTACCACTGAAGTGAATATTTTCACTTCTTTTATGACTGATCAGGTCACACACGTTTCCATTTGTTCAAAGTCAAACAGTAGGTTGCACACATGAAAAATCTGGCGGCATTTAATTTGTTTCCATGCTTCTGCTTCCCTTTCTTTAAAGGTTCCAGACTACATTGACATGGTAGTCTCAGAAATTTAGTGGAGATATAATAATTTATCATGCAGAGTCTGAAGGGCTCAGAGAACTAGACCTTTTGAATGAGCCTTTTAATATTTCCATGACCGCACCTCACTTCTGCTTCTGAACCTATCCATCATTTTTATTTTAGACTATAAAGTTTGAAGGCAAAGACTTTTGTTAATTAGCACTCATCATCTCTTTACAGAAGACACTTGAGTAGTGATGGGAGAAATCTGCCCATTTTAGTTTGGAATAGGCTGGTTCTTTCCAAACTTTTTTGGAGAATTCATGGACAGAACTCAGCTTCTTCCCCCCACTTCTAAATATTTCAATGCTTGGAAAGACCAGCTTCAAGAGCTCCTTCACTGGCATTCATCCTTTTGTCTGCCAGTTATTTTCTCTGTTAAATTTCCACACTATAAACACTATAAATTTCCCACAATAAACACTTGTCTAGTCTCACAATTCCCTGTGAAGAAGAATTGATTGCTAAACCATTTTCGGGGGAATGGGGTCTCCTAAAAACTCTCAGCAAACTCAAAAAGTTATAGCTCTCATAATTATTTGAGGGAAGCCACAACTGTTTGAAGTGACACCAGAGAACTTTAAATGTATGGTGTGAATGTGGTCATAGTGTGGAATTTTTGGATGTAATGGCAGGCAGGGTGAGAGGTACGTAAAACATTTTGTTACTTTAATAAGGACATACTTGCTATATTGATGGATACACTCAATTTGTACCCCACTTTACCACTAAATGGTGCTCAACTATGAGAATGAAATTATTTAAGATCTTCATTTTTGAGGACAATGGGTCGTCACAAACATTAAGTTAAAGAAGCAAGAGCAAATGAATGTATGTTAATCCGTCTCACTCAAGGAGCTGGTCTGCAAGGCAAACTAGAGGAGTCATATATTCTCAAGGGACCCTTCAGCAGCAAAAGGAGTGCTAAATAAAGGATAATATTTCTTCAAATCCTTCACATTCCTGCCAGCTCTTTTGAAGGCACATAATGCAGAGATTAGCCTACATATAGAGACAAAGCCAGTGGGAGCTAGAACAAGAAAGAACTTGGGTACTGAAAACTAAGTCTGAATAATGAAGGCCACATCGCTTTATTTTGCTGTGGAGTCCAGTGTGGTGCCTCTTTTGATGAATTAATCTGTTTCAGAAGGACACTTTCTTGGCATGTCTTCAGCACAGTTTCCCTTTTTTAGTGAACGCTTGCGCTATACAGTGTGCCTAAACTCAGAAATAGGGCATTATTGCAAACCCTCTGTGTGGGAGAAAGATAGGTCAGACAGACTGGTCAGAAAATAGCAGTGTAGTTAAGAAATCGGTGAAATATTGCTGATTTGTATAAAATAAATCTGTTCCATATTCTGTTCCATATGCGTTGGGTGCTTAGTGTAAAGTCCAGTCCCTCATTAAAGCAGAACACTGTTAGATTAAAATGTTTTTGTTCTGTTGTGGGGGGTTGCACATAGACAAAGTCCAGCATTGCACTTTGGGAGACCTACAAATCAATCAAATATCAGAGAGTGGGAAGAATGACTGTAGTTTAGAAAAAAGAAAATTAACCACAGGTCCCTATTTTTAAGCACAGTCTTCCATTGATAAGATAGCAGGGTGAAATCCAATTGTGTCAGCCCCCACCAGAACATGCACTGTTTGCAGAATAGACACATCTCTCCCTGCAACCCCCTTGTTGTTGTTGTTTAGTCATTTAGTCGTGTCCGACTCTTCGTGACCCCATGGACCAGAGCACGCCAGGCACTTCTGTCCCCCACTGCCTCCTGCAGTTTGATCAGACTCATGCTGGTAGCTTCAAGAACACCATCCAACCATCTCATTCTCTGTCGTCCCCTTCTCCTTGTGCCCTCCATCTTTCCCAACATCAGGGTCTTTTCCAGGGAGTCTTCTCTTCTCATGAGGTGGCCAAAGTATTGCAGCCTCAGCTTCACGATCTGTCCTTCCAGTGAGCGCTCAGGGCTGATTTCCTTCAGAATGGAGAGGTTTGATCTTCTTGCAGTCCATGGGACTCTCAAGAGTCTCCTCCAGCACCATAATTCAAAAGCATCAATTCTTCGGCGATCAGCCTTCTTTATGGTCCAGCTCTCACTTCCATACATCACTACTGGGAAAACCATGGCTTTTACTATACGGACCTTTGTTGGCAAGGTGATGTCTCTGCTTTTTAAGATGTTGTCTAGGTTTGCCATCGCCTTTCTCCCAAGGAGCAGGCGTCTTTTAATTTCGTGACTGCTGTCACCATCTGCACTGATCATGGAGCCCAAGAAAGTAAAATCTCTCACTGCCTCCATTTCTTCCCCTTCTATTTGCCAGGAGGTGATGGGACCAGTGGCCATGATCTTCGTTTTTTTGATGTTGAGCTTCAGACCATATTTTGCGCTCTCCTCTTTCACCCTTATTAAAAGGTTCTTTAATTCCTCTTCACTTTCTGCCATCAAGGTTGTGTCATCTGCATATCTGAGGTTGTTGATATTTCTTCCGGCAATCTTAATTCCTGCTTGGGATTCATCCAGCCCAGCCTTTCGCATGATGAATTCTGCATATAAGTTAAATAAGCAGGGAGACAATATACAGCCTTGCCGTACTCCTTTCCCAATTTGGAACCAATCAGTTGTTCCATATCCAGTTCTAACTGTAGCTTCTTGTCCCACATAGAGATTTCTCAGGAGACAGATGAGGTGATCAGGCACTCCCATTTCTTTGAGAACTTGCCATAGTTTGCTGTGGTCAACACAGTCAAAGGCTTTTGCATAGTCAATGAAGCAGAAGTAGATGTCTTTCTGGAACTCTCTAGCTTTCTCCATTATCCAGCGCATGTTTGCAATTTGGTCTCTGGTTCCTCTGCCTCTTCTAAATCCAGCTTGCACTTCTGGGAGTTCTCGGTCCACATACTGCTTGAGCCTTCCTTGTAGAATTTTAAGCATAACCTTGCTAGCGTGTGAAATGAATGCAATTGTGCGATAGTTGGAGCATTCTTTGGCACTGCCTTTCTTTGGGATTGGGATGTAGACTGATCTTCTCCAATCCTCTGGCCACTGCTGAGTTTTCCAAACTTGCTGGCATATTGAGTGTAGCACCTTAACAGCATCATCTTTTAAAATTTTAAACAGTTCAGCTGGAATACCATCACTTCTACTGGCCTTGTTATTTGCAGTGCTTTCTAAGGCCCATTTGACTTCACTCTCCAGGATGTCTGGCTCAAGGTCAGCAACCGCACTACCTGGGGTGTATGAGACATCCATATCTTTCTGGTATAATTCCTCTGTGTATTCTTGCCACCTCTTCTTGATGTCTTCTGCTTCAGTTAGGTCTTTACCACTTTTGTCCTTTATTATGGTAATCTTTGTACGAAATGTTCCTTTCATATTTCTGATTTTCTTGAACAGCTCTCTGGTTCTTCCCATTCTGTTGCTTTCCTCTATTTCTTTGCATTGCTCGTTTAAGAAGGCCTTCTTGTCTCTCCTTGCTATTCTTTGGAAATCTGCATTCAATTTCTTGTATCTTTCATTATCTCCCTCGCATTTTGCTTGCCTTCTCTCCCCCGCTATTTGTAAGGCCTCGTTGGACAGCCACTTTGCTTTCTTGCATTTCTTTTTCATTGGGATGGTTTTAGTTGCTGCCTCCTGTATAATGTTGCGAGCCTCCACCCATAGTTCTTCAGGCACTCTGTCCAGCAAATCTAAATCCTTAAACCTGTTCCTCACTTCCACTGTGTATTCATAAGGGATTTGGTTTAGATTGTATCTTACCGGCCCAGTGGTTTTTCCTACTTTCTTCAGTTTAAGCTGGAATTTTGCTATAAGAAGCTGATGATCTGAGCCACAGTCAGCTCCAGGTCTTGTTTTTGCTGACTGTATAGAGCTTCTCCATCTTTGGCTGCAGAGAATATAATCAATCTGATTTCGATGTTGCCCATCTGGTGATGTCCATGTGTAGAGTCGTCTCTTGTGTTGTTGGAAAAGCGTGTTTGTGATGACCAGCTTGTTCTCTTGGCAGAACTCTATTAGCCTTTGCCCTGCTTCGTTTTGATCTCCAAGGCCAAACTTGCCAGTTGTTCCTTTTATCTCTTGATTCCCTACTTTAGCATTCCAATCCCCTATAATGAGCAGAACATCCTTCTTTGGTGTCACTTCTATAAGGTCTTGTAAGTCTTCATAGAATTGGTCAATTTCAGTTTCTTCAGCACCAGTAGTTGGTGCATAGACTTGGATTACTGTGATGTTAAAAGGTCTGCCTTGGATTCATATTGAGATCATTCTATCATTTTTGAGACTGCATCCCAGTACAGCTTTCGCCACTCTTTTGTTGACTATGAGGGCCACTCCATTTCTTTTACGGGTTTCTTGCCCACAGTAGTAGATATGATAGTCATCCGAACTGAATTCGCCCATTCCCGTCCATTTTAGCTCACTGATGCCCAGGATGTCAATATTTATTCTTGCCATCTCCCCTACATGCAACCCCCTACATGCCCTCAAAATCGGCTTTAGGGGTTTGCCAGGGTGAGGACTGCTTGCATGAAGGCGTTATCTTATTTCTCCTCATAATGATCATGGGAGATTGATGAGGTTGATAGCAACTCACTGGTGCTAATGTATTATTATTATTATTAATTATTATTCTTATTTATGATTCACTTTTCACCAGGCATTCTATAACCAGAGTGCTTCATGGCTGAGCAAAGACTTGAGCAGAGATTTCCTCAGCGTCCAACTTTCTGCCCGCCACATCATATTTGCTGTGTGGACAATTGCCATGTACGAATGGAGAGCAAAACGTGCACCAACCGCAAGACAGAAGTTCCCTGCTGTATTCAACTTCTTCTGGTAAAGCTCTGCAATATATAAATCTATGGAATGCTATGGAAGAGTAGAGATTTGCCACCACGCTGTGAAGATTTTATGCGATAATCCCACCTGCTGATCTCTGGCAACACTTAGCATGGCCCACCTGTGTGGACACCAAAGATAAACATTTTTGAAAACATTTATAAAATGCAGATGTCTTGAGGCACGAGGGAGCTGGATATTGGTAAATCTGACTCCCTGTCTTACTCATGCATTTAAATTAACCTTTATTAGGCTACTGCATGGAACTTGAGCATATTTGCTGCCTAAACACCTGGCTGATTTGTGAGCAACCATCAGACCTAGAAAAGCAAACCTCAACAGAAAACCTGCAGTTTAAGTGACAGAAGCAGGCACAAAATAAGTAGAAGTTTTCTTGAGAACTAAACTGAGCATTTGGCTTTTGGGCTGGCAAGGAGCACTGCATGGATATAAGGCCATAGACAATTCTCATTATCCTATAGACCTGATCATAAAGTAGCTTAGGGCCAGTTCACACAAAGCTTTATCTTCTGCATGCCATCAGTCATGGCTATGTCCCCAAATGGACCCTGGAGGCTTCGGGGATGTTGGGCTAGATGGCCATTGGTCTGATCCAACAGGCTGTTCCTGTGTTCTTACGACCTGAGTGTAATGGTATGGCTGCTACATGCTTCCCTCTTCTTTAAAGGAAAAGAATCATCCGAAGCGGACAACCATTATCTGAATGGTAGAGTAGACCTTTCCTTCCACAACTGACCAGTGATTTTCATTATCATATAGGAAAATCACTGCCACAACAATAGACATCAGTACTGGCTCTGAATTAGCTGAGCACAATTCACATATCTATTTTTCCAAGGATTCATGGGTGCATGAATCGTAGAAGCGGGGCCAGATGGGTCACATGGAGAATGAAGAAGAGAACATAATGTGTGCAATCTGCCCAACATAAAATGACAAAATCTCAAGCACAAGAAAGACTCGGAGTGGAATGAAATGCATCCCTTGTTTTGTTCATCAGGTAACTTCTAGAAAGGGCTATCCTTACCATAAGTGATGACTTTTGCACAACCTGCAGTAGGGTTGCGATTCGGTTTGTCGGAGAACACCTGCAAATTCACATTTATGGATTCTAATTATTTATTACATTTGTTAGTTGCTTTTTACAACAAAACCCAACAAGATAAAATACAAGCGATAAAAACACTTAAAGCTAGATCCTTTAGAACAATGTGTAAAAAAAAAATGGCCAGCCATGTTTTCTGCAAAGCTAAAAATACTCTATTATGCCTTACAGGAAAGGTTTGATAGAATTTATTATGTTTGCTCTCTAGTACCATTCTCAATGCAGAACATTCAAAAATGCATTTCCTGGTTTGTTCTTGACCTCATGAGTGAGTCAAATGCATTGAAATTTAGCAAACACTGCAGGCTCAATCATAGAAATGGCAGTGGGTCCACTGAAAATAGTCTGAGCCTGATGCTCCTTTGAACTTAGCATTATTTCAGTAAAATAACGCAATCTGCATTATCCAGTGTATCCAAGGTACCTCTTTGGCCTGAAAGCATGTGCATGATGATTTATAGGAAGGTTCAATAAAAGCTATTACATTATCAACATTGTGCATGCTTTTTCTCCTGGGAAATGCATAATGACATTTATTGCCATGAGACATTTAAAGTGCTTCAGTGTATGATCTATTGTGCTCAGATGCAACATTTTTATTACTTAAATGCAGAAAACCTTGTAATACTAGTTGAGAACTTAACTATTTCTTTGACATTGTATTTTACCAAATACTGCTGCCAGTTCAGTAGCTGTTATACAACATGTAACACAAGAATATGTTAGTTATGAAATAATTTGAAGCAGCAGCGATGGCAGCAATATGGAGCGAAGGCAAGAAAATGACACAGATAAGTGTGACTAAACTTCAAGGAGGGGGGAGAATTCAACGGAGCAGCATTTTCAGTGTTAGCATCAGATTCCATGGCAGTGTTCTGTTTGATAACACTTCCTTCTAGAGATGGCGGGGGAATTTAGCTTGCATTTTAATGTGAACTTACATAATTCACACTTCCTGAAACATTACGTGGGCTATCCTTCAAAATTCCCACTTCTCCAAATATCATGACTCAGTTCTCCATCCAAAATATGTGTATGAAAATGTGTTGGTTAGGGGAAAGTGTGAATAAAAAGACAAACTGAACTGAATATTGGTGAAAATAACATTTTAAAAAGCATTGCAATGGGAGAAAATACTTGTCAACCAGTATATTGGGCAAAACCTATTTATTAAAAATGTGCACTAAAATGCTGATAAATTTTTCAGAGGAAAGTTTGCAAACTGAACTGAATTTAAGATTGGAAAAGTGAGAAACTGAGAAATCCATCTCCATTTATGACGCTGAAATCTGTCCCTGGGAAAAAAGTGAACCAGGAGTTGGGAATCTCCTGCCTGAGAGTCAGTTTGTGATTCAAGTTGGCCCATGAGGCCATTTCCCTCAAACCATGCCCACCTGTTACTGGGCCACATCATCTGATGGGTGGGTTTGGCTCCTGAATGTTGCTTTGACTGCATGCTCCCTGTGAGGAATGTGCTGGCAAAGCAGACCACTTCAGAAGCTGTGGTTGTGCCTCCCTCCACCAGCTGGTGAGCGGAGGGCTCAGTCCTGCTGAGTACAATTTTGTCATCATGTTTCCTGGTGGAGCAAAGCCTGGCAGCCAGCAGGATTGATGAGGAGAGAGTGCAATCCTTCTGGGGTCTGCTTCACTAGTATGTTCCTCTCCCCGCTCATGGGGGGAAGGTGGGCAGGATAACCCATCTATCAGCCACTTGACATCACCATCAAAGTTGGCTCATGGGGTTGGGGGAAGATAAAGATTTGGCACACTAGGCCAAAAGCAGCCAGCCCACCAATAGCATAGACTGAGGTGGTTGCCGCAGGCAGAACCAGGAGGAAGAGGAAGTCGCTGCTGCTTTCCATAGCAGGGTCTCCATAGCTGCTGTGTAAAGTGGCAGCAGGGCAGTGGCTTCTCTTCCTTTCCTCCTGCTCCAAGTGCTACCTCTCTCTAGGCAGCCTCAGCAAATAGGCTTTCTTCTCTCATTGCTTAATAAATTATTTATTTATTTATTTATTTATTTATTTATTTATTTATACCCCACCCTCCCCAGGGCCAGGCTCAGGGTGGCTAACACCAAATATAAATTACAATAAAACGTAATAGAAAACAACAACCAAACAGTTAATTAATATATGGCTTAAAATAAAGCTTAAAACACAGCCTCATTTTAGTAGTAGCCCATAAATCAAGACCATAAAGGGAGGAAACATCAGATACTCTCCCGAGCCAGCTATCCATGCTGGTCCTACATGGGCCAGCAAAAAAGCCAAGGAAAAATTTATATACCAAATCCCATATAAGAGCAGGAAACCTATTCACCGAGTGCCCGGAGAGCAGCAAGCCTATAGGAGAGCAGTAAGCTACTGCCCCATTGCTACTGCTACTTTACACAGCAGCAACGGCAATGCAACCCCGCCGTGTAAAGGATTGAATAATAAAATCATAAATTCAGCAGTGGGGCAGCAGCTTTCTCTTACGCCTTGCCACCTCCTCCTCCTCCCTTGCTCAACCATTCCCTCACTCGCTTGCCTTCCCTCTGCCTCCACCCACCCACCCATTCCACTTCATGTTTCAAATGCAAGGAATATTAAAGGGCCTTCTATCCTGAGAAGATTTTATCCTGAGTAGAATATTTCCAGTTTGGTGTAAACTCAGGCCCACAACGCCCGACTGAGCTCAGGTGCATTACACTGCAGCGGCTGGACTTTTGGAGTTTTGCTCTGTTACAGTTTCCGCTGGCATTTGCTAGAATTGTTCCTATGCTAAGGTTTTATTTGGCCCAATATATTTTTATACTTCCCATTGTTGAGCTTGCATTTGCATTTTAACTTATCCTCTGTCCTGTGCCAAGGGTATTTAGTGTGGTATCCAACTCTGCCGCCAGATCCTACTCCTGCTCAATGCTTTGAAGCATATGGCCATTAAAGATATATTTCCTAGTCTTGCTCTAATCCCGAGGCTCATTACCTTGCACTTCTCTGCGCTGAATTGCTTCATCTGCCCATGCTCCAAGTCAATGCAAGTCATTCCAAATTTGATTGCCTTCCTGCTTTGTATTGACTTCTCCTACCATATTCTCAGCAGTCAATTTAATCTCCTTTATTTCCATTTGTAAAGCTAACCATTTTGAGGCAAACACTGTTTTCCTAAGCTCCTCAATAGCCATCTTCGCTCCATTCATTCCCAGCGACTAGACCTTTTCAGGTGGTTGTCCCACTTTATTAGTGTTGGTGGCAAGGAAAGATACACGTAAAAAGAGAATTTCCTGAATGCCAAGGTCCAGGTTTGGAGCAAGTACTCTTTAGTGAGAGAATGCTAGCAGGCATTTAAAATCACAAAACATGTAGCAAAGCAAAGCATGGAAATATAGGCTGTTAGACCTTTAAAATACAGTATGTGTCCTTCTAAATCCCTTCCAAAATAGTTCCCTCTTCCCTCAGCACAGGAAAAGATTACACATTTGGTAAGTTAAAAATGGTTTACATACAAACTCTCCCAAGGTCAGGTTCATGTGCTTTTCCATACAGCAGTCGGAAAACACAGGCAGTGCTACTTGGCTTCATTACAAGGGTAAATGTTCTTAAATTGTTGATATAGGAACACAAGAATGGCTTGTAAAAGTCATGCGGTCTGAGCTTGGAGCAACCAACTCAGATTCTCTTCACTCACTGAACTTCTCTGGTCGTCTGAAGGGGAAATATAGGCTCAATGGCCTTCCTCCTAAGGTGAGGGAGAGTGACCTAAGCCTGGCAGGACAGCTTACTCTATGGCATTAAGCTCTTTATGCATTAATTAGACTTAAGCATGCTGGTTATATGAGGTTGGTTATCCCACAATTAGCTCACGTCCAATCAGTCTCTTGTTTATCTCTTGTTACTATGGTTAGTCTATGTGTTCTCCTCTCTTACTGCTCTGTGTATTTCATTTCAGTCATGCTGTATTAGCTTTTGTTCAGCAGAATCTTATCATTTGCCCCATGCAGCTTTTACTTAATTAAATCATATTTTTCTTAAGTGTTCACTGAATGCCATCACACTTAATGTCCTCAAAATGATCACTGCAGAAAATGAAGTGTGCATGCTGGATATGTATTTGATCTCCTAAATAAACTCGTCAATGAAATGAGTTAGAGAGAAACAGTAAGTGAAGATTCAATACATGCAGTCTTCTTATGTGATCCATTAGCAGAGGCTTTCTCATAATTTATTTAAGAAGTTTAGGGTGTGACATGAAGCAATTAAAAACGTGATCTAATCTATACAAATCTAAGTAAAGTGCTATGTTCCGTAAGATCCCTGACAAGCATTTAATTTTGACATACACTTCAGTCAGCCCTCTTTCTATTGATATTCTCACAGACGTCAAGGGAATGAGAACTGCACCACGAGTGACCCTCATAAATCCTATTTAACAGGGTGGGGTACTTCCATCCTACATGCAAAATGCAGCCCCCCAGGCTTCCTCATTTGACCCTCTAGAGTTTAGACTCTCCCCAGATCACACCAATCCGTATCACACATTTGTAACCACAACAGTCCTGATGATATCTCAGTTATTCAGGTGGGGAATTGAAACAGAAAGTGTAACTTACACTGCATGGAGCCAACTGAGTAGTTTATGGCACAGTAGTGACTTAAATACCTATGTCTCAAGGTCAGACTGAACCTTCTGTCTGCATAACTACGATGGAGCTCTGGCTAACAACCATCAAGAAGAGACCTTTTCCTCAGTTCTTTTGAACACAGCCGGCTTTCAGGCAGCTGCCTTATACATGCCGGCATAGCAAACTGTTTGGTAATGGAACAGAAATTGCTGCATTTCATGCTAACCCCAGCAGGATTTTACCATGTGCAGACATACCTCGGGTTACAGACGTTTTGGGTTGTGTGATTTCAGGATGTGCACTGCGCTGAACCCAGAAGTACCGGAACTGGTTACTTCCGGGTTTCGGTACTTGCACATGCGCAGAAGAGCCAAATCGCAACCTGTGTGTACGTACACGTGGCGCTGCAGGTTGCGAATGTGCTTCCTGCACGGATCACGTTCGCAACCCGAGCGTCCACTGTAGTATCATTGTGTGTTTTCTAAACTAAAACACAGATGTGTGCCAAAGTCAAATTAGCATCCTGATCCTCAGCCTCTGGCATGGAAGTCAGCTCCATGGGAATGAATGGGACTGAACAGTGCAATCTGACCCATGTCTCAACTTCACAAAGTAGGTTTTTGTACCCTCCTGATCCTACAAAAACCTGCACGCTTACCCGGGAGGAAGACCCATTAAACTCAGTGGGTCTTCCTTCTGAGCAGACATGGGTCGGAGATTACAAAGTGTGGCCCCCTTGAACTTTTAATCCTCAGATTCAATAGCCAAGCAATCTGAGACATAGGAGATCTGATATTGAATCACCCAACAGTTATTTCAGTGTTTAAAAGCAGCTGCAGCCTCATATTGGGTTGGGGCTTGACCACTGAGGGAAAGAGGAGTTAAACCATTTCCCTTGCATGCTTTTCCAGTAAAAATTCCTTGTCTCTCCTGTGACACAAACACTCCTTGTAGGGGAGGAGAAAAGACAAGTGCAGTGCAGACACCTCCAAAAGCAGGATTATTAGTCACCCTCCACGGGCTGTTTTTATGTTTCGAAAAAGACACCAGGAGATCTGATCAGGACACTCAGCAGCTTTGCTTTTGCAGTGAAACTTATACAGATTTGGTGTAACACTTTAAATCTCTCAGATGGAAATCCCCAGCTACTTCTCACGCTGCCATCCCTCTAGATAGAGGGAGATGAGACACAGGAACCCATTTTCTTTCAACAGCCATGAGTAAGCTATGAGAGGGGCAATGACACCGTGCATTAAAAAAATAAATGCCAGTGACATCTTGGCTGCAATATTGAGAGGAAACATGTATGATATCACTTGCATTTAGAAATACAAAAGATAAATAAATTTATTCATGAGAGTCCACTCGTGACTGTTTATCCCTGTAAATAGCATTTTCTGGAAGTAGCAGTAAGTTCACTATTCATTTAGAGTCAGCAATTGCTTTCATAGCTATATACATAACTGGAGTGCACTCAGCATAATGCAATACGTATTAAATGCACTTTTAAAGGATTGGCCTGATGATAAGTTGCATAATATTAAAATAGGCTCCCACTTTACATTGCACTCAGCTAAAACGAGGTACCATGCAGAATGTGTAATGAGGATTGTGAATGGTTTTTAATGTAGAATGGGACACAACAACTGGAAACCCCAGGGTCAAATCCAGATGGCAATCTATGGTGAGGTATATGACCACACAGAGAAGCAGCCTTCCACATGCACAGCCTATGCAGATGCACATCTGGAGATACATTCCATTTGCCTTATGGGCCCAAAAGTAGCCCCATTATGATGTCAAGGCAGAAAGGCTGCTCCTGGCAACTTGGATGCAATGGCATTTGGCATACCTAGGCCACCCAGCACAGAAGAACTGCCAATGGTCAAAGCCATAACACTGGTATTTCTGTCTGTCTTATTTGCACTGAATTTCAGTTTGTTTTCTTTCATTCAGTTGCTGTTTAGTCAAAAGCTTCTACCATGCTCCCTGATCAGGAGAAATGGAAGTGGTTGTTGTTGTTGTTAGCATAATTTCGCCCTAAACTGTTAAGTTGTGGGTTGACATAGCAGCCGGCACAGCGATTTCTTCAAGTAGCTCTTTTATTCTGGTAAGCTGGAAATAAACTGACTGCGAACAGCTCAGCCGGCCTGTATTTATAGTCAGCCGGCTGTCAACATTGTAACCATAACAGCTCAGAGTTCCCGCCTAAAATAACGGACGCGGACCTGAGTGAAAACTATCTACAGACCTGAGTGAAAACTATATACAGTATCCCCCTGTTGGCCCAGGGTGAAACTACACTACATAACACCCCTCCCCACCGAGATAAGGCGTTAGTTACAATCGTAATGGTTTCCTTATATACAGCACTACGCGTAATGGTTCAATTAGGCACAAAAGCATATCGGTTACATTTCCCCTACTTAGACCAACAGTGATACCTGTCCAACAACATAGTCCTTTAAATAAGTTGGGCGCTTGGAAACTCTGCCAGACCGCCGGGGACTGGTAGCCAAGTCCGGAGGGCCACACAGTTCTCGCTGAGGCTGTGGTGCGACCCTAGGTGGCGTTGGAACCAACTCCCCTGGATCCGCTGCTGTGGGTGGAGCCTCCGCAAGTGGAGTGGTCTGAGTCTGTTCTGAAACGGCTTGGTTCGGCTCCACGCTGGCAGAGTTTCCAAGCGCCCAACTTATTTAAAGGACTATGTTGTTGGACAGGTATCACTGTTGGTCTAAGTAGGGGCAGGAACATGTTATAAAAGTTCAGCAGCCCCAGGAATGCCTGCAACTCCGTTTTGTTTTTTGGGGTGGGGGCCTGCTGGATAGCGCGGATCTTGGATGTGGTTGGATGAAGGCCGGAGGCATCGATAAGATAGCCCAGGAACTCTACCTGTGAAACGGCAATCTGGCACTTCTCCCTCTTTACCTTGAGCCCGGCCTCCTGGAACCTGGTCAGCACGGCACGGAGGCGCTCGAACAGCTGCTGGTGTGAGTCTGCAGACACCAAGACGTCATCAAAATATGGTACCACGCCCGGAAGCCCTTGCAGGAGACGCTCCATAAGGCTTTGGAATATGCCAGGAGCCACACTCACCCCGAACTGCAACCGGCGGCAACGGAATGCCCCCCGGTGGGTGACGATCGTCTGGGCCTCAGCAGTGGCATCATCGACAGGCAGTTGTTGATAGGCTTGGGCAAGGTCCAGCTTAGCGAAGACCTTACCCTCACCCAGGGAATGCAGCAGGTGGTGGACAACAGGAACCGGATAAGCGTGCTGCTGAAGTGCCTTGTTAATCGTGCACTTGTAGTCAGCGCAGATTCTCACCGACCCATCTGGCTTGACAGGCGTGACGATGGGGGTTTCCCACTTTGCGTGGTCAACCGGCTCCAAAACTCCTTGGGCGATCAGTTTGTCCAGTTGTTCGTCCACCTTAGCCTTGAGAGCAAAGGGAACCCGGCGTGGCTTTAGCTTGATGGGGGCGACTTGTGGATCAAGGCTAAAGGAGATGGGCGTACCTGTATATTGCCCCAAGGTGCCGTCAAAAACCTCGGCAAAGTCTTTGACCAGACCCTCAGTCTCTGCGTTAGAGATGCAGTTGATGCCGGTGATTTCCAGGCCGAGGGCATCAAACCAGTCTAGCCCTAGGAGGCTTGGCCGCTGACCTTCGACCACCACCAACCGGAGCAGGCCCGAAAAATCCTTGAAGGCGATCCGGAACCGGCCAACGCCTACCACGGGAATGTCGTTTCCCTGGTAGTCTCTCAGGTGTACGCGGTGAGAGTCGAGTTGCCTTTTGGACACTCTGGGTACCAGTCTTTTGAGGGTGCTCCATGACACGATGGACAGGGCAGACCCGGTGTCGATCTCCATGTCACATGGAGCTCCTTCAATGAGCACCGTGACGTTCAGCTTGCGTCGCGTCGACGAGTCGGTTTGGCCAATCGTGGTTCCAGACGGGCAGCGGCAGTTGGTGAGAGCGAAACAACTTTCCTTGGCAGACTGGAGTGAAGACTTGGACTTGCGAGTCGATGAAGGGGGGGTGTCAGACGGAGCCGATCGGCAGACCTTAGCGATGTGGCCCCTTCTGGAACACTTCCTACAGATGGCGTCTCTGAATCGACACTTGGCACGGGAATGGTTGCCTCCGCAGCCAGCACATTCCGGTTGGCCCTTGGAGTTCTGTTGGAACTTCCTGCGCTCCCGCTTTGTCTGGTGCACATCATCGTCTTCACTGGAGGATGCCTCATCACTGCTGGCCTCTTCATGATGCACCGGAACTGGCTCCCTAGCAAGACGCGGGCTGCTGGACTTGCGGATCTCCTGAGCGGAGCGTTCAGCAGCTTCTGAGGCCACAGCCTCCTCAATGGCTTTCTGTAGCGTGAGGTCTGGCTTGGCTAGGAGACGCCGTTGCAGATGGATGTCCCGGACCCCGCAGACGATTCGATCCATCAGGGCATCGTCTAAGTCTCGGAACTCACAGTGCATTGCAGCCTGTCGCAGGGCGGTGGTGTAGTTGTTGATTGACTCCCCCTCTGCCTGGTTCCGGTGGTAGAACGCATGGCGGGCAGCAATCTTGGACGGCTTTGGTGCGTAGTGGCTGCGGAGCTTCTCTTGGATCGTGTCCCATGGTGTTTCCTGGACTGCTTCAGGCGCAACCAATGCTCGGGCCGTCTCAAACACCTCAGGCCCACAGAGGCTGAGGAATAGGCCCCGCTTCCGATCCTTTGATACTGCTGTCAGCTCGTTGGCTTGGAGGTAGCAGTCGAACCGAGCGAGGTAGGAGTCCCATGATTCAGATGCTGGCGCAAACGGCGGTAGAGGCACAAGTGAAGCCATGATTCCGATGCCGGCGTGAAGGGTGATGGATGGAACACAGTGCTCCAGCCAGAACAGTCAGCTCTGAATTGGTTCTGCCCAGTGATTTCGCTCAGTGATTTCGCTCAGTGATTTCGCTCTGTGATTCAGCTCAGTTCAGAGGCTGGCCGCATCTGGCTGTGCTCTGATGTCCATCCATCCCATCCTCGTCGCCAGTGTTAAGTTGTGGGTTGACATAGCAGCCGGCACAGCGATTTCTTCAAGTAGCTCTTTTATTCTGGTAAGCTGGAAATAAACTGACTGCGAACAGCTCAGCCGGCCTGTATTTATAGTCAGCCGGCTGTCAACATTGTAACCATAACAGCTCAGAGTTCCCGCCTAAAATAACGGACGCGGACCTGAGTGAAAACTATCTACAGACCTGAGTGAAAACTATATACAGTCTCCCCCTGTTGGCCCAGGGTGAAACTACACTACATAACACAAACATTTCCCCCCTCCTCAATTCAAATATTGAAAAAGCATGTGGGATGTAGCCCAGGGACGAGGACAACTGTCCCACCGGTACTAATCAAGAACTTGCTTCACAGGTAGAAGCAGAACCACTGAAAAGTAGTGCCTCCAGCTCCCCATTTACCCAGGTGATTAAGAAAAATGTCATGGATAATGGCATCAAAAGCCACTCAGAGATCAAGAAGAATCCGCAGGGTCACACTCCCTCCACCATTTCTCAGTGTAGGCCATCCACAACAGTCCTCAATACATGGGACTGTTGTTTGGGATGGAGCGGAGAGAGATTACGCTTCCCAGCAGTTTCTCCACTATACAAGCGGCACCTTAAGAGAAGACAACTGGATTTAGATCCCACATGGCAAATGAATTGCTATATATTTATCACATCAAATATATGTCTACCTAAGTAAGAAACAGCCATCTGACACACTCCTATTCCACCATGGACAGTGGGCTAATCAAGAAGTACGACAGATCCAGATTAGTCCCTCAAGCATTTTGTGAACACAAGCCTCACTGAAATGAATGGGGGTTGTGCCAGCAAACCTGTTTTGAGAACGAGGCAATCTTTTTGGCTTAGCTCTTTAGGAAAGCTTGGGTCTTTCTTGGCACATTTATGCCTGTTTGTTCCATCCTGAGGCCACTGCATCCAGGCCAAGATTATTCCATGGCCTGGAAACTGGCGAATAGCTGTTCTGCTTTGGAACATGATCAAAGGCCTTCCAAGCTTCTCTTCATTTTCTTTCTTCTCTCACTGAAAAACAAAACTTAGCAAGCGATAGCCTTTTCACTTAAGACATACAGATGCCAGCTTCCTATACACAGTCTAGGCAGGTAGGATCCGTTCCCCCTGTGGCCAGGAAGCCATATAGTTTCTGTCAGCTACATGGACCAACATCAAACAAGTCTAGTCTGAAGTGATATGTGGGGAATCGGCTCTCTCCATTCCCCAAATGAGAACAGTTTGGACATGCCCTTATCAAATCCTATCAGCAATCATTTGTGAAGAGGGAAAAATGGTTCCAGGTAAAATGCAACTCCAAAGATTGCTCTAAGGATGGCAAGAAAGAAAACCTAAGTACACGGTGACTTTCATTGGTGCCAAGGGAATGCAGAGACATGGACATATTTCTTTTCCTTTAACAGCTTTTTTTTAAAGCCAGATGCCTACTGGCAGCGACCAGCTGACAGAGCTTATCAGCTTGCAGACCAGAGATAGGACAAGCAGTAACAATATCCACAACGATACATCTGCAGAATCTGTCAAACGCTGTTTCTTGATTTGGAAAGACTATCTGTAAATGGCTCTTTGTACGACCAATATTTTTAAAATCCTGGCATGCTAATATCCTGCTCCTTTTCTCAGATGCACTTAAAACTAACCTTGGTTCACATTCAGCCCCCAGCCTACCGACTGACTGCAAGAAAGTTTCCTCCAATATGACTCATGGTTTGAATTTTTGCTTGATATTTGTGGCTGAATGCATTCTAAAGCTGGCCAGTTATGCTGTGTAGGGGTCTCCAACCCTTTGGGGCTTGTGGGTACATTTGCAAAACAGATAAACTGTTGTGGGCATCACACACTCCCCTGAAGCCAAAGACACATCACAACCTATTCTGTTATCTACAACAGAATGATTCTTTCAAGCAGAACTTTCAAGCACTGAGGAGAGGGTGAAGGAGCCTGTGTGGGCACCAGGGAAGTCCTCTGTGGATGCATGTGATCCATGGGTACCATATTGCCAACCTCAATATATATATGAAAGCTCCTTTTTAGCAGTGCACTGAATGTTTAACAAGGGAATTCTTAAACTGAGGTCCCCCTTGAGCAACCCCTGATGACACTGCCCCTCATCTGATCTAAGTCTGAAACTTAACACCCCCAAGTGACGTGAAGAAGGCAGACCTTTTTCAGAATCTCCAGGCAAAAGTAGCTTGTCATGCAGGGTTGAGAAAATCTGGTTCTGCTTTGATTCCTTCTTCTGCCCACGAGCCCTGTCCTCGTGTTCAACTGTGCAGCTAGCTAACATAAGCCTCAACAAAGCAGGGTAAAATAAATCATGACTGTCTCCTGACTGGTGCTGGAGTTTGGAATATTTCCTTCCTAAAAGCTGCTTAACATTCTAGTGTGTGAATGGATCTAGCACTTTGGAAAAGCTTTAATTAGCTGCACCTGGTTCCTTTTCTGAGCTGTTGTCTATTCTATCCCTGTGAGCCTCCACCTGTTTATTTTCGGGACCTTTATCCCTTCACCTGTTTGCTTCGGCATATGTTCTGTCTTGAAGGTTGCCTTTTGATGGCTTGCCATGGACTGTTTTCCTTGTAAACCAGAGTTCTTCTTTTCTCTTACGCCCGTGAGTCTCATCCTGATCCTGCCAAGGACTGCTGGGTCTGGACCAGGCTCACAGCCGAGCTGACTAACTTCTTACAATGTAATCCCATGGCAGGAGGCCCGATTCTACTGACTTCTGAAGATATACTGAGTGTTCCCATTTCATTTATGAATCACTTCCCATGAAACATCTAGAAGTGGTTTAGCTATGAAAACATCAACAATAAAAACATTAAAAAAGCACCAAAAACTGTTTCAGATCCAATACAGAGGCGAGGATAAAAATAGCAAGGTGGAGTCTAATGTCCATTAATTTCAGAGGTGGTCAACCTGCAGCTTTTGAGATTCACATGAGGTCCTTGACCTAATATCAAAAGCCACCAGCAAGTTCTGGCAAGTATGAACTGTCCCTCCTATGAGAAAGAAAGAGAGAGAGGGAGGGAGGGATGGTCCAACCTACCTGCTGCTCTGGCTCTGCCCATTGTTGGCTTCCGTTTCCCCTTTCCTATCGCCACCACATGGCCCCTCTGAGAGATAAGCCTCAGGGGACTGCCGCTCTCAACAGAACAAAGGTTCCCACTCTGGCTTTATTCAACTGTGTGATCAGCTCACACACCCTTTGATAAAGTGAATAGCATTGCTCGTATTTTAGGAGGGAAGGAGCCATTGAGTTCAATCACTGCTGAGCTCTTAATACTTCAGAGGTCCTTTGCTACCTTCTTTTTTTTATTCCACCTGCTGTTTTTTCTTTTTAATTCAGAAAACCCACCATTTTCCAGTTCTGTGAATCTGTATTTAAGTCATCACTCCATCATTGTCAATTTTCTTTTACAAGATCCTGCTTCACAAAGCACTGCAGCATAAGCACTATGATTTCCGGAAAGCAAAGGTTGATGTGCGTTACTGAACAAAAGTAAGCTGCCCTGTGTGCTTTGAACTATACGGAATATAAAAAGGCAGTAAAGGAACAACTGATTTCGTGTTAAGCCTTGAGGATGTAACTGATTCACCAGCCGAATCTCCTGTGGTGTATCTCCTAGGGCATTTCCTCTAGGGAAGTTGACCTTGCTGCTTCCTCTTCCCCTAATGAAGAGTCCACAGTCTTATTGCTAGGAAGGGGCATTGTAAAATTCAGCTTTCCACTAGGTGGCAAAGACAGGCAATGATTTGGTTACACTTCCCTAGGGATACACAAATCTGTCAGTTTTTATTTCTTTCAATTTCTCATTTCCCCCATTTTAAGCCTGGTTTTCCACATTTCCTCATCGGTTTGCATTTTTTAAAAGGCCTCATGAAAATTTACCAGCATTTTAATGCATATTTCTCCGAATACATACATTTTTCAATGCAATTTTTCTAATATACACAGTTTTAACCAGCATTCCCCCTAACACATTGCAGTTTTATATGATGTTTTCATTAAATGTTCATTTTTTTATGCACACTTTCCGTAACATGTACATTTTTGGCTGGAGAACAGCACTGCAAAATTTGGAGAGGCGTGAAGTTCGAAAGATAGTTGTATTTCTGTTAAAGATAGCAGACTGTTTTGGGAAGCATGAATTAGGTTTCCATTAAAATGTGAACCAAACCAAATTTCTTTCTCATCTCCCTACCACCACCCAGCAAGGTGTGGAAGTGCAAAGCTATAGAAGGCACTCTACAAAATTCAGTGCTATTCTGCAGGAACAAATATAACTTTTTACTTTAGATCACAACAGAGTTGAAAGTCTCGAGATCGGAGAATGAAGGAGAGAAAGACAGAGCAACACAGATTATGAAAATTCAAAGCAATGCTTCACAGATAACCAGATGTCTACTAGTTAAATATCAGCAACCCTGATTGTGCCAATAATGTTGTACTGTCAGGCGTGGCCATTAAAGAGGAGTGGTGGTGATACTGTATGATGATGATTTAAATTTGCATAGAGCCCTATACCCACAGGTCACAGGGCAGTTCACAACATAAAAACACAAAATACATAATAAAAACAAGAACAACTCGTCTCCACCCTGAGCCTCTTCCTGCCCCAACAACTTCCTTCCAAACTCAAAACCCCCGAAGTCTCCTGCCTCTCACCACATGGGCTCCCCACCAATGCCCCCCATTTGCTAAGAGGCAAGCTACCCCCAAGTCATCACCACCCCAAAATGGGGGCCTTGACTTATGCTGCACCCCCACCAAGCTTTCCCCTCTCAGGCAAGCTGACCCAATCTCCACACACACACCTGGCCAGGACCCCCACTCTCTCCTTGACTATGTTGTGTGACCCATTGGGCTCAACACCACCTTTCCATGGGGGGGATTTAGGTGAGAACTCAGCCACAAACCTGCGTCACGTCACACACACCTTCGTGCACATCCGGCTTCCCATCAGCCACATCACTGTGCTTACCATGAGAGAGAGGGTTGACGTGGCATTCTGAAGGTGCAGCAGTGGAGCCAATCTGCACCATGCCTCACTCTTTGCCACCTCACTCTTCCCCCTCTCCCTCCCAGGTAGCATAGTTAGGGTTGCCATGCGTCCGGAAAATCCCAAACCTGTCCTATTTTGGGGGTCCTACATCCCCATCCTCTTCCCCTTCTTTCTTGGAGCCCAAAGTTTGTGAGTAGCGGTGGGGCTGAGAGTGCTAGAGGTGGCAGTGGCAGGGTCTCCTGATGAGAGACCCAGGTGGCATTTGGGAGCCATAGTGCCACTGTAGCTGCCAGAGCCTGCCAAGCGCCTAAAGCTGCCCCTCTGCCGCAGCCGCCTCTTCTCTTTTCTGGCGATTTCCCCTCAAAGGCCCAATGATTTTTGTTGAGCCGCCAATCATCCGGATTTTAACTTCATGAAATATGGCCACCCTAGATGACTGACAGGAAAACATGTGCATGGTGTTCCCCTACCGCTCTGGCACTGTGTACTGATGATTAAAGTTATAGACATTTTAGGGAGATGTGTTGTGTTCTGATGCATTGCAGTCAACATTAAAAGCCCTTTTGTATTTTTGAGTTTAAATGACTGGGGCGGTATTCAACTAACCAGCCCCATCAGCAGAAGCCCTGTGCAAGGTGACAGAGATTTCCTCCTCTTCTCCACCCTCGCATGCTGCTGCGACCCCCAAAATGGTTTCTTGGGGGATTGGGAAAATTTATAGAACAGTGCACAGGGGGAGGAGAGGGGGAACATTCCATCTGGAAAGCTGAAATGTTTGCTCAGGCAGACTGATTGTAAGAGCGCCATGTTGTATTCTACCCAAAGTAACTATCTGATTGATCACCATCCAGAAATACTTCTAGGACCCCAATAACTCACTCTTTCATCTAGAATTCTATAAAACTCTTGTGGCCTGGAAGGTTCTATCTAAAATACAAACATACTGGCTCTGCCAGAATGGAAGGCTGTAATAGCTACAAGTCACATAGCGTGCAAGAATAAAGCAAAAGAAAGTTCATCAGAATGCAAAGTGTGTTGCTGGATGGTGTCATGGCTACCCCTGTCCACCTTGGAAAGCAATGGCGGTGGCTGGAAGATAGGGTTAACTGCTGCAGTGGAGCTGGCCTTTGCATACCAGCAAAACCTTATACACTTGTTGAAGCCCCTTTCCACAAACAGAGAGCTGTCGCTGCACGAGACAGGTCATATACTTGGAAGTAAGTTGCACTGCTTTCATTGGAATGGTGTTCAAATTAGTTATGCTTCTTGTCCTGGAGGTGCTGCTGAACTTGATTAGGAAGGACCAACAGGTGGAAGGAATACAGGTCGGAGAAAAACAATATAAATTGAAGGCCTTTGCAGATGATTTGGTTTTGACAGTACAGGAGCCAGAAACCAGTACAAAAAGAGCCTTAGAGTTAATTTCTGAATTTGGTCGGGTGGCGGGATTTAAGCTGAACAAACAAAAAACCAAGGTTTTGGCAAAAAATATGACTTCTTCAGAAGTAGATGGGTTTCAGAAGGAAACAGAATTAAACGTGGTAACAAAAGTGAAATACCTGGGGGTTAACTTGACTGGAAGAAATTTAAATTTGTTTAAAGACAATTATGAAAAATGTTGGTCTGAAATTAAAAGGGACTTAGAAATCTGGTCAAGATTGAAACTTTCTTTGTCGGGAAGGATTGCAGCAGTCAAAATGAATGTATTGCCAAGAATGTTATTTTTGTTTCAAACCCTCCAGATCGTGGACAGAGTGGAATGCTTTGGAAAGTGGCAGAAGGATATTGCGAAGTTTGTCTGGCAGGGCAAAAAGCCCCGAATAAAATTTAAGATATTAACAGATGCAAAGGAAAGAGGGGGATTTGCCCTGCCGGACTTAAGATTGTACTATGAAGCTGCATCCTTCTGCTGGATGAAGGATTGGTTTCTGTTAGAAAACACAGATGTCCTAGATCTGGAAGGGCACAGCAACGCTTTTGGGTGGCATGCTTATTTGTGGTACGACAAGGCAAAGTCTCATAAATTGTTTAAAAACCATATTGTCAGGAAAGCTCTATTCATTGTCTGGACTAAATACAAGGACTTACTTGAAAATAAGACCTCGAGGTGGCTATCACCGACGGAGGCCAAGGCCATTAAACTACGTAACATGGAGAGTGGCTGGGCAAAATATTGTGAGTTAATAGAAAGAGTTGGTGATACTTGGAGGTTGCAGAGTTTCGAAAAATTGAAGGGAAAGGTGCGAGACTGGTTTCATTATGCCCAAATTCTAGAGGTTTTTAAAAAGGATAAGAAAATTGGTTTCCAGGTGGAAAAATCAAAACTAGAGACAGAATTACTTGAACCTAAGACTAAAGTGCTTTCAAGAATGTATAACTTGTTGCTTAAATGGAACACTCAAGATGAGACAGTTAAATCAGCTATGATAAAATGGGCACAAGACATTGGGTACAACATTATGTCTGAAGACTGGGAAAGGGTATGGACCACCGGTATGAAGTTTACGGCATGTAGTGCCCTAAAAGAAAACATTATGAAAATGGTATACAGGTGGTACATAACCCCAGTTAAACTTGCAAAGATATATCATCTGTCTGACAATAAATGTTGAAAATGTAAGGAGGCTGAAGGTACCTTTTTTCACCTCTGGTGGACATGCCCGAGGGTGAAGGCTTTCTGGGAAATGATTTATAATGAGTTGAAAAAGGTGTTTAAGTACACCTTTCACAAGAAACCAGAGGCCTTCCTCCTGGGCATTGTGGGCCAGAGAGTGTTAAAAAAAGATAGAGTTTTCTTTTTATATGCAACTACAGCAGCAAGAATCCTTATAGCCAAACATTGGAAAGCACAGGAGCTACCCACGCTGGAAGAGTGGCATTCACAGCTGATGGACTACATGGAACTAGCTGAAATGACCGGCAGAATCCGAGATCTGGGAGAAGAAGCGGTGGAAGAGGACTGGAAAAAATTTAAGGACTATCTACAAAAACATTATAAGTTATATGAATGTTGAGAATCTGCCAAGTTTTCGGGAAAAACATGCTTCAGTATTGAGATTTGTAAATGGTGGAAATTAAGTTAGGACTTTGAAAAATATAAATTACAGATTATATAATTAAATGAAAGCACAAAAACACATAAAATAAGGTATCAATTTGCTGTTTATTTTTATTGTAAAGAAAGCAGGGGATGGAAGATGTGGGGAAGTCCAGTTGATTATGAAAATAGATCTGGAAAAGTGAATTTTTTTCTTCTTTTATAATTTCTTCTTTTTTCTGTAAAACTGCTTTTGTTGTGTTAATGACGATGTATTTTGACCTTGGAAAAAAAGCAAATAAAAAACTATTAAAAAAAAAACAAATTAGTTATGCTTCAGTTTGCATCCTTAATCTGACAGAAAAAAATGCCACGGCATGCCACAATTTTATACAAAAGTCAAGAAATGCCTCAGTTTCTTTGAAGAGCAGTGTTATTTTCCCACCCTAGGATCATTTGATACCAGAGGAGAAAGCTCTGCTATCTTTACTCATGAGTAACAGGAAGCAGTCCTTTAAATGGCCTCGGAACAAATTGCAGAGCAAGATAACTTAGAAAGAAATAGTTTAACAACAAGCTTTGTAAGTTAAGTGACTTTGTACTTGATATGCCCATACACATATATAAATCTGTCAGTTTGATAGGAGTGTAATTAATTTAATTTGAATAGCAATATTTTCACGGCACAGAAATCTGATTTAAACCAAAGCTTTCAAAGACAAGAGAGAGGCTATTTTTTAATTAAACCAACAGTTTATCGGCATACCCACTGCTCCTAGTGAAGGAAACGAGAAATATTTTTTCATACGGAAGAAATACAGGAGATAACTATGATTCTCCTCAGAAAAGTAACTATATTTTTAATGAATTTTTCTGGACTTAGATAAAATGTGCACACACCAGTGTCTAATTTCTGAAATGAATGTTCCACTGCAAGGTCCGCAGGGCTATCTGGCCCACCAGCCTACAAATCCTTACCCCATGTAACTCACATCTGGCAAAGAAGTACGGTAGTTGCATATTGCTCAGTCCATCTGTTCAGGACTGTTCCACAGTATGGCACAACAACTCACCTCCTAGAGTTTGCTGTTGACTCTACTTTCAACAGAGAACTGCAGCCAATTCAAGGGCCCAAACAAGTATGCCTGTATGAGGCACATCTGTCCAAAGACCTGTCCATTTAAATTACATATTCAGGCACTGAATGATGTGCACATTTTCAAACAGTTATGCTTTCAGTTCTTTTCCATTCTGAACCTGACACTAAAAACTAATCCCAGGAAAAAGCCATGGTGAGCCCTAGCAAAATAAACACACACACACACACACTCACACACACACGAATTTTACAGCATACAGTATTTCATTCTCATGTTATATATGTACATGTTTCTGTAGGCAATGGCATAAAAAAGGAAAAAAGAAGCACAGCTTGTCTCTTATATTCTGCAGGCAGATATGTCAGATTAAGCAGAGTATGGCATTTAAGAAAACATTATACCTGTATATTTGTCCCCTCAATGCAGCCAGTTTGAGCTATACACACTGAGGGAGAATCAGTATGGAAGCCTATATTACCTTTCAGGAAAATATCATTTTTCTGAGTATAAACACACTTTAAGAATGACATTTTATACCCCGCTAGACCTGCAGTGATGAAGCATAACTGCATTACACATGATACCAAGCTGTTTCAGAATTCTTATACCAATGACTGGCATGCAACAATAGTTACGAATCTTCAGAATTGTCACTGCCATCTAACACTGAACAACAAGGGGTAGTGTGAATGTTCCTTTTGGAAAGTAAATCCTAAACTCCTTGCTCTTTAATATTTCTAGAGCAGGAAAGCCTCCCCAGCAGTTGGACAGCCTAGAGGTTTATTCAGGCTGCGGTGGCAGCCTATGAAAGCACTTTTTTTTTTGTTATATAGAAAGTGAGTTTCTAGTACAGAAAACCCCACTCTCCCCCAATCCACAATACTTTCAGGAGTGAATAGCAGCATCTGGGGGTGAGAAGATTTTCACCAGGATCGTGACTTAGGAGGAACAGATTAAGAACTTCTCCCTGTGTGCTGTAGTCAGAATTCTGATATGCTTCTTGAAAACTCCTTTTTAAAGAGGAAAACACACACACACACACACACACACAGAGGCAAGGTATGCATTTAACATTGTGTGCAGTTGGGTCCTAGGTGTCAGTGCTATCAATTCTGCAGCTTTTTACCAGCAGGGGGACTTTAACTTCAAGATTTTCCATTTCCTGGTGGTTTTCTTTTTCAACACAACAATATAGTCTGAAATGCCCAATGACAGGGCCGGCCCACCCATGAGACAGGCTGAAGCAGCTACTTTGAGTAGCTGAATCCAGCAAGGCAGTGTTCCTGCAGGCACTCCACCAATCCCTGCCACTGGGGTTGCCTGTAGCAGCTTCTTCTGGCAACAAGAATTCCACAAGATCCTGCTAGATGTCATCAGAAGGCACAGATGCTCAACCCTGGTAAGCAAGGCTTTGGTGAGGAGCGAGGAGAGGGGGGAATGGCACCTACCTCTTTCACCTCAGGAAGTAAGTCACCTCTAGCGCTAAACAATGTGTGCATGGTTTCTCCCTTGGATTCGAACTTGGTTTCAATGTGTACATCAGAAGGAATAAATTTGCTTTCTGAAATGATGCAACAGCTGTGTCATGCCCTTCTGCAGGGAATAAGGTTCATACCATCACTGTTTAAATGTTGACATCAGACCAAGGTCCACCTGTTTGCCTAGGCTTTTATCAATTCTACTGCATTTCTGGGCTTCTGTTATATATGATGCTTCATAGCTGAACTCAAAATGAGGTGAATTATAGATTGTTGTGATATTTTACTGGTTTTAAGTTTGCACTGTTGTTTAACTTTGAAATAACACAATGAAGGGTGGGATAGAGGAAATAAATAATAAATTGCTCCTTTCGATCACCATAAAGAAGTCAAAGGGGAAGTTGTGATGCTGCAATATTCAGCCAACCTACAATTCACTGTGCAGGGAGAGATTTACTGGCTGTGATTACTATATGTAGGACCTCATCTATTGGTTTGTCAAGAATTCTGCTCATATTGATCCAGAGCACATTCCAACGTATAGTTAGCAGAGTAGAAAAAGACTCAGCACATTGCAGGATTCCCCCAAAATAGACCAGAGGCAATTAATATTTCATCCAGCAGAGTTTTACTGCTACTGAAGGAAAATGAGCATAAAAGTTGCAAATCCAATACATTCAGGATTGGCACTTTCCACAAGAAAATCCAGTTGCAGCAGTCTTAACTTAAACTTACAGTAACTTACAATAGGACTAAAACCTTAACACTAAGCATTCTATGTACAGAACACCACACCAGGAGGAAAAAGAGACAGAAAATGAAACTCAGGCTCCTTCTGGCCTATTATTATAGTCAGCATGACCTTGAGTGAAAGAGATAACAGAACCAGTTTAAACCAGCTGTTCAGTTTCTCTGAAGGAATAACCCAAACATCAGAAATTTTATGCCTGTTTCTAGGCAGAATTGAAACTTATGCGTCAGCTAGAAACTTCCAGCTTGCACCAACTTGTATCACACACAGAAGCTTACAGAACCCTCTTGAATCAATTAGAATAGGAAAGATCTTTACACATCAGATCAATATTTCCTGTTCTAAGAAAATGCAAACTGACATTGTTGACCAGATACAGGGGTGGTTTATGTACTGAACTTAGAAATGCCTCAATATGGAAGAGGAGTATATTTGTTGAGTTTAGTTTTATTTTGCGCTGTTTCATCAAAGTATGCCTCATCCAGGAAATGTCCAACCTGCAACATCATTAACATCATGCTACTAAAATAATAGGGAAGGTCAATGCTCAGTAAAGGCTGGTCCATTAGGGTGAATAGGGCAACGCCCCATCAAGTCTGAGTCTACCGTCAGCCAGGCCCTTCCTGCTTCTCATTGGCTCTGGCATCAGCTACTAGTGGTCTCCCTGCCTTCTGCCCCAATGGCCCAATGGTCACCCATCACCACTGACTCAATGTACTCAGCGGAAGTGTACATTCTTCCCATGCGGAAGATCACAGCTGCTGTCACCTGTTGAAAGGATAAGGTAGCAGATGATGGGGAAAGTCTGCAACCTGGAAAACCACATTCAGTCAGTGTACAGGCAATACCGGGCTAGATGGAGAAATAATCTGTTCTGCTCTAAAGCAGCTTATTCTGTTCCTAGTCCTGGCTCATTCTGGCTGATATCAATGGCAATTTCCTCATATCAAGCTCTGAGGGAGTTTGTTAATGCTGTGAAAAGCATACGATTTCTTATCAGTGTTGTTCCTTTATTATCTCCTTCCATTGGACAAAAGGTTATATTGCAACCACCATCTTAATGGAGAGATTCTGAACTGAGATGGAGCTGGATAAAACTGCAGGAAACCAGTTTGGTAAATCGCTTTCCTTCTCTCCACCTTTGTTTCCCCTCCAACTCTCACCTCAATTCTCTAATTAGATTGCTGGGTGGGTTTGGGTTTGTTTGTTTTTTGTAAATACGTTATCAGCTGTGTTTGCCTAGCTCTTCCTCTAGCAAAGTCTTGATTACTAGAGTTGGCAATAGACTTCAGTTTTACAGCTCTGGCTCTCAAAGGTTCGGATTCCCCAATGAGGCACAGAGAAATAAAGGCAGGCAGAGGCAGAAAATAAATGCAGGAAGTGGAGGGAGGCTACATCTGGCTTTGCAAACATAGTGCCTACAGGTGCCATGGTGCCTAGAGGTGTCTGCCAAAGCACCCACTAAGCTCCCCTGCACCGTTCAAGATTCAAAGTCTAAGCTGCTCCAGTTTATTGTACCTGACACCTTCACTGACACATTTTTGGCATCAGGTGTAAACTTTATCACTCCCTCCTGCAACTTTTGATGGACTATGATGATGTTTTTGCTGCTAATGGGCTGCCCAAGCTTTCTGTAGCTGTTATGATGACGGAGACATTGTATCGTGTATTTATTAGTTGCATGTGCTTTGTATGTATTAATTTTATAACATATTTTAATTTTTCTCAAGTTTTAAGATATGATGTAAGAAGCAATTAATAAGTCAAATATATAGTAGTAGTGGTGGTAACACGAATAATAATGAAATAAAAATTTTAAAATAGTCACTTTTTTTGCCCACTTTTGTCTCTGGCTTTGGCCTTTGGTGCCACCCACTACTAGCAGACAGCTCCCAGAAAGCTGCCCAAAGGCTGAAAAGGCTCTTCACCACTGGCTTAGCATTACATCATCATCATCATCATTACTGAATTTAAGAAGAAGAAAAAGGAAAACATGAAAAACATGAAATAAAAATTAAAGAAGAAAAATGGAGAAGAGAAAGTGTGTGTGTGTGTGTGTGTATTTGTCTTCTTAAATTATAATAATAATAGACCACCACCAGTTCACATTGCAGATACAGTGACCACCAGTGAATAGACTTTTAATTAAGCATAAGTGTTAATATAGACCTTGGCTTAGCATTCGATCTGATTGAGGCCAGTGTATCAAGGAGGGAGTGGGATTGTTCCCAGTGGGTTTTCCCTGACCCTAATGCATTGCTCAAGACTGGCTTTGTAGAAGAGCACACCAGTGCATGGAGATCAGGCTGGGATCTGTCACTACAAAGCCACTTTCCTGCTTTCTCCACACATTGATTCATCTGCCCTGTTTGCGTTCCATCCTCTCAGCTTCCCAGTTTTCTTCATGAACAGAGTGCTTGAAAACAGAATCATACACCCCTGGTTGTTGTTTTTTCCTTGAGGAAAAAAAATGGTTGCAAAAGGACCTGATAACCTATATAGTATATAGGGTTCTATTTTTTTATAATTGCTTTCCAGTCGCTAAGTGCGCTGCAATTTGAGCAGCTAAGAAGCAACTCATAAAAGCTCTCATTTAAAAATCTACCACATCATAATGAACATTGCAAGATCCTCTGCAGCCACTTGGTATAATGGAAAGGACCATAACATTAGCATATAAAGCATAGCTGCACAGCATAAAAACATTTAAGATGAATTTGTGTTACTGAATGAGGCTGGTATTATTATAGATTACTAAATAAATAGCCTACTATTAATTACTTAGAGGGTGACTAATTTATTTAGTCTGAAATGCTGTGATTGTTACCAAGCAATGGATGAATGCCAGCTTGTAGGGTTATTATTACTTACAGTCCTTGAAAACTCAATACCTAGAGGAGAACGAGTCCTTATGTAAATCGACTCCTTTCGTGGTGTCATATAACAACAATGGCATTAGATGGATGTTAACATGCTACCTCATAATGGCTCTACAGGAAGTTAATTCAAACGGAAAATTCTTCATCATTATTGTTCTCCTGCTTCTAGGAGATCCATGCCTGATGGGAGAGCAAAATTAAATCCATCAGGCACACAATGGCGAAATTCACTTCACTACATTGTTCTCATAATGACTTTTCACATGAAAAAAATCCATAGCGTGGGCAGAGTGTTTTTATCTAGTGAACTCCGCAGACCCCAGAGCAGAGGGGCCCAGCCATTAGCCTTAAACATAATTGCTCCCATCCAAAAAGGATGATTAGCATTTGAAAAGCAGACAGATACATCTAAGAAATCAGAGAAACATTTGACACACACAGTCTGTAAGTAGCTGGCACTGATCAGGGAGTGGGAGAGCCAAGACATTAGATGGACTCAGCCCTACAACCCCTTTGATTACCGTCCTATTCAAGGAGTTCATTGAGCTCAGGGGAAGTATCTGCTCTGTAGTCCCAAGCACTCTGAAACAATGTTATGAAAGTATTTTAATTACTTTTTTTATTGCTACTTCTCATCTGTATCCCACCCTTTCTTCAAGGAGCCCAGAGTAACATACCGTATTTTTTGCTCTATAAGACTCACTTTTTCCCTCCTAAAAAGTAAGGGGAAATGTGTGTGTGTGTTATGGAGCGAATGCAGGCTGTGCAGCTATCCCAGAAGCCAGAACAGCAAGAGGGATTACTGCTTTCACTGCGTAGCAATCCCTCTTGCTGTTCTGGCTTCTGAGATTCAGAATATATTTTTTCTTGTTTTCCTCCTCCAAAAACTAGGTGTGTCTTTTGGTCTGGTGCGTCTTATAGAGCGAAAAATACGGTACATAGGGTTGCCTTAACTGTATCTTCACATCAGTCCTGTGACTTCTGGTTGGCTCAGGGTGACCCTTTGAAGGCCATGCCTGTGCAGGGACTTGAAACCAAGGGCAGATCCACGCAATGCATTTAAAGCCCATCCAAGTACATGACATCCCCCAAGAATGAGGAAACCCTGACAAAAGATCAGTGGCAAGAGAAATCGATGAACTATGCAGAACTGGGTAAACTGGCATACAAACTGCGAGATAAGGACAACTGTGACTTCAAAGAAGAATGGGGAATTTTTACAAATTACTTAAAAAGACAACAAAATGAACTGGACTCCTTGGCAGGTTTTGAATAAACATATACAAATTTATTGATGGTTAATATAGTAGACAGATCATATAAGGATTTATACAATTTTACAGTATGCAGAGAATAATATGTGTTGAGAAATCAGATAGATGAGCTGGGAGAAGTCTTGGGGGGGAGGGAGGGTTCGATGCAGAGGTGGGGGGGAAGGGGGAAAATAATGAATATGATATGATTTGATATTTTGTTATGTTGAAATTGTTAATAAAAAAACTTTTTAAGAAAGAAAGAAAGAAAGAAAGAAAGAAAGAAAGAAAGAAAGAACATGTCTTCCCCCAAAGAATTATGGGGACTATAGTTTAAGAGAGCTAGGGACTGTAGCTGTAGGAAGGGAAACGCATGATTCTTTGCTTTAAATGTTCACTGGATATACTTTGAATATATGTTGTGGAGCTGCCCCAAGTGTATCTACTGACCCCATGCACACGATAGTGAACACACCCATCTTTCTTGGGCATACATAGTTCTATGCCGGGCTCCGACAAAGTCCATCTTGTTGTTAGTAAGGGCTGCAACTCTCTCTAAAAAGTCTTTGGAGGAAATTCATTCTAATGCACACTGCATCTGAAAAAAGCATTAACCTCCCAGATGCTGGAGTGAATTCACAGGCAGGGAATGCAATCCGTTACGTTCCTATAAGTTTAATCAAGCATGTCCATCTGGCCACTGCAGGTAGCTGGCTACTGTTGGATCTGCCCCAGTCCTGATAGTCATATCATTGGATCACCTTGCTCAGCATTGCCGACTTCTTGTGCTGAGCACACGAACCCAAGGAGGACAAACGGACAAAGGCATACACTTACAGCAGTTCCTAAGGTGCACAGAATATACACACGTGCTTCTGGTAACTACATAGGTATCATTAACTTTCCCAGGCTTGTTCCCTGGCTGAACAATTGGAGCCACAGTGGGAACAAGTTCCTGCGCCGCTGACTTAAATTTCCTTTTTGGATGGAGCGAGCACAAGCAACTGGCAACTTTTCCTACACTGAAGTGGCCACTGTGCTTGCTTCTTCAAGACCCTCCTGGTGCTAGGAGATAGTGGGGCAGGAGATTGTGGAGATTTGACCGGCCCACCCCTCACCAGAACAGCCTCTTTCTCTGCTTCCAACACATCCTGCACCCACTCCCCTGTCTCTAACTGCTTGGAGAGTTTACATGAAATTTAGCCATTACCACAGTTCATTTTTAACCAGCATTCAGCATTCAGCCAGTCAAAAGTACAGTCTTTGCTGGGTCTTGAATTGTCAGCAATCAATACTTTATCCAAAATTCACATATCCGATTCTGGGCCTGGTTACATGTTAAATTGCTTTCATTTCAACAGAACTCAAACTCGTAAAATCAGATTTTCAGTAAGCTGGGCCTTGTGCCCAATTTGGAGGGGGGGGGAATGTTTCTGAGAAATGGAAACATCTGTGCTTTCTGAAACACCACAAAAAAAAATCTGACAAAAGAACAGCTTGCTTCAGGCCATGTTGAGCTGAAGTGATCAGAAATGATAAAGAATTCTTAAATCTCTAACAACGAAACCTTCTACATGTTGACTCAAATAAATTCTCATTGATTTCAGTGGGCCTTAGTCCAGATAAATGGGGCTGCAATTTAAAACTCTGAATTCATAAAGAAAATACTCACATATATTTGAGTACAGCAGGGCAGACAGAAAGCATTTTGCTATCTTGGGGTTACATCAGGTCTTATCAAACCTTAATCGAGAGAGAAGTGTCAGCTTTAATACATTCATACAGATGAAAAGTCAGCAAGTGCATCATTTGGGTCTTCTTAATTTTTCAAAGCAATCATGTTAATATTAATTTTTGAGCAATTACTGTCTTTTTTGACAATGTTATTTATCCTTTATAAACTGATGTCAGAGTGCATCTTTTGTATATTAATGGATGACAAGCAACGAACTATTTCCAGGATATTTAGCAGGATATTAAACCTAAATGAAGAAGAACAACTTAATCATCAAAGAATCACTTCATGCTTTTAATTTTTTGGCTTTTGCCTTCTTTGTCAGAAATACTAACAATGTATGAATCTGATATTCCATGAAAGGGGGGGGGGTTATTGCATGCTATTGATCTGTATGATACTTGTAAATGATAAATAAACAGGTGTTGTTGTTTTTAAAAGAAATGCTAACACAATCAGTATGAGTTCGATTAATATTTTAGGACATATTGCCTTTGAAACATGCCACACAAAGCTTGCAAGAGTTTAGATTACACATGCAAATGGAGGATGGAAATGAAAACATCACAGTAGCCCACAGTAGAGTCACTTGGAGTGTTTTTACCTTGACAAGTTGGACAATGGATTGTCCAAGATGGAGCTGGCCATTTTATTTAAATGATGTTTATAGTAGTGTAGTCCCTTAACACTGATTGGCTGAATTAGTTATTGGTGGCATGGGATGTTGCTCAAAGAACTAAATTGTTTGTAGTTCAGATTCTGTGGGGGAAGGAAAGTTGCCAGTTGACAACAGAATCAAAACCTTACACAGAGAGAGAGGTTGATGACTGAGAAACAGTCTCACAAATAAAAGGAAACTTGCATACAGAAACTTACACCCAGGACCTACTTAGTTGGTCTCTAAGGTGCTTCTGGACATTTTTTTTATTTTATTTTGACGGCGTCACACCAACACGGCTACCTACCTGAAACAAAAAAAAAGGAAGTTAAGGAAGAGGGAGGCCTCTCTTCATCCTTGGTTTCAGGCACAGAGTGCACCAGAGTAATCCTCGAGATTAAACTTGTCAATACATTTACACTGCAGGGAAAATTCTTGTATAAAACCATGTATAAGCAAGATAATTTGTACAATTGATTATTTACACAGATCCCTCTTAAGGAGCGGAATATGCATGAGTTCTGCAGGGTTGCCAACTGGTAATTTTCTTCCCCTCCCAAATGGTTTTTCATCCTTTGCCAAGGAAGTGGGTATGATGGCAATATCCATTGCTCTGCAATACCATTTCCTCTTGATGTGGCGGATTCTTTCTGTTCAGCAGAGCTTCCGAGGGAAGCCACAAAGGAACTATAGATGGCTCAGCACTACATGGAGCAGTGAGCAAAATGGAACCACCTGGTGCCATATAACATATACAAGGGCTACACAACTTAAGCATGCTGAGAGTAGAAATGCTGTGGGTACTTTTTGTACCATTAGTTTCAAGCTTTAATTATGAGACAACTAGAGACTTCTTTGCTCCCTTATGAAGGGACTTTGGAATGAAATCTGGAATATATTTTGGCTGATACAAACAAGTTAATAACAGAGTAGTGCCCAGCTACCTCTTCTCAAACATCTCACAATATACTCTGCTGCACTGCCCCACCACACTGGCTACTCCTGGTGGTTTAGTAGGCAAACCCTAGTTTAATAGCAATGTTTAATAGCAATGCCATATGACTGACCAAAACAGAAAAGCTCCAACCTTGGCAAAATAGTGAATTCATGCATTACTACTGCCATTAGAGTAGCTTTTACGACATCAGGCTATGTGTGGAAAACACACAGAATGTATGTTTCCCATTTCTTGGATCCCTGTTGTAGTTTGCTCAAGAGGGGTAGCCACATTGCAGCAAAAATGATAAAGAATCCATTGGCACTATAAAGACGAACAGATTTATTGTGGCATAAGCTTTAGCGAGCCAAAAGACACTACGTCAGACACATGAAATGTTATCCTCAGTTGGCAGATATTGCACACGCACAGTTGCCTGGGTGCCCCAGGACTCTTGTATTTTGAAGTCTGTATCATCATTTGTCCAACTGTAATGCTTATTAATATAGCTGGTTAAGAGAAATGTGACAAAAAGGAAACATTATTTGTAACAAAAGAGGTTTCAAAGATACTAAAAAGTTTAGGACTTTGCGAGAGCAAGTTGACAGTTCTCAAAATGGTGCTGCAAATTCTTGCCCAGAGTTGGTGAAATTATTGTTTACTTGCATCTTCACCGCTATTTCACTGTTAATTTAAGATTGGAGAATTAATTGCTAGGGGGGAAATTATAAACAATTTTAAGCCAGAAATAGGACTGAAAGGTCCATCTGTAAATTCTTGTAACATATTTTTGGTTAACAATTATTCTTGGTCTATCAAGCACCAGAGGTCAATAATTATATAATTCAATTGTTTTAACCAGACTAATTCCCTCTAGTTTGCAAAGTTGGCCTATATAAAATAGTCTAACACTGGGCAACATTGACCTAATGAACTCTATCAGCAGAATCCCTGAACAAAGGCTTCCACTTACACAATGGGGCTTTCCCCCCTTCTCCCACAGCACACCTTCTGAAATTTACTGAGGGTGGAGGTCTGGAGAACTCCCTAACAGTGCCCGGAGGGGAGGAGTTTGTTCCAACTGACAAGGCAGTATATGCTTGTGCAGACAGAACATCTGTACTGGTGTGATGTTGAATCCCATCCATTGATTCTGGAGGATGCTCAGATCGGATTAATCTCCTATTGTGACGCTGTGGGGGATCCATGAAGAGAAAATACATATTTACATGCTCTTCTATTACAAACTTGGAATACAAAGAGGTGCATTCATGGCTGGTCTTCTAGATTGTAGTAAGAAATACAAGGGGTCATAGGGTTCGTTACTTCAGATTTCAATAATGCTGTCCCTTGGGTGGGCTAAGTCATGAGGAGTGATGGTCAAGGTCAGCAGAAAGCAAATCCAGGTAGACAAGTAAGAGATGTAGGATAGAACCTTGTTTTCAGTAAAGGAGTCTGATGTAAATAATGGGTGGAGCCTGATAGTGCATGTAGGGCCAATAGCAGGCCAGCCATGAGGTTTTACCAGTTTTTTATTATTATCCCAAACCAACTGTTTTTGCCAGAAAGTAGATTTTAGTGTTTGGACCAATAAAATCATGGATGTTTGGAAACCCAGGGAGAAGTTGGAGGAAGCAATTTCTTAGTTGCATTGGACCTGAGTTAGGATATGATATGAATGACTACTTTTCATAGAATGAGGCATGAAATTGGTTCTTCATGGAAGTGTAGACTGCAAGGGACCTGAAAATTACCTAGATTGGCTTCCTACAGTTAAACATGTGTTCACATACCTTACAGAGACATCCTGATGACAGTAGAAGACTTACGATTTTTATCCATTATGTGCTAAATTATAATGGACTGCTATAACAAGTCATGACTAGGGAGGCTGATTAACTTTCTATGGGCTTTTAAATGTGTTTGTGGGAGGGGGCTATTGGTTGGTTTTTGTTTTTGTTTTAATATGTATTTTATGTTCTTGTTTCGTATTTTTATATTGTGACCTGCCATGTGACCTTCAGATTATGGGTGACTTACCAATTAAAAAAATAAAAATAACATCCCACTTTTCGTGGTTGAAAGCATTCACAAACTTACAAAAGACTTACAAAACTGCAAAGCATATCATTTTAAAAAAATCAATAGAAAACAACACTCTGAGTCTTTTTCAGTTCTTTCTAAGATTTTAGTACATGAACCAAAATATCATTAAAGTGTAGGAGATGGGGGATCCTGACCAAACCAAAACAAATTGGATGAATTATTTCTGACATTTCTTGAAGGAATTTGCCACAGTCTTGTCTGAATGGAGAATGTGGTCTCCGTAGATAATACCACAGTTCTTATCTTTCATGATGATGTAACCATTGGGTGGTATTCCACTGAATAGTCCCATCAGCACAAGAGTTTCTGCTAGCGCAAAGGGACTTTCCTCCTCTTCTCCCCCTGTGCATGCCCCCCATGTGCTCTGGCAAGTTGGGGAAAGCTCCAGAACAGATTTAGGGGGCACATGGGGGAGGAGAGGAGGGTAACATTCCACAGAACTGATAGTAATCCAGTATGTGGACCAGGAGTTCAGTGAAGTTCTCTGTGGAGAGTACCACAACAGACAGTCAGAACTTGGTGGTCCTCTTTTGGCCATACTTGGACTCAAAGCAGATGCAGCCAGAGTTGGAGGGAAAGGTTCTGTGAGAGGCATGAATGCTAATGGACATGGCTTAAACTTTTACGTGTTCAACAATGTATTATGTAGTGTCAAAGAGACACCTTAGCTTTTAATGCATGTTACAGCAAAAAGCTCATATTTTTGCCTCTCAAAACACAGGGTTAAACTGAGTAGGAAAGGGTGTAATATTCTTTATTAGGAGCAGTAAACCCCAACTGGTTCTATCAGTAATTGTGATTGCTCACTGCCAAGTGATACTGACATGGGATGGCCAGAAGGGCTATGTGTCACGTTAAATAATTCAATGCTTTACATGTTTAATCTTTTATTTGCCCAGAAGCATGTAGACATATACATAACAATGCAACGATGTAAGGGTCACACAACCTTAAGGAAGTAGACAAAAAACATCAGTCCAGCAAAGAAACCTCAAACAATTTCTCCCCAGTCTCCCAAACTGCCCTCCTTCCCTTCCCTTATGGGCATGCTCTCACACCCAATATTGTATCAAAGATGCAGAAATCTAAGGGATGCCAACTGAAGTTTAGCTGCTGAGGAAGAATGGCAGAAGTTGTTCATGTCCTGCTTATGGACTTGCCAGAGGCATCTGTTTGGCCACTGTAAGGAATATCCACACAGTTAAACACTGTTTACTGTGTTTACTGATACCCCGATTTCCCAATCGATACTGTGAAAGGGTTAGAAAAAGAGCAGGTAGAACTGTAACTCTTTCTTTAAATATGAAGAATCAACTGCATTCACTTGTTCCATATTCACTGGGGTTTCAATTTAAAAAAAATAAAAAAATCAGCATATTTTGTGGTCTTCCATTAGCATATATGTATCTGGTTGCTGAAATTGGGGTGAAATTGGGGTCAATGCACATTTTAAAGCATAATCTCCTTTAATATAATTTTGGTGAGACTGAATAGAATAAAAGCAGGAGGAAAGAAGTCCTTCTCATTGTTACAAGGATAATATGAGATAATGAAGAGTTTAATAGAATATGTATTTTAACACTCTTTTATAACACTTGGGTGCCCTTTAGACTTACTTGGAGATACGTGAGAGCTGCTTATTCATGGGTTGGATGCAGGACTCAACCATGCAGGTGGCCATATGTATCATTCTTATAATATTGACAATAGACTGATTCCATGGGAAAGACCTACCGGCATGATTTGCCATTTAAGCAAATACCCATGGGTGAATAGAATCATAGAACTGAATAGCTCACACATGGCTGGGGAAATGTCTAAATAATGCTTTTGTTTGTGTGTAAAATGAAATTATTATTTGATAATGACTTATATATAGGAAAAAATACGGAACAAAAGAAGAGTCAGAATTGCTTAGTGACTCCCCCAGCTGGAACCATAATGCAGCTATGCTGCTCAAATCCCACTAAATTCCTGACAAGGTGTTGTAAGATCACAGTTGTGATATCATTTTCCTTTGTTGGTATTTTGGATGGGAAGAAAATAGAACAGTCCAGTATTTTTAAGAAGCAGAAATAGTCAGATGTGAAGCAACAAGGGGCTTCAGTTATATCCGCATATCTGACTCACGCCTGATCACTCACATATTATAAAGAATCACATCTCACCTCTCCATACCTCAGGCATGTTCTTGCTGGATGCATGGAGAAATAAGGATATGAAGGTCATTGTTTGCTACATATGCTATCTTGGCCAATTGTCCAGTTCTTCAGCAATTCTTGGAGAGCTTCCAATAATTCTTGGAGATCCAGTCACCTAATGGCAAACTCAGGTTGCGCAATTATAGTTGACTGGGAGGTGTTGCATAACAAACCCTCTTTCCCGTAGGATCAGACTTTTTGCAATATTGAAGGTGATGGGAAAATGCACTAGAAAGTGGAGGATAAAACTTGCTTTGGGTCAATGTCATCTAACCTCCCTCCAAACAAATCAAAAGAATGCTCATTGAATTGCCAACATCATCTATTCTCCCTGCAAACAAATCAGGATGAATGCTCAGTAAACAGGTCATCTGAAAGTGCCCTTAGTGTCTCTGCAGAGTAGGAGAAATGACACAATAAATCTCTCAGTGGTCATGAGCCCAGGCATAAAGTGGTTCAAGCAATGCAGATAGCTTCCTATAACTTCATGAAAGTCAAATCACACAGTTTGTTGCCATAGATCCTGCCAAATAATTCTGCACCATATTTAGAGAGGATAGAAATGTCCCGCTGAAGTCATTACAGTTGCAGTACTGTAGTATGCACAGTATTGGAGAGGTGCCTATTATAACTTAGAGTTGTAGTAAAGTTACATAACATTATTGTCACCAAATTAATGCAGGTTCCATGGTGAAGCTGGGAGGGTAATAGGTGCACAGTCCTTCCTCTGCTTTTCCCATTGGTGGTATTCTTGCTCCCGTCTTATCAAATCACCAGGATGGGATGCATAGAAAGGATTAGCCAAAGCAACAGATGAGAGCATGATGATGTTAGTTCTGGACCAAGCTGTAGGCATGCCAAACTGGAATGGTTTATAAGCTGCAGATGTGCCAAATCTCATTGGTACATGTCTATAGAAAAAAATTTACACTAGTTTGTAAAAAAAACAACACACACACACACACACACACACACACACACACAAACAAACACACACTCATGAAGTTTCTGAGCTGCCACAGAAAGTAGACTCCACCAACAAAGGTTGTACCATAAACATATATTCCTTTCTCTATTATCTAATTTAACCAAATAATGTTCTGCTCTCTCTTTTTGAGATTATCTAAAAACGTGTATGCCATCCCAATACACAATCCCTGCTGGAGAGAAAAAATGCATAGATGCCCCACATTTAGTTTTGGCTCCTGTCCTGGACAGCATTTAGGCTTTCCAAGAGTGTGTTGTGCTATGTGTATTTTATGAGGCTGGCTGCATGTCAAATTGTAAGACTACAGCTGCATAACTAAAAAGCAGATAATGACGCTGAATCTCCAGCCTTCACCTAAGCAAATCCTCTTTATATGTCCCATTGAAAACTAACATTAAACTAGGCATTGTGAAGTGCTCTGCTCATAAGGAATGCTTTAGACGAGCTTAACAGTGAATTCAGATTATCTCCCTAAACAGATTCAAGCCCAGCATTCCTCCCACCTTCCTAACAGAGTTCATAATTTATGCTTTTGACTTAACTCATGTTGCAGTTTCTATTCCTTCTAGTGTGTCACTACTACTAGTAGAGAGAGCCAGCGATGTGTAGTGGACAGCATGTTGGGACAAAAACTCTGCTAAGCCATTATGCTCACCTGGTATTCTCTCTTGGCCCAGCCTATATCACAGCAATATTGTGGAGATAAAAAGAAAAATCCCTGAGTATTTTAGAAGAAATGTGGGCAATATTTTTCCGAACAGAAAACAGATGATATATAGATAGATGATAGACAGATGATAGATAGATAAAATAGGACTGTAATGTTTGTCTATCAAAATCCTTTCTATTCAAAAATCGAAACATGGGTTTTCTGCATAGTAATCATGACTACAATCAAAGAACTTGAAGACTTGTTAAGCTGTACTTTTCCATTACAGTGCAGGCCCAGAAAAGTAGTTAGCAAAATAAGTATGTGGATGTATAAGATAAGCACAGGCACATATCACTTTATTGGCTCATCCAGATGAATATTCGTACTGCCCAGATTCTAATCTTAAAGTGTACTGGTATATGTGTGATTGTATCATGCTGATTATCATTTTTATGCTTTTGTGAGCATAAACGACCACCTTTGGCATAATCTTCATTTGTTTAATTAGTCTGAAGATGGTGAAGAAGCCCAAATTTTCTACAAATTGGATAGATAAAAGTGGAAGTATTAAATGGCTCAGATCTTTCATGAATATATATTTCCTTTGCTGGCACATGCAAACTGTTGAAATGGTTCCAGCATAGATTACTTGCCTTGCTAATTTCTAATTTTGTGCCTGTTGTTCCCAGTGCTGAACTGCGTTATGCTTGCTGCTGCTTCATATCTTTAATAGTGTCTTTTTCTATGTACCAATTCTGTTTCAGAGTCAAATGTTCTGGCATGACCAGGGCAATTGAGTATTCAAAACTGTGGCTCCCATGCTTGGCAACTTGGTCTTAGTGTAAACACTGGTAATGAGAATTTCCCCCTGCCATTTAATAATCATTCATTTTCTCAAGCTGCCCAGATGAAAGTAGCTCAATTTCTTAACATGCCAATTGTGTTCTTCTAACTTGACAGGAACGAATAAAGAAAGTCAGTGTCAAACTTTAATATTTTCCAAAGAAAGGTATCTCCTCATCTCATCGGAACAGAGGAAGCTGCCTTACACCAGGTAAGACTATTTTGTCCATCTAGCCACATTTTCTCTGGCATATGTCTTCCCCATCCCTGCCTACCTGATAGTTAAACGGGATATGTCAGAGGTATATCCTGGGACCTTCTTCATGCAAATTATGTGTTCTACAACTGATCTATAGTTTTTCATGTTGAGATGCTAGCGAAGCCTGCAAAACCTGCACTAGATTTGTTTGGTGAATTTGGGTTTTCATTATTGACTGATATATGAGTTTGTGGATTTATCTACCATTAAAAGAAGCTGGTTTCAGAAGAACATCTAAGGAAGACAAATCTTTCTGCACCTGGTTGTTATCAGACCTGTTGTTTTGTCATGCTAATGATTTGATCCAAATATGTACATGTTGCTGTTAAGAGTGAACTATAATTATATGTTCTCTTGAAAGTTAAATATAATTGCCTGCAAATAAGAGTTTGTGAACGCATTTATTTCTATTTAATCATTATTCCCACATCAATATCTGTTCAGTCCTAGCGAGGCTGAGTCCATAACTAGGTTGGGAGAAAGATAAGAAATGTCATCTGGGTGATGGGGAGAAAAGGAAACAAACAGTCAGACAGAGACCAAACCAAACTCCAGACCCAAGAGAACAAGCACAGTCCAATATTAGATGTTCAGAACCTTGGACAAGTCAAAAAGAGCTGAAACATTATTCTAACAACTGTGACCTTATATATGCTAAGGCTAGACTGGCCCTCACAATCTGTGCCCTCTTGCAGAAGAGGGGTGAGTCAGCCTCTGGTCTACAGCCTAGCACTCCTGGACATCTCTGTGTCTTACTAGACACACTGCCTACATTGGTGAGCAGGTTTTTGAGTGCATGAGGCTCTAAATGATAAACAATGGACCCTTTGTGAACCCTAGCTTGACTGCTGCCTTCTCTAGGGGTTCTCTGGCTTGGGAGTGAGATTGATGATTGTTGTTGTCCTCAGACTCGGTGTCAGAGCCCAGCTATGATGTCTGTTAGGCAACATTGCAGTATTTGCAAAAAAGAAAAGGAAAAAAGCATTCAGAAGCATAACAGAAAACAAATATCATTGCTTAGATTTCCCACTCAAAGTTTGCCAAAATTGAAATCTTAAGTGAATGTAGGAATTGTATCCTAGGAATTTCAAAAGAAAACAAAAAAGCTTCAAACAGGACTCACAATTTTTTCAAAGATAACTGTGATGGTAGCAGTTTTCACATAGTTGCGCTGACTAACTCGAAAAGTCATATGGAGGTCTTTGGAAACATCCTCTTCCCTTAGCCCACTGTAGCTCACTGTAGCCCTCAGCCCATCAAGCAGTTGCGTTACCACAGAACTAAATTGTTTAGGCAGCCAACTCAAGCAAAACATTTCCAAGGGCCATTTATATGGACAGTCTCAGAAGCGTCTGAGAGATCAACAAACAGCATGCCAATATTACTGTTCTGTTCTCTGTGCTTCTTTTGTAATTCACTGTGCTAAATTTTTTTAAAAAAACAATCCCAAACCCTCACCTGTGATTCCTCCCTAAAAACATATGTAAAACTTTCTTAGCAACATTGTCAAACAGTGGCCAAGCATAATTCTGTCATGAGTTTTTCTAGATATAGCTGATGTGCAGATCTTTCTGCAATCATCCCAGCTAATACAATCCTGTTTTGTACATAATAGTGACATTTTTATTCTCTGGAGGTATCTTTTTAAAGCCCACATATATTGGAAAAGTCCAGACAAAAAACACCATCCTTTCCCATGAGTAATGTTACAGGTAGTCTTAAGCTACCATAAGGCAGAATACTCCAACAGAACACGCCATTTTCTATTATTCATTACTAACTTCTCTCAGATCAAGATTCATGAATGCCCAAAGTATCACGGTGCATGTACAAATAGAAGGGAAGATGCCTGCCCTGAGTGATTTAAGGATTAAAATTAGCATTTTTCAGAACTGTTCAGCCACACACACACACATTATGTTTTTCCCCAGGCCCAAACTTGGAAAAATGTTGGAAACCACCTTCAAAAGATGCTTTCACATTTCGTGGCTGCAGCATGTACCTGATAGATTTAAAACTACAGCTGCCGTGGGCTGACATGATCATATGCACTCATTGTCTCTTAGGGCTTCTTCCTAGCATACATGATATAAGCAATATGGTGGCTGATTCCATATGGCAAGGGCTTCAACCAGAGCCAATAATATTCATAAATGGATCAACACAGGGATGTTCTGCTCTCATGAAAAGTCCCTAGACAAGTGCTATATCTTCCTGGGCAATACTAGAACTGGTGTGGATACTTACTTTCCATACAATTCAGTTATTACTATGGAGAGCTGCTTAAAACGGATTGTGGCCGCATGTGAAGCAACCACTATGTTGCCAAAGACAGTTGGTGCTGCTGAATGTTGCCTAGTCACATCCAGGTGTCTGGATTCTTCTATATGATAGACAGGGAAGGATACTAATAATGTATCTAGTGTAAAGAAAGAGATAGCTGCTGAAGAATGGCACTCCTGTGAATGCCACAGCAAATGGTCTAACACTGTAATCCTATGCACATCTGCTCAGAAGAAAGTCCCATTGGGTTCCCAGGCAAGTGGGCATAGGATTGCAGGATAAGCGATTCAGCTGAAAACTGGAATTGCTCGTGCTAAAATTATTTTTATTTAGATCAGAGCCTCCCTCCTGCCTGCTGGCTCTCTTTCACACATTCTGTGTGCTTCCTGCTAGCACATCCAAGGGGATGTTAATGTATCTTTAATATGCCAGATGTAGGGTTGCCAGATAGATGTAGCATATTGAAGCCACAGGAGAAGAACTGCAAGCTTTGTTAATAAGAGAAAACACTCTCCCTGCGATCTGCTGCATGTCTAGGCTTCGTGGAAGTAGGTTATGAAATCTTCCCCCTGACACACTGACAAAGCAATATTGCAGCATGTGCCTTCCTTTCCAAGCATTCCACTGCTTCCAAGGCTCCTGAGTTCAGCTTGAATGTCATTTCCTACCATGGCAGCAATATTGCTCTCCGTGGTGACTTCAGATTCATTTTTGCCACATAGTGAACAAATGGCAGCGAAAGGATCATCATCATATTATCGCTGTCGCTTTCAAGTTGCCGTTTCAAATGGAGGAACTAAACTGACAATCCAGTTCTAGTGAGTAGCAAGAAGCAGCAACATCTGCCTTTTTGATCTGCCACTTGCCAATGTGCTGCACCATGTATGAGTTCTTGCTGTTGTTGTTTGCCATAAAAACTCTGAACCGTGTAGAACGTGGAGATCCAATGTACTGTTTCAGCTGATGTTTTAAATTTGAAGCTTTTGGTTTACAGCTCGAGTATTTTCCTCTCTCTTTTAGGATTCATTGCAGCAGTGTTTTTCATAAACACTTTTTCTTTAGCAACCTACAGCACATGTATATTGAACGGAGCAGTATTGAACAATTTCTAATAGCATTTACGTCATGAAATATATGTGGCATAGGGCATTATTGTGTGCTGTGCCGGCTGCACTGAACAATTTGCTGGCAAATGCACAGATAGATATGGTCGGATACGGCTCCCGTGACTCCCGCTGTGTCCTTAACACCCTCATTTTTATTTTTTTTGTGTATGGGATTTGAGAGACAGAAAAACTTCGAAAGAGGAAATGGAAGTGACTAAGGTAGTAAATGAACTCATGCTGGGCACAGTTTGACCAGTTTGATGTGCTTTCTGTCATTTTGTATAGTACTCCCAGTCTAATCCACAGAAGGGTTAAGCTTCTAGCTGATTTCTTACCCCTTTGACTTGAAGTGAACTTGAATCTAAGAACTCAAGTAGTTTGTGAATGGACTGATGATCTAGTAATCTCTCTCTCTCTCTCTCTCTCTCTCCCTCTCTCCCTCTCTCCCTCTCTCCCTCTCTCCCTGACCTGCTCTGATGTGCGGGAGGTTTTTTGTTTGTTTGTTTGCTTGTATGCTCACATTTGTTGTTGTTGTTTAGTCATTTAGTCGTGTCCAACTCTTCGTGACCCCATGGACCAGAGCACGCCAGGCACTCCTGTCTTCCACTGCCTCCCGCAGCTTGGTTAAACTTGGTTAATGTTCGCAGCTTCAAGAACACTGTCCAACCATCTCATCCTCTGTCCTCCCCTTCTCCTTGTGCCCTCTATCTTTCCCAACATCAGGGTTTTTTCCAGGGAGTCTTCTCTTCTCATGAGGTGGCCAAAGTATTGGAGCCTCAGCTTCAGGATCTGTCCTTCCAGTGAGCACTCAGGGCTGATTTCCTTAAGAATGGATAGGTTTGATCTTCTTGCAGTCCATGGGACTCTCAAGAGTCTCCTCTAGCACCATAATTCAAAAGCATCAATTCTTTGGCAATCAGCCTTCTTTATGGTCCAGCACTCAACCAGCTGATTGTTGGTTCCTGCAGAGAGCTGTGCATGAACTTTGAAGTCCCAATTGCTCGCTGATTGTCAGGGCTTCGTGTATGCTGCATAGTTAGGTCCACCCACTTGCCAAACAGGTGCATTGGGAATGGTAGAGTTGAGGATCCGACCCATCACCCACCAGTGATTTGTGCCATTTGAAAATATTAGACTAAAGGTTGTACTGCTGGGTAAAATTAGCCATCAATTTTTCCCCGGAAAAAAATAGAAGTATAAACTAATGTATGGGTAGATATCAAACTAACAGAACTGTAATTTAATTTAAAAACAAAAGCTTTGCATTTCACAGTTACTGCACTTGACTAATTCCAGGTTCTTTATTTAAGGTCGATCATTTATGTAATTTGGTTCTCAGGATGTAAAATTAATAGTTCTCTACCACATCAGCAGATGATATGAAAGCAAAATTAGTACTCTGCTTGGAAGAGGGGGGAAAGACAAAATACAGTTGCTATATTGGATCAAATCCATAACCTATCTAAGACAGAGCTCCATTGCAAACACCTAGGAGCTTAGAGTTGGGGGGGGCACTGTAGATGGGATAATGTTCTGGATAATTTTGGGTAACTACAACTGACCTTACATATTCAGCATAATCCTTTGAAAAAACTAAAAACTTTAAATAGTAAAAACATAATTAGGTTTGACTTTAGCCTTACCCTGTGGCAATGAGATCAATAGGTTAATTACACCATGTGTGAAACAGACTGTCATTGAACACTTCTGAATGTGTTAGCTTTTATTTTCATCACTTGGATTTCCATATTCAGAAGGATAGCAGCCACATACTATTTCAAATAAGCCTCATAAATGGCAAACTTCATTGGTAGCCCTTGGAAATTAGAGTTAGGGCACTATTCTATTGGGACAAGACCCAGATAGTTTTCATCCTGCAACCCTGATTGCACTTAAAGAACAAGTTCAGCAGTTCAGTCCCTCCCCTTCATTCATCAGCAAGCACCAATAGTTAATTACTGCTACCATCTAATTATTGCCACTTGCTCTCTCCATGCCTTTTTCTCCAGAGACAAAAAATTAAAAAATCTCAATTTTATGTAAGTTGTCTTAACTATGTGCTGAAAAAAAGAAGCACTCTCTTGCTCTTTCTAGGAGGCAGGAGGTACTGCCACAAGACATCTCAGAAACAAAACCTACCTGCCTTGATCAGGAGGAAAATTAGTCTACAAAGAAACAGTGGACTGAACAAGGTGGTCCAGAATTGGAGCAGTCACAGCTGCATTTTGACAGAAGTGGGTCATGTGCTATCCAGTATACATTGCACCCTGGAAAGCCACCACTCCCCAAAATCTCCCATGGATGGGCATTCCTCACAAGGTTTGTGCTCACTAAGCTTATGCTTTGTGATTGCCAGCTGGACATCATGATTGACAAGACCCTTCCAGGTACCATCTTTCAAAAACATCACAGCATTCCTGTTTGAACATTTCAATATGTAGATGAATCACTGCACAGACAGAGTTGGTCTCCTAATGGAGCACCTAGAGAATGAGAAGGGCAAAAAATAGGGATCAGATTAGAATTCTTAATTGCATAAGCCATTGGCACAAGAGCAGCCACATAAATCAATACAAAAAGACAAGATAAATCACAAACTAAGCAATATAAAAATAACTTTTTCTTCCAGTGTTGTATATTAAAATTAGACAGTCTAAACTGCAGTTAGGAAAGCAACACACTTTGAGTTGGGGTGGAAGGAGAAGCACACAGAAAGCCCCCTCCCCGACAGTGAAAAAGGGGGGTTTGCGGTAATTTCTGTCATGCACTTTTAGAGTCTACATAACTGTGAAGCAATCTGCATAACTGTGAAGGTCATCCTAATGCTAATAGAAGACTTACAGTATGTTTCCAGACAGCTGTTCTGTACATATTCCCTCAGCCAACATACAATCAGATCTTGCATGGTAGCTTTGCAACAACTCTAGGTCACAAGAAGCTATATAATCCATGGATTACCAAAAATAACCCCAACCCAACCCAACATAACACAACCATAGTTAGCTGTGATCCATTAGAAAATATTCAGAAGCCACAGCTGAGTAATAAGACAAACTAAAATGTCACAAAGTATTGAGCAAGCTTTTCACTCCCCCAGAACCCTTCTTCAGAGAAGGGGTGTGTGTAGGGAACAGAAAAAGCTGGGTATGGTGAAGAAGCCCCAAAGTCTGCTGTTTGTAAGTGTAAAGACAGTGTCCAAGAGATGTACTGAACATTTAAGTGATAGTGATGATTCATTATACTTATATTTCACCCTTCAGCCAAAGGTAGTCATGAATCCTGAGGCATCACCAGGCTCATGCGTGGAGGAGCAAGCTGAGACAGATGAAGATGGGGAACAGGAGAATGACATGGGAGTTGAGCTAGGGGAACAGAGGCTGAAGGAGAGGGGTACTTTCTTCTCCCAGAACATGACTGCTCTTTGCTCCTGGTGGAGGAGCAGTAGAATCTGAGGAGTGCCTCAACCAACTGCTGGAGTGAAGGAACCAGTGTCAGAAAGGGAGAGCACAGCCTGGTTACTAGGGACCTGAGGGCACTCCTGTCCCTGGAAATAGACACCCCCCAACAGTCTCCCAAGACACAGGAGTCTTGTGGGGGTAGCTTGCCCCGCCTCGCCTTGAAAACTTGGCGGGTGGTCATGTCAGCCCATTGGGACAACTCCATTGCTTCCACACAGTTCTGAACTCCCTTCCCCAGCTAGTCTCGCCTTTCCTGTCACCTGAATGTAAAAGCTGCTGTGACTCATTAGCTGTTGCTGAGCATGCACCTCTGCTCTGCCTCAAATACCATTGGCCTGAAAAAGCAGGTTTGTTTTGAGCTGACAACTAAAAGTAATTCAGGTAGGGCATAACCAAATTCCTGTAGAGAGGGAATTCTACATCTGGGGTGTCATAGCAGAGAAGGCCTGGATTAAAACCTAGGTGCCCCCAAGACTACAACAAACAACAACTCAACAATTGCTGTTTTCCCCCTTTTTGGGGGGGGGGATATACAAACTTGTAGTTATGCCACTCTGTTTTCAGTACTAATTAGGACCCCCATATGTTCTGCATGAGACAGAGAGTGGAAATAAAGAAAAATATGGTAGGCATTATATTCTCCAAACTGGAGATTAATTTATGGTGCTGCACTAAGCAGAATGTCACAACAAGTTAATTGGGTAGAATTGTGTAGGGATTGGCCCTTGAAGACGCTCAAACTCAGGATGAAAGGGAGAAACGTGCACGTTTGTCAAACCCTCACTGTGATCAACTCCCATGTGGAAACGTATGTCCCTACTGTGGAAGGACGTGCGGATCCAGAATTGGCCTCCACAGTCACTTACAGACTCACTGCTAAGACCGTGTTCATGGAACATGAGTGATCACCAATGAAGAAGAAGTGGTTGGAAGGCATGTAGCTCCTCCATGCTGAATCCCATGTTTATTATTTCATTTATGTATGTACTGAATTTATATTGCTGCAATATAATGTAAATTCTCTGGGTGGCTCACTCATGGCAGCTGTGTATGTGGGCTGGGTGGGTAAGAAGATTGGTCTTGAGCCTTGTGCCAGTTTTAGAATGTCACAATAATTGATTTCAGATTGGGCTGGATGCTGTTCCAGAGTGGATCCTAGGCTTGTTTAGCCCTAATCCATTTTAGGGTTTTCAATGCACATTTTTTTGGGCAGTGGGTTCAGCCTGCAAAACTGAGCAGATTCAGTGTAAGGGGATTTTGAATTGCTCTGCTAAAGCTATTAAAAACTGAAAATACAGATTTCAGGTGGTAGAAGGTCATCTTCCTCCAGTTTTAGGATCTCTCTCCTGGGCAGCTACATTTGATATTCTATAAAGCACACAAAACCCATAAGTAGAGTTGTTGGTACATGTGCTGTGGGATGAGGGTGGAAAACAAAAACCACAAGAGGCTGTTATGGGGACTGAATGAAATTAGTGTCCCAAATTTTAGAAAAGCTGGATGACATTGTTTAGCAGTAGAAGAGTGGGTTAAATCATAAATATATGCAATGTGCAGTTCTGTATGGTTTACTAAATATATCTCATAACTCATCATCTTTTCCTCACTAATGCAATTATTTATCATTTAAAGTTAATTGCTGATTCTGACTACTGCAGTCTCAGGGCATTATGAATCTGTAAAGAAAGGTCATGAAGTGATTGACTGTTATGTGCAGGAGAGAAAGTTAATTTGCCTTTAGACAAAAGAATGTTCTAAGTAGATTTTTACATCTTTGACTTCTTGACTGGAACTTTGGTTAACTGTTTCTCCCAAGAATGCAATGATCCATGATTGCAATGTCTCTCTGTATTACCACTAAGGACAATATTATCTGATATAGCCCCTTACTCGTATCATAACACACAAGTAACTTTGATGATAGTAGCAATTCCTCTGCCTTTAGCCATCTGCCTATATTGCTGTTTAATTTTTAACACTTCCCCAAATTATTTTTTACCAAGCAACAAAGCATGACTTGAAACGAAGTAGAAATACTCATGTATGTTGCTCATTGTATGTGTGCCACTGTTAGTTACTCTGTCAACATCATTAAATAAAATGTTCTGTTGTATTTTTTTATGTTTGTTACCTAAGTACAGTTAATGCACGGCAAAGTCATGCATGACGAAATCTGAATATATTTTTGATGGAAGACCACTGAAAAAGCAAATCTTCTCCTCCGTCTATCACTGATGAGCATATCATACAGTTTCACTTCGCTCGCTTTCCACAATGGTGGGACATTCCAGTGCATCCTTTAGCAGAGCCAATTTCATTTGACACAAGAAAGCGCTGGAGATTTAGGGCGTCTGTTGCAGTAGCTGTTTCTTTACAAATATACAATGTAGACAGGTGGTGAGCCAGCAGGCACATGCAGGCTGTGTTTAGCCTACTTCCAGATGTAACTAAACCATAATATTTCAGGGATGGACCCAGGGGGAAAGAACTAATCTGTATGCGAGCACCTATCGAAAGAGGTGAACCATGATGAAATGCTCTTTGGGTGCTGCCTCGTGGGGCATGCTAAATAAGAAAGAAAGCCACACTGTAAAATCAGTCAGGCTTAATGAGGAACCTGGTCATAGCTACAAGTCTAGGCCTAGGCTCCTGGAAGGAGAAGGGATGCAGATGCTCCCTGTTCTAAGGCCCATATGGCAAGTGAAGAATTGGTTTCACAAGGGGGGCTTATGATTGCTAAATAAATATCAGATCTATACCTATATCTATCTATCTGTCTATCTATCTACCTACCTATCATCTGTCATCTATGTAGTTCCCAACATTTTCCCCCCATGGTCCACTTGAAAATTGCTGAGGGTCATGGCAGACCACATAATGATTTTTCTCTCTGCTGTAGCAATTACACTGCACTGCACTAAATGCTGAATAGTTTTTAATTGTATTTTTATTGCTTTGTTTATTTCTTATACAATAAAAGAAGCAATAAAAATACAATTAAAAAATCGATATGAATATTTAAAGTGAAGGATATGTCATCTCTCATCTTCAATCACAAATCCACAGACCACCTGAAGAAAGATTACAGAACATAGCTTGAGAACCCCTGATCTAGACTAATGTAGAGTGTTCTGCTTTGTTGCTGTTGTTTAGTCATTTAGTCGTGCCCGACTCTTCGTGACCCCATGGACCAGAGCACGCCAGGCACTCCTGTCTTCCACTGCCTCCCGCAGTTTGATCAGACTCATGCTGGTAGCTTCGAGAACACTGTCCGACCATCTCGTCCTCTGTTGTCCCCTTCTCCTTGTGCCCTCCATCTTTCCCAACATCAGGGTCTTTTCCAGGGAGTCTTCTCTTCTCATGAGCTATGCTGTTGAAGATATTGCCTCTTCCATGAGTAATAAACAAAGTGATCTATTGGGCCCATTTGGAAATTTCAGATGTAGACAAAAATTAGTAAATGATATGCTTTGTTTTCTACTCAAATTCTACTGTAGTTGATTCTGATCTGGACAGTGGCGTAGCGTGGGGGGTGCCAGGGGTGCCGGCCGCACCGGGCGCAAAATTTGGGGGGGCGCGTTTGGCCGGCCCTCCTCGAGGAAGCAGGAACCCCACTGTCCTCGGACCTCCTCCGAAGGCTGGCGGTGGGGCGGAGAGACCTTCTCCCCGCGCCAGCCTTCGGATGGCTGTCCTGAAGACTTGTGGTGGGAGCAGTGGCGTAGCGTGGGGGTGCAGGGGAGCCTGCTGCACCTGGCGCAACATCTGGGGGGGGCGCGGAAGAGACTCGAGTGCTAAAATCCACGGGTTAGGGGGCGCAAATTACTTGCCTTGCCCCGGGTGCTGAGAACCCACGCTACGCCACTGGATCTGGAGCCACCACCGAAAAATTTTGAAGCAGTACTTTAAATTGAGCCTGAAAACAACTAGGCAGCCGGTTAAGTTTCTGTAAGAATGCAGTGATGTGGTTAGAATTCTGGCCAACATCCTGGAGCTACGTACTTTATGAATCATTTTTCAAGGCAGCCCTACCCAGAGAAGTGCAGGTATATCAAAGATAATGTCGATGTAGCTCATGGTCCACGATGGCTGTTGCTCATTTCGAAGTACCTAAAGATAAAATAAGGTATTGTTCAAGCAGCAGCTTCTTTTGCTCTTATTTTTTGATTGTGCAGCTCACAAATAGATGTGAGGGAAGTATACTGGGAGAAAAGCAAGAGTTTCCCTTCGCAGGGAACCCCCAAGGTCCAATGATTCTTCATTCCTGAGATAAACATTATTCTAACACCCACCACTATATGGCTACCACTGTGTCCTGTCATTCTCTCCAATAGCTTCTGAATTGTTCTGTGTGTCTCACAGTCTTTGTTAACAACACTAAGAGGAGACCTTGCTTCAGCTCGGCCATCAGCCCCATGCTTCTGAAGCAGGAATATCTGTTCCCTAGTTTCAGAAGTGCTTTTAAAGTTCTGACCGACCATCGCTTGCACCATCATGCAATCTTGCTGAGCATGGCTTTCTCTCTCAGTCAATGATTGAAACATTGCAGCAGATGATAGGAAACATATTGCTCAGCAGTTAAATTCCCTTTATAGGTAGCTGTGATAAGAACACAATAGCAAAATAGTATTGTCTCCTGTGCTGAATGTGGCTTTCTATAACTTTCTTTGCTTTTAAGAGAGGAGAATACTTGTAGGCTGAAATTCCGTGATTTGGCTGTCGAGCGTTTTAAGTTTGATTGGAGTCATGGATTATATGATATGATTATGATTATGTTGTTGTTGTTGATGATGATGATGATGATATGATCACAGTCCATCCATTCCTGGGCACACATAGAAAGGGATTCTTACACAGGACATAGTGGAGTCCTTCCCCATTGTGCCAAACTTGAATTGTGCCAAATGCACCATGATGTGTTCTTCTCCCATAACTATGTTGCGTACACACAATATATGCCCCAAAGAATCCTAGGAACTGTAGTTTACCCCCTCACAGAGCTAGTATCCCAAGCATGCTTAGCAAACTCCGGTTCCCAGAATTTCACATGTGCCAGCTACAGGTTGGCAAAGAAAGAGGAAGGGGAGTAAAGGTCTCCATCATGTCCAATGATAATCCTTACCCAGCTCTTTGGGATGCATAAATGGGAGATTATAGGTTTTATTGTATACATAACCAGCCTCCCATATTTCCTTTTAATTTCAAAGACAATCCTGAAGTATGCCAGAAGCAATGCATTCTGTGAGCATATTGCACATTTCTTTGGGGCTGAACCCCTGAAGAAATATTTTCAGCAAATCACAGGTTTTATGCTGTCCTTGGGTCTGTTGCAATCTCAACTGCCGAAGCTGCATAATGCACATTGATTTCTGTTTGATATTCCAAGAGGGAGAAAGCTGTTTAATCATTTGCCTTCTGACTTGTTAATAAAGAATCTGTCTCATTTAATAAGTTTATCTGAGATAAAACTACAGTCTTTGCCACAATATGACATCCCCTTTTCTGTGTTTCTCTAAGGTAATAAATGATGCTGGGAATGAAACAATGCCATTGCAATTTCATATCCATACAGCCTCTCAAAAGCCTCTGTAGTTTGCAGAGCTGTTTAACGGCTAGCAGAGAGCTACTTAATTCACTTGCTGTATGAATTTAAACTGAAACAAGAAAGGTATACAATGGCCCCACATGTCAGAATGGCAGGCAGCACTACTCCCCACAAGAAAACCTTTTGCTACCGTGCGGAATGACACGCCCGCACATAAAAGGCAAACATCTTTTCCATCACCAGTAATTTTCCACCCCATCCCACCTCATTAGTATTCTGTACCTCCAAAACCACAGAGCAGAACAGCCATTTGTAAGCAAAGGGCCTTTTGTATTGTGCTGGGAACAACAGCAAATTTAAATAGATAGTATGATGTTTATAGTATAACAGAAAGCCTCTAATTTCATTAGATAATTCCAAAAACATAAATAAATAGAAAAACTGCCTGAGAAAGTCTGTGATGCAAGGTAATCTGGTGGGTTAAGTTAGTTATGGAGGGGGTGGAGGGGGGTTGAAGGCAAAGATTACTTTCTTTGGGTCAAATTAGATGGGTACATAAATAGGTAAAAGGTAAAAAGGTAAAGGATGGTGGATGGTTAAGTCCAGTCAAAGGTGACTATGGGGTGTACCACTCATCTCGTTTCAGGGAGAGGGAGCTAGCATTTGTCCACAAACAGCTTTCCGGGTCCTGTGGCCAGCATGACTAAACTGCTTGTGGCACAACAGAACACTGTGGCGGAAACCAGAGTGTATGGAAACACCGTTTACCTTCCCACCATAAGGACATAGATCACAGAGTTATGTTTTATTTGCTCACAAGGGAATTAGTGGCTCATTCAGTAGAGCGTGAGACTCTTAACCTCAGGGTTGTGCGTTCAAGCCCCACATTGGGCAAAAGTTTCCTGTATTTCATGCCGTTGGACTAGATGACCCTCTTGGTCCTTTCCAACTCTATGATTCTATGCTTTGGAATAGGTACAAATTAGGGTGTTGTTCAGTCAGGAGATGACAGCTGCCTACAACTTCTAATCTTGCCATTTCCTTGACTGCTGAGCATTCTCTGGTGTACAACAATAATCTGAAATCCTAGCAACTCACAGCATGCCTCCTAATAACTCCCTGAAGGTCCCGTATGCTCTGCTGCTTTGCACATGGCATGAATGTATAACTGGTGTGATCGAAACTTTTTTCTTTCTTTTTTGATGTCTCATGGGGAGTAAATTTTGACTGCAAATTTCCTGCCAGAGACAAAGTGTTTGCTCAGAAATGTCCGTGCACATTTCATATTTATGGCTTAGGTAAGATGCTATCTGACGTCCAGGAAACATATTTGTGTTTCTCAGCAGGATATTTATAACACAGTATGCCTGATGTTGAAGAAAATTGTCAGATATATGTGTAGAAGTTTATGAAGGAGACCAATTAAAGGAGCATGAGGCTCCAAAGTATGTCTGAGCAGCAGATCACAAAGATGGGAATTAGCAGGAGAATAGAAGACAAAACCAAAGGTCAGAATAACATAGCTAGACAAGAAATATGGGAGAGTTTTAAAAGACCAGATAAGCAAAATTCTCCATTTGATGAGAACTTCAACTTACAACTTGCTGTCACCATAGCAGATGAAGAGCAGCTGCACCAAGATCAATGGCATTTCATCTTAAGTCAGACAGGTCAGAGTCAGAGTCATACTGCTTTGCAATTTGTGGAGTCTGAAAATCAGGAAAACAAAGTGAAGCCTCCAAAGCTATAGTCATTGGGGAAAATTTCAGAAATGTAAACTGAACAAACTTCTGGGGAGGATCATGGTGGACTGACCATCTTCTACCAGAGATAATCACATGATGATTGATGTTAGCCAAGACAATCCTGGCTATCAAAATTCACTCTGGAGATAAGAGTGAATGGGGCTTTAACCTCTAACACTCTGAAAAAGCCACTACCTAAGTTGAAGGACTGAGAAGCTGCCAGCTCCTGGGAACCCAGACGAGGGTGGGTGACTTAAGAGCAAGGAACCAACATTTTGCCTAACAACCATGTAAGAGCCCTAATCGGAAAACAGGGTCTGCAAGCTTCCCTTTCTCTAATTACCTCTAACTATCCCTGAAACAGATATAAACAGATTCCACCTAAACATTAGGAAGAACTTCCTGACAGTAAGAGCTGTTCGACAGTGGAATTTGCTGCCAAGGAGTGTGGTAGAGTCTCCTTCTTTGGAGGTCTTTAAGCAGAGGCTTGACAACCATATGTCAGGAGTGCTCTGATGGTGTTTCCTGCTTGGCAGGGGGTTGGACTCGATGGCCCTTGTGGTCTCTTCCAACTCTATGATTCTATTCTATAATTTATGACTTCGAGAGGTTTTTCTGTCTGCCGGTGGAAATTTACAACTGGTGTGTGAGCTACTTTCTGATTTTGAGAAGAGTCCATTGTAAAAGGCTAAAGGCAATTTCTTTTCTCTTTATGTTTTTGTTTCCATCTTGATTAGTTTCTTTTATCTTACTGTATTACAAAAAAAAACCCATTTAATAAAATCTTATTTTAAAAAAATGTAAACTGAACATGTAATTAATAGCTCCTTCTCCATCTGTATTATTCTGCACCTTCTTTGGGTTTCACTTAGTGTACTGAAATCCTCAGTCTGTTTTGGAGTGATTTCTGGATATGTACAGTGTATGTGCTGTGGGGAAACAGGATCATAATTTCGATTAACTTCTCTGTGTACGGAGGCTATGTACCATGGCTTGTTTCTCCAAAGTGGTTTGTTTACCAGCTGTCCATGCCTTTGTAGTTTTAAGACCTGCTGGGATGGGGTGGTCAAACAAGCCATGGTAAAAGAAGGGTTCTGGCTTCACATGTAACACCAAGCCAAAGTATGTAAGCCAGAAACAAACAATGGCTTCAGATCCCAGTTTGCTGGCAGCAAATAAACTATAGTTGCGCTGCTAGTCAGGATTCACAAATCTCTAAACCATGGCTTAATAAACCATAGGTTAGCATTATGCAGAAACCAAGACAAAATCAGAGCTGTATAAAGAAAAGGAAAAAGAAATCACAATTTTTATTTTTATCTCAATGAGTCACTGGGCAAAATGGTGTATTCCAGGGACACCTCTCTTTTCATATTCTAAAAAGTATAATTATTTTTATTGCTATTATTATTATTACTTACCAGGTATTTGCATTCTTTTTTTATAAATAATATTTATTACTTTTATAGATTACAAAGAAAGATAAAAAAGTAAGAAAAACAGCAGAGGGAAAAAAAGAAAAACAAAGAGAAGGGGAAAAAACACAATACAATACAATATATAAACAATACAAAACACAACCTAAACTCAAAACTAAACTCATTAAGCTAAACTAAACAAACCCCACTCCCAAAACAAAAACAATTTGAAAACATACATCATTTCTTTTCCATACTCTGTCTTTCATTCCCTTGTTTCCTCGACCTCCTCACACGTCCCTTTTTGTGTTCCACTTCTATTAATTGTTTCAGCAAATCCTTTCCATCTTTCTCCATTTTCTGTGATATTGTAAATAACGTATTATTTTAACCTTATTTTACATTAAAACTAAATAACTTATTGTCAGAGCTGCCCGAGGTCCCAGCTCACAAAGGACCAACGCCGGTTCGTTGTTATATACAAAAGTCTTTATTGAAGTTCAGTTCTGCTTTCACAGCCGCAGCGCGCAGCTCTACATCTGAAACTCTAGACCGCTGAAGCTCCGTCTGAATCTCCTCCCCCCAGACACCAGTTTAAGACTCTGGCCTTGCTCCACCTCTTCCTTTGCTCTCTCCTCCTCTGGTTCCGCCCGTCCGCTGGTGTCTTGCCGCTCCTAGACTCTTCTGACGCTGAGTCCCCTGAATCTTCCCCCTCCCTCCGGCGGGCTTTAGGACCTGGTTCCCAATCCGGGTTTTCTGCTGTCTCACACGCCTGTACATTCGAACTTGGCGCACGCGCCCAGTCGGCAACCTTCCTCCTGACCGTTACACTGCTCCTGTCACTGCTTCCCCCTTCGGGGGGGCTAGCTGGACCTGACCTCCCCTCCGTCCCCCCACTCTCCGATAGAGGCGTGGTCAGCCCTGACTCATCTTCTCTCCCTGCTGGAGGAGACGCTGGCCCTGACACATGGGACTCTTCCCCCCCACTACGCTCTGGTGGGGAAGCTGGTCCTGATCTCCCGCTGCTGCTTTGGGAGTCCCCGCTGGCCCCTTGTTTCTGGTGCATCCCCCCTGGGACCCCCCTTGCCCTGACCATCGGTGCCTCCTTCTGGGAATCTTCCGATCCACTGGAGAAGCTCATGGAATCTCTCGGGTCACTGTCATACTCCCCTACACTGCCCTCAGATTCTTCCCCTTCGCTCTCCATTTCCTTCCTCCCCTGTGCCTCTGTTCCTGAGCCCCTGACACTTATATATACTTAACTCCTTATAACATTTCTGTTAAGCCAATAAAAAACAAAAAATCATTCCACCATTTTTCTATCACTCATTAGTTTTACCATAAGTCTATATATAAACATTAAATTTTCCAATCTTCTTCCACCATCTCCTCTCCCAGGTTTCGGATTCTGCCAGTCCTTTCTGTCAATTCCATATAGTCCATCAACCTGGTGATCTAATGTCCGAGGCTCTTAACTCTTTTCCAAGTCCCTTCTGCGGGTCTTCTTCCTTTTCTTTAATGCTAAAGAGCCAATCTCAGGGAAATTCCAACCTGTCAATCCTTTCCTTCCTGCTGAACAAATCAGCTGAATTTCCATAGTTAAGACTGCAGCCCATAAAGTATTTCTGGGTATATTTCAAAATTTCTCCAATTCCAAAGGCCCCCAAAACTTCAATCTCCTCCAGGCCCGAGTCCATGTCCCAAAAGTCAGTTAACCCCTGCATAGAGGACTCTTTCCAACTTTCCTTCTTTAATCCAAACCGGGATCCATTCCTCGGAGTCTGGCTTTTTCTAAATTCAATCATAGAAGGCCTCAACTTATAGTCTCCAATTTGCTTCTGTAAATCCACAGATCTCACTTGTGTTATTTTATGTTCAACAACAGCTGCATTCTCCTTCTCCTCCTTCTCCTCCACCATTTGTCCTGCCAAAATGGGTTCCTGTACCAAGTCCTGAATTATTTCTGTGTTAGTATTCGCTTTTTGACTCAAGTTGGTCACTTTCTGTTCCAAATTATCAACTTTGAGAGTCATATCATCCATCTTCTTGTGAAGCTGTCCCAGCGAACAGCTTATTTTACATAGAACAGTCACAATGACCTCTCCTATCAACATTTTTAAATAGTCCAAGGTCGCTCTCTGGTTCCCAAACTCCTTTTCTGCACTGGAAATCCCCAGTTACAGTCCTGTTACAGTTTCAAAAGCTCCCTCTAGAGGGAAACAGTTTCCACTTGTATCAGTTCTTTCAAGCACAATTTCAAACAGTAAAGATAAAATTTCAGTTACTTTCCCTCTCTTTTTTTTAACGCAGAAAGGGACAATGGAAACAGTATCTTACTCTTGTTTAGCTAGCTGTCAAATCCATTCTGTCAAAAGCACTCTCTCCAAACGTCATCTGGCAGCCCGTTCCCAGGTTCAGAGCAGTGGTAATTTGCTTTTTTCACTCTCTCCTGCAGGCTCACTAGATCCAAAATTTCCCCCTCTTCTCCTGCTTCCAAAGGGGGTTTTGTATCTTTAAACCGGTGGAAATTTGATCCTTTGCCAAAAGCTTTCAAAGGCTTTACTTATAACGTCTTTGCTTCAGTCTATTTACAAAAATGGGAGGCGGACTTCCTGTTTATAACCTTCCTGTTTCAGTGCCAAATTGAAGTATTTAAGAATCCAATTTTCCGTTTTACTCACAAGTAGTTGTTTAAAGTCCAATTGTCCACAGGAAAAAGTCATCGCTCTCCGGCAACAGCAATGCGGCTTCACTCCGTGAAAGAAGCAATCGATTCAAAGCACCGCGCCACTCACCCCACATCGCTCCGGATCCCCAAAACAGGGTTTCCCCGCGAGTAGGGGAGGTGCAAAGGTGCCAGCCGAATCCCATGTCCACAGGCTCCTCCCGCCTGTGGTTTTTGATGGGTCTCCGCCTCGCCGTGGCCGTGCCAGAGGCGCCAACCCGGAAGTGACGGGGTATTTGCATTCTTGCACTGAAGTGCCTCTAAGTGATTTAAGCAGTGAAAATAAAATAACGAAGACATTAAAATAAGAGAAAACCAGTAACAACCCCCCCCCAATAAAATACTCATCCAACTATATATTTAAAAGGTACAAGGTCCCATTTAAATTTTTGCCTGGCACCCCAAAGCAGACAGCATTGGTTTATGGTGGAACCTTGGTTTTCAATCATCTCGGAAGTTGAATATTTCAGCTTTCGAACACTGAAAACCCAGAAGTAACTGCTTCGATTCTCGAATGATTTTCAGAAGCTGAACATGCCATGCGGCTTCCGTTTTGAGTTTCCCTATTGTATTGAGGCTTCCATATTGAGTTTTTGGTTTTCAAACATTTCGGAAGTCAAACGGTGTTCCAGAACGGATTACGTTCGAAAACCAAGGCTTTACTGTACTAGTTTACGACCACCACTGAAAAGCCTTCACACTCCCAGATTTTCAATTCTTTAAGGGAAGCACCAAAACAAGGGACAGATATCCCAAAAACGTAGGTTGTGTGTGTGTTTTGGAGGTTGTTGTCTGGTGTGGTTGTGTGTGGTGTTTGATTTATAGCAAAGCAACACAAAAATATCATTCACAGTTGACCAATAATATAGGTTGCAATCTTAATGCTATTTACTCTGGATGAATCCCTACTGAATTAAATAGGTTTTACTTCTGAGTAGACCTGGTTAGGATTATGCTGTAAATCTGTGCTGCACTCTTGGGACTCAACTTCTGAGTAAAAATGCTTAAGATTGCAATGTAAAAATGTTGTCCCCGGAATTATTAGATGTTTGTAAAACCTGACATGAGCCGATCCCCATTAAACATCTGTCTGCTCCTGGATCATGCTGTTGGCTATCCAAAGCTGTTCACGGGCAGAGCAGTTTTCCATTGCTATTCTTTCCATGCCGTCCTCTTGACACTAGCCACGCAGGAATGCTGTAGATTTGCAAAAATCCAAATAATGAAAAGCTTTTCCTTAAACTGATTTTGACCCTGCTGTGTCAAGACTTGATTTCAGTTAAGTGATTCTTCAGGCTTCCTGAGCACAACTCAGGCGTAACAGGCATGCAAACAAAAACAAGGACTAAAAAACGGCATTTCTCCTGCCATTTGGGCACTTCATCTCTCAGGTTCAGATCCATGGAAAACAACTTGACACGGTTGTTATCAGCAGACCTTCTGCAATAAAACAATTTGTATTTTGAAGGTTACAGCTCACAGGTTCCTGCTGTCAGTTCTGTAGATGGATGATGAAAGTGTTCCAGAAAAGCTATCAATGTATTAAATCTTGAACTAAAAATAAGTTAGTGTGGCGGAATAGAGGCAGTCTTCTCTGAATAGGAACCTCCTTCAGTGTTAATAAGGCTCTGTTGCAAGTGGTACAAATTAGGTGCCATCCTCATTTCATAATGACTTGCCACCTTCCTTGTCCTTTGCTGTTGCCTTCAGGCAACTGCTACTCAAAGGTTGGATACCAGAAGACTAAGCCCTAAGGAATGGCTGGGTTTGGCAGGGAAAACCTAAAGGCTCTCTGTGTGGGCCTAGAGCTAGGAAGGACTAACTGGAATGTGTCCTTATCTGAGAAGGGAAATAATGTTATGAGTTTGTGGGTGTCAGACCACTATAATCTCTAGATCAGGCTAATGTTAGAATTTAGTTAAAGCTTGAGTGTTAAAACTGGGTGCCAAACCAGGAGGCATGAAGTTATGTGCTAGACACCTCAAATCCCCTGGAATCAGCAAGTTTTAAAAGCTAATTAAGCTAGACTAGCCTCCTGTGTTGTGGTAATAGGCCACTAAGACTCGGTGTGAAATGGCAAATGGTTGGGACCACTCTCCCTCAATAGATAAAGCCAGAGTTTAGAATAGGAGAGTTAGGGGTAATGTGACAGAGCAACAAAGTGGCAGAGCAGGAAGACTGATGGTTGTTTGAATTCAAGGCTGTAGCTGTGGTAAAAGCAAGACCCTCTATTGGTGATTATACTGTGAACTCCTCCATAGGCTCAGGTTGTATATATGTGTAAATGAACCATATAGCATGAAGACCCCACAGTCTCCACTGTGCCTCATTCTCAAAAGGAGACACTGGTTAAGCTGTTTGGAACCACTGAAATCTTGCACCACTCGGATATCGGGGTGACATGCAACAATACATATGCAACCCAGGGCTTCCACTATCAGGGGACAGGAAAATACTGGACACAATACATGCATTGTACAGTGGTACCTCGGGTTACATACGCTTCAGGTTACATACACTTCAGGTTACAGACTCCACTAACCCAGAAATAGTACCTCAGGTTAAGAACTTTGCTTCAGGATGAGAACAGAAATCGTGCTCCGGCAGCACGGCAGCAGCAGGAGGCCCCATTAGCTAAAGTGGTGCTTCAGGTTACGAACAGTTTCAGGTTAAGAACGTACCTCCGGAATGAATTAAGTACTTAACCCGAGGTACCACTGTATACATGAAGAGGCATCATGCAAATAAAGGGTGTGTGGTTCTCAAAAAGAGAGCGAAGCCTAGAAGAGAGAAATGGAGGCAAAGACTCAAAAGGCCTCAGTCCACTTTTAACCTTGTCAGAGCAAGTGTATGGGCCTCGCTGCTGCCCCCCTCAGCTTACTGGAAGGAAATGCATTTTTCACATACAGTGTACAGCTGAATCATAAACTGGGAATTAAAATAAGACTGCAATCCCTGCTTCAAAATTTACTCTATATGCTCTTACCTGCAAGTGAACACAATTAAACTCAGTAGGGCTTACTAGACATGCCCTTGATTGCACTATTAGGCAGCCAGGAATGTCCGTGTCAATTTAGCTCAGTGCATGCAGTGCATTACAGAAAGCTGGATGACAAAGAGGCTCAGGGTGGCTGTAATTTCAGCTAGTCCACAAAAGCTTATGCCATAACAAATGTGTTTCTCTTTAGCTATAAAGTAGTTAACATCTGCTTTCTAAGCTGCATTAACAACACTCTGATATAGGACAAATAGCATGAGCAAACCTCCAGTGTGGTCTTTGTCTTTAATATGACTCACTTTTCAATTCACAAATTAATTCTGCTTATATCAATTCTTCTTGTTCGCTGCTGTAACCTGGTCAGATCAAGTGATACCATATTGCAATTTACCAGAAACAAAGACAAGACAAAATGAAAAAGCCAATTCAAGGCCAGCTTTTCAAGTTCTTTCATAATACCAATTATTTTTAAGGGTACTAAAAAAAACACAGAGTTTACTAGTCTTTTTGTTTTTTAAAAAATCCAAATCTTGCTGTGCTTACCCAAATAAAGTACTATGGGCATGACTTCATCACGTGCAATCATTGCACAAATTTCATTTACTGGGGTTTAAGGCAAAATAATATTATTCTATGAATAATATCCGTTGTATTTGACCAGCTTTACAGCTGAACAATATTAGCTGAATAATTTATTCATTGAGTGGTGCTGTATATTTCTTAACAGCAAGCTATTGCTTATTCATCATAAAAATGTACATTCTTAATAACTCAATGCCCCCAAAATATATATCATGATTAAACATAAAATATGTATTAGTGTCAGACAATAGATTTCAGACATTGGGTGGATTTTCTAGAAGCCCAGGGTGACTATGGGGGAATATTTAGCATTAAAATGAATAATGAGTAATTCCTGTAAATAATCTCTGTATTGAAATACCTAAACAACAATCATGCTGTATATGATGTTTTACAATGCAGATCCTATTGCTTCTGTTGAGGTCTTTACCCATTTACACCAGTAGCATAATAACACAATGGGCCGCAGAGAAGCATGTGCATTTCTATCACACAAAGGGTGAATAAAACATAAGAAAATGGTGCCGGTCAGACAACAAGAAATAGGTCAATGAGGAAATGTTCAAAAAGTTTGGGAGAAAATGTTTCCCCTCATCCATCGTCCTTTCTGGTGAGTGGATTTACTGATGAATTTAACTCTTGGCAATACAACCATGGCTTAGCTTATAAGAACCTAAGAAGAGGCTGCTGGATCAAGCTGGCATCCTGTTCTCACAGTGGCCAACCAGATGCCTGTGAGAAACTCACAAGCAGGACCCAAACACAAGGACACTTCCCCCTCCTGCAGTTTCCAGCAAAGGGCATATAGAAGCATGGAGGCAGAGCACAGCCATCATAGCTAGTAGCCATTGCTAGCCTTCTCCTCCATGAATTTAGATCTGGTCCTAACCAATGTTGATGACCTGGTTAGTGGGGTAGATGTGGATGGATCATTAGGCGCGAGTGATCATGCTCTTCTGAAGTTTACTATACAGCGGAAAGGAGCAGCCAAGCATACTAGGACTCAATTTCTTGACTTTAAGAAAGCCGACTTCATAAAACTTAGGGAAGTGCTGGGTGAGATCCCATGGACAACAATACTAAAAGGAAAGGGAGTTCATGATGGCTGGGAGTTTGTTAAGAGGGAGATAGTAAAAGCACAACGTCAGGCAATACCAATGAGACGGAAACATGGAAGGTGCCTAAAGAAGCCAGGGTGGCTATCTAAAGAACTTTTAACTGAATTAAGATTAAAAAAGGATGTGTACAAAAAATGGAAAAGGGGGGAAACCACCAAAGAGGAATTCAAACAAATAGCCAGCACGTGTAGACACAAAGTCAGAAAAGCTAAAGCACAGAATGAACTCAGGCTTGCTAGAGAGGTTAAAAGCAACAAAAAAGGCTTTTATGGGTATGTCCGTAGCAAAAGGAAGAACAAAGAAACAGTGGGGTCACTCAGAGGAGAAGATGGTGAAATGCAAACAGGGGACACAGAAAGGGCTGAACTCCTCAATGCCTTCTTTGCCTCAGTCTTCTCCGATAAAGAAAACAATGCCCGACCTGAAGAATTTGGAGCAAATGATTCAGCAAAGGAAACACAGCCCAGAATAACTAAGGAGATAGTACAAGAATATTTGGCTAGTTTAGATGTATTCAAGTCTCCAGGGCCGGATGAACTGCATCCAAGAGTATTAAAAGAACTGGCAGATGTGATCTCAGAACCACTAGCAGTCATCTTTGAGAATTCCTGGAGAACAGGCGAAGTCCCGGCAGACTGGAGGAGGGCAAATGTTGTCCCTATTTTCAAAAAGGGGAAAAGAGAGGACCCAAATAATTACCGCCCAGTCAGTCTGACATCAATAGCAGGGAAGATTCTGGAGCAGATCATTAAGCAAACAGTCTGTGAGCACCTAGAAAGAAATGCTGTGATCACCAATAGTCAGCATGGATTTCTGAAAAATAAGTCATGTCAGACTAACCTGATCTCATTTTTTGACAGAATTACAAGCCTGGTAGATGAAGAGAACGCAGTGGATGTAGCCTACCTTGATTTCAGCAAGGCATTTGACAAGGTGCCCCATGATATTCTTGTAAAGAAGCTGGTAAAATGCGGTCTTGACTCTGCTACCACTCAGTGGATTTGTAACTGGCTGACTGACCGAACCCAAAGGGTGCTCATCAATGGTTCCTCTTCATCCTGGAGAAGAGTGACTAGTGGGGTGCCACAGGGTTCTGTCTTGGGCCCGGTCTTATTCAACATCTTTATCAACGACTTGGACGATGGACTCAAGGGCATCCTGATCAAATTTGCAGATGACACCAAACTGGGAGGGGTGGCTAACACCCCAGAGGACAGGATCACACTTCAAAACGACCTTGACAGATTAGAGAACTGGGCAAAAACAAACAAAATGAATTTTAACAGGGAGAAATGTAAAGTATTGCACTTGGGCAAAAAAAATGAGAGGCACAAATACAAGATGGGTGACACCTGGCTTGAGAGCAGTACATGTGAAAAGGATCTAGGAGTCTTGGTTGACCACAAACTTGACATGAGCCAACAGTGTGACGCGGCAGCTAAAAAAGCCAATGCAATTCTGGGCTGCATCAATAGGAGTATAGCATCTAGATCAAAGGAAGTAATAGTGCCACTGTATTCTGCTCTGGTCAGACCACACCTGGAGTACTGTGTCCAGTTCTGGGCACCACAATTCAAGAAGGACACGGACAAACTGGAACGTGTCCAGAGGAGGGCAACCAAAATGGTCAAAGGTCTGGAAACGATGCCTTATGAGGAACGGCTAAGGGAGCTGGGCATGTTTAGCCTGGAGAAGAGGAGGTTAAGGGGTGATATGATAGCCATGTTCAAATATATAAAAGGATGTCACATAGAGGAGGGAGAAAGGTTGTTTTCTGCTGCTCCAGAGAAGCGGACACGGAGCAATGGATCCAAACTACAAGAAAGAAGATTCCACCTAAACATTAGGAAGAACTTCCTGACAGTAAGAGCTGTTCGACAGTGGAATTTGCTGCCAAGGAGTGTGGTGGAGTCTCCTACTTTGGAGGTCTTTAAGCAGAGGCTTGACAACCATATGTCAGGAGTGCTCTGATGGTGTTTCCTGCTTGGCAGGGGGTTGGACTCGATGGCCCTTGTGGTCTCTTCCAACTCTATGATTCTATGATTCTATGAATTTGTCTAATCCAAGTTGGTGGCTATCACTGTCTCTTGTGGGAGCAAGTGCCACAGTTTAACTATGCTGTGGGTGAAGACTTGATTTCATTTAACAAACAAGCGCAGGCACTTACCTGGGCAGTAATTCATGGGATTCTTCCCCTTCAAATCAAAGGGGGAACCACAGGTAAATGGGACTCCATGTAGTGTGTTCACCTGAAGTGATACTGCATGTTCAAGGTGGAGAGGGGAGTGCCCACTACTTATCTGCCAGATAAGTCTAACTGCTATCTAAGTATATGAACTGAGTTTATGTCTTGTATGTGTAAGTATATATTGAGCCATGCTCACTTAAAAGCTAGTTGTACGGGAGAACTCACAGTGATGCAGTTCATACTTTGCAAGCATAAGTGTCAGGCTGCTGCCAGCGACTCCTGGCTGGTTGCCCAGGAATGTAAAAAGACAAGGAAATGTTTCTTATCGTCCACTTTCTAGTCAGTATTTACAGAGAGAGACTATAGAACCCAGTCTCTTGTCCCGAGTGAATCTCTCCCACTTCCTAATTCGTCATTCACATCATCTCTCCTATGGGTGCTGCTACATGCCTTCTGTCTTTGAGTAATTTGCTCTCCTACTTTCAAGGCTTGCCAGGTTTTGGGAGAGGGTGGGTGCAATGACTTTGCTATCCCACAGAAGCGAGACACCGGTAGTAATTATCTCAGCTTTATTGCTGAAACACATAAATCACTCCGGAGCTCCTTCACTCCGTGTCTGACTCCAAGTTTGCGGTTGCTGAGTCTAAACTCCGCCCCTTCCTCTTCCTCCAACAGGGAGCCCATTTGCTTTCACTCTTTCCCGCTCCTCTCACTGACCTTTTCGTGCCTTCGAGTTTTGGGGCTGGCTATTCCCGGCCTTCCTACCTCTGTTTCTGAGCTCAGACTGCTATTTTGTGTATCTCTGCTCTGGCTCCCCTTTCCGTTCACTATGCTCAGGGATCAGGTTACCATTGCTATCTGCTGCCTGCTCTCTGTTCTCTGAAGCCATGGTGCTAGGCTGTCCCTCCTCCCTCTCACATTCCAGCTCACATTCCTGTGTCCTTAACTCTCTTTGTCTGTTCTCATTCCCAGCCTCTGTCAGCTCCAGAACGAAGCTGACAGGGCGTCTGGAATGCTTTCTAAAGACACTGTGTCCATCTGCTGTCGCCCCCCTGGTGCTTCCTCTTCCTCCTCATCTCCCATTATTTCCCAACTTTTCCCCTCATCTGATTCTGAGCTGTGACCTCCCTCAAAGGCCTGCTGTAAATCTAAACTGTCTTCCTCTTCCTCCTCCCTGGTCAAGCTGGGGAGGGAGCCTCCTCTCTTCCTCTTCTGCCCAGTTTCTGACAATAAGGACTCATGTTTGATCTCTGGCCTTTCCATTTAAAAGAGTTCAATAGAAAAGACTGTGCAGTGTAGTGCTTAATGTGCAGGGAGACTAATAAGATCTGGATCAAATCCCTGCCCATCCATGAAGCTCTCTGAGAAACCTTGGGCCAATTACCTCTAATCTACCTCACAGGGTTCTTGTGAAGATAAAAGGTGGGTGAAGAGTGCTGTATGCTGCCTTGAGCTCATGTGGAGATATAAATGTAATAAATAAAGAAGATTGGGGGGGGGAGGGAATAAAGAAGGCTGTGAAGAACACCTGTGTTGTTGAGAGAGCATGTTCCTCCACCATTTTGGTGGTTTTCCCATTATCTTGGGCTCCAAATCTCTCAATTTTGCTTTGAAAAGTGGGCTTTTGCTCATGAAGGGCAGAAAGGCTCAAGCCTCTGGGAGCCTCTCTTGTATTTCATGGACAAGGGAGTGATTCCTACCATGGCAGAGCAGGGGGGGCAACATTTGCCTGACCTTCTGGATAGTGGGTCACTGCGTCCTACTAGGTAGAACAGTGGAAGGTGCAAGGCAGCAGGGAGGTCAGTGCTGTGAAGACGAACTGGTGGAACAAGAACAGTGTTCCTACTCCTGCATTTACACAGTATATGCATATGAACCAGCCTTTAGATATATACCAGTTTAGCCCCACTGAAACAATCCACTCTGATCCAGTAATTCCTTCTACATCCAAGAACTTGCATGGATCTCTATCTCTAGATTGGAACAAATGAGACTATGTTGTCTTGAATGGAAGTTTTGGGGTTATCTGAGTTCTGGATCAGGTTGATAAGGTCATTAAGTTCAACTGGTGTTACTTCAATGCAGTTTCATTTAAATAAATTTACAACAGAAAGAAGAGCATTCTTATAAAGGCACCTGATAAAATAAGAAAGATATTGTTTGCTTGTCAACTGCATGCTTCATTATGCGAAATCATTATTCTGCTCTCACTTGGTTAAACCTGACAGCTGTGAATGTTATACTCTATAAGAGTAAATCAATTTAAAAATACAACATTTGGACCAAATTCACTTCTCAGTTGTAAATTCTGCTATTGACTGCCTTAAACTTTTGGTGAATTTACTTCAAATTCTGAACATGTGCAAACTTGGAAAACACTGAGTGCACTCATTTTTTCTGGCATAATGAAAGCAACATAGAAATATTAGCTAAAAGCCCTCTTGAGTAATATGTTGGCTTGTTGCACTGGCAATGGTAGACAATCATTCTTCACCTCAAGGCCAACAGTTCAAAATCCATCGTAGCATGATCGGAAATGAACACTGATACCATCTGTTGACTGTAATATTTTGAATATGACTATATATCACAGTCCAATTCCCAGTGTGCAGGTGGCTGTAATAGAGAAAGCAATTACAGCTTCAATGGGTTAATTGTTACCTCCATTACTCCCTAATTAAGGAAAGCTACCTAAGAATCTATGGGATAAAAAAGTCATGTGTTCATGCAGGTGGACTTCTAGTGATTCCATATATTGGCAAGAGCGACAGTGTTCTATACTTGAAATAATGGATTGTAACAATGCTGTACTTTGACCATGAGAAAACTACTGAGAAGATTTGGCAATACTACGTAATTGGGATTTAGGAAAGTGTTGTTATGGTTTGTTTTTCAATTGTTGACATCCATCGAAGCTGAATGTTTTGAGATTTGGTACAGATGAAAGAAAGTATGTTCTTAAAGCACCTGCTGAATCTCTATTGGCAGAGATTTCCCAAATAATAGGCTGATGACGCAAAAGGCTTGGTTTCTTGTTGTTGTCCAATGAGCCTCGGCAACACAAGGAACAATGATAGTCTCAGTGATCAAGCTGGTATATAAGGGTTCATCCTGGACCTAAGAGGCACCTAAGTTGTTTAGGGCTTTGTAAGTTAGGACATCTGTCTCCTGAGAAATCTCTATGTGGGACAAGAAGCTACAGTTAGAACTGGATATGGAACAACTGATTGGTTAAAAATTGGGAAAGGAGTACGACAAGGCTGTATATGGTCTCCCTACTTATTTAACTTATATGCAGAATTCATTCAAAAGGCTGGGCTGGATGAATCCCAAGCCAGAATTAAGATTCCCGGAAGTAATATCAACAACCTCAGATATGCAGATGACACAACCTTGACAGCAGAAAGTGAGGAGGAATTAAAGAACCTTTTAATAAGGGTGAAAGAGGAGAGTGCAAAGTTTGGTCTGAAGCTCAACATAAAAAAACCCCGAAGATCATGGCCACTGGGCCCATCACCTCCTGGCAAATAGAAGGGGAAGAAATAGAGACAGTGAGAGATTTTACTTTCTTTATCTCCATGATCATTGCAGATGGTGACTACAGTCACGAAATTAAAAGACGCCTGCTTCTTGGGAGAAAAGCAATGACAAATCTAGACAGCATCTTAAAAAGCAGAGACATCACCTTGCCGACAAAGGTCCGTATAGTTAAAGCTATAGTGATGTATGGAAGTGAAAGCTGGACCATAAAGAAGGCTGATTGCTGAAGAATTGATGTTTTTGAATTATGGTGCTAGAGGAGACTCTTGAGAGTCCCATGGACTGTAAGAAGATCAAACCTAACCATTATTAAGGAAATCAGCCCTGAGTGCTCACTGGAAGGACAGATCGTGAAGCTGAGGCTCCAATACTTTGGCCACCTCATGAGAAGAGAAGACTTCCTGGAAAAGACCCTGATGTTGGAAAAGAATGAGGGCACAAGGAGAAGGGGACGACAGAGGACGAGATGGTTGGAAAGTGTTATTGAAGCTACAAACATGAGTTTAACCAAGCTGTGGGAGGCAGTGGAAGACAGGAGTGCCTGGCGTGCTCTGGTCCATGGGATCACAAAGAGTTGGACATGACTAAACAATAAAATTAGGAGAAGGACCTTGAACAGGACTTGGTACCACATTGAAGGAACTAAAACTCACCAGTATGAACTGCTCCACAGCCTGGAATCCAGGTCCAAAGCTGTGAAAAATAAACATTCTTGCATTCAGATAAAGAGAGATACAGGGTGGAGTGGCTTATACTTGTATCCCATGCTGGAACCTAGTTCAGAGGCACATCCAAAAGTAGATATTGTCCATCAATGATACTGCTTTCAAATGCATGTACATTCCAATGTATTGAGAAGCCAATCCACATTCTAGCACAATTAGTCACATGTAACTGTGTGACTAGAGCGGAACTGGGGCAGTTATCCAGTCCACAATCCCATTCAGAATCATAGACTATTTCCTCACTATGCTTCAGTCTTTATTTATTATATCTTCCTTATCTTGCATTCTCACAGAATTCATACTGATAATAAACTGTGTTTATTACAATTAAACTTGGCCCTGTTATCCACAGGGGCAAAACGGATTCTGTGATTTCCTCCCCTTTTTGATTTTTACATTCCTGCAGGAATTTTTAGAAATAATTGCTGAACAATAAAGACCAGTGTTAAATCTAAGGCGCACCGAATGCAAAACAGTAATTGCATAGGTGATGTATCCACAGAGACAGCAATGATATATTGTATTGTCTGCTTTGACATAAAACACACACTATAAAGGGCTTGCAAAATGGCCTGGAATATGCAAGTTCATGAGCGGGAGGAAATGAAGCATAACTATAGACGCGAAAGAGGATATCAAAAATATCTCTAGTGAAAAACAGCAACAACAAACAGTAATTGCATATATTAGTTATACCTAAAAGTCAGGAGCATGATAAATAGTACTTGTGGAGCATTTACTCCAGAGTGCTATTCTAAATGAATGTCTGAACTTAGTATATTGCTTTTAAGGGCGAAGGGGGAAAGATAATATTGATGCAGTGCGCTTGCCTCTAAGGACAAATATGCAAAGTCAATGTGGCAGTTCTACTAATATTGGCCGATCTTCCTTTAAGACTAACAAAAATCATTTTTCTAGTTAGCAAGATCAGTTTCCGTGTCCCACCAGGACATGGTGATCTGGTTAGAATCATTCCATGGCTAGAACATTCTCCTCTTCTGTTAATTGGGTCACCTAGCAAAATAATGGCCTAGGTTCCTTAAGGGTAGGTTTACACCAGGGCTAGGATTCTATGGCTCTCCAGATCCCAAACTAAAGTTCCCACCTTCCCATGGGCAATGCTGATGGCGGGGGCTGCTGGGACATCAATGGCATCCATTTTCTAAATTAATTGCTGGAGACATGTGCTGTTGTTTCGATGGCAACTGGAGCCCTCTGTGCCCCGGACATGCAGCAAGCCACACAATTAATGTAATGTGTCATAGAGTAGGAGAAGGTGTAGATATGCCAGAAATCCCACCTGCATTTTTCAAAAGGAGATAGCTTTCTTTATTTCTTTCTCTTAATATCTTATATCTGCAACTACACCCTGAAGGGGACACGGTTCGCAGCTACCAGTAAAAGCAGGATGGGTCTAGGCATAACTGGATAAATAGCTTTCTCTCTATGAATTTCAACACATGTGCAGTTGAGAGACTCCACAGTGCCTGCAGTTAGCAGTATTGATTTCTAGAGCATTTGTAATTTCCAAGTTTTTCTTTTTTCCTGGCAGTGCCTAATTGCTCCGAAGCCAGAGGAGAATTTCATTGGAGTTGGGTTTTTGACTTACCTGTCGAACTTAACTGCTAAAGTTATGTAAATGAGATGCTGGCATGGCATTTCCCACCCCACCCCCCAAAAAAGCTGTCCATCAAACATGAAAACTAGTGAACATGACAATCACTTTTGGGGCTCATTCCTTCCCTTGTATCTGTGTCAGCTGTTGGTACTGAACCCACAATGCGGAAGTTTGCAGTGACATATAAGATGGACATTCTACTGTTCAAAGTGACTAAAGGTACAGTTCTGTCCATGCTTATCTTCTGTGCCTATGGAATATAATGACACTTGGCATATAAAAGATTGCAGGCTGAGTCATACACCCATGGTTTGTTTCATCAGCAGTAAGTCTGGTTCTTTGGCGGGGGAGGGGTAGTGCTATGAGTTTTTGGGTACCAGACCCCTATAATTTCTTTATCAAGCTAGTGTTAGAATTTAATTAAGGCTTGGGGTGTTAAAATTAGGCCAGATCTCTGTGCATTAAGTTGTGTGCTAGACACGTCTAATCTCCTAGAATCAGCAAGTTTTTAAAAGCTAATTAAGCTAGGCTAGCCTCCTGTGTTGAGGTGATAGCCTCGGTGATGGGCCATTTAGAGAACAAAGCATGCAACCATGGAGACAGGGCATAGCCTTCTAGCAATTGTGCTCTGGAAAAGCCAAGGCTTCCAGATCCTAATTTCCTCATTCTTGGGATGTTTCTAATTATCAAGGGATCCTGCTGTGCACTATGAAAGGAAGGCCACTTTGGTGTGCAAGTTTTAATGTGACAAGATGCGTCATCGCTTTGCATGTTTACTCACTCTAGCTACTGACAGCACAGCTTGGCTCCCATTTCTCCCTGCTGCTAAAGTTGCAGAGGTCCACTGTCTGCACAGAATCGGAGAATTAGATCCTTTCTGCAGTCCTTGCAGTGGCTTCTGCTGTGTGGGCTGGAGAAGTTGTGACTTTGGAAGGGCATGAGATGTGGTCTTCCAGCCCTTCAGTAAGCATACAGAAGATTGAGTGTACAATTTAGCAAAGTTATATCCATTTAGTGTGGGAGCTCAAACAACTTCCAATCACAGGAAGAACATCCAGGAAGTGTTAATGGTTTTTTTTTGCTGGGTGGGGGCAGCTAAAATTCCACTAGAATGTTCATGAAAATACTTGCCAAGTTGAGGGAACCAAATGTTTTAAAAACCCTGCACATAACGGTTTGTGTCAGTGCTGACATATAAAATTGATCTATTTATTTTTTGCATATGCGACATCCTTCTCCTGGGAAAACTGATCTTATCTTAACATGACATTTCAAACAAAACAAAACAAACAAGCATCTATAGGGGAGTGCAATACAAAAATTTACACATGGGCTGACCTGCTGTTCAGGTAAGCTTTCCAAAACAAATCACTCTAATACCATAAGATGCAGATCTTTTGATATGCATCAAAATCTGCAAACTCCTTCAAAATGATACAGTCTACACTTTTCAGGCAGGAGATATTGCAGATAAGAGGCAGAAGTTCATTGCGGTACATGAAATCTGTATTAATCACTCCCCCAGAGCAAAAAGCATACTTCTCTCCAGGTTCTGTGGCACTCCAGATGTTGTTGAACTACAAGGCCTATAATTCCCAGTCATTTGCAATACAGGCTGAAGCTGATAAGAGCTGGAGTCCAGCAACATCTGGACGGCCACAGATCCCCCCAATGCAACTCTAAGATGTAAATCACCAGTTTTCATTTATAAGCAAGATACATGTCCCTGTTGCCATTTAGAGATGGCACGTGAGAACTGCAACAAAATGTTGCAATACGCCATGATATTGCTCAAGATTTAAGTAATTCCTATCCCCATCTGAAGCAGTTGGCATTTTGGGTTACTAAACACGCATGTCCCAAACTGGATTGTTTGGGGGGGTCCCCCTAAATATTTAATATTTTGTAAACATAGCAGTCCCCCTCCAAGTCAGCTGAGTGGTACTGATTTGGCACTCACAATATGAGCACTGGAAATGAGGTATGATAGGAAGTCAGGGTAGATTCTACCAGTGGATGACTATAAGTGTCTGCTTAGGGCTGTGCTACAGATTCTGTGCAACAGACAGCCATTTTATTTTATTTTATTTTGCAAAATATTCAACAGAAAATACTTCATAAAACACTTCTCCTGTTCTAAAATATTTGCAAGTAGCAACTAAAATGTTTCTATGAAAAGGTGGAGAGGGTTTGAATGTATAAAGTTTCCATTAATAGTATATCTATGCACAGATCAAGTCCTCCCTAGTCCTGGCATATTTATTTTATTTTAATAAAAAACAGCCACTGTGTGTAATAATTCAGAGAGAGCAAACACCTCTTGATGACTCCCCGGGTCCTGCTTATCAGCTTTTTCAACATGATGAGCTGCATCGTTAAAATCTATAGACACCAGCCATTGCTACCTTAAGCAGTGGGGGAGTTCCTGCTATGTGACTGTTTTCCACACCTCTCAGTCACAACCTGAGGTCATGTGGGATCATTCAGGTCCTCTGGTTGGGTCAAGACGACATGGGGTTGGGGGTAAACTCCCATCCCTTGCGGGGGCGCACTTAGTGCCAGCACCTTGTGTAACCCTCGATGCTTCCCTATCTATGGAGATGCAGGTTACAGCTACAGCAAAGGCGCCATTTCCCCATCTCCGCCGTGTTAAGCAGTTGGTTCCTTATCTTTCTCACCCTGATCTAGCCACTGTGATCCATGTGATGGTCACCTCCAGGCTTGATTACTATAATTGGCTCTACGTGGGGCTGCCCACGAAGCTGACCCAGAAACTCCAGCAGGTGCAGAATGCCGTGGCGAGACTACTTTTGGGGTCTTCGCCATGGGACCACATCCAACCAGTGCTATATCAGTTGTACTGGCTCCCGGTGGAATGCAGGGTCAGGTTTAAGGTGCTGGTTCTAACCTTTAAAGCCCTATTTGATCTGGGACCCTTGTACCTAAGGGACTGCCACTTCTGGTATGCCCCACGGAGGACTTCACGGTCCGCAAACAATAACATCTTGGAGGTACCAGGCCTCAAGAAGGTTAGACTGATCTCAAGCAGAACCAGGGCCTTTTTGGCCCTGGCCCCAGTCTGGTGGAACGCTTTGTCGCAAGAGACCAGGGCCCTGCAGGATTTGACATCTTTCCGCAGGGCCTGCAAGATGGAGCTGTTCCGCCAGGCCTTTGGTTGGGGCTCTGTCTGACCCCTCTCCTTTTGCAAGACCCTGCATATAAGTGGCCACTCTAACTCTTCTCACCGGCTCATACAAATAGCTGAGCCAGTTGAGTACTTAAGTTTCCAAAGCCCTTTAGTTATAGTTATAATTTGCAGGTAGCCATCTGATCTTATTTTGATTTTAATCCAATTTTAAGCTGTATTTCAGTCGATTGCTGAATTTTATGTCTTAATGTATTATATATATTTCTGATGTTAGCCGCTCTGAGCCTGGTTCTGGCCAGGGAGGGTGGGATATAAATAATTTGTTCTCAGCCTTTTGGGGGTCATGGACCACTTTGAGAATCTGATGGGAGCTATGGACACATCCCCAGAAAAATACACATAAACACATACACACAAAATCTTGCATACCATTTATTTCATTTCATTGCCGGGGGAGGGGAGGACATTTTTTGTGCCCAGTTCACAGACTTCCATGGACCCCATGACCAGTAGACTGCCATCCTGTGATAGCTTTCTCCACAGTGGCACTGACCCTCTGGAATACCCTCTCCTGTATCACCCAGGGAGCACCAACTGTGGCATGTTTGAAACACTCTTTTAAAACTTACTTGTTTATTCAAGCTTTCCTTGATTATTTGAAAGGGTTTTTATTTTCCCTGATTGCACTGCTGAATGTTATAATTTAGTATTTTACTGCATTTTGATATTGTGTATCTCTCATGTGGGTTTTTGTTTTAGCTTTCTGTTTTTATGATTGTATTCCTTCTTGTAAACCAATTAGATATTTTTATGTTAAGCCATATAGAAGGTGTATAAATAGAGATTGATCAATGGGTAGTGGTTCTCCAGGATCTCATGCCCTGGTCCTCTTAACTTAGGATTCCAAGGATCAAACCAGAGACCTTCTGCATTCAAAGCCTGTGCCCTGCTGATGAGCTATGCCCCTCTCATGACATCAATAGAGCACAGATTCACACAACCATTTCCCATCCAGTTCTGAAGACCTCTACAGTTCAGAAAAACCACTCTCTACTTAAACAGCCCACCATCCAACTAAAGGGCTTAAGAAACCTGGGCACATGCCCTGACAAGAAGTATGCAACCCAAAGCCCCATTAATGCCCTGGACAATGAAAGTCTCTCTCTCTCTCTCTCTCTCTCTCTCTCTCTCACACACACACACACACACACACACACGTATATGTAATTACATTCAGAGCTTTTTTTCAGCCGGAACTTACCAGAACTCAGTTCTGACACCTCTTAGGTGAGCAACGTTGCCATTATAAGATAACAAGGGAGGTGTTCATGGTGAGTTTCAGCACCTCTTTTTCTAGAAAATTAATGTATTTTAATATTTTGATGGAAGCCGCCCAGAGTGGCTGGGGAAGCCCAGTCAGATGGGTGGGGTATAAATAATAATAAATAATAAATAAATAATAAATAAATAAAAAATAAATAATAAATAAATAATAAATAAATAATAAATAAATAACAACAACAACAACAACAACAACAACAACAACAACAACACTGCTTATACTGTATCACTATAATACAATATATCAGGAGAAGACAATGTGGTCCCTTCTAGATGCTGGGTGGATTCTAACTCCCACCAGTCTCAGAGAACATGGCCAGAGTCACTTATGTGAATGGTACTCCATTCTGTTTTGTGTCCAGTCCTTTGGAGTCCTGTATCTGCTGCAGGTGTGCCTACACAAATTGTACTTTAACCCCTATGGCCTCACTTAATCACAGATACAGAGAGCGACTTTTCAAAGTAGAAGCTGTTTTAAAAAGGAAGCCTGTGCAGATCGAATCTTTCCTCCGGTTTCTCCCTATGAAATATTGATGGTTCACATCTCACAATGACTTTACGGTGATGAGGTTTTGTAACACTAAATAGTGTTATTCCAAATGGTTGTCGATATTATGGAAAGCAGAATTTGGCCTGTCGAATTTGCTTTCCTGGGTAGATGTAAGTAAGACACCAATGTGGATCTATAGCGGCTAACTATTTTCAGCACGTCCAATGAATCAATGCAGGGTGAATTCATTCATATAGTACATGTCTTCTTGCCCTGAGCTTCCTTTTCTTACAATAGCTGAGCCTGCTGGAACGTTTTGACAATTTGGATTTTTAAAATTTATTTTACATTTGCTAATCTTGTCCAACAGGTCCGGCCCACTGATGAGGCAGGGTGAGGCAGCTGCCTCAAGCAGTGGAGAAGAAGGAGCAGCAGCAGTTTCTAGTGCGATCCTGCGAAAACCTCGCAAGATCTCACTGAGTGCATGAGATCTACATTCTTCACACTGCCTCCATTCCTCTTTAAGTAAGAGTTTTTGAAACTTTGCTTTAAAAAAAAAATTACAAAACAAGAACCTGGTTGTGTACATTTAAAGCATGTCCCCAAGGATCCTGGGAACTGTATTTTGTTAAGGGTGCTTGGAATTGTAGCTCTGTGAGGGGTAACTACTGTTCTCAGAATCTTTTGGAGTGAGGATGTGGTTTACCTGTATGATGTACACAGCACCTGTCCACCAAGGGTAACTGCATGTTTTTTCTGTTGCTATATATGCATTTGCCACCTCCAGCATTATCCCTCTGACATCCAAAGAAGCTGAGACAAGCCTTGAAGTGGAAGGATAGCTTCTGCATAGAGAGAGTGAGAACCTTTTACAAAGTTTGTTTACAGAGTCATGCAGTCTACTGTTGGAAAGGACAAACATAATTTCTTAAAGAGGAAGGAGGAAATAAAGGCAGAACAAAGATATATTACTAGTAAGCTCTAAGAATAACAGAGGTAATAATGCAACCAACAGATGCCACAGGAATCTCACTTTAACATCTTTGCAACAAGGGGATGAAATGGCCACACTTTGGGGGATTGCGATGCATTATTTACCAGTATCCTGGATTAGCACAATGAAATAAAGAGCTACTGTGAACCATAATAGGAGTTCTTCTGGGGCAATATCATCCAGCTAGTTGTATTACTATAGCCTTCAGGCAGCACTTCTTAAGTTTTAGCTGACTCCATCTAACTCTACATTCTCCCACTTCCACTACTAAATTTTATCACTCCAAACCCTCAGTAGCATCCTGACAAGTGTAGTAGCCAGCCTTGCCCACAGTGGCTGAACTGACCTGTGCTATGAGCAGCCACAGCTGCCAAAACTCAACAGCATAAACTGAGTTGACTACAGAGGAAGATCGGGTAGGACTTTTCCCACCTAGCCCAGGGTACAACCTTTTCCAAGACACAGGAAGAAGGTACGGTGTGAAGAGTTCTATCTTGGGTGTTGGCCAGCCAGAGCCAAGCACCAGTAATCAACCGCAGCAGCTGCCACTCTTGCCCATATGAGACTTGAAGCTGGGAAGTCGGGAAGAAGGAATGGAGGTCCTTCCCTCCCTGTTGTGAAAGGGATGGTGGATTGACCTGAAGTCTCCTCCATTTGAGATAGGACTTTCCTCATTGAAGTGGCAGAGGCTTCACTCAATGCTTAAAGCCAGCAAGTCTTCACCACTAAGGCTTTCTGATGGAACCCCAATAGGTCCTGCTTCCTTATACCACCCGGGTGGCATGGTTCTTCCAGATGCAGTCCTACTCCGTGGATCACACCTTCAGTCCCTGGCACACTGCTGTGTTGACCAGTCAAAGACAGATGGTGAACCTCCTAGTAGTGACCAATTCATATGCTTGATGCTGTCTGTCCTTGAAGAAGAATGTGAAGCCTGAATACAAGCAGTCCATAATAGTTCTCTTGTTGTTGTTTAGTTGTTGAGTCCTGTCCGACTCTTCGTGACCCCATGGACCAGAGCACGCCATGCACTTCTGTCTTCTACTGCCTCCCACAGTTTGGTCAAACTCATGCTGGTAGCTTTGAAAACACTATCCAACCATCTCGTCCTCTGTCGTCCCCTTCTCCTTGTGCCCTCAATCTTTCCCAACATCAGGGTCTTTTCCAGGGAGTCTTCTCTTCTCATGAGGTAGCCAAAGTATTGGAGCCTCAGCTTCAGGATCTGTCCTTCCAGTGAGCACTCAGGGCTGATTTCCTTAAGAGTGGATACATTTGATCTTCTTGCAGTCCATGGGACTCTCAAGAGTCTCCTCCAGCACCATAATTCAAAAATAGTAGTTCTCTAGAGGAGGTCAAATCCTAAGACCGTAAAGCTTTTAGTCCTATGTGAGTGATAAGCAAAATATCATCAAAGACTTCCTTGTATAATTTGGTAGAGCCTCTTTCATCAACAGTATTCAACTTTGAAAGAGCTTCTTTTTTTATAGCACAAGACAAATACGTAACTTATGGCCTGGTTTGCACAAACTTGAACTAACAGCATACTGGTGCTCAATCATGCCCACTTCATTTTCTCCCTTTCCAGAGCCAAGAAACAAATCATGGTTTTGTATTATAAGCAAATAAACAGTCAGTTTGTTTCTCTCTTTCTCAAAAAAGAAAAAAGCCAGGAGCTCAAGCCAAGGTTTGTTTTTGGCTTACCAGCCATGGTTTGTTTGAGACAAACCACAAGTCCTGGGCTACATGTAACATTAAGCCACAGGGTAAGGCAGAGTAGGCAAGGCTGAATATTTCCAGCTGTGACTTAATATTACGGTACATGTGAAAGCAGCCACCTTACACTCTTTTGCCCAATAATAATAATAATAATAATAAATTTTATTTATACCCCACCCTCCCTGGCCAGAGCTGGGCTCAGGGTGGCTAACACCAGTAAAATTACAGTAAAAACATAATAGGGAGGGGGAAAACCAATTTAAAATACAGGTTAAAATGCAATTTAAAATGCAGCCTCATTTTAAAAGTAGCCCATAGATCAAAACCATAAGGGGAGGGAAACATAACAGACCATTTTCTGTTTTTATGGGTCACTAGAAACTGCAGCAAAGATAGCTTTTAATACACAATTCAAATGGGAGCAAATCGGGTTAGCACAGCAACTGGCCAATGTGGGGAAGCTTAAAGTTACCCACCACAAACATTTTGCTAAATTTCCAGCAGTGACCCAGCAACTTTCTTTCATACTTTCTTTTAAATACTCTTTTATTGTGCACCCTAAGAGTTTGCCGGTTGAACTACATGAGCACTGTATTCACAGAGCTCTGCAGACGGATCAGCTATTAGGAAAGTTCAGTGGTTGCATTTTATCATGAGACCTAGCAATGGCTTCTTTGTGGTAGTTAGCTTAAGAAGATGCTCACCAGGGGATCCTTATGTTCTTGCTCACAGACTTTAGAGGAAAGCTATCTGCTATCTGTGCCCAAAAAATCCAGCAGCTTTGCTAAGTGTGAGTAGAATATTGAAGCAGCTCAGGTTATTTTCCATAGTTATATTTCCACATTGCTGTGTACTATTGCCAGGATGCATACCCATTATTGAGATTATTTTCAATTTTTAGGTCACTAGCTTTGCTCTCTTGATCCTGTCAATTTGCTAAAAATATTATATTTTGTCTTGCTTTTGTAAACCATCCTGGAGGTATTGCTGAATGAATAAACAAGGCTGCAATCCTATACCCTCTTACTTGGAGGTGAGCATCACTGAACTTGCATATATATCTACTCTGACTTATTTATGGACAGACTTGTTTTATATATATGTTTTATTAAATTTTCTGTTTTACAATTTCAAATACTCATTTTACATCGTTAAAATGACTTCCCTTCTCTTTCCATGGTTCATTTTACATATCTTAAATCCCTCCATATTTTACAAACGCTATAACAATCAGTATTCCATTGGTGCATCCATCAAAATTTATTTACACTGTTGAATTTCTCTTAACGCTGCCAGTGTTTTCATCTATACACAATTATTTTCCGTATATTCAATAAATGTTTTCTAATCTTCTTTAAACGTATGTTCTTCTTGTTATGTTATTCTATATGTTAAGTCTGCAAGTTGTGCATATTCTGTCAACTTAAGTTGCCATTCTTTGGTTGGGACCTTGCTTGTTTTCCATTTTTGGGCTAACAAAACATGTGCTGCAGTTGTTGCATACATAAATAACCTTTCCGACACCTGGAGATTTCATTCTGAATTATCCCCAACAGCAACAGAAAGGACTGGGGGGGTTGGGGGGGAGTACTTTTAAACATTTTTTTCAATTCATTATTAATCATTTCCCAATACTCTTTTACCCTTTTACAGGTCTACCACATGTAACGTTCCCGCTGTCTCTTTACACCTCCACCACTTATCTGATTCTGTCTTGTTCATCTTAGCAAGCCTACTCGGTTTTAAATACCATCTTTGAATCATTTTCAGGTAGTTCTCCTTCAAAGAATAACATGCTGTAAATTTCAAGTCACTTTCCCAGAGTTTTCCCCAGAGGTTAAAGTCTATTTTGTGTCCTATATCTATTGCTCAGTGTGTCATTGAGGCTTTAACAAGCTTGTCTTTTGTTTCCCATTCTAATAACAAAACATACATTTTAGACAAAAGTTTATGTTATTTCTGGACAGACTTGTTATATAGTTGTATACAATGCATATAAATCCTGGATCTCTCAGAAACTAGCAGCAAGTTCCTTGCACACAACTGTTAAACCAATGCATTAAGAGCTAGTGTGGTACAGTGGTCAGAGTATGGGGCTAGGAGCTGGGAGACCAGGGTTCAAATCCCTGCTCAGTCCTGAAACTCAGTTGGACGAGTCCGTTTCTCAACCTAACAGGGTTGTTGTGGGGAATGAACGGGGGCAGAAGAGAGCCATGTACCACATTGGAGAAAAAGTGTGCTGTGACGGCAATAAATAAATCAAAGCAACAAAACCTAAAATAGCAGTCAGTTCAACAGGACTCACTCCTTGTAACTGTGTTTAGGATTTGCAGTCTGCACTTTGCTATATAGAAGAAGTATCTGGCATGTTGCACAAACGCCACCTGCATTTCAGGAATGTCCCCATGCTGTGTTGGACTTCAACTTGGATAGAGTATTTTTACTCCATTGGCTGCTGAAAACAGATGATGGTTGTGGAAAATGACAAAGCTGTTTCCTTCAGCACACAGCAGCAGAAGAAACTCAGGGCAGAGCTTTCCGGAGTAGTTGGAAAGGGAGGTCAAAGCTTAGGATATTCTAAGCAAAACTGAGAGGGGGAAAACAAATTCTGCAGAAAGTAGGAGCAAAACTTGAGATATGTGTAAAAGACATCATCTGTTGTTGTATTGCCACCAGACCTTTAACACCTCTCCTTTTCTTTTGGATAAAATCATAAAAAGAGTGTGCAGGCAGCAATGCTTTACTGCCAACTAAGATAACAAAAGCCAATCAGAAAGAAGTGATAGGGAAACATTTAATCTTGCCTGCTGAAAAACAACACCCTGCTCTTAACAGAAAAACAAATTGGCATAAAAATAATTCATGTCAACGTTACCTGCTCTTGAGGCACTCAGACAAGTAAAGATTCATAAGCCTGTTTTCAAACTTTTCTCCATAATAGAAATTTCCTTGGGATTTTTTAAAACAAAACAAAAAAAAATCTGCCACCCTAACAATTTTTATCTTAAGCTCTGAATGCTTTTCAAAACTCCTCAAACAACATGACTTGTGAAATGTGACATTTTAAAACCCAGACCCTCTATGCTCCTTCCAACGTGTGGGTAGTTAAGAAATCAGACAATGTGCTATGTCTCTCAGCCTGTTGTGAAGCTGTCAAAAACAAAACAAAACAGGCTACTTCACATAGCAGAGGGCTGGGATGCAATCCTGATCTCTGTTTGCAGGAAAGGTTTCGGGGCTTTGCATGCGGAAAAGCAAGGGCAGTAGATGTTATGCTGGTTTGCCCTTCTTCCTACTGTGACACAGGGTAAAAATCTTAGGGACATAGGTACAAGTATCTAAGAAAATGGAATGTGTGGAAGCAGGAACACTCATAGCAACAGGTGCTAGGGAACAGTTGCTAGGGAGGAGAATTCAGTTAGGGAAAAGATGGTTGGAAGAGGAGATGGGGGGGGGAACGCAAGTACCTGACAAAAAGGAAAAGAGTTTTGTCTCTCTGAAGTGGGTGTCCAACCAGCCTTACAGCTGATAGTACTGGCTCTGAAACCCCCCCCGATCATAGAAAATTTTAAGGTTTTAGTGCAAGAGAATTCTATAGTTGTAAGAGAACGCTTAACACATCTCCCCATGGCTTTTTATTGTCTAAGCATGTTGAAGATGGATTAATGTAATTAAGAGGGTATTCTCCATAAATCAAAGAGGACACAGCAGGATATGGATAAGGAGGTGGTCTTCTAAGCACTGATGATACTGTAAATGGGACAAAACAGAAAATAAATGTATATATATATTTACCTCCAGCAGGATCCAAGCATTAGAAAATGGTGACTTTCTCCCTGAATTGAGTCATTTTCCAATTTTTTAATGAGTATTTTCAAATTGGTTTCATAAGAAATACTATTAAAACCATATTATCAATGGTGCATCCTTATCATTTCTCCTCAAATTGAACACGGCTTCACATAAATATTCATGGGGGGAAAGGCTTTCATTTGCACATTCTAAATCCTTGCTGGATGGTCTAGCGCTCAGCTTCCAGCACTGTTCAATGTCAAGGGCAATGCATCTTTCTCTGAGCAAAACCTTCACGTTCAGCTAAAAATATGTAGCTGTCACCTTTTCATTTTTCAAATAAATAAAATGAAGTTTTGTGTGTGTGTTGTGTGTGTGTGTGTGTGTGTACACTCTCTCTCTCACTCTCTCTCTCTCTCTCTCTCACACACACACACACTAGCAGAAGCCGCTACCTCTTTCTCAAATTTTTGAGATGTAGTTCTCAGACATTCTAGTCTTTAAATCAGCCTTGCAAATTTATCCACCATAGTTCCTAGCCCATGATATTTTTAACTAGATAACTTGCCTATATACATTAATTTAAGGCACACTGATAGCCTGAAAACAATATTTTATAATTTAACTCAGTATAAACGTTAGTGCTTCCATTTACATACTTTATGGTCTGAGAAATTTCTTCCATAAAACCATTCTATCCCATGCCTCCCAAAGGCTTCCTAATAAACCAGGGAATTCCCTCTGCAGAAAAGCACACATGACACCTTTCAAGCACATTTGAAGCACATTTCCTCCTTCAGAGAATTCTGGGATGTGTAGTTTACCCTTCACAGAATTACAATTCTCAGCAACCCCTATCAAGCCACAGTGCCCAGAATTCTTTGAGGGGGAAGAATGGGCTTTAAATGGGCTTTAGGGGTACAGTATGTACATATCCTATTCACTCTATGCTTTAATATATATCTCTGGATCACTGCTTCCCTAAATGTCAATCAAAGTGGTGGCTATTTTCATTAAAGTGGTACCTTGGGTTACATACGCTTCAGGTTACAGACTCCGCTAACCCAGAAATAGTACCTCGGGTTAAGAACTTTGCTTCAGGATGAGAACAGAAATTGTGCTCTGGCGGCGCAGCAGCAGAGGGAGGCCCCATTAGCTAAAGTGGTGCTTCAGGTTAAGAACAGTTTCAGGTTAAGTACGGACCTCCGGAAAGAATTAAGTACTTAACCTGAGGTACCACTGTAACTGAAAACACTGAAAGGTGTGGCTGGGCTTGTTTATCGCAAAACAAATGGGCAGGAGAGTGCCTACACAGTTTGTCTTCTATCTTTGAATCTACAAGGACTAGAGATTAGTTGTTTCTTAAAAGGAAGATTGAGGATTTGGGCCAGCAGCAGGGACCCTACCCAGCGAGGGCCCTGGATCAATGGCTCCAACCATTATAATCTGGCTTTCAGCAAGAGCCCTTTAAACAATGGAGAATGGCGTAGGAGAAAAAGATCACCGACAGGAGTGTACCAAGCTCTAAGAGTAGAGAAAGAACCATACTCTGTTTGTATGTCTGTTATAAACATTTTTGTATAGTTCTCTGCTTCTGCCCCAGATGCAGCACCCATTACTTCTGGTCTGATTAAGCGGAACTGCTTAATTGGGGAGGAGGGTGGCAGAATGGACTGTTACAGCACTGAGGCACTCCTTGTATATTAGAACGTGTTGTTGCCTTGTGTATATTTTGTTCACATTTATTAACGTCTATGAAATTAAGCACTACCCTCCATATCCTTGAACAGATTTGCTAGATCTCAAGTTATCTGCACATCCACACAATGTAGAACTATAAATAAGAAAGGCAAAACAGTTTCAGAAGCTAAAATATATTAGGCAAAGTGACACATCTGTTATGCTGATTGACACTTCATTATCTAAATGCCTAACATCCTTTTTGCTTTTCAATAATGAGTTGTCAGTGTGCTAAGCCAATTACATTTTAAATGTTGCCATAGTTATTGAAAGGACAAGGAAAACTTTCTTTGCCTTTTCTTGCAGCCGAATTGGTGTTCACATCTCAGCAAAATATATTGCACTCCGAGGGATATGCACTAGCAAACAAGAGCAATGCCTAGAAACCGTTCACGTCTCTCGGACAAAGGAAAGATAAATAACGTTTTCAGAATCAAGTTAGCACATGCTACCATGCTGAGTACAAAGTAATTCTTCAAATGGAATTACTTTGCCTAACCTTGTACCATAGAAGCAGACCATTTGTTTATCTTAGGTGCCTGGCCTTGTATGCAGGCTGTGTCTGGTTCAAGCCCAGTTCATTGGGGCTAATAATTGATTTGAAAGCTCACAGGAAAGGTGGAGGGAATTACAATTTGGATTATATTCAACAGCAAAAGAACAAGAAATCAAAAAGTCTCTAATGGTTGTGCTAAGAAGTAAGATTTAGACCACTTAAATGCCAAAAAATCTAGCAAAGGCAAACTCGTACTTGACATTGCATTTCTATCCTAACCTAACGCTTCACTTGGTGATTAAGTAAGGTTGGTTTTTTTTGTTCCACTGAACCGCTTTGTGTTTTTGAAGGGTCAGTTACTAATGACACAAGTGCACACTAGAAGAAAATGTTGCCAGGAGATGCAAGCTATTAAGTGAGGGATATTATCCTGGGCAGGAGCTGTCAATCAAGAAGACATTTCCCTCCTTTCTTGTGATATTTGCATCTCTTCCCAGTGCCAGATTTAGGGTGGCATGAACAGTTCCTCTGCATAGGGTGCCGAGTCGAGGGGGTACAAAATTGAGAATATCCATAATTGAGAAGATCCATTTGGGAGGTGCCAAATTTTGGCCTCGCACAAGGCGCTATATTGTGAAAGATGACCAAAGTCTGCCACTGTTTATCACACCATAAACTAAAGGCTGGCCCACATTCTTTAGCCTTCCATCTAGCTCAATAGGGGCCTTCATCACATATTAGTGATGTGAAGGGGACACCATGTAATGGAGGAGGATCTATGCTTCTTTCCCTAGTGTTGGGCATGCTGTTGGTCTATGGTTGCTGACAGTGAGCTCATCTGCAGGAAGGAGCCTTTGCATGAGAAGGTGAAGGTTCCATGCAATCAGAACACTCAATCACTCCTAGTAATCCCATGATGCCTCATTCACAAGAATAACATGTGAAGCGATGGGAAAGTTGCTCCTTTATTGACAGGACCAGCCTATTTAAATCAAAGTTTGTCTTCTTAGCTCAGTTGGTGAGAGCGTGGTGCTGATAACACCAAGGTTGCAGGTTTGATCCCCATATGGGACAACTTGTAGGAGGTTGGGCTAGATGATCATCAGGGCCCCTTTCAACTGTACAATTATTTTATTCTTTTTAAAAAAACACAGCAACAAACAAACTCCAAAGCAAGAATGTCATTGAAAGAAATGGGAACTGTTTTTGCAGTGCAATTTACAAGCGCAGGAGTGGGGTAGATTTAGATTGGAATCACAGCAGGGGACAAAGGGCTAAAGCCCATCTAAAGCCACATTAGGGTATCAATCCAAATCTCACCCTATGCTGGCATTGTGTGGGTTGTGGGGAAAACCACACTCAAAGATAGAACCACATCATTAAGGTCTTATGTAATTTGTCTCTCATTCAGTCTTACATCAGCTTCTCCTATTCCGTGAGAAGATCTGGAGAGGGGAGTTACAGTACCTAACCAGAAAAAAATGGCCCCAGAAATGATACAGGTCTAATGATACAGGCCCTACTGATCAAAATTAGCTTCAGTTAATCTGCCAATTAAAGCTAGCAAGTTTAAGGACACTACTCATTGACCAGAAACAAGAGCCTTTTGTTGCCGTTATAGGAGAAAAGTAGATGGGCTAACAATTCATACCAAATAACTAAGGTTTGGTGAGGACAAAATACAGAATCATTGGTTCAAGCAGTTAGTCACAGAAGCAGATGTGAATATTAACCTGGAAAAGGGTGGGCAAGAATAGAAACAGAAAGTCAAACAATTTGACAAAGTGTAAGAGGAACCATTGCTTAGCTTGTCCAAAGCAGGCAGTGAATCCAGTTAAAGACTGTCACCAAAGGGGAGATAGAATTGAGAGACTCAGTAGGATAGAGACACCCCAAATTTGATTGCAGATAGAAAAGGGGGTATAAGCTATGATCTGAGTCATGAAGAAAGAACTATAGGGTAAATAAGTAAGTGCAGGAGGAAGATCTGGACCTTTGAGTCAGATGAGTTGTTGAGGCAAGCGGAGGGCACCTCCGCTTGCAAGTTAAGAGAACATTGGGCAAAGGAACTTAGTGTGTAGCTTCGCAGGCCCAAGCACAAGCAGCACATTGCCCAGTGGTGGGGGCCCCACCCCCCAAGTATTGGGATGAGAAAGGCCACAACTTTATTGATTACAGATGTAAACCAGTTTTGGCGAAGGCATTGGATATGTATCCATTATTAACCAGCTCACCTGCTGGTGAGCCTAAATGTTAAAGATCCAGACACAATGCCTTAACCACCACCCAAGCTGGCCTTCCTTTGATGGTTCACCACCCAACTGATCACATCTGCAACCAATCCCTAAGGCCCTTTACCACATCCTGGAGCCATAATTTGTTAGCCAGATCACTGTGAGGAAACGTGTGCGTGTGCGTGTGTGTGTGTGTGTGTGTGTGTGTGTGTTGTAGCTATAGCTTTAAAAAAAACCTTCAAAAACATTTGAACTTTTCCAATCTATCACTGCTCAGTTCAGAGGGTGGGAAGACTTCAATGGACTATAGGTAGCTATGGGAAAAAATATCAGTTTTGGTTTTTCTCTAGGAAAGCATAGGCATAATATTACATTTTAGTTTCTAATCATTTTCCTAAATCAACCCTCAAAAACTCAATCTGGCTTTAAGTATTCAGAAGATGTTGCTGCACAGCCATTTGGGGTTGCAGGATGACATTCAGAGCGTGTTATTGTCATGAAGGGTTGCAACCTGCCCAGCTTTCAATTGACCCGACTGGTTCCCAGTGTTAAGACAACTGGCAGATGCGCAGATGCAAATTAACCACCACAGGCAAATATGCCCTGACCTTTTCCTTCCCTCTGGAATATGTGAAAACATTGCAATTTTATTTTTACATAGAATCATAGAATCACAGAATGGTAGAGTTGGAAGGGTCCCCAAGAGTAATCTAGTCCAATGCCATGTAATGCAGCAATCTCAGCTAAAGCATCCATGACAGATACCCACCCAGTCCACCCTCTGCTTAAAATTCTGCAATGAAGGGGAGTTCACCACCTTCTGAGGGAGTAGCAGTAGCTCTCAATGATATAAGTCTGATTTCTATGAAAATAAGAGCTGGTATGCTTCATTGAGAAGGTCAGAAGCTTATTACATAAAGATGTTTCTTTGGTGTGCTTTTCTTTGAGGGGGTTGTTTGTTCAGTTCACAAAGGGTTTGGTAGGCATGGTTTGCTCATAGCATGTGGTCTTAAATCAACACACAGTCTAGATATGGGCCAAGTTATAATTGTGTCCATGCTCCGGAGAAATTTCTCATAATGGCAGTTGAAAGGACAGAAAGATGAATTGGCGCTGCAGGTTTTGGTATTCAAATGCATCCTTTCTGTGCAGAAGTAACTAAATCACCATAGCCCCCTAAGGAGCGTTCAGTCCACTGACAGACTCTGCTAATAAAGGAGAACGCAAGGCTCAAATGTGCAAAGTTTCTCTATTGCAGAAAAGCCGCCACATCTCCTGCTACAGGAAAGCAGTCACATCAAACATGACACAGCTTACTTTCACAAATGCCACCTGAAATTGCAGGATCTGAAAAACACAGACCGCTTTTCATCTAAGCTTCTCACAATATCACAGAGCTCTGCATTTAAGGTTTATTCTGTGCCTGTTAAACAGCCTCTCTCCCCCTCCCCCTCCCCCCCACCCTCACCTCCTTTTACAAAATAAACTCACGTTACTTATTCATTGCATAGAAGCCCCTAGATGAAGTCTCTGAAGATAAAGCTCCTGTGGTGAGTTTGCTTTATTGTCCCAATGCTCAGATTGTACTAGAGATACGTGCATTCATTTTGGGACAAATGGAAAAACAAACCAGATGTGCTCCATTTGGTTTAATCTCTGTTTGTCCTGCGCTGATTGCTGAGGGGGGATGAATGGACACAAATGTCCATTTCATCAGGTGTGGGGAGCTTCTCTAGCAGTGGAAGTACAGTGGTACCTCGGGTTAAGAACTTAATTCGTTCAGGAGGTCCGTTCTTAACCTGAAACTGTTCTCAACCTGAGGTACCACTTTAGCTAATGGGGCCTCCCGCAGCTACCACACAATTTCTGTTCTCATTCTGAAGCAAAGTTCTTAACCCAAGGTACTATTTCTGGGTTAGTGGAGTCTGTAACCTGAAGTGTCTGTAACCTGAAGCGCCTGTAACCCGAGGTATCACTGTAGCTATATTTGGCTTCTTTTTACTTCTCTCTTTGCTTTACTATGTTTTGTTGCTATATCTGACAGCACAATGGAGGCTCATTCTACAGCTTCTCCTGGCAGCCACCATTTTGTTTTTCCTACAATGTCTGAGATCAGGCATGACCAAACCTGGCCCTCCAGCTGTTTTGGGATTACAACTCCCATCATCCCTAGCTAACAGGACCAGTGGTCAGGGGTGATGGGAATTGTAGTCCCAAAACAGCTGGAGGGCCAAATTTCGCCATGCCTGCTTCAGATGATGCATTGTTTCATGGTCTGCCAGGAAAAATATAATATCCACTAGTGGAGGAGCTATCATTTCAGTAGCAGCCGCCATATTGTTTTTCCCACAATACCATGGAATGAAGAGACCTGCAGGACCTTGTCGGAAAAAGTAAATATGGGCTGCCTGGATTGATTAGAAAAGCCCACTCCTCCCACTTCTACTACCATGGCCAGCTGTAAAAAACAAAACAAAACAAAACACAAAAAAACAACGAAAGGAGCAGGGTGGGGAGTATGCTAGCAAATGCCTGCCAAAATTAATTGAATGTTGCCTAATGAGATTAGAATTTCAGTAACCTAAATTTAACTGTAACCCCCTCCCTTCAGTTCTCACACATTCCTAAACTGTAACATTTTGACAGTGGAAAAACAGAGTTCTCCCAGGCTACAGCAACTATTTTCAATGCCTTATCATACACAGCTCAGATCACAAGTGCCATTATACACCATTCATTAATCATCTGCGATTTATTTATTTACTTGAAATATTCATATACAACCTTTCTGCCTGACAACAGGGCTCCAAGACAGCTGACAGTAAGTGAAAATGAATTCCTAGGAACACATAATATGATTATTTTACAAGGCTTTGGTGTCTTATGAGGGCTCTGAGGGGATGGTAATGGAAAATGTCCACTCCTCAGGCCTTAGATATTGCTGCTGCTCTGTCTGTTTACCCCACATTCTTATACAAGTCATTGATTAATTATATGATTAAATCTAAATAATGTATATGCTGCCAACTTTGCAATAGAGGGGTCTTTCTAAGATAGTGAGCTTACAATTTACAAGCGCTCGTTGTACAAGGCCGCCTGTAATATTATCTTCCATTGCTTCCACAGACAGGGAAAACCATTTTATTTAAACAGGCAATTGGACTAGTGGCTGTTTTATTTTGTTCTGCTGCTCTATAGTTCTAATTTGATTATGTTTTTTCAACTGGCCGTCTTTTCTTTTTTATCTGCTTTTATCACTATGTGTGTGATATTAATTACTTGTTTGTGGATTGCTTGGTTTTATAATTGAGTTCATTGTTGTTTGTTTGCCACCTTCATAGTTTTTAATGGAAAGATGGGGTATTAATGTTTGTACTTTTTATTTTAGAAATATATTATTGGGATACATTTTATTGTGTAGTTCATATTTTTATGGTCATGATCACTCCAGGCTCCCATGAAAGGAAGGGTAATATAGAAATAAAATGAAATAATAAAACAATTATATTTCTATAACCAAAATAACTGGGGGGGAAATAGGCAACTGTGCCTCTAATTCAGTAGGGTCCATCAGTAAAGACTAATTAACAAAATGTTAAGTTGATTAATCTACTGGCTAAAAGTTGCAGGCTTTCTCACTTTTCTTAAACATTCTCCCGGCCTTGCATCCCACACATAACTGCTGTTCTCTCCCAACTGATAAATCACTTCAGATACTTTTACTAGATACAGTGGTACGGCGGATCACATACGCTTCAAGTTACATACGCTTCAGGTTACAGACTCCACTAACCCAGAAATAGTACCTTGGGTTAAGAACTTTGCTTCAGGATGAGAACAGAAATCGTGCTCCGGTGGCGCGGCAGCAGCGGGAGGCCCCATTAGCTAAAGTGGTGCTTCAGGTTAAGAACAGTTTCAGGTTAAGAACGGACCTCCGGAACGAATTAAGTACTTAACCTGAGGTACCACTGTATTTTTAATCTTCTTCCCAGAGTACCTGTCCTTCCCTTTGACTGACTAACAGAACAGACTAAGGGGCAGATCCACACTGCACATTTAAAAAATATTCAAAACTATTTAAAGCATATTACTTTATTCAAAGATTCATAGGAACTATAGTTTTCCGCTCAAAGAGCTAGCCTTTCTAGCACCTTTAACAAACTAGAATTCCCAGGATTTGGGGAAGGGAGTCATGTGTGTTAAATGTGCTTTAAATGTATACTGTAGATCTGCCCTAATAGACACTTATGTGCTGAATAGAAGGCTTATCTTCCATTATGTAAACATGAGATACTACACCATCAACACTGGAGAATGTTGGAAAAACGCCCGGGAAGGGTGCTACCTTCCCAAGACACTGAGGCGTCTCTCCAGTAGTCACTCTCTGGATGGAAACTGCCCTGAGTCCAGAGAGACCGGTAATAAGCGACCCCTCCATCCTTAGAGGAGCACACTCGACTTCTGGTATCCCATTACAGAAGAAAGAGACAGTCAGTAGTCAGTCTACTCATTACTTTATTTACAGACTGTATGTGGAGCTCTCATCCTACATGTCTGCTCTCCTGAGCAGCTAGCACAGAAGTACGACTCGACACTTACTTCACTCAGAAGTGAACGTAACTCTCCAGTTACTGAAAACAAGCAGAGACTTCCTGTCTTACGCTCCCAGACATCATATGATGTCAACAACCATTGTGCTGCTTCTCGCAGCTGGTGAGATATAAAATCCCAACAGAGAGATCCACTGAGGTGGGTGGGGCAGACTTCTTTGCCATTATATGTCAGGTGCCATTTTGAATCAAGATGACAGATCAAAACATGACTTCAATGTCACTTCACCCATTTTTGGGCATAGGTTTGGTCTCCTCTTGAGAGAGCCCCAAACGTGGCAAGAAGGTTCCTGATGTGGATCAGGAAACTTCATTGTCATTTGGACACTGGGATCCATTTTAAATCAAGATGGTGGTCCGAAATATCACCTGAGCATGATTTCACCCATTTTTTACATAGCCATCTCTCACAATAAAGGTAAAGGTAAAGGTACCCCTGCCCGAACGGGCCAGTCTTGACAGACTCTGGGGTTTGTGCGCCCATCTCACATCTATTGGCCGGGGGCCAGCGCTGTCCGGAGACACTTCCGGGTCACGTGGCCAGCGTGACAACGCTGCTCTGGCGAGCCAGAGCCGCACACGGAACGCCGTTTACCTTCCCGCTGGTAAGCGGTACCTATTTATCTACTTGCCCCCGGGGGTGCTTTCGAACTGCTAGGTTGGCAGGCGCTGGGACCGAGCAGCGGGAGCGCACCCCGCCGCGGGGATTCGAACCGCCGACCTTTCGATCGGCAAGCCCTAGGCGCTGAGGCTTTTACCCACAGCGCCACCCGCGTCCCAATCTCTCACAATACCATTGCCAAACTCTGCATGAGCATCCCTGAGGTGGGTTGGCAGTCTCTGTCAACGTTTAGCTGCCAGTCACTATTTTGAATCAAGATGGTGGACTAAAATGTGATTTTGGCATGATTTTACCTGCTTTTTGGCATGACAGGTCCCAACTCACAAATTGCACTATCCATTTAAAAATCACATTTTTTGTGTGTTTCTAAAAATTACCAGGCAGTGCCAGACACTCCGTGTTGGTTGTTCACAGAGTATAGAAGCTGTGCATAAGCCGGGAAACATCAGAGTAGGAAGCAAAATGGTTAAGAACACCACTCTCCTTTCCCTCATTTTCTCTGATCTATTTAGCAACTAGTTAGCTATAAGTTGCTAAAATTACACAGAGTGCATCTTATTCACCAAATTAACACAATTAATTTGCATAATATGCAAATTTTCTTGGCCTGAGCTGGGAGTTTTACATATGGCAACCTGCTTAGAAAGCATTCATAACTGTGTGTGGATTATGCATGCATGTTCTTAGCTAATGAAAATATCAGATGGCGTGCCCCAGGAAACAACAGCAACCCTATACATCAAAACCTGTTCGTTTTCATACGGTTCATGGTGTTAAGTGTAAATTCTTGGAATAAATGTACCAGCAATGTATACACCAATGAAATTTTTGTTTTTAAAAAAGGAGAAATCAGTCTTAATATCCTATTGCATCCTACTGCAAGTAATGAATCCTTATGTATATGCATATACAGTGATACCTCGGGTTACAGACGCTTCAGGTTACAGACGCTTCAGGTTACAGACTCTGCTAACCCAGAAATAGTATCTCGGGTTAAGAACTTTGCTTCAGGATGAGAACAGAAATCGCGTGGTGGTAGCGCGGCGGCAGCGGAAGGCTCCATTAGCTAAAGTGGTACCTCAGGTTAAGAACAGTTCCAGGTTAAGAACAGACCTCCAGAACGAATTAAGTTCTTAACCTGAGGTACCAGTGTACTGTAGAATACCATACCCAAATACCAGGATGCAGTGTGTGCCTCACAGATTAGGTTTCTGAACTGAGGTCTCAAGACAACCAAACTTACTCAGCAGATCCTTACATCGCTTGTGTCATATCTGCATACGAGTCAATTGGAGCAGCAAGGTTAAGCTTCAGTATAATTATTGCACAAGTGCAGCCATTATTCAAACGAAAGAATGCAAAACAAAGTCACAGCAAGGGGGAAACTAGCCAATAAGTGCTGCATCAGACATCTTCTCTTTTTTACCTGCATAGAGATAATCCTGTGTATCAGGTCTTGTGTGTATAATGTGTACAGTGTCTTGTGTGTGTATCTGTGCATGTTACATACCCTGCAACTGCTCTGTTTAGTCAACTGCACGGCTCATAAAAAAGTGCGAGATCACAGTGCTAAAAAATGCACACGTATAAATTTTATGGGATAAATAAGAAATACGTAAGAAGGGGGTGGTGCGACAACCGAGAAGGCCCTCTCCCTGGTTCCCTGTGACCTCTAAGGGAAGGAAGGAAGGATGCTGTTTGTAGTTTCCTGGGAATTGTACCCCCACCCCCACCCAGTCCACTGCAATACCACAAAGCCAGGTAAGGGAACTTGTGTAACAGCACTAAGAATAAAGCTGTACAAGATATGGAGAGCTAATTTCAAAACCTGCTGGAAGTGAGGTTGTCCTTGGTTTAACTCAATAGAAATTGGCGAGGAGTGGAGCAGCACAGCTTTACCTCTTGATAACCTGTGTTGTTTTGCAGTGGTCTGTCCTTTGAGTATGATTCCATTAACTTTGAAGTGACTTTGATAGGAAGACTCTTTAATGCAAAGGGAATCCAAACTTGCTCAGTTTATGAGAACTGATGAGCAATGAGCCAGAGGTGATATGAAAGTAGGCAAACATTTAGCTGCTCTTAATTACTATTTATAGTTCTTCTGGCAGTAGCTATCTTCTCACTTTATAAATGACTTGCATAATTGCATTAAGCAGGGTTGCACATAACACTTGTTGGTCAATTACTTCTTAAATTATGTATGTTTACTAGATTAGAAAACATTATTTTTTCCTTTCACATGTAAGCCTCCAGTTCTAAATATACACTTAATGTATCCACAATAGTGTTGGCCATTTGTACTTAGAGACAGTATGTGGATGGGTGTTTTGCTAGCAGGGTAAGCTCTTGTATATAAACACCTGCCTTTATTTCTCCAGGTATGAAAGAGGTTTTAACTCAAATACGGACAAATCGATGGGTGCCTCATTCCGGCCTCCAAATTGTCTGTGAGACAAATGTGTTCGCTCCACCAGGGCAAGAAATCTGCATATTAATTAAAAGAGTAACAATACCAAATGATGCTGCAAAGTTAATGTTGTCCTGGGGCTTAATTGTCAGAAAGTTTAGAAGTTAACTCTAATAAAGTCAAATCATTTGTGATGTTATTAGAATTAACTTTTGAACTTCCTTACAAGAATGTTGAATCATTTCAGTTATGTGTACGCTAATATTCGCAAATCACATGCACATACACGTTGTAGCTCAGTGACTGAGCTGGTTAAACAGGAAGCAATGGAGTCCAAGGATTGGTGATGCAGCCAGTGGAGATGAGTCCATTAGGGCTAATTGGGTCACTGCTGTAGCAGCCTCACCCTGTCCCCAGCCAGCCCCCACTTGCTTGGCCTTTCATTTACAACTTATCCAGGCAGTGACATAGGCTGTTATCTTCCTGCTCCTCCTTAGTCTCAATGTTGCACTTGTACAAATCAGCAGGGAGGACAATGCAAACAAAACTAGAATTGGCTCTGTCTGTCATTGGTTCTTGCTCCACCTACTTTTGATATCCACCTGCCTTATGTTCTACTGGCCTGCTTCCACCCCTAGAGAAGAAATGGCAGGAGCTGTCCTCTGGGGTCTCCTGGGCTCTGTAATTCAGAGCACCCCTCCCCATACAACAGCCTTTGATTCCCACTTCAACCACCCAGTTAGCTTGATTTGCCCCCCTGCCCTGTTCCTGATGAAAACTTCACTCCCCCCTTCTTTCCTGGCTGGGGTGTGTGTGCCATTTTGTGGTTCACCTCAGGAGCCAAAATATCTTGGGTCAGCCCTGCCTGTTGGGCAGAAGCTACGAAATTTTTCTGCACACGTGACCACATTCAGATGGGTGAACTAGTGTGTTCACTGAGTGGATGCTATCTGCATAGCTGGTTATACATTATTGCTATCAGAGGTGCCATCTTCACAAGTTGATTGAAGGGGTCCATCCTGACGTTGCACATGCCTCTTCATGCAGCATTGTGAGGAGCCAGGGGGCAGAGGAGCTGAACACCCTCCGAACGCCCAGTCCCTTAAAAAAACAAAAAAAATGGGGGTGGCGAAACTGTCTCAGCCCCTAGGAGAGTATGCTATAATTTCCAAAATCGTGATAGATCTTTGAAGGATAAACTCAGCAATCACTTGTAGACTAATGTCAATATGGCAGAGTGTACAAACACAAAAGAGAGAGTTGCCAAATTGTACAAAACCCACATAGTACATAAAAACACATGAGAAGTATACAAATATTATACAATTTGTGGTACAGAAACACTTTGCAGCCCCTCAAATCGCTAAATAGATTAAAAATACAAATGTCCTTGTGAAGAAGTATCTAAGAATGGATTGCAGATACATTGTTGTACTGTAGATTGCAGATATATTGTTGGACTCCCAACTTCTGGACTTCCATAATCTCTAATCATTGGCCGCTCTGACTGGGACAGGTGGGAATTGGAGTCTAATGGCGCCTGGAGGGCACCAAATTGGCTATCCCTGAACTAGATCAAGGTGGGCGGAATGTTCTACAGTATCTCTTCCCCACCAATCCTACCATTTTATCTGTTGTAGCTTGTTCTAAACTTGGGGCCTGCCCTTTTTCACCGCAAACCAATCTCAGCCTCTAAGCACTTCCAAGAAGGGAAGAATACTAAGACAAATTGCCTGCCTGCCTGCTTGGACATCATTCCTGAGATTTTTTTGGGACTGGGGGAATATAGTTGTCTCCCTCACAAACCTGCAGTTATTTTCAGTTAGGGATGAAGCACATTGCTCCAAGGGAGGTCCATTAGCTCAAACAATTTATTCTTTTAGACATCTGGCAAAGCCTCAACTGTTGCAAAAGGCTTTTAATTGATTGTTCTCTTGACGTTTGCCTCCATGATTGATGTTTTATTTGATGTTGTTTGATGTTGTTGTACTTTTATATTGTATTTTTACTTATTGCATGATGTGTTCTTATGTAAGATCCCTTTATTGCACTCTGGGAAAGAAAAATGGGATATAAGCACCTAGGAAACAGCTTCCTACCAGTGTGATACAGGCAGTGGCTTTCTCTCTGTCTCTCTCTCTCTCTTTCTCCACACACACTGATTTATATCATACACTTGCATGCACGCACAGAAAGACTTGTGTATTTCCATTGTTTGTTGTTGTGGAGGTGGGGGATGACTAACAAAATCAATCTTCCTGGCAAACTAGGAATATCCCCTCATGGACTCAAGTTTAGTATATTCCACCATTCTTCAGCAGAGTTTCTTTTTCTTTGAGAAAAATAAGTGGCTCGTGTAAATGTGAACTAAGCTTCAATAATGAAGAAAGCGGTAACAAAATAAGATGATGAGAGAAACTAAATACAACAACATGAGGGAAGTCTGAGGCAAGAAAACAAGGAGAGGCAGGGGAGGGGCTGATTCCGGAGCAAAACACACAAGCCCCGCCCAGCAGATAACAAGCACTCTACTATTCAAATTAGGCCCCAGTGTTTTTCTTACACGTGTGATATAAATTGGTATTACTGTTGGGGGTGTGGTGTGTCTGTCAAAAGACATTCAAGAAGGCTGGAACACCATAAACCAAGAGTGAAGGGCAAATTTTGCCACCACTGCAGGAGTGTCTCCCAGGACACCGTATTCAGTCTTGTGAGGAAAAATACTGGGTACACTGTTCTTTCTCCTTTATTTCTTTGAGGCGCTACTGCTCTTGCCATTGGTGACCCTAATTGAGAAACAAGCCCATCCCTTCATTTGTATAGCACCATCCTATGGTTTCTTGGTCACACCCATATGTGATGAATAGTCACAGATTAAGACAGAATGTTGAGAGGTGGGAGAAAAAAGAGACATCCCAAACTCCAGGGAATGCAGCAAAGCTTCAGAAATGCATTCTGGAACTGTAGCTATGGATACAGGGAGAGATCTGTGGTAAAAAGTGGCGAAAATTAATTTCACATATCATACAATGTTTTTAAAGAGAGTTATGATTTTATATCACATTTATAATAAATGGATAGAAAAGGCTTGGAATAAAACTGGAAACAGATTAGGCTGCCTTCATCCTCCCGGCAAAGGGAGGCCTGCCATATCAATTGTCTACTTTAGTTCCCTAATCCTGTCTCAAACACCTTCTTTGCAGCCCTTCAATCACATCTCAGACACACATGGACTTTTTGCCACCTAATTCATTCGCCAATCTATCAACATTCGGGCTACTATATGATTCCTCTGAGCATCATCCAGCACCACCTGTTCTCTCTCACAATGTTGGGCACACTGGATGCATCAGCACAGATTCTGACAACTGGTCAAAGCTATATTCACAGTAAGCTATATTTGAAATCTTCTACATTGTATTTCTTTCTCTTCTTTTGTATTCTGTCTCCTTTATTCCGCTGGGAGAACAGAGTCCATTAATTCAGAGATCATAGACAAGAGAATGCTGCTTCTTTTCATATTCATTCTAATGTTAATACACAGGAGGCTGTATAATTCCATAGGAAAAAATTCTACAGTATCTTATAATTTATCCTTTGTCTGTTTCACTTGTCTTAATGTTCTTTGACAACAAGAGCCCAAATATTTTTAATTAGCAGTATCAGCCTTTCTAGTTTTTTATTATTTTTGCTTAACTTTATTTAAATTCTTAAAGCTCTATTATAATTCTCCAGCCAATTTCATTCCACAGTAATTGCAAAAGTTTGATGTGCAGCCAAGAGGTGTGGACACTGGTGACATTACTGAGAGCTGTGGATTAGAATTTTACAGTGTGTCACACAAATATGGTGGCCTTAAACACAGAAAACTACAGATATTCAATGTGGAATCTGGACCAGAGGCCAAATTTGACTTCCCAATGAATCCAGCTACCATTATGAACCAAACACATCACTACACCTTGTCTGAGGATCTGCGTCAGTTGGCAACCAGATGAAATCAGTGAGATTGATTTCAACTTCCCTAGTATCACAGGTCAGCAGTGTCTGAGATCCTAACAGAGGAGTAAGTAGCAGCACTGACTATAGCCCCTGATATATGTGATATATTTGTGCTGTGACTCAGACATCAAATCTGTTAATAACATGTTAGGTGAGCAAACTGTAGCTATCTCTTTGAATAATGTTGCTCCTCATACTTTGTGTTGCTGATTTTTTTATTTCCATCATGTTGTATTTCAAGGGTGGGAAAAATTTACAGACTGAGGGCTACATTCCATTCTGGGAAAACTTTTGGGTGGGAGGGTGGGATTAAACTACTGTACTTTACTGTACTTAGTATTGGAAGCATTAGAATTGCAACAGCAGGGACCATTTAAGGGGTTGGTTTTGTTATTGGTCTGAATGACAGCAGTCTCTACTTAGCTGGAGGTTTTAGTCAGTGGGGGATATCAGCCATTTGGGAAAATGGTTGAGATTTAACAGCAGAGTTGGGTGGGGGGAGTCTAAAGGAGTTTTTCTACTCTGCAGCCTTATATATGTCTACTCAACATATTGTTCTTGTTCAGGTTACCTCAGTAAAGTAGGATCGGATCCTTTTTTCTTCTGAACTCCATCTGCTTTATCCCAGTCATTCTGCTAATGCAAAGGATACCATTTTCCCTTGGGAACAAATTAGCATGACTGTGTTTTCAACTTGACAGTCCTCTATTTGAAGGGATCCTCTATTTGAAGGCCTGCTCGGTCCAAGCCTGGATGAAAAGTAAGTAATCTTAAGAGGGGAAAGCAGGAGCCTTCAAGCTGTCCAACGTCAGCCTGAACAGAGATATTCAGGTCAGCTGGTCACAATCTTCACACTGTCATAAGCGGTGCTGTATTTCTATTGAAGATAGCAATTATTTCTAAATTTGCACCTATACAAATAAATTAGCACATGCAATTTTCTGCAAATCTGTATTTTGTCTTGCATTTCTTCTTCTTCCTTTGCAATGTGTAAGTGCTTACTCTGGAACAAATCAGTTTTGTGAGTTTACCAGCTCCAGTGACCAGTAGGTCTTGAGGCTAATCTGATCTGCATACTGTCTTACTCCTTAATGGTTCCCACAACAGATGTTCCAGGTTAGGTCTCTATTTGCCCTCTTCCAGCGTAAAAATCACACAGAGCACTTCCTATGAATCAAGATGAACAGCCTAGAAAGAAAGACAGGTCTTTAACGCATTTCTGCTTACGCCAGAGCAGAGACAGGAATACCTGACCCAGACAAGCCACTTCCAAAAGGAAGAAGAGAACACAGGCTGGAGGTCTTGCAGTGAGGAGTGTTTTGAGGTGAGGCGAGAGTGGGGAGGTTACAAATGACAGCCAGCAGGAATCAGAGTGCCGTCATTCCATCTCCTAAAAAGCATTAGTGGACAATGATGCCTGTCTCTGTGGAGATGAGACATGCATTTCAGAGAGTGAGAGCATAAGAAAGAAAGCCAAGAGATCTCTTGTCTTGTCTGAGGTGCAAAGGGCATCTTTCCCCTGAAAATGCTTGGCAAGAGGTGACTGTGGAGGCCAATGTCATTCTCTTTCAGGTGAGGGCCTTTGTGTAAGGACACGTTGGCCATTTTTGCTCTCTTCTTTAGGTGGACAGCATCAGTGTGAGGGTGCATAGGCCAAATGTTCTTCTGGCAAGCAGCATCAGAAAGAAGGTGTGAAGCAGTGATCCTTTTCTAACCCCGCCCCCACCCCCACTTTACAACCCCAGTTTAACCCATGGAACCTCCACAAATAGCAAAGTCTCCCCTGCTTCACAAGTTTACTCTCTACAACAGAACTTTCCACACTTTTTAGGCATGCATCATTTTGCGACACAGTGATTCAGTTTTACTAGCAAACCAGAGGTAAAACTAACCCATTTCCAACCCCAGGAGGAGCACAGGGAGCATTCATATGACACATATACAAACTGCAGCTGACACACTAACAAGTTACGATACATAGTTTGGAAAGCTCTGCTTGAAGAGTGCCAGGAGTAGCAGTGAAGGGTGGAACTAGTGTGTATCCCTGCTGTTCCCTCCCTCATGTATCAGTGAGCTCTTTTAATAATGCTTGAAAAGGGATAAGATTAATTGACAATGTCTCAATTTGGATAACAAATCTGAAAGCTAAGATTTAATTCCCTCCTGGAAACTTAATTATATCTGTCAGAATGGCAAAGTCAGGTAGAGAAGACTGGTAATTTCACTAAATGTGGCTAAAACTTATACCCATAGCTACATGCAGTTGAGTCCAGCTTGTATTCAACAGTTCACATTTCTTGCACATTCCAGAAGCAAGAAAATGTTGATGTAGCAAAATGATGTAGCCACAGATCATCTCATATTATTCCCTAGATTCTGGTATATGACGTTTCATAACCGTGGCAGTATCATGCCAGCAAATATACTGAACCTAACAATTCATTAGTAGGGTATGAATCACTGCCCAAATAGTGCCTGGTTATTGACCCAAATATGAAAGAAAGGCCTCCCTGGTGAAACAGATTGTAAGGTGCAAATATAGCATCAGGCTTGTGAATAGTTTTGTGACGTGTTTTTTTCTGGGGGTGGGGTAGGCTGTATGCTTGAGCCCCTTCTAATTTCTGGATCCAGCAAGGATTCAATGGTCAGAACAGCCAGGCCAGCTTCTTGGTGAATTAATGGCCCCAAAGTAACAAAGGGATAAGTATCTAAGTATCAAGAGATAAAAGGAACAACTGGCAAGTTTGGCCTTGGAGATCAAAACAAAGCAGGGCAAAGGCTAGTAGAGTTCTGTCAAGAGAACAAGCTGGTCATCACAAACACGCTTTCCCAACAACACAAGAGGCGACTATACACATGGACATCACCAGATGGGCAACATCGAAATCAGATTGATTATATTTTCTGCAGCCAAAGATGGAGAAGCTCTATACAGTCAGCAAAAACAAGACCTGGAGCTGACTGTGGCTCAGATCATCAGCTTCTTATAGCAAAATTCAAGCTTAAACTGAAGAAAGTAGGAAAAACCACTGGGCCGGTAAGATACAATCTAAACCAAATCCCTTATGAATACACAGTGGAAGTGAGGAGCAGGTTTAAGGATTTAGATTTGCTGGACAGAGTGCCTGAAGAACTATGGGTGGAGGCTCGCAACATTATACAGGAGGCAGCAACGAAAACCATCCCAATGAAAAAGAAATGCAAGAAAGCAAAGTGGCTGTCCAATGAGGCCTTACAAATAGCAGGGGAGAGAAGGCAAGCAAAATGCGAGGGAGATAGTGAAAGATCCAGGAAATTGAATGCAGATTTCCAAAGAATAGCAAGGAGAGACAAGAAGGCCTTCTTAAACGAGCAATGCAAAGAAATAGAGGAAAACAACAGAATGGGAAGAACCAGAGATCTGTTCAAGAAAATCGAAATATGAAAGGAACATTTCGTACAAAGATTACCATAATAAAGGACAAAAGTGGTAAGGACCTAACAGAAGCAGAAGACATCAAGAAGAGGTGGCAAGAATACACAGAGGAATTATACCAGAAAGATATGGATGTCTCGTACACCCCAGGTAGTGTGGTTGCTGACCTTGAGCCAGACATCCTGGAGAGTGAAGTCAAATGGGCCTTAGAAAGCACTGCAAATAACAAGGCCAGTGGAAGTGACGGTATTCCAGCTGAACTATTTAAAATTTTAAAAGATGATGCTGTTAAGGTGCTACACTCAATATGCCAGCAAGTTTGGAAAACTCAGCAGTGGCCAGAGGATTGGAGAAGATGAGTCTACATCCCAATCCCAAAGAAGGGCAGTGCCAAAGAATGCTCCAACTACCGCACAAATTCACTCATTTCACACGCTAGCAAGGTTATGCTTAAAATTCTACAAAGAAGGCTCAAGCAGTATGTGGACCGAGAACTCCCAGAAGTGCAAGCTGGATTTAGAAGAGGCAGAGGAACCAGAGACCAAATTGCAAACATGCGCTGGATTATGGAGAAAGCTAGAGAGTTCCAGAAAGACATCTACTTCTGCTTCATTGACTATGCAAAAGCCTTTGACTGTGTCGACCACAGCAAACTATGGCAAGTTCTTAAAGAAATGGGAGTGCCTGATCACCTCATCTGTCTCCTGAGAAATCTCTATGTGGGACAAGAAGCTACAGTTAGAACTGGATATGGAACAACTGATTGGTTCAAAATTGGGAAAGGAGTACGACAAGGCTGTATATTGTCTCCCTGCTTATTTAACTTACTGGTATATGCAGAATTCATCATGCGAAAGGCTGGGCTGGATGAATCCGAAGCCGGAATTAAGATTGCCAGAAGAAATATCAACAACCTCAGATATGCAGATGACACAACCTTGATGGCAGAAAGTGAGGAGGAATTAAAGAACCTTTTAATAAGGGTGAAAGAGGAGAGCGCAAAATATGGTCTGAAGCTCAACATCAAAAAAACGAAGATCATGGCCACTGGTCCCATCACCTCCTGGCAAATAGAAGGGGAAGAAATGGAGGCAGTAAGAGATTTTACTTTCTTGGGCTCCATGATCACTGCAGATGGTGACAGCAGTCACAAAATTAAGAGACGCCTGCTTCTTGGGAGAAAAGCAATGACAAACCTAGACAGCATCTTAAAAAGTAGAGACATCACCTTGCCAACAAAGGTCCGTATAGTAAAAGCTATGGTTTTCCCAGTAGTGATGTAAGGAAGTGAGAGCTGGACCATAAAGAAGGCTGATCACCGAAGAATTGATGTTTTTGAATTATGGTGCTGGAGGAGACTCTTGAGAGTCCCATGGACTGCAAGAATATCAAACGTATCCATTCTTAAGGAAATCAGCCCTGAGTGCTCACTGGAAGCACAGATCGTGAAGCTGAGGCTCCAATACTTTGGCCACCTCATGAGAAGAGAAGACTCCCTGGAAAAGACCCTGATGTTGGGAAAGATGGAGGGCACAAGGAGAAGGGGACGACAGAGGATGAGATGGTTGGATGGTATTCTTGAAGCTTCCAGCATGAGTTTGATCAAACTGCGGGAGGCAGTGGAGGACAGAAGTGCCTGGCGTGCTCTGGTCCATGGGGTCACGAAGAGTCGGACACGACTAAACAACAACAACAAAGTAACAAAGGAAGTAGCTTTGTGCCAGAGGGAAAATAGGTGGAACCCCTCCTTCACCTGGCTGATGGTAAGAAGGACAAGGGCAAAGGTGTGTGAGAGAGGTGGGCTACAAGCAGCCTGTGAGCAGAAGCTGGAGAGGGAGAGACATGCTTGATTTCTGCTTGAACCCAAGGCTGTGACTGGCAGAAGCAAGACCTTCTTGAGGTGTTAATGTTGCAAGTCCCTCTCTCATAGGCTCATGTTGTATATATGTGTAAATAAACTATATATAATAAAGATACCATAGTCTCTACTGTCCAAGGAGACTGAACCCTGGGTAAACACTCCGAAAAGATAAACATTATTTAAATTCACATGCCCTATTTAAATTTACTTGCCCACAAGGTCGCTAAATATCCTACCTGATTTCACAGGGGCCAAATGTTTCCACACTGAAAGGGGGACAGGATGGTCAGCACAACTTTATTAAAAGTCTTGAAATAAATCCATAACATCAACTCAGCTATTCATGTTAGCCATATGTGACCCAAAAGAAGATGAGAACCAACTTTGGTAAAACGTAGTAACATAAGAGGCAGTTTATACACAGTGCAGTATACCAAGAAAATGCCTGTTTTTGCACACAACTCCAATCTCTGAGTGTGAGATTTATCTCTCTTTTAACATCCCTACCCCCTGCAAATCCTAAAACATTCTTGACAGTGACTTGGTTACTATTGACTGCACTGTGTTTCTTGAACAGAATACCTCTTCAAATTATTTTGCATTATGATATAATATTGTTTGGGGGTGGAGACAGCATCCTCATTGCCAAGAATAAATTTAAATTGATAGATTAAAAAAATCATTTGTTTTAAAAGTTACTAATAAAAGCTATCAAGAAGTTTCAAAGAAAAGGAGAAAACCTAAACGGTGGAGGGAAGCAAACAATCACTACAGTATCATCCCATACAGGTGTGTGTCATATTAAATGAACAATAACAATTAACATACAAATTACAGTGGTACCTCAGGTTACAGACACTTCAGGTTACAGACGCTTCAGGTTACAGACTCCGCTAACCCAGAAATAGTACCTCAGGTTAAGAACTTTGCTTCAGGATGAGAATAGAAATTGTGCAGCGGCGGTGCAGTGGCAGCGTGAGGCCCCATGAGCTAAAGTGGTACCTCAGGTTAAGAACAGTTTCAGGTTAAGAACGGACCACCCAAACAAATTAAGTTCTTAACTCGAGGTACCACTGTATATCTACTCTTCATATCATCTATAAAAGGATGACATAAATCATGAAAAGTTTGGTTACACTTACTGCACACAAATTAATATATTTGGACATTTCTGCTGTAAGCCATATTTTAGTTAACCAATTTTAATAATGAGACACTACTCTTCTCCCCGTTAGTGGGGACATGTATAATGATCTCTGGCAACGAGCCGGTTGGCCAGCAGTAGGAAGACTCCCGTCAGTTCAAGATAGTTTTATTTACAGAAACAAACAAACAGAGTGGAGCTTCGCACTCCCTGTCAGCAATGATAGATGCTCTAGTCTGAATCCTCTAGTCTGACCCTGCCCCCAACAGGAACTATGGAAGAACCTCGTCTTTCTACCCCTCCTCTCTCACTCTTCTTTGAGCCTTTCCCATTGCTGGAACTGAGGACCGAGAGCCTGGATTGGCCCTTCCCCACTGTCAGTGGACAGAGTTTCTGAGCCCATCTTATCTGTTTACAGCCCAGCTTCACCTTGGCCACCTTCCAACTCCCCCTCTTCATCTGAGCTAGAAGTGTCTGGCCTGGAAAGGAGGGGCTGTGGGCTGTCAGCTCTGAAACGTAACACTTCTCCCTCATCTGCAGAGGCAGCCTCTTGCTCACTTACCGTGGTTGCCTCCGCTGCCAGGTCCTGGGGGCCCACGTTCCTGACAACATGTTTACCTAATGGTAATAAATTCCAGCCTAGCCCGTGGTGTTCCCTATGCACAGTCCCCTCGACCCATCACAACAGTATAATTAATGGGTTCAGAAGTTCTTCAAACTGTCACTATGTCGTCACTATTCAGTCGCATAGCAGACACTTAGGTTTGTGCAATTAATGTGGATTTTAAAATGTGCAACAGATCCACATTGTTTTTTTTAAAAAAGGATACTTTTGTGGCGAGATAATCGATGGGGAAATGTACTAAAAGGTGTAAGATGGATGGAAATACATACAACTGCACAAACAAATAAAGGTGGATGCTCATTATAGTATGACCTCCCCACAAACCAAACAGAATGAGTGCTTAGTAAAAAGTGGGCATTGTATAACCACTGCATAAGCTTTATGAAAGCAAATTAGAATTAATATTCAATCAACAGGTCATGTGGAAGAGCCCTGAGTGCCCACTAATAATAATTATTATTATTATTATTATTATTAAATTAAATGTGTATACCCCCATATACCCACAGGTCTTAGGACAGTTCACACAAAAAACCTGACCTTTTGCCAAAAACAAAGTTATCTGGAGACACATTGTCCATTAACCTGCTTCACCAGTATTTCTTGTGTCTCCTGTTCTCTGTGTGCCAAAGAAGCCCAGAGGTACACTATGGCTCTTCTAGAGTCACCCCAATTTTTTTTACCAGAGTTGAATAATGTTTCAAGTCATTAATGAATTCTAGAGGCGATGAAAGAGCCAATGATCTCTTCTGCTATTTCACACAGAGGAATAAAAAATAGATTAACTGTCTACATAGCACTGCCTGCTGATAATAGCTAGACAGGTGGAAAGCTGGGAGAACTGCAGGAGATAGGCTTATTTGTCTCCATTAAGAAATATAAAATACTCTTTTTAGATACTGTGCACACAGGTGCTGATGAGGAAATATGCTGCTGTCAACTGCTGCAGTTCCATCATCCATATTCCCTCCCATGTAACAGTAGTTTCAGCCGAGTGTTATGCCTTCCATGAAGGTTTCACAGTCATCCATGATAAGGACTGGGCTATGATCACTGCTGGCACTGAAATATATAATGACCTGCTCTATGAGTTTGTGAAGTTTGTGAAAACATGAGTTTGTGAAACATGTAACTGATGTAATGTGTTTGGCCCACATATATTAGGTTTTGTGGATAAGTGAAAGAAAGTGCAATGCCAGGGGGTGGAAGAAAGCCAAAAGCAGCAACTCACCTATGACAACAAAGGACATGATTTACAAATCTCTGACATCAGCACAAATTATCTGAAAATATGGTTATGCCAGGAGAATAAAATAAATGCCATCCCTCATGTAAATGGTCCTTTCCCATACAGAAGAAAGAGGCTCCTATTTTTGCAATCTAGGATCCCCCTGAATAAAGGACAACCCTGTTGACATCACATGATGCGCCTATCTGTGGGAAAGAAGAATTTCCCAGGACGTTCACTGGCTGGATAAGTCTCTGTGAAGAGTGTAATTTGAAACCTTCCATTTGCGCATGTTCAGGAAGTTTGTCAGACTTGCTAGAAGAACTGAACTGAAAGGACGTGTTTTTCTGTAGTGCTGTAATGTCAGAAATAAACATAATGTAAATAGATTTCTGACTTATTTTCTTTCCCCTGCGGAAGCAGGAGGGAGGGGTTGTGCATTTTACCCACGCTTGGGAAAATGTCGCCTATCAAAATCTCCCTGGTCTGTCTGGATATCAGCCAGAGAAGGTTACCGGTAAGCAAGCTCCGAGGACAGTGTGAGGGGCCAGCCTCTATGGAGGGGGCTTGCAAACCAACAAACCCTGGACTCTACCTCCTCACCCTGTTATGACTATTCACTTAAGAAAAGAGAAGGCCTTGCAGCCACTTATAGTAAGTACAATTACACTTAGCCAGTCTTTTATCATCCCAGGCCTGAGGTCTTGGGTTGCCTCTGTCATGTTAAAATCTTATATTTCAAGCAATGCAAAACAGATTCATGAAAGGATGAAACCTGAGAAAACCTATTCCAATAAAAACTCCTAGCTGGATATAAGTTATTGAAATGCAAACAGTTAATCAAATAAATTCTTTCCCATGAATTATTTGTTCAGCTGTGTTCATTACAGAGACAAATCCACAGCAGAATGAAAGTTATCTGCTGTATTTTTTATTTCATTTCATTCTTTCATCTCCTGGTTTATTCGCAGGCCACAGGCATTATTCCTGTTTATCAGCATCTCATCTCTCTAGCTTCTTTTCATTTTCCTTTAAAAAAAGAAGAAGAAATATCTCCATTAGCTATAGAATTATCTTCTTGTTAAAGGCAGATGCTTACAAAACTGGGAAGAACAGCTGGCTTCCCAGTCTAGTTTTGCTTCCCAAGCTTTCATGTGGCTCTCAAAATAACACAGTAGCTGAAATGATGTCTAATGTTGTACTTAGAATTATAAAATTATAGTGTTGGAAAGGACATCAAGTGTCATCCAGTCTAACACCGTGCAATGCAGGAATCTCAACTAAAGCATCCATTACAGAGGGCCATCTAACCTCTGCTTAAAAATTTCCAAGGAAGGAGAGTCCACCACCTCCTGAGGGAGTCCATTGAACACTGTTGAATAGCTCTTACCAGCAGAAATTTCTTCCTGATCTTTAGTTGGAATTTCTTTTCTTGCAACTTGAAGCCATTGGTTCAGGTCCTAGCCTCTGGAACAGGAGAAAACAAGCTTGTTACATCTTCCAAGTGGCAATCCTTTAGATATTTGAAGATGGCTATCGTAGCTCTTCTCAGTCTCTTCTTTGAATTCTCAGCTCTTCTCAGTCTCCTCTTGGATGAATTTGTTCATCCAAGTTGTTTATAGAGATGATGAACAACTGGTTCAAGAGAGAACCCTGTAGCAACCCACTTGTCACTTTTTCCCAGGATGTTGAGGAACCATTACTGAGCCCTCTTTGGGTTCAGTTAATCAACCAGCTACAAATCCACCTAACAGTTGCCTTGTTCAGGCTTCCTGTTTCCAGTCCATATGATGGCGGAGGCTCTCTACATTGGAGAGAGGTGCAGGCGGCAGAGAGGTGAGCAAATGGGGCTAAAATTGGTCTCTGAAACCTCCTGGCGGTACAGGAGGACTAAGGGGCCCACTAATGCCTTGATGCTCCCTTCCTGAGCAGATTACAGCGGGGGTGGGTGGGAGGGAAGTGCTGGGTGCTAAGTCCACCGCCATGATGCAAGCCCCCTGGGTCTGCCATCAAAAGCAGGGGATGACCCTTGTAATTTTTGAGCTCAATTGGCATTAAGGGTCCTTGCCAGAGAAGATGCTTGACATCGGAACTGCGGACTAAACAGCTATAAAGGATTGATATTTGAGATTGGAAAGGATTCCAAAGGCGTTGGGAAGTGGAAAATGGAGAGGGGAGCTTCTTTGTTATATTTTGTATTTTGAAGTCTCTTGGGTAATTTGTCAACCGTCTCCTGAAATAATGATTATTGAAATAATGATTAATGACTACAAGTGAGAATCTGAATCTGTGTATGGAATGCTTAAAGAATAGAAGAGGGGGTGAGCCATTCCGTTTTGATTGGAGGATGTTTGAGAACTTGGGTCTATCCCCCTGAAAAGTCTGTGGAAATTTGGATCTGGAAAATTTGAGATAAACTCTTGTTATTCTCGATAAGGCCATTGGCTAGAGTAAAATCTTGGTGTGGTGGCGCAAAGAGAATAGACTGTGAACAACATGGAGAGATTCGGCAAGTCGCAAGTAAGAGGCGGTCCCTTGAGGAGGATGCTGGAAGAAAGCAGGAAGGGAAGGCGGTCCCAAACTGTGGGGTGGTACTAAGAGAAATACCTTCCCCCCTCTGCACTGATGAGATTTAAAGGAGATGAGAATGGAGAGATCTTGGAACTTGTTGAGAACAAAGGCAAGGACTGTCATTTTTGGACAACAATGGACTTCTTGGAGTATTATGGGATGGAAGTGCCCAGCTTAGCAGGAGGAGGGGCAGAGTTAACATTGAGATACCAGCTATGCCCTGAACAACAACCATAATAGCACTGCAGGCACCCAGAAGGAATGCTGCTGAAGGTCATCTTTGGAAATGGAGATGTTTGATATAAATGGCAGAGGATAAGGCCAATGAAGATTATATATGAAGGTTATATATCAAAACTGTCATATACAGAATGAAAGGAAAAGAAGTATTATATTCTCATTTGAAGTTTTACAAAAGTATGTAAATGCTTTAAATAATGTTTCAACACGAATGGAAATGGCTAAGAATACAACTGACAATTAGGGAATAATTTTGGGTAATGGATTGTAACTGGAGACCATGTAAAATACTTAATGCGGTAATATTAGAAAGTAAGGTCACATCAACAATGGTGAGTGGGAAGTCATTTAATTAAAATTGTATTAATTCGGTATTGATTTGTAATAATCTGTGAAGATTGGGCTGAAATTTGGAAAATCAATTAAAAAAAAAATTGGCAAAAATAGTTACCTCGTCCAGCCCACATTTTACCACCTCCTCAAGAATATCATGGGTGACTTTGTCAAAAGCCTTACTGAAATCAAGATGCAGTACATCCACAGTATTTCCGATCCACCAAAAGAAAGAAAGAAATGAGATTATTCTGGTGTGACTTGTTTTTGTGAAACCCATGCTGGGTCTTAGTAATCACAGCATTATTTTCTAAGTGCTCAAAGACCAAGACCAACCATTTAATTCTCTGTTCTAAGAACTTCTTTTTTTTCCCTCTTCTGAAGATGGGAACAACATTTGCCCGCCTCCAGTCTGCAGGGACTTCATCTGTTCTCCAAAAATTATGAAAGATTACAAACAGAGGTTCTGAGATTACATACACAACTCCTTTAGCACCCATAAGTGCAGCTCATCAGGCCCTGGAGATTTGAATTCAAATAGGTGTTCCCTTACCACCTCTTTTCCTATCTTGGGCTGCAGCTGCCTCCTTACACCATTTATTGTGTTATCATCAGGTTGGGCACTGCTTTTCTTTTGAGTGAAGATAGAAGCAAAGTAGGTGTTAAGCGGCTGCACCTTCTCTCTGTCACCTAATAGCATTAACCATCTTCTCCATGTAGAAGACCCTACCACTTGCTTGTTGTTCTTCTTGCTTCAAACCTAGCCAAAGAAACCTTTTATTATTATTTTTAACGTATCTTGCAAGCCTGAGCTCATTCTGAGCTTTAGTCCACCTGACATTCACCCTGCCAACAATTGTTGGCTACTCATGTATACACCTCCTTTACGATTCCCCCTTTCTTCCATTTATTATACATGTACTACATAATTCTCAGCTCATCTGCAAGCTCCTTATGCAGCCACGCTGGTTTCCTTAGATGCCTCCCCCCCCTTTTTTTCTTGTTGGAATTGTCTGCATTTGTGTCCCCAATACAACACAGAGCAAGTTTACTCAGCAACCCACACCCTGTTGCTTGTTGCTATATGCACAATCACTGAGAGTTATTTCTTATGATGAAAAGATTGAGAGACACAAATTAGTGCTGGATCTCCCTAGCCTAAAGTAAGATTAGTTGGATCAACATCTCCCTACCTGCCAAATCCTAGATGAACACAGCTATCCATAATTCCATTTGCCGGCATTAAAGCATCAGCTCCCCATGGAGGGCCCAAGTCAACACACAACTTTCTTCTTATAAATAAAAGTAAATATTCAGTCACTAGAGAATTAGAGAATAACTCACAGGGAGACAAATATCCCATTCGGTTCCTTTGAATAGGCAGTAAAAAAGAAAGCATAATATTTTGTTGAGTCCTTAGTCTAGTAATATTGTCCCTTAGCTACCACTTTTGCAACAAGGTTAGGAGTGCGTATAATAAGAAAATGGCCACCAATATTGCATTGACTCCATTCTAGACATATGTGAATACAAACACACAAGATCAATGCAAATATATTGAAATATGATGAAATAGGTTTTAAAAATGGTTGTCTTGGAATCTAAAAGAAGAAGCTGGGGGGGGAATGGGAAGGAACAGAAGTGTTCTGCACCAAGATGAAATGAAAATGGTCATGCTCAGGCATAATCTGGACAGTGGTGCAAAATGGCCACGTGACACATTTACAGAGTTTATTCCTGTTGTGGAGATTTTAATTGTACTTGTGGATATTAAAATAGTACTTTTGACAGAGGAGATTCTAGCGTGTACTGTGTGGAGTGGGCAGCAGTTTCTTTTTTTCAAGATTACAACTTCTGTGCTGACTCATTACTGTGTAGCCTGGTGAGTAGTCGATAGTCATAGTTAGAAGTTAGCATGTTGAACTAGGAGTAGAGAGATGTGGGTTCAAATACCCACTCAGCCATGAAACTTGCTAGTTGGCCTTGGGCCAGTCACAATCTCTCAGTCTAACCCACTTTACTGAGTTCTGAGAGGAAGAAGAGCCATGGACATCTCTCCTTCAAGGAAGGGTGGGGTATACATATTGTTGCACACCACCCCAATCTCTGAGCAGTGTGAAGTTCCAGGGGTTCCAGGCACTTACTCAGGGTTCAGTTTCCTTGGAATGAGGGCCAGCAGAGATTGTGATGCCTTTATAATAAATGGTTTATTTACACATATATACAATCTGAGCCTATGGTGGAAGGGCTCACAGCATTAACACACCATAACACACATTCTCCATAGTCACAGCCTTGGATTCCAGTAGAAATGGCCCTAACTCTGTGGCTTCAGCCTGCTTCTTGACCAGCTCTCACACACTCAACTGTCCAGGCCTTTGTATTTCTCACTACCAGGCAGGTGAGGGAGGGGGCCCACCCATTTGCCCTCTGGCACAGAGCAGCTTCCTTTGTTGGACTAACAACCAAATTTAGGACCCTCAACTCACCAATAATCTTGCCTGGCTAGTTCACCAATAGAATCCTCCTGGCATCCAGAACACCTGCTGGGTCCAGGACCCCAGGAATTAGAAGGGACTCAGGCATCATACAGGCTAACCCCTCCCTTCAACCTCACAACAATGTGGCCCACTTTGTGAACTTTTCTGATGAAAAACAGTATATAACTACTAGAAATAAAAAAAAATAAAAATTGTAATAGTTAGTGAACAATATAAGTAAAAAAAAGTTATATTCAGTAAAGATGGGGGTGGCCTTACCCAAGAATAAATCACATGGAACAGAGGCTAGTGCTTTTTGTCCATTTTCACTGAAGTTCATGAAAATCATTCCAGTTAGTCCTTGAAATCAAATTAAGTTCAGTGCCACATCCAGACACTGCTGGGAACTGGATGCTTTCATCTTAATCCCTTTCCTAATACTTCTACCTCCCGCCTGAGTTAGGAAGACTGTTGACACCAATCCAAATTTCACCTGCAGTAGAATTCTGGTGGTTTTCTCTGTTGTTCAAGCAACGTATAGGCAGCTGATATTTTCCTTCCATGTTATTCCCACCCTTAGGGAATGTAAGTGTTCACAAGGCTGACAAGTATACTACAACTGAGATAGCCAAAGTGTCTTTTTTATTTATTTCCTCCCCTTCATTCAATTCCTCTCCTTGCCTGTGGAAAAAAAGAGTTAGAAAGCCAGCAGAATTTAGTGAACACTGTTAAGTCAAGGACTGTCAAGAGCATCTTGATAGACAGATGAGCTGTCACTTGCATTGGGAGTTCAACTCAGAGCAAAAGATATCAGTATTTGGCCATAACAGAACCTTGAGAGATCTCCTTGGAACTTGTATAGTAAGTTATTTCCCTCAAATGTGCTTCTTCACATGCATTGTGCAAACTTGTGGGATCTTCCCTGATATCTTACTGACACTTTTCAGAATGTACACGTCTGTAAAACTCCATCACACTATCACCCCTTTCTCCCATGAATAACCTTTTCTAATCTATTGAATTTCAGTGAATTTCCTACTTAAGACACCGATGATTCCATACATATAGGAGTTTGGCTGATAAATCTTTCTTATATCAGTGGAGGAATATTAGCAGTCTGTGTGCTACATAAGGGAAGAAGCAATATTTCTTCACATACTAAAGAGTTTTATAGCAGTTGAATGGGGAATATTGTATTTTAAAAAGCTCAACCCATTTCCTGTTAAGAATTATCTTATTCTTTTCTGGAGGAGTATTGATGAAATGGAAATAAATAAAGAATAAATAAAATAATAAATCTGCCAGAAATAATGTTCCCTTTCGGCCCATCTTTCCCACTACATTTACATATTAAAGCATGCCCTGGACAGATATTAATATTAATCACTGTAATGGGTTTGACAAATATACCTCCTACAGCCACATACTGTATTGTTGAATACCCAACACTACTGAAGAGTAGCACAGCTTTGCTGAAGTAGATTTTCTTCAGAAGACCAAAAATTGGGATGCTGTGAATCTTTTTCACTGCTATTATTATTTAAGCATCTATATTGGTTGAGAATAATTGGCGAAATAAACAAAAAGCAAGCCAGCTTGTTTCCAAGAGAGCCAGGCAGGGTCTCCAGGTTCCAGGAAGGACAGAGCTTGAAGGGAACTTCCAGTCTGTTTACAGCTAATCTCATGGTCTATTAAGACGAGAGCCTAAACGTTTTGCTGCCCTGGGAGAAATATTAAGATGCCACGTCCACACTGAAATCCACAGCTCTTGATTTTGGCAATGAATTATTGACTCTTGTTGGTTTCCTTTCCTGCTTCGTTCTCCCAGCCTACTTGCCTGTGGACTGTGGCTTGCCATCTCTGTCCAGTTTCCCAGTGAGTCGTAGAGCTAAGGTTGGATGGGACTATTTACACACTCAGGACCATGTAAATATTGCAAAAGATGTAGGTGTCATGTGCAAAAATGTTATGTCTAGCTTTACATCTGCAAAGTGCCTGTTTCGCAGAGAACTATGGCAGATGCAAAGGGTTATTGTCCAGCTAAAGCCGCAAAAACAGATGGAGTCTTTGTTTCAGTGTTGTTAATTGACTTGTCCCTAGGGGTCTGGGTCTCACTTATACAGTGGTACCTCGGGATGCGAACGGGATCCGTTCCGGAGCCCTTTTCGCATCCCAAATAGAATGCAAGACGCGATAGCGTGTCTGCGTGTGTGCGGGTTGCATTTCGCTGCTTCTGCGCATGATGTCATTTTGAGCATCTGCGCATACGCAAGTGGTGAAACCCAGAAGTAATGCACTCCGTTACTTCTGGGTTGCCACGGAGCGCAACCCGAACTCGCTGAACCTGAAGCATATTCAACCCGAGGTATGACTGTACTGAAGAAGCAACTTGCTTATCTGAGTCTCTCTGGGACCAGAAAGAGAATACAGTGGTACCTCGGGTTAAGTACTTAATTCGTTCTGGAGGTCCGTTCATAACCTGAAACTGTTCTTAACCTGAAGCACCACTTTAGCTAATGGGCCTCCTGCTGCTGCTGTGCCGCCGCAGCGCAATTTCTGTTCTCATCCTGAAGCAAAGTTCTTAACCTGAAGCACTATTTCTGGGTTAGCGGAGTCTGTAACCTGAAGCATATGTAACCTGAAGCATATGTAACCTGAAGCGTATGTAACCTGAGGTACCACTGTAGTTCTTTGAAAACTGGACTGCATTGCTAGCTGTTTAAGAGCAGTGTGTAGATTTGTATTTTCAGTGCTTTAGTAACAAGTTTAAAGTCAATTTACAGTGACACTTTGGAACTCTTTCTTGTGGCGGAGAACTTACCAATTCATACTCTGCACAAGGTCGCTGTCCCCCCCTTTCAGGTTCGGTGGCCTGAAATCCCAAGAGGAATGAACTCAGGCCTGAGTGAGGAAGAGGAGATAGTCTCCCCCTTCACCACCACCACCCAGTCTCAAGCCACATCTCTTGCCTCAGATACATGTTAAATGTAATTATGCCCTTGTACTTGCTGGTTAGCGCCTAGGGCTTGCCGATCGAAAGGTCGGCAGTTCGAATCCCCGCGGCGGGGTGCGCTCCCGCTGCTCGGTCCCAGCGCCTGCCAACCTAGCAGTTCGAAAGCACCCCCGGGTGCAAGTAGATAAATAGGTACCGCTTACCAGCGGGAAGGTAAACGGCGTTCTGTGTGCTGCGCTGGCTTGCCAGATGCAGCTTCGTCACGCTGGCCACGTGACCCGGAAGTGTCTCCGGACAGCGCTGGCCCCCGGCCTATAGATGTGAGATGGGCGCACAAACCCCAGAGTCTGTCAAGACTGGCCCGTTCGGGCAGGGGTACCTTTACCTTTACGTTTACTTGCTGGTTATGAGAAGCAGTGTTTGTGGGGGGGTAGCCCCCCCTTGTCCCCCCAGCCTGCTTCAGCTGGAGCCCCTACCTCTTGGGACTTCAGGCTACTGGTATTGAAGTGAGGGGGAGATGTTTAAAGCAGCTGACAGAGCTGAAGTGGCTGATAATCTGGTTTGTGATGGGGAGAATGCTGCATTCTGTTAACTATAACTCTGTCAAACAGAGGCTGCATGAGGATCCCTAACAGCAGGTAGGCAGTGGAAGGTAGGAAGTGCTGACATCTGAGATTGAATTCTTGGATCAATTTTGCAAAGGCATAGCAACCTATTCTTAGCGAATGCTGAGATGGTGGCTCTTAGTGAGCTTGTGGGACTCACTGAGGACAGCAGAGGACAAATTACACACCTGTGTTTCCTTCCTGGCCGCTATACCAAAACTTTTATACCGTAAACACTGCACTTGCAAAACACTTCCGCCCCACAACCCTCTCCTGTTCTCATCCAAATCTCTCCGTTGAAAAATTTTGAACTGAAACAATTATAGTTCATTTTCTTGATTATGGATGTTATTTAAAAGTGAATAGGCACCAATTAGAAACCACATGCACATGCATCCATCTGCCACCCACCACCACCAAAGGAAACATTTTTGGGGATTTCTTAAGAAAAAAAAATAGTTTGGATTTAAAATGAACCCCAGAATCACATAAGAGGGGCCCTGCTGGGTGGACCAAGAAACCATCTAATCCAGGATTCTGCTTCTGAGAAGCTTACATGCAGGATATAATGTTTTAGACATTCACTCCGTATTTTCCTAGAAGTTCTAATATAGTATCATAAATTTTATAAAGGACCCAAGCTCTCTCTCACACAAACCTGAACTGGTTGGGTGGCCAATTTAAGAGGTTGCTTGCTTGGTTCAGCATGATGAACTTTAACTAGTGTAGTTATCTCCTCATTGGACTACAGCTCCCTTCACCTCTGACCATTAGCCATGCTGGCTGTGTCTGAAGGAAGTTAGAACACAGCAGTATCTGGAGGGCACCTACCTAAACAGTTATTGTAATAAAGCCATACTCCGGTTATATCACTTTTCTGCATTTTCCTACATCCCTGAAGAATCTTTCAAAGGGCATAGACAATATATCAGCTGTGTTGCTTTCCCTCAGCATCTGACAGCTGGAGGTGTACTGCATCCCAGTATGGGGGTTCCATTTAGCTATTATGGTTAAAACTCAATGATAGGCCTACCCTCCATGAATAAATTATGGAGGACCTATTCTCCTTAATCTTCCATGAAAATGAACTTTGCACAGATTTTTTTCCCCCAGACTTGCTTCCTGATTGAATTTTGCTGTACCTGGTTTATTAGATTTTGACCTAGAGAGAACAGCAATACTCTACTCAGTAAGCAAATTTCCAGATAATTCTGTCTGATAAATATTCTAATAGGCTGGACAGTGGCATAACAAAATGAAAAATACAACAGTGTTGCTTGCTGGTGCGCGAGCTATTTTGCTGGCTATGCAAGGTTGGAAGCAAGAATAAATAAAATGCACATAATTACTGACAGGCAAATCTAAGAGAAATAGGATTTGTTTCTGAGATCACTGTGCATAGGTTACAACTAAACTGCTGGCCTTTGCAGGAAAAAAATTGCCTGCAGATGAAAATATTAATTTTGGGAGCTCTTAATATGCTATAAGAGCCCATGCAGCAATCTTCTAGGTCAATTGTGTATTAGAATTCACTGGCTGATGCTCCAGAGTAATGTACCAACATTTCCCAGTAAAGCAAACAAGATTTCTTCATCAAGATGGTAGTGAAGCTGAAGTCTTGCTAGTTTGTCTGCAGCCAGCATTAATACACTCTGCTCTCTTTGTGGACTGCTGATGAATAAATCAACAAATATAAGCCAACCTCAATTTACTCTGAATGTCATCGTGTTTTTAGGTTCGATCGTAAAGGACAGTGCATCAAGACACCACCCTCTTTCAAACAGGAAAATTAATTGCATCGTACATTAATATAACTGCAGTAAGGAACATTACAACTAACCATAATAAGCTGAGTTTTGCATAGCTTTGTGCAGAAAGGTGGTTAGCTCATAACATAAGCGTACTGTCAAGAAAATAAATTGCTTTTCTCACTTTTGGTCGCGGAGTGAAGCTACTGCAACAATTTAGCCAAAACGAGGCCCTTAATTATAGCACCTGTGCAGTGTAAAGGGACTAATGTTGACAAAAGCCTTGGCAGATTGCAACAGAAATTCAATAGAACGAAAAGTTTAATCACCAGTGAAATGTGAATGAAATAGATTCCACACATGATGGACCTGTCACAGGCAAAAGGTTATTAACGATTGTTAGAGCGGGTGCTTGTCCTTGTGTTCTTACTAAACCAATGACAAATAGATCTGAGGGAAACACCCACCAGCCCCGGAGAATACAAAGCAAGTGTGACTGAATAGCTTAGTCCTGCTCCCGACACCAGCAGAAGTAGCAGTCCAAAATCTGTAGGAAACAGATGATATCTCATTAGCATACAATGCAGCAAGTAACTTTTATGTTGGCCCCTTTGTACTGAAGCACAATAAACAAGCAGTTTTCTTCCCCTTTGATTTGCCCTGTTGACAAGAGAAGACCATAAGGCTGCTTCCAATCCATGGACCACATAATCCTTGCCCATCACGTTGGTTAAAGCTGAGCATCCACAGTCCCTTCAGTGCCTGAATTTGGATTCGGAGTCTGTGTGAGTTTTCTAAGTGGTCCTAGTCTTCAATCACGAGGCCCCTGATTCAAGACTACAGAACAGGCTCTTTCAACATTTGCCATACTCTGTTCATCCAGGAAAAACTTAGACAAGCTGTTTATAATGGAATGTATTCCTCGGGGGCAGTTTTGCACTTCCATTTAACTTACCTTCTTCCTTGCTTTCTGTATCCTTTTATCCTAACTTAGGTGTACATGGCCCCAGTATTATCGGACTGCTGGCCAATATTTCCTTCCAGAGCACAAAGCCCAATGTGGATACCGTCCTTTTTTCTATGGATACATGAAGAATGTGTTCAATTTTTCATTCACCCCCACAAAAGAAAAAAATCCCCGCAGCCAGATAATAAGATTGGAAAGTTACATGGCAAAACAGTAAATCTTAGTAGCATTTTGAACCTTTGAGCTAAAGTTTCAACCAGTGTTATAAATTCTCAGCATATTACAGCGTTAAAAGGATTGGAGTATTGTTAAAACGCTATAGCTGAGAGTTTGGACTGGGGCTTCAGAATTATAATTTAAGTTTTATGCCATTAATTACAATCACTGGCAGCACAGTCCATGAACCAGTTAAGCCAGAATGATTATATCGAAGCTGCTTGCCTTCATATCATCTTACTTTTAATTGACTTCCATAGGGCTAAATTGGATTAGATCCAAGTACTCTAGATTAACTGGTCTGCAGAATAGACTGGCACTGACCTTAATTAATGGTGAAGAGCCCGAGTTGTATTTCAGTAGTTTCTGGAGTCCTGTTTCAAATTCACAGACCTACATCCGAAGCTGATGGAATTCTACTAGTTTTAAGGGACTGAAGATCAGGGTGTCAGTTACCCTGCTCATTGAGGTGGCACCAGCATGAATTGGTTGAGCGACTAGTAGAATAGACACGTGTTACCTGCCATAGGGCCCACACTCTTCTTGGGAGTGTAATAAGTTTTAAACTGTTTTTAACATTGTGTTTAAATGTTGCAACCCACCCTGGGATCTTAGAGTGATGGGTGGGTAATAAATTGTTTGGTTGTAAGCAGGGCCGTCTTTAGCATATGCGCCACCAGGGTACAACGATCCACCCAGCGCCTCCAGATTTAGTTTAGCCACCCCCAAATTGGGGGGGGAAGTGAACTCAAAGTTGTTGAGCTTTTGGGGGGGAGGAAAATCGCTCTCACCTATAACTGAAATCGGCACCCGGGTAAAGTACTGCTTATAATAAAGACGGCCCTGGTTGTAAGTCATTTTGGGTTGCCTTGGGTAAGATAAAGTGACTGACAAATTTAATGAAGAGTTGTGCATTCAGACCCAAAAACCTCCCCCCCCCAATAAATTCACCCTTGACTCAAATTTTGGTTTTGGTTTTTTGGCAGAATTTAGGCCAGAACTTTATTGATTACAGAAAGTCAATGGTTGCATAGGCTCTGGTTCGACTAGCTCCCTGCCATGCAGGTAGCGCTGACCCAGGGTTCCAGCATAGGTCAGCCAAGGGTGAACACCTGGCTAAGGCTATCTCCACCACCCAAATGTTCCCCTGGACTCAGGCATGGGCACAACCCCCTCTCAGGGGTTGACCAAACCATCGAGTCCCTGGATTCCTTTAATGGAATACCCTTCACATAGGGGCGGCAAGAGCATTCTCCCATCCCTATCACCTGAACCAGACTCTATCCGCAACCTTACAAGTTGTGATGATTTGCTACGCAGCAGATAAAACCCAAATGGCACCAGCCAATCAGCCAAGTGGGGAAATTCCTGCCGTGCCCCTGTCCCAACGACAGACAACACACAATGGCATAGCAAGGTCAAGTGCACAAACTCTAAAAGTAGGGAGAAGTGGGTGGGTGTTCTGAATGCATGTGCTGAAAGAGGAAGCTCTGAGTCATGTGCATGGGCATAAATAGGTTTGGACTGCGTCCTATTGGCCAGATTGCACCCAGCTACGAGGGACCTACCAATCAGGTGTTGTGGCTGACCAATCATACCCACCCACAACACAGGGTGTCGGTTTCCAGGTCTCACCACCTCTTTAAGGTAGGACCCGATTAACAATAAATTATTATGATAATATTTAAGAATACAACATGACTAATAATGACTGTGATATAATATCAACCACATAATAGTTATAATCAATTTTCTTGGGGGATACTCAAATGTGTTTTTTTCAAATGTTAAAAGTGTGGCGCTTACTGTAACAGCTTCATAGTTTTTCCTGAAAAAGTACTGCTTATAATAAAGCCAATTACCATTTGCTTGGCTCAAACACTAATGTTAGAAGCAGCAACTTGTTCAGCAAGCCACATTATAGTTAAAGAGCACCTGAAACTTGAACCTGAATTGCCTCTAACATTTTACACACACTGAGCTGACCTTTGAACTTTGCAGAGTAGCCTGGCATTTGGGAGGAGGAAATTACGTTGGAAAGGTCCACAGGACTCCTGCTTTTGTTGCTGATTATTTAGGACTGCTTTGCTTTCCTGCCAATAGAAGCCTTCCCATCTTCACAACTTTGGGCTGGGCGAACCAGCACTCAACTAAAGGTCGCAAACCAAAAGCAGGAACAAATGAAACAAAGTGCAAGTAATAAGTTTAACTGGAAAATGTTTAGGACTCCTAGGACTCTTTATGCAGTTAGAGCTAACTGGGATACTGTTCACTGTGGATGAGATAATATCAGCATTGCAGCAAATAAGCCAATCACTGAATCCATATAATTATATTTACACAATCATTCCACTCATTCCATTTTTTAAAAAAGAGATGTTCTTTTCTATATAATGTACATTCATATTACAGTTGTGTGAGGGTAATTATAACTGATCTCACAGCTTTCCTGGCGCTTTTCTCTGGGCTATCCTTTCATCTTTTTGTTGTTCTTTAGTCCTTTTGTTGTGTGTCCGCCCCCAGCCCCAAATTAAGTAGAGCTGGCTGTGTGGAACGTGGTAAAATTATCACCACAGCTTTTCTTTAATGGTTGGTATCTGTTCCATGGACCTCATTCCAAAGACTCACCTTTTCTGAACTCCACAATAGATCACAGCTGTTTTACACTGGCAGTTTCTTATTAACATCCAATTTAAGAAAGATCCACACATGGAGAGCTCATCTTTTCCTTTATGGCATAATTAGACATAAACTGCTTAGTGCTGAGAAGAGCCTACATCTTCCCCATCCAGATAGGACTGCTTTTTTCTCTTACTCATACTGAAGAGAAAAGCTGAATCTCCAAATGTTGTCACTACCTAGTAAAGGGAAGGGGAGGAAATGGGATCCGGCAGATGATGATGTGTTGACAGCAATACTACAAAGTCAGTCTGGATATAAAACTTTATCCTATCAATTGAAGCTTTCTCTTTATCAATAGAATTTCATTTTCCAACTCCTTACTGTTCTGATGGTAAAGAGAGAAGAAACGATAAGTAGTGGTAGACTATAGGGGAACAAATTTGCAATAAAACACACACACACAGAGGTTGATCCCACAATGATAGTAATGACTAGATGGTTATGTGATGCATTCTTCAAATACCTTTTAAACAGGGTTCCATGGCAATGAGATTTCTCATTGCTTCATGTCGATTCATTGGGAAGGAGTATATTGCATCAGAACCATTCCCACAACACATTTGCACATGTATCCTGTTGCTGGAACCATCACAGATACCCTGTGTCTGAAAAAGCAAAGTAAATTGAGTGCAAAAATATGAGGGAGGGCAATCTGTGAAAGAAAGGGGTTTGTACTCAAAGGAGTTGTGTGTGCTTCTGTATTTAATTATTTAAAGTTAACCCTACCCTTGAACAACAACAACAAAAAGCTCCCAGAGCGGCTTGCACCGGTAAGCAGTAATGCAATCCGTGCCCTTAGGCTTGCAATGTAAAATGCATGATGCAAGAAGAAGTGGGAAGATGGGGAAGGAGAAGGCACAAAGCAAGCTCAGGTATCAGTTCTGACAAGTCCACTCACCCTCTCAATGCGGTGGCTTCACAGGACGGTGGCACCTCCTCCAGAGGCCCCTAGATGAGAGCTCAGGTTTGGAATCCAACCTGGACAGGCGGTGCGGGCGTAAGCCTCTGCTGCCTATCAGGAGCTGGATCCAAGCTTGCTTGCTGGATTGGCCAAAGGGGGGCAGTCTTGGATGCTGGGCTGAGCCAGGGGGTGGAGCTGATTGAGCAGGAGGACTTCCCTCAGGTCTTTTCCCAGGCCTTTAAACAGCCCGTACCCGGAGTCGGAGCCTGGGTTTTCTCCCTCATCAAATCCCCCCATGCACCTACCCAACAGGTTTGCTGTTCCTTGACCTTGCTATGGCTTGCTATAATTGCTATGGCTTGCTATGATTGGCAGGAATTTGTCCACCAGGCAAATTGACTCTGGCCTGGTGGTTTTGCCTACTTCATGGCAATAATCAAAAGTGGCTTTGGGGATTGGGGCAATCCTAGTTCCGGATGGAGGGGAGCCTGTAGTTACTGTCTGCTGCTCCAAATGCTAAGGTATCCCGTTAAAGGGTTCCATGGGAGGGGGAGCTGCCAGGGGGCCAGGGCCAATGGGGCTCCCCCAGATGGCGATCCCTGATGGGGTCACCCTATACGAAGAAAGTCTTAGGAACCCAAGTCAACTGACTCACCTATGGCATCACTTTTGGCAGGCGAGCCGGAAGTATTTGATTGTCCCATGCCCAAAACAAACCTCTTTCATCTGTATTCAATAAAGTTTTAGCCTGTTTTGATCCAAACCAATCTATGTTGTCCTTCAATTATTCTGGGGGGTTGGAGATGGAGGTGCACGATGCCTGGGCCTTCAATGACCACCTGAGTTAGAAAGCAATGATGTAATGGCTACCATCAGCTGACAGTAGCTGGTATCTCAGCAGAGGCAATAGAACAGCCCTGCTAGTCTCTGTCTACTCTGTAGCTGGAATGTCAGGTGTTAGGTAAGAGTTGGGAAGACTGCATCCAGGCATGGAAACATATCCTGGTGACCAAATTTCCTTTTAGGCAACCTGCCGGGGGTCCATGTTAGTGGTGGTTGGGGCCAGAGGCAAATGTGAGTGAATCAATAAATGTGAATTTCACCTTTGTGCAGTAGTCTAGTTTCTTAACATTCACATGGCCCTCTCTGTACTGTACCCTAACAAGCAAGAAGCAATGACACATTCCACCCAGGTAAAATCATTCAGAGACGATGCTAAGCAGGGCTGGGAAAGAGTGTGGCTCATGTGTGTGTGTGAGACTCAAAGAATCCTGAGGATCAGACAGAGGATTGGAGGGCTGCCTGTGTCCCTGGGGCCTGAGGGTACAACAACACTCATCTCTGCCCTGCATTTTGACCATTGAGGGCCTGGGCTTCAGCTGAAGGGGTTGTGGATATCTCTGATGTGGAGAAAGAAGCAACCATGCAGTTTTAAATGTCTTGTACTAGCAATTGAATGTCTCGTTTCACCACATCTTACTCAGGCACTGGTTCAAACACTGCATTGCTGTTGGTCTGGGCGAAGTCGAGAGTATTAGAGAACTGAGGTCGTATCTGAATGTTTGCAGATTCCGAGGATAAGATTCCCGCACTTTTCTCTAGGAGATGGGGCAGAACTTCACTCTTTTAATCAGCAGGTTCTATAGCTTGCATTAGCCAAAGGACTTGCAGGAGATATTCAGCAGTTTTCTCATTAAATAACAGACATCCAAATCTTTGTCTACAGAAGACCCAGTATCTTTCTTCCTTATTTATCAGATCTCTTGGATCAATGCACTGTGTTTCAGAGCCTTTGTCAGGGAAGACAGAGTCTGATATTCAGCAAAGTGCAAAGACACGCAAGCCTTGTGTCATGCCAGGATCCAACAAAGGATTCTGCTCCAATTCATACGAGGACTCTTATTCTCCAATTGTCCTCTTCTACAAGAGGAGAGATCTTCAAATGAATACTGAAAGCATCATTACACTGTTCACTGTCTATGATCTGAGCTGTATAAGGTGGTTAGAGAAGTGGCCTTGTACCAGCACGAATGTGATCTTTTCCATGCACTAGGGAAGACAGAACCACCCCCTGAAGTAGACCAAGTAACTTGAGAATCAATCAAACTGGGCATTGCATGAATTTAAAGTAGGAAGATAAGGGGCACGGCAAGGCAGAGGCATAGGAAAAAAAGGTGGCAGTACTGTGTGCAAGATCAAGACTGTCAAGGGTTTTAAAGCATAGGAAGCAGCAGGGCAAGGGTAGGGGAATGGAAACAACACCCTTTGCACACTCTCCGCAGGCAGAGCACCCTTCAGAGGCAGCCTTGTCACTAGTTATGCACTCTGCATGTGCTCAGGAGTGCTGCTGCCTTGAGGCGGTCACAAAAAACCTGGCACCTTCCCTTGGTGGGCCTCTCACCCCCATGTTGATGGCCAAGGACCAGCACTGGCTCCTAGCACGGATCTCCACAAGGGGCCAGGCACACTCCCACAGCAGAATATCTTGGAAGAGAACATGGCAGGCTATCTGGAATCCTCCACACTGAAACATTTCGACACAGGTCTCACTTGCCCCTATGATTGCCCATCCTCTCTTTAATGGAAACATCTTGAAGAGCAGATCCCAATGTGTCTGTCAGTCTTTTTCTTCATTGCTGTTAATTCTGTCCTGCAGGCACAAACTTGTACAAGAAGGCACTTAACTGTGTTAATTAAAGATGCCAACCAAGCACGATGCTTAAAAATGATGCTGCCAATGGGATGCTCTCCTTTAAAGAGAGAGATTGATTTAAGGCCCTCAGCCAACTGCTCTTTAAATCTCATTGCCACTAGCTATTGAGTTACAAAAAAACCAGAAGAATCAAGTCTCCTTTGACATATCTGGACTGTAGCCATGCAGTGGAACCAGATGGAGACACTGACAGTTACTCTTCATTTTGGGGGAAGGAAATGAATTGTTTCAATTAGACATGGCTTCTTGTTGTTTTTCTTTTGTTAATGTGCTCCAACACCCCTCAACCTTCCCATCTGCCTTTAGATGCCAAGTCAAAATGTTATTATTTCAACGTGCTTTTGACTTGGGTGAACCTGGCTATTGTGGTTGTTTGCATGGGGGTGGTTGTGCTCCTGCTGAATTGTGCAAAAATTTGCCAATTGGGGTTTAATTTATAAATGCTGATCAACCTTGTTTTTTTTTTTAAAGCACATTTATGTCTGACTAATTGCCGTGAGGATCCTATACAAAGCAGAGCAAATATGTTTTAATTACCATATAAATAAAATCTTAATAATGATCAGTATGCCTTTTCCTATCCCCATGTTTTGCCCATAAGTGAAAACCGAAAAACTCACAAAGTTCAACTGGCAGGATTGCCACTGTTCCCTCTGCTTTATTCACATTGTGCTCCTGCTCTGCAGTGCTATCCTGGCCATGTTTTCCGAGAAGTAAACCCCACTGTGCTCAGTGGGGCTTACTCACTAGTAAGTGCACTTAGAATTGCAGCCTGAAAATATTATCATCATCTCAAGCGGACCTAGAGCATCTGATTCCCTACTTGCTTTTAATACCAAGGAAGTTGTATTAATAGGATTCCGTGGGAGGACATTTTAGGCTTTCCTTACTTGCACCGGGGAAGCTGATTTATTGAATTTCCTGCAATTGTGTATTTGGTTGATTTTTCCAAACCATTCAGAGGAGTTTGATCAATGGGTGGTCTAGAAATGGCAGTGATGATGTTGATTGTAGGAGAAAAGGCCTAAAGTAGGCAATCTCTTCCCTGAGCACATGCCTTTGAATTCAGGATTCTTACAGCACCACATTAGACTGTCAAGATTTAGCTACTTAATCTAAAGGGGCTGACATTCACTGGGGTTGTTAACACAGCAGCCTTATCTTGAGACAGCACTCGGCTTCTCTAAGGTTATACCAGGGCATTCTCATTCTCCTGCACACAGCCTATTCCAGCCTGTGCTTTAAAATAAAAAAACCTAGCATTTAAAGTATACGAAAAGTAGCCATTACTCAAGTCAAACATTCTTAACTCCAAATGGGGCAGAAAAGGAAATGATTCCCTTAGAGGAAGCATATGCAAATGAAATGCACAAACAGCTGCTGGGATTTCTCTTTGCACGTCAAGGGATGTCAGTGCTGTGCCATTAATGGGAATGAAACTGGTATGCCCCCTACCTCCACAAGGATGCCTAATAATAGAGATTCACCGTGTTAAAACAAAGAGTACTGTAGTTCGTTTGGGATGGACTGGACTGTTCCTTCCGATTCAGAGGCTTTCCAGAGCTAGTTTCTGTGGCAACAGAAAGCCAACGCCACAGCAAGATTAAAAATACGCTCATGCATGAAACATCAGTTCTAGTCATCTCTAATTCTGTTATGTAGTCGTGCAGGCTGATAATACAGCGGCAAGAAGTCGAGTGTCCCCACTCTTATGAATCCTTCAGCAAAGGGCATATCTAGAGCACAGCTTTAGAAAGGTTTAATGGCCTTTTCATAAACCCTGGGAATTGTAGTTCTGTTAAGGCTAACAATGTAATTCTGTCATTCTAACCATGAATTCTCCTAGCCGAACTGCCGCATTCTTTTTTCAAAGCCATGTCAGTTAAGCTGGTGGAAAACCGGAATGTATGTATATATTTGATTTATATCCACATCTATCCTATGGCTCAGAGTGGCTTACATCAGTTCCACTTCTCCCCCCACGAATAGTTCTGTCCCCCACAGGCTCACAATCTAAGGCAATCAAAATATTTGAGAGACAAGAGACAAATGAAATAAAAATGACAGTGTAGACATAAAATCTATTCTTCAAAAAAGCAAAGCAAAAACAGTTACCGATCCAAATAATAAGTAACCAATCCAAAAAATGTTCTTCATTCTTCTTTCTTTCTTTCTTTCTTTCTTTCTTTCTTTCTTTCTTTTTTGAGGCAGCCACCCGTCAGATGTTTTGTTTGTACAAGAGGAGCTACAAAGTTGGAAGAGTGTAATGGCTATGGTCTGCCTTTACAGTCGGAGGCAGTGCTGCTTCGCAATACCAGTTGCTGGAAGCCACAGGAGAGGAGAATGATCCTGTGCTTGAATCTTGCTTGCGGGTTTCCCAGAGGCATCTAGCTGGCCACTGTGGGAACAGGGATGCTGGACTAGGCTGAGCCAGTAGGCTCTTCTTAACATTCTTACAGGTTTGCTGTCTCTGAAGCAATGCGCAGGAAGTAGGTAGATTTTCACTTCCAGAAGAGAAAGAAGAGTCATGCTGGATCAGGGTAAAGGCCTATCTGCTGCTTGCTAAAGAGATACGTTTAATGCACATAACCTGTTGTGCTTGAATATATTGTGTTTAAAATGCTATAATGGGAAGCCTACTGCAAAAAAATGGGTTTTCCATTGAGGGTGGGATAAGCAACAAGTCTCATGACTTGTCACAGGTTGATCATAAGGCACAAGATGTAACCTGGGAATCTGTAGGCTGCTTGCAACACACAGAAGCCGAGGAAGGCAAGCAGGCAGGTGCAGTTTGTGTTAATTGTGTTTTGGTGAAGATGCTCACTTTGGGAGCAGAGTGAAGCGTTTACAGGACTGAGACATGCCACTGACACATTAATGGTGATTTCGAGGCAGACTTATACTGGACCACCTGCTCTCTGTGCCACTGCATGATTTGTTTCACGATGCTTCCTCAGTGTGATGCTTCCCTTTTCACTGTCAGCATGCCAAGAATCACTCACATCATAGCTGCCTACTGTCCCCAACTTCTTTTCAACCCCATCAAAAGCACAAATCACCCTGAATGAACATTAAAAGTCCCATCTGGAGAGGCCCATGGGGCCAGCGTGCTTATGGGAGGCCTGCAAGTAGCTTCCAAGCAACTGTTATTCAGAGGCATGCTGCCTCCAACAGGGGAGGTAGTCCAGATCCTGAATGGTTCTTTTCCAGTAGCAGCAGTGATTGTGTAAATTAAAGAAGGAATATACATGATAAAAGTCTACCATGTAGATGTGTCCTATTTTGTTTGGACTCCTGCTTTAATCTTCCTTGAGCTTTGAAATACCACATTATGCCTTTAAATACGCATTCACATGGTTTTTTTATTACCAGCCGGGAGGCATACAAGCCAGAAGACATGATGCTCTTTAAAGGACAACAAAATGCATACACGAGGAGACGGGGGTGGGGAGTGAAAAATCAGTAATTTGCTCAATGGTGCTGCAAATGAAGCATTTCTTCTTCACTCTGCCAACTTCCATTTGTTTACCAGAATCTAATTTGTAGAGTTATCGACAGTACCAAATAATAGTGGTGTTGTTCTATTAAGCGGAGGAGACTATAGTCCATTTCAGTGCCGCTGTATGATTTGTATGTAGTGCTGTTGGCTGTTGCACAGTCTATTATGAACAGTAACGGGCATTAACACCAATTGCCATACAGACATATACTATTAACTTTTAAATAATAAAGCAGTGGTGTTAAGCAAGCAGCTTGGGTGTATTTGTCCCCACAATGAAACAGATAGATTGTTCGTCTTTGGTTCGCAGAGGCAGTGAAAAGTATTTCATTACAGAGACAAGGCACCTTCCATATTAAACACATCCCTTCCTCCCAAGCTGCATTGGGTTAGGCTACCTGTTCAGGTTAGGCTACTGTATCTAATCACTCTACATGGGCAGTCCTTGAAGAATCTTCAGAAACTAAAGGTGATGCAGATTGCCACTGCCTATCTGTTATTAGTTATCGGTAAGGACACTTAAACCCGTTCTTATAAACCTCATTGGTTACCGCTTTGTTTCTGAGCCCATGTTGTTTGCTCAGAGATAAGTGCAAACACTTTAATTCCACTGGATATTTGATCAGTTGTGGTTTTCACAATTAGATGTATCTTTAAGGTTTCATGGTACAGCCAGAAGCCCTTGGGTCAATGAAACCACTTCGCTGGATACCTCCCATGTCATTTTTACTTGTGTTTTAAAAATTTCTTTCTAACTGCCTTATGTAGTTTTATGTTGGCAGATGGCCTATAAGTAGTGTAAGTAATTCTAAATATTTTTCAGAGCAGCTAAAAATATCATCTTATACAAATCCTTAAACCCAACTAAAAAAAACCACCCCAAGACTATGTAATGACTTTTAACCAGCAGAACAGCATTTAGCCTTAAAAGCAGAGCCAAGCAAGATTAAAACAATATCTAAAGGGATTGGGTTTGGCTGACAGAAGCAGGATAAAAATAGGCAAACCCCACTAGAGAAGGAATACCAAGAGACAGAACAACTCTGCTGAAAGGCCCTTTGTCAGTTCACCAGTTGTTCCACTTCCAAAGTCAGAAGGTCTGTAGAAGGGCACCTGAAGGTTTCAACATCCAAGCAGGATTGTCATTGGGGTCTTACGCCATAAAGGGCTTTAAAGACGATGCACCACTGAAACCCCATGCACATGTTCCCTCCATGCATGATCTGGGAGCAGAAAGCAGCATCATGCTCACAGGCCCAACTCACAACTAATGTCCACCTATTCATCAGGATGCCTGAAATGGTGTATGCAGTGGGAATGCAGCCCTGCGTCTCCCTCCATGTGTAGATTTAGAGAAAAACCTTAAAAAGGACTTGAGTGTTAACCTTATGTAATTCTCTCACATTCATAGTTCAGTAATAGATAAGGCTGCAAAGCAACCATGAGCAATCAAGCTTATTTCCTGCTTGGCAGGGGGTTGGACTCGATGGCCCTTGTGGTCTCTTCCAACTCTATGATTCTATGATTCTATGATTCTATGATTATGCTTTATTCTCTCTTTTTAGTTCTGGGACTTCTGCCCTTGATGGCCCGTGATCCAGCAGTTGTCAAGGGGGTGGAAAGAAGAAACCCCCTCCCTCCATTGGCACAGCCAACTCATAGGTCTTTCAAGAGTTGGCAACTGGTATGGAAGCAGTGCTCACTGGAAGGACAAATCCTGAAGCTGAGGCTCCAATACTTTGGCCACCTCACGAGAAGAGAAGACTCCCTGGAAAAGACCCTGATGTTGGGAAAGATGGAGGGCACAAGGAGAAGGGGACGACAGAGGATGAGATGGCTGGACAGTGTTCTCAAAGCTACCAGCATGAGTTTGACCAAACTGCAGGAGGCAGTGGAAGACAGGAGTGCCTGGCGTGCTCTGGTCCATGGGGTCACGAAGAGTCGGACACGACTAAATGACTAAACAACAACAACACGGAAGCAGAGTGACATCTTCTGTGGTGGAGTGGAACCAGAGTGGGCCTAGGGCCCAAACTATGAGGCAGATGATGGTCCCTATGCCCTAGATTCAGAGTTGGCAGGTATCAAAAAGAACAAGCGGTGGGCACCAAATACAGGGAAAGAAGGGGCAGTCTCCAGGTGCACAGCAATATGTTTATTGATCCCAACAATTTTCAGATATCCCTTTTTAGAGACACTGTTGGGTGTACCAAGTTTAGGCTTGGCCTGCAAAATCTACTGCAAATGGATCTTGCAACAGAGTTGTAGGCCCAAGCCTCAAGTTGATTGTACCTAAATGTGCCCCAGAAGACAATAATTCAAATGCACTGGGCTCAGTAAACGTATCTCCATACTCTGAAAGAGAAGACCCTAACTGAATTGAGTCTGACAGATTCAGATGACCAGTATCAAAACAACAGTGAATTGCTATCTTTAAATAAGCAGTCTTCAGACAAAAATCTGGCTGCTTAAGTATGATTTTTAATTACATAAGAACTTGTTCATAGAAAATCCTCTTATTTACACATTTGTATGCAACACATATCTCCTTGCTGGTTTTCCAATTAATGTTAAGCATTCAGAACTGGATTGTTTGACCAGTCTGTATCTTCCAATTAAGATTAAGCATTCAGACCTGGACTATTTCATTAACATGTATTACTGTTTCCATGTGTTGGTTGGGGTGATTTCTGGACCATTAGTGGCTCTATGGATGAGAGCAATGGTATTACAAGAATAGAGTACTGGGTCATTTCACTGCAGCCACTGCTTTAAATAATCCACTGAGCTCCTTCGAGAAATGCCTCTGCATGTGATTTAAGGAAGATAGGGGTTTTTTTGCTATTAGCCTTTTAAATTCTCTCAGCGCCTTGAGGTTACTACTGTTAAGATTATACGAGAAACCAAAATAATGTGAAACCTGGTAACAACTCTCACGCAGACACACACTTTGGGAAAATGCTGAGGAGATAGGACAGGGGGAAGGGTAGAAAGCATCTGCAGGAGAAAGCAAACTCAGAGGAAATATGGGTCACCCAAGAGGAAGGGCAGAGGAAGCTTGTACATCTGTCACTTTAGTAGCCGGGTTCCCCATGAACTTTTATTGAGATCCGATTAGCTCCACAGGGAGCATCCAAATGGGAAAGCATTAGAAGTGACTGAACTTGTGATAAATCCTTTTCTCACCCAAGCATTAGTCAGTTTATTCAACACCCCTTGAAGTATATTAGGATATATACTGATCTAATAAAAAAAGTGATGATGAGGTTTTTAATACTGAGTGCTACTTTCAGGATTATAGATAAAATGGATCATTTAGCGATGACTTTTATAATTCCCAGGGGTAACTAACAGAAATTTTCAATTTGAGGCTGGCATTATATGAACTGAATGGTTTTTAAGAGACTATCGATACTACAAAACAGAACAAGACGGGAGTCATAGTAGGCCAAATTAAATGGTAGCAGGTTTAGAAAACTGCTTAGAATAAAAAAAGCCTCTATCGCTTCACGGGGATTTTAAACTTTGTGCTTATGGCATCAAAGAGACGGCTGCTTTGATTTGTCTGGATTTATAAAGTTTGGTTCAGTTTCCTTTTTAGGATCTAAACGCTATGCTGACATTTATGCAGCCAAAAATTGCATTTGCTTTTTTTAACAGCCACGTCACACTGCAGGCTTGTCTTTAGCTGTGATAAATTAAGACACTGGAATCCTTTTTTACATATACCATATCTCACCTATCCCATACCTGCACCCTTGTCCCTAAATGTGGAACTTTACATCTTGCTGAATTCCTCTGGCATATACCTTGCCACATTGCTCCATGGGGATCATGGTTCAGCCACTGCATATTGGTTGTTGCATACGTGTTGTAACCCAGTCTATCTATTGCAATGCCACTATGAGTTTCTTTGTGATCAGCTAAATGTTTGCTTCATGGTGGCTGTTCTAATCAATTCAAGTGAACTGAGGAAGATAGCACAGTCAGTAGAGCATGAGACTCTTAATCTCGGGGGGCGGGGGGTGGAGTTGAGCCCAACATTGGTCACATTGCATCACAGGGGTTGGGCTAGATGACTCTCATGGTCCCTTCTAGCTCTACCTTCTAAGATTAAAAAGTTGTAGCAATTAATTATATTCAGTCCTCAGCTTGTGGTTGAATACTCAAGCCCATGTCCTTTTCCTTAAAATGAGAAGCATTCCATCCCTATGAAATGAAACCTTGCTTTCTCTTTGCCATGGCTGGTCATTCAGCCACAGTAGGGTGTGCACTTCTCAAGGCTGCAGGCCACAAGCTGCTACTGCTTCTTTTCAGTAGAAGTTTCACTACATAAGTGGTGGCTGGGAGATTTACATTTTCCACACTTGATCACAGGATATGCACATTTCCTCCTGAAGGACTCAAGTAGCCCAAAGGGTGGACTCCCCTACCCACCTCTCTTGGAGTAACTGATCGAAAAACCAGCAGGATGAGATCAGCCTTCTCCAACCCAGTGTTGGATGTTGCTGCACTCCAACTCTCATCAGCTTCAGCGATTATGGGAGCTGTAATCCAACAATATCTTGAGGGCCACATTGGGGCAGACTGGGGTAGGTTTTTGTAGTTGCAGAAACCCTTGGATGCAACCAATGGGAGGATAATAATAGCAACATATCCCCACCTCATTGTTCAGGTGTTAAATAGGGTTTTGTTTGATTGTGAAGTAATTTTATCAGGAGCCACTTTAAGGCAGCAGTGCATCCAAATGTGGCTTCAGACAAGGACATCTAATGAAACAGAGCATCTTGAAGGGAGCTGAGTAAGTGCTACCCAGAGCAGTAGAACTTCCCAGAGTCTCAAAATGTGCAGGACCCTCCATGAGTACAGAAGGCTCCATTGCTGCCATTTATCACCCAGGAACACATGGAGGGTGATGGGAATGGAGGAAGAGCTTGGGCACTCATGCACACTCTCCCATCCTCACTTGTTCAGAATGCCCAAACATAGCTCTATAGTGCCCTTTATTTACACCAGATAGATGCGTATACAGAACCTAACAGGTAACACAGTAGGTTTGGCATAGGTTGCTATTCCCAGACTTACTGTTTATAGAGTTTATATCTTGTAGGAAGAGAGATGGCTTCACAGCAACACATTGTAATGTTATAAGCTTGACAGCGCAGTCTTTTCATTTGTATAAGGCTTTGAAAATATAATTTAGCTTCTATTTGGGAAGCACATCAGTGTGGAGTTATCTAAATCCTGTTGATGGCTGTGAGATGGCTGCAGAGTAAACTGTTTGAGGATACAGCCCAGCTGTTTAAACCAAACAGCAGTGTAATTGAAATCCTAACCATTGTGTACATTTTCATGCATCTCCCATTCATCTGACTCCTTTAGTTTTCTCCTTTTCCTCTTTATTTTGCTTCCCTGCTTTATGGTACATCTGCTCCCATTCACTTTGCTTGTTTACTTATTGCCTCACCTTCCAGGATACAATCTAGCCTGATTTCATAGACTCAGAGACTCACAGAATTATAGATTTGAATGTATTTCTATCAATTTGTCACCTGGATGTACTACATTGCCCTGACACCCTCCTTTTATTTGGGCCCATTACAACTATATTGACTTCAGGACGGTGCATGGATTGCTCACATACCCTGCTAATATTTTCGTGAGTATGACTAGCAAAGGCAGCTTTTCTATCGCTTGTTCATATTCCTGCTATTTAACTTCATCCTTATCAAAGGTTTTATTCCAAAATTCACTGCATGGCCTAAACATAGATCAGGTTATGGGAGAAGGTAGATGGATGAATTTAAAGACATTGCTAGGGTAGAGACTAAAACAGTCACTGACTTTTGGTCACCCCTGTTACATGGAGTGCATCTTCCCCCATCATTCCAAGAGTGTATTTAAATGCATCCTTCTACTTTATCCCATGTGAATGTATGGCTAACATATCAACAACTGAATTCTTGCCAAGGTGGATTGGAGATGTGGTTTAGCCTAAATACATGACCATTCCCCCTTAGACAGCTGATAGCCTAGATCTCTCTTTTTAATGCCACCCATCGGGAAATCAAGTCTCAATAATAAGATTATAGATTTTCAGCTTTTTAGACTTGGGGATGGGTGGCTGGGTTCCTATGTTTGACAATAGGCCCCAAAAATTTTAATTTACACCACCCTTTTATACCCCTGCTCAAAACTGTTTTAGGATCTACTCCTTTTCCCTACTTCAATCCTGTTAATGACATGTCAACAACACAACTTTGATATAAAGAATACAAATGGATTCTGCTGCAAGGAGTGCTCTTAGCAGGGCTTACTGCTGGCCTGCTTATCTCTTCTCTTCTCGAGAATACTGAAAGTTGTGTGGAGCTCAACAGGCTATTCCAGCTCCCCGAAACCATTTTCCATCTTCCTTTTCCAAATGACACTTGGTGGGCACCACTATGTGGCAACTGAGCATGCTCAACCTTCATTGGGGTATAAGGTAAAGACCCCTGGGTGGTTAAGTCCAGCCAAAGGTGACTATGGGGTGTGGCGTTCATCACGCTTTCAGGCTGAGGGAGCCGGTGTTTGTCCATAGACAGCTTTCTGGGTCATGTGCCCAGCATGACTAAACCGCTTCTGGCTCAACGGAACACTGTGACGTAAACCAGAGTGCACGGAAATGCCGTTTACCATCCCACCACCTGTTTATCTACTTGCACTGGCATGCTTTCGAACTGCTAGGTTGGCAGGAACTGGAACAGAGCAACAGGAGCTCACCCCATCAAGGGGATTTGAACCGCTGACCTTCCAATTGGCAAGCCCAAGAGGCTCAGTGGTTTAGACCACAGCGCCACTCACGTCCCACTCATTGGGGTATGGGGGGGGGAGGTTGCCCCCTGAGATTTGGACAACCCTTGGGTTCTGCCAAGCATGCCAATACTCCATTTTGTTTCTCAGTTGCTTTATTTTGGCACTCATTGCTCAAATTTGCTATGGGAGAGAGGGAAGAGTAACCTTTAATTTTAAAAAAGAAAATAGGCATGTCTGGTTGTTAATGGTAGGTCAGAGACTAAGAATTATGCTAATTTGAAAACATAATTAGATATTCTTAATTGGTTCTTTACTTATATTTGATTATGCAAAACACTTCTACACACACACACACACACACACACACACACACACACAGCATTCAATTGAGCATTTGCCTTATATCTGTACCTAATCCAAAGCAGAGGGAGCTTAGCTAAATCAGTCTGCTCTCATCAATATCTTAGTTTGGCACTTTTTGTGCAACAACAGCTTTGACAGTAGCTATAGACGCATATGCATACACCCCATTAAAAATGCAGTGCAGAATAGTCTGAAATATTATTACACCTTTCAATAAGCCTTCAGAAAATTAACAAAAAGGTGTGTGAAAATATATGTGATCACATTAATGAGGTGAATATTGCATTCCGTTTAAATAACTTTGACAAGCACAGTTCCTAAACCAATGGATTGTTGTGGATTCCTAAGAGTCCCAAGATGTCAGGATGCTGTCAGCTGCTCCTGGCTGGTTGCCGAGGAACATATAAAGACAAGGAAAAGTTTATTACAGTCCTTTTTTATTTCAAACTTTACAGAGAGATGCTATAGAACCCAGCCTTTTGGATACAGTGGTACCTCGGGATGCGAACGGGATCCATTCCGGAGCCCCGTTCACATCATGAGCAGAACGCAACTTGCGTCTGCGGGTCGTGATTCGCCATGTCTTTGTATGCGCGTGACATCATTCTGAGCGTCTGCGCATTCACGAGCGGCAAGACCCGGAAGTAACCCATTCTGTTACTTCCGGGTCGCCGCAGGACGCAACCCAAAAAAATTCAACCTGAAGCAAATGTAACAAGAAGTATGACTGTAATGGTATTGTCCTGAGTGAATCTCTACCCCACACCCCAGTCTCTCCCACTGCTTTATTTCCATCATCATCACCTCCTCTACGGGGGCCGCTAAGTGCCCCCTGTCTTTGAGCTCTTTGCTCCCCTACTTTTAAGGCTCGCTGGGTTCTGGGAGATAGAGGGTCTGGAAAGCTTTCTAGTGACAACGTGTCAGCTGGGTGCTGTTCTGGCTCTCCCATAATTCCCCAGCTTTCCCCCTCATCTGCCTCTGAGGTGCTACCTCCCACAAACCCCTGTTGTAAATCTATACTGTCTTCCTTTCCCTCCTACCTGGAAAGGTCAGGATGGGGAGGCAGTCTCCACCGTTCCTCCTCCTCTGCCCAGTCCCTGACACAAGAAATCAAAATATCCCAAAGTGTCAAGGAATTACTTGTTTCCTACTCCCCCTTTTCAAAGTGGCTCTCCCCCTCCAAGACTTCATTCAAGGTTTCAAGTACTAAGTTCCCAGCTAGTTAGCTAGTTGGTTCATTTGACATCCTATGAGAAATGTTGGAGTATATTGTATTATTTATTTTAAGAAAGAAAAACAACAATCTAGGAGTACCTTAAAAATAAATATATTATTGCATAAGCATTCATGGAACATGCTGACATTTAAAATCTGATAACATGTGTACTTTGTAGTTCTGTTCCTGAAAGAGTTCTATTATACTAAAAAAGATCTAGTAGGTGGTATATTAGAATTCAATATAGTGTTGTTGGCCACTATTGATTAACCTCATCCTCTATCTAAAACGTGGAACTCACAGAATGGCTGTAATGTCCACTCTACTCTTTAATATGGGAATGGTAACAATATTCTACATTACAGGGCTATTGTAATCCACCCTCTCTCAATCTCACACCCACCAACAATGTATGGATACTAACAGTGGACTGCTTTACAATTACTCATGTGCAAATTTACACAAATATAACCCACCAGAAATGGACATTGAGCCTCTTGGGCTTGCCAATCAGAAGGTCAGCGGTTCGAATCATTGCGACGGGGTGAGCTCCCGTTGCTCGGTCCCAGCAACTGCCAACCTAGCAGTTTGAAAGCACACCCAAAAATGCAAGTAGATAAATAGGTACCGACATTTCCGTGCGCTGCTCTGGTTTTGCCAGAAGTGCCTTAGTCATGCTGGCCACATGACCCGGAAAAACTGTCTGCGGACAAACACCGGCTCCTTCGGCCAGTAAAGCGAGATGAGCGCCGCAACCCGAGTCGTCTGCAACTGGACTTAACTGTCAGGGGTCCTCTACCTTTTTTTTAACCCACCAGAGTAATCAACTAAAACTTTCTGAGTAATTGTAGACTTGTTTTCCATAAACCTGTGACTGCTGTAAAATGTGAATTCATTAGGGAGAGAATATGAGAGAGCTTTCTTCTTTCCTGAAAACATGTTCAAAATTTTATGACATGAGCAGCTACAACATTCATTTTAATGATGTCACTGAGACTTGTAGTGCCAGGTTGGGGGATATGAGTTTCAGGTCTTGTAATGCTCACCTCAAATGTGATGCAAGTATTACGACCTCTGGATTCTTTTACAGATTTGATACATATCTGAACCAGAGAAGAATCCCCCTTCTGATCTATCCATTTCCCAAATCCACTTCTGTCCTTCTATCCACTGATTTTTCAATCCCACTTTCCTTGCTTACAAGGCTAGTGCTCCTATAAGCAAGTGGGGAGAGGGAGGAAAATAATGGAAGTTTTCTCCTGAGTCCAAGCATGGTGGAGGGAAAGGTAACACTTTTCTTGAGCCTTTAGATACATGGGGCCTCAGCACAGGTTGAAAAGCGATCACCATGAGGAAAACGTTGAGACTAAACTTCACATTATTTTCCTGTTTCTATATGAGAAGTCTATATATCTTGTAAGATTTTATTAGATTTGCTGGAGCCAAATGGAAGCAATGTTAGACTAGAGACTGATCTTGTGAGGAAATCTAGGACTTGTAATTTGAAAGTCAGAGGGACATGATCCTCTTTGGGTCATCACCCTTCAAGATACACCTATCTATAAATGCAAATCAGGCAGCCTTAAATGCAAGGAGCTAAAACAAAGAGATCTACAGATGCTAAAGGGCCCCAATCAGTTTTCCAGTTTTTCAAAACAGACAAGACTGTGTGGGGAGGGGAAGGGAGTGTATGTTACAAGTGTATAGCAGGCCCAGAGAAATTATGCTTGGAAAGGTTTTTTTGTTTTGGTTTTTAAGGAAATATCTTGACATTTGTCTGTCATGGATTACTGTAGGGAAAGGCATATCCAATATCTGATACCAACTGTCTCATTAGAAGCAAATGAAGTGTCTTCAACTCATATGTTCAAAATCATTATCATCTGAAAGGCAGTTGTTTGGCTGCTAAATTCCTTCTCTTGCTATGAAAATCCAGCTCATTAAAAATTAAGCACATTGCTATTTCTGTTTGGGAGAAAGTGTTTTTATTACATTCCCAAGCCTACTGCAATAGTCACTTAAATGTAATCACCTTTTACTTTGTAAGGTTGGGGAAATCACAGCTTTCCCCCCCTGTATTATCCACGCAAGTTAACCTGAATGACTTATATAGTTTTAATTGTGCACAAGAGATACTTAACCAAGCACTTATGCTTTTGAGTTTTATTCTTACAGGGCTCTCTAAAGTGATAGCCTCATCTTTTAGGGAGGAAAAGTAGCGAAACTGCACACTGAGGATTTAAACATTGACTTTTCACCTAATTTGCCCTCGTTAAGCAGCCCAAATTCTAAATGCAAATCAACTCTCCTTTAATAACGGTGACACTCCTGACAAACCTGGGCTTTGCCCCTAGCCTAGTGGTAGAGGATGACTTGTGCATGAAGATGCAGAAGGTCCAGTCCTGGAGATTTTAAGTGATGTGAGAAAGCTCTGCCACAGACCCTGGAGAGCCACTACCATTCAGTATAGACAATGATGGGTTAGATGGACAAATCACCTGACCTCGTATACGGCAACTTCCTAAGCATTCATTCATAAGAAGATGAGAAGAGCCTACTGGAGCAGCCCAATGGTCCATCATCTTCTTCTGCTATTGGCCACCCAGATGCCTTTGAGAAGGCCACAAGCAAGACCTGAATCCATACTGCTTTTGACAGTGGAGATAGAAGATAGCAAAGCTACAGGGAACCAGGCAGAGGGCCTTCTCGGTAGTGGCGCCCGCCCTGTGGAACACCCTTCCAGCAGATGTCAAGGTGATAAACAACTACCTGACATTCAGGAGACATCTTAAGGCAGCCCTGTTCAGGGAAGTTTTTAACGTGTGATATTTTATTGTATTTTTGGTTTTTATGGAAGCCGCCCAGAGTGGCTGGGGAGGCCCAGCCAGATGGGCGGGGTATAAATAATAAATTATTATTATTATTATTATTATTATTATTATTGTGGCCAGAAGCCATTGAGTCCTATGGCATCTCTGCTCCATTTATTCAAGATCAAAATAATTTCATTTTATATATGGACCTGGACCTGGTACCTGGTAAACTTTGTGTTCCTCGGGGGGTAGACCACTAGGTATTGCAGCTGCCTTCAGGTACAAAGCCCTGAAACAGAAGATCCATTCTCCTTTTCATCACCATTTTCACTGTGAGTGTGTATGTTGGCATGCCATTTTTCAAGTCTTCTCACTTTGCAGTGTCAAAAAACATCTATGTGAAGGTGATTATAAACAGAAAGAATCTAACAACGCTTGAGCAGAAGGAACTCCCACTGAACTGAATGAAGCTGACTCCCAGATAAGTGTGTTTAGAGGAGGTGATTACTTTGTGGCCCTCCAGATGTTGTTGCACTCTAACTCCCATGAGCCCCAGCTAGCATGACAAATGGTTAGGAATTATGGGAGATAATCTGGAGGGTCACAGGTTAGCCACCCCTGGTGTTTAGAATGCCAGTCTGCAGGAACAGCTCTCCTATGTAGGATTCTGTGGATGAATCCCCCTTAGGAGGATCACTAATTGATGTATCCTCTGCATTTACCTGAATCCTTGTTATCAGTCACAAATCTTATTTTTCCCCAAAAGCATTTTGATTTCCCAAATTGAGAACTATGTTGATCAGGTTTCCAAATGTAAAAGTGAGTGGTTAAATACTTTTCTCGGGAATGCATTGTATTAAATCGCTAGAGTAGGCATAAAGAGATCTTGAATCTTTTCTGAGTTTAATGCAATGTAGGAAGTCAATGATTAAAGTCATATATTGTTTCTGTGATTACTCTCCAGTCAAACCCTCCGATACGATTCCACGTGATACAGCACAGGTGAGGGGAGTTTACTATACAGTGGTACCTCGGGTTACATACACTTCAGGTTACATACGCTTCAAGTTACAGACTTCGCTAACCCAGAAATAGTGCTTCAGGTTAAGAACTTTGCTTCAGGATGAGAACAGAAATCGTGCTCCGGCGGCGCGGCAGCAGCAGGAGGCCCCATTAGCTAAAGTGGTGCTTCAGGTTAAGAACAGTTTCAGGTTAAGTACGGATCTCCGGAACGAATTAAGTACTTAACCTGAGGTACCACTGTACAGTAGGCCTGAAACTTTATCCAATTTACTTCTGCGATCACAGTCTTGCATGCTTTGCCAAATGAATGAATGAATCAAAGGAAGACAGGAGAGCCAGAGAGGTAACATTGGAAGGGGTTTTGCAATATCTCAAAAGAGTTTCCAGAGCATAGCTGTCAACTTTTCCCTTTTCTTGTGAGGAATCCAATTCAGAATAAGAGAATTTCCCTTTAAAAAAGGGAAACGTTGACAGCTATGTTCCAGAGCCATGGGGGGCTTTAAAAGTTCTTTCAGTGACAGAAAAACCTGATGCAGAAATAATTTTTAAGCCCTCCGCCTCACTTACCAGCCTCTAGGAAGGTTGCAGGGGGGCTCTGGAAGGTCCTTTGAGGCTTCAGAGATCTCTCCTGCTAAGTGTGTCTGGTTGCGCAGGGGGTGGAGGGTGGTTTCAGGGCTCTTCCTGATTTTTCACGATTTTGCCTTTGCACACAGACCCCTGGAACATAACCCCAACTTAAGTTTTGGGTCTACTGTAATTTAAATTGCATTTCCTGGTCTGGAGTAGTCCCATTCACATTAATAGCAGTTTTACAAGAAATTGTATAGTTTATGGACAGCAGCATACACTATACAGACTAGACTTCAGACATCGTAACTCATGATTACACTTGAAAGAGAAATTCAATATAGCTGTACTTTCCAGTACATGTACAAATGTGGGTAATCCCACAAAATTTAATTGGTTTTCCTGCAGGTTTAAACCAACCCCGTTTGTATATTTCTTAATGGATCTTGTCCTATAAAACCATGTATTGCTTTGAATGTTTTAGAAATGCTTGCATCTTGGCATTTGTCCCCTTTATTAACTCTCTAGAAAGGGAGAGATAGGAAAAAGAAAGAGCGGATAAAATTAATTAAACACAGTAATTTGTTTCGGAAAGCACTGAAGTGATTGAAGAAAGTTAAAATTGTTTTTAGAAGCAAAAGGGAGGAAACCCATTTTAGAAGCGGGTGGAGGGGCATATTATCACATAATTGGTTTTACTAAAATAAATCACATAATTGATTTCCCTAAACTAAATCAAAGTATGAGAAATCTTAAAATGGGATTATTTTAAAGAATTGGATTGTGTGTTTTTTTAAGGCTTATGAAGAAACACTGAAGAAAGAAACGCAAGCTTTGCTTCCTAGTTCTCTTTTTTAAAAAAGAAAAGTACATTCAGCTTCTCTGAGCACCTGACTTGAAACACTCCAACTACATCTGATAAAATCAAAGCGGTAAAAATGATTTGCTGGAGCTTATATGGAGATGTTAGGCTCTTCTCATTTACAAACTCTTTTCAGATGTGGTACTTCAAACTTAACTTTCCACATTTGATTTGGTGTGCTGACATCAAATGTAGAAACAGAAGGCTTCTAGTTTATGTATAAGGTCCTATTATACCTCTTAGGCCACCATCAGTAAACAAGAGGAATGACTGATCTCTCGCTGCACAACAGACTAAAAATGTAAAAAGGTAAAGGACCCCGGTGCTCATCTCACTTTCAGGCCGAGGGAGCCAGCGTTTGTCCACAGACAGCTTTCCAGGTCATGTGGCCAGCATGACTAAACCGCTATTGGCACAATGGAACACTGTGACGGAAGCCAGAGAACACAGAAACACTGTTTATCTTCCCGCCACAGCAGTACCTATTTATCTACTTGCACTAGTATGCTTTTTAACTGCTAGGTTGCCAGGAGCTGGGACAGAGCAACGGGAGCTCACTCCGTAGCATGGATTTGAACCACCAACCTTCTGATCAGCAAGCCCAAGAAGCTCAGTGGTTTAGACCACAGCACCATCCATATATACCATGATTGGTATATACAGACCATATAAGGGAGCAGGAGAGGGAGCTAGAGTCCCCTATAAGATTGGCTGTGTGGTCACACACACACACACACACACCATGACAAGTCCAAAATGCCATTGCTGAAGTTGAGAATAATTGGTGAAGAAAGGAGAGGTGTGCAGTGCTTTTCCCAGGACCCAGTAACCAACTGCACCTCACCTTTTGCTATGCCTTGGCTGGGAAACACAGCTTTGCTGTGAAGGGAGGAGCCAAGCAGAACTGAGGTGAGTTTGGTGGAGAAAGAGAGGGAGGGGGGTAGAGTTGTTGTTTTGTTAAAATTTGTATAGCACCATTCATCCTAAGATCTCAGTGCACTTCACAGCAAAATACAAAAGTATTACCTGGAGAGGGAGAGAGAGAGAGAGAGAGAGAGAGAGAGAGAGAGAGAGAGTGAGTCACCTATTCAGATATCCTGACAAAACTTCAGACAGGAAACTAGTCAGAGTGAAGAGGCTAAGCCCTAAGAAGCCCAGTGGCAAGCACAGAGTTGTTTTTAAATCCAACCTCCTAAACTTGGCCTCTCACCTGTTAAAATATTCAGTAGTCATTAAGTGCCTTCAATCCTTACCCAAATTTCTGTCCAGATGTTAGAGTTTTGAATAACCCAGTTATTTGTTTCTGAAGTGGAACTGATGCTTCATAAGTCCCCCACTAAAATAATAATAATAATGATGATGATAATCTGAATCTTGCACACAGTGGTGTGCGCACACAGTTTGTTGGCTCTTTTAGTTCTGGACTACATAAGCAATCGGTCTTGATGTGCTTGCATGTTTGGCAGCTTCAGTCTTATTTTTGCCTGCTGTTTTACTAATGCTCAGGACTATTAGTGAACATCAATAAAATGCAGCACAAAAAAGAACCTTGATGCAACCACCCATACATAAAATCACATCAAAGTGGATTTTTGGCAGCATTTTTATTGGCCAGTTATGCACTGCTAAACAGAGAGCACACATTACCCCAAAAGAGAACACGGGTGGTAATCTATATGTATGCATGAATTTTGAGAAATATTTTTTATAATTCAAATAGAAATACAATACAACTCCCCATAGCAGGAAGCAAGTTTAGGAGCAGGTGGACCTGTGTGCCTGCCTGCTCAGTCTGCTGTCTAGGTGCTCACTGTGGGTAGGCAGTTTCAAGATTCCTGCTCTCCCTTTTTGATGATTCTTTAAAGTAGCCTTAAAATGGACAGGCCTTCAGATAGAAGATGCCTTAAAATAGAGGACTGTACTCAGCTCCAGCAGTGCTTCAAATAAAGGACTATCATCTGTATTTGGGACATGTGCCAACTCTATACATGTGTCTCAATAACAAGAAAGGCGGTGAGCCTGCTCTACATGCATACGCTCCCCACATGATCTTGAATCCTGATCATGCCAGGGTTTTACAATTGGCCTCCACCAACTCTCCCTTTCCTCTCCCTCACCTAATTCTAACAAGGCAGTGCTACTATGCTGCCTGCATGCTCCTTTTCATAATGGAAAACTTCCTGAGAGTGGAGTGGTGAGTTTCAGCTGCAGAAATGCTTTCCAAGCCCAGTTAATAATAGCCCTATGAAAGCAGTCTTTAGCATGGAAATAAAGAGACTTTTTTAAAAAAAAACCTCGCTAGGTATTGGCAAGAACCACCCAAGAGGCGGCAAGAAACGTTGGAAGTATATTTAAAATACTAGCATGCTACCAGTCTTTTAATCACAGGTTTGCTTCTTCAATGGCCCTCGAAATGCCTCAAACCTCCTAATTACCATAAATATTTACTAACTGGATAATCATCTGTAAATTAATATCCTCTTTACATAGTGTAATTAAAAATCCGAATCAATAAAAATGCAATTGTGGGTGGTTATTTTATTGCTTTAAAAGGCAGCTTAATTGCAAATGAATGAAAGCAGTAATTTTAATGCATTTAATATCATTGCAAACCTCCCATTAATTTCTGTGGAACACCGAAAAAGCCTGATCAAACAGCTATATCTATAGAATTTTTCTCAACAAGAGTTCAAGGCATTGATATTAACTTGGTTGCAACAATAGTGGTGAACATTAACAGACCTCACTGTGTAGCAATATAATCTGAGGTTTCTATAAAAGCAGTGGTACATTAGCAGACCTCACTGTGTAGCTGTTTAATCCAAGGTTTATATAAAAGTAAATAAAATTATTTTCATTTGGCTCAGTTTTTAAAAGGAGAAAATAGGGCTTTAAAAAAAAAAGAACAGAAAAAGAAATTTGTTCATGTTAGGCAGATCCCTTTGTATTGCTGTGCTCTCTTCAAGGAGTAAGAAGTTTCAGGGATGCGGCACTTACCCAAATTCAGTTTCCTTTGAAGGAGGTCACTGGTTTTATAAGATAGTGTTTTGCAGCATTTGAGTTTATTTGCAAATATCCAGGTGGAGCACAGGTGGAGCCTCAGCTTAGCTGCAAATGACAACCAAATCTACTGTACCACTTCAGATTTTAGGAAATAGGCAACTAGCATTCCAAAACACTATTGGGTTACAGAACTCCAAAACTGAGCAGAGGTGGATCTAAGGCAGTGTGAGTGGTGGGGCCGCGTAGGGCACCAAGCAAAAAGGGGGCACACCAAAGGGAAAAGAGGGGGCACTGCCAAGGGGAGGAGAGAGGAGTGGTGAGCAGACAGCCCTCCTGCTTGCCCCTGGGCTCTCCTGTGGACCCCCCTCATTTGGAAAATCTCATTTCTTTGGCCTTCAGCCAGTAGGGCAGTGCCTCAGTTCCTTGCTCTAGACTGTCACCCCCGATTAGGGGGAAAGGCACTTCAGATCAGAGGCAGGTTAAGGCTCCCCAGATATTCCCTGTGTGGAAAAAAGACCTCACAAATAAAATCTAGAGGGCCAATGAAAAGGCCTTCTCTAGACAAAGCCTGACTTGGTTAATTCCAAAGAGTGTTTCACATACAATATGAACGTTGTGTGATCTTGCTCCCCAAAAAACAACCCCAAAAACTAGAGCTATGTGATTTGGTTTACAAAGCCAGCACCCTCATCCCTTTGACTAGATGTATTTTTATTTTAATAAATTATCTTCTTAGATGTAATGCACGAGAGCAGTAAGGCAGGTTTGGAGACTGGAAGCCAAAGGTTTGTGCTCGAAATTTTTTTTTTAAGTGAATGGTGGTTTGTTTTTGTTTTTGCGTGGACAGGCGGAGTCCCCCAGATCCCGAGCAGCCCCCCGTCATGTGGAATAACGACTCAAGACAATGTGCTATGGGATTAAATTGGCCACAACTTTATTAAATTTCAAATGTGGGTAGACCTTGGCTCAGGCATTGGGCGTTCTCCCTCCCCAGTCCCCAGCCGGGGACCTTGGGAGTATCAGGGTTATCCAGTGGGGGGGGGCTGGCTCTGGAGAACATATGTTCAAGCAGAGATAGCCACCCCCATTACGGCGCCGCCGCAGGGGAGGGCAATGACGACCTTTTGGCATACAGTCAAAGCCTCCCTTCAGAAACCCCTTTAACGGGGAACCCTGGTATCACCGCTGCAAAGAGGAAGATAGACTAAAGGATTCCGCCCAAGGCCTGATACCGCCAAAGTTGTGACGTTTTGCTACGGGAAAGGCGAAACCTGCCAATGCAGGGAAATTCCTTTCCAGCCCTTTAACAGCGACCTTGACGTAGCAGCGCCTGTGAAGAAAAGTTAAACTGCAAAACCTGTGAAGAAAAGTTAACCTGCAAAACAAGACATTAACTGAGGGTGGATAGGGTGGGAGAAGCTCTGGAGCCAAGTGAAGATTCCCAGGTAAGATCCTCCCTCTATTGTGTGGGCAGGTAGTCCCTCCCCTACCTGGCCTAGTCTCCTTGGCAACGCCTCCCCCAGGTGGGATTGGACAGCTGACTGAGGTAGGCGGAGACCTCCAGGTATCCCACCTGAGGGAAGGCGAAGCCAAGCCTATGCTGATGGAGCCGCTCCAGATCCAGGGGCTGTGCGCGTCCACGCAAAGGGCGCCCCCCGTTTTATGCAGGGAGCGGTCATTTGAGAAAAGGGGAAAGGAAAAAAAGAGGGAAGTTCTGAAGCTTTGACTATTGCGTTCTGCTTGAGAAGGATAGAAAGGGAGGAAGGAGGGAATCCGGAGAGATCCCCCTGACTGACTTCAAGGCAGAAGAAGGCAGGGAGAGCAAGACAGTGCAGCTCTGTCTTCCTCAGCCAAGCTCGCTCTTTCACAGCCTTAAAGTAGCAAACCTGTTCTTTATATGCTTGTTCCGCCATCACCAGGGGTGGGATTTTGTCCTCACACAGGATGCTATATTGCCTAAGTTCATCCCTGAACTCACCTATGAGTCTCTCCCAAAAACAGTCTGCTCCCTTTTCCAGCCACTCACACAGCCCCAGGTTACACCAGCAGTCAGAGGTGCCAGCTTCAATAAAATATTGGGAAGAGGCAGGATCACAAGGTGCGGCACACCCACCCTATATGAATGGCAATGCCCATCAACTTTGGCAAGGGACCCTGCCCCCTCAACGCTGGGCTCCAAAGAGCCCTGAGAGTTTCTTTCCCCCTCTATATCCTACCCCTTTGCCCACTCATGTCATCCTTCAACTTGTCTCATCACGTTTATGCAGCCAGTCTGTAACCATATCTTCCCGTCATTCTTTTTCTGAATTGATCCTGTTCATTTTCCATTTGCTTTTTCTCCTTAGACACCCTCCCATTTTCTCAGATTTCACCAAAATATGTAATTGCTTGTTGCTGTTTCTCTCCATGACAGTCTCTCTCTCAATCTGTTTCTCTGAACTGTGCTGATCTCACTATCCATCCTTCTGCCCTGGCACATTCTTGGGATGAATTTGCGACTCCTTTGTTCCCCAGATCCAATCTGTTTCCAAAATCTGTTATTTATTTTCTCTTTCATAGTACATCTTCTTTGTCTATTGATATATTTTTTTCTTATTTCCCCCCTTCTTGTTATTCGTCATCTCAGTTACTACAATATTCCTTTTAGTGATTCATCTACCTCTCCCTTTCAGCCATTTATCTCTTGTTCTGAATGCTTTCACTCAGCTAGTTATTTCTGCTGGCCACCTTTCCTTCCCTTTTTTCTTTACCTGGGTACAGGCAACCATTTCTGTAAGCTACTGGTTTCCCTATAAGTGCTACCATGATACACATTCTGACCCGGCAGTAGTAGCCTAGAGGAACCTAAGCAGAAATGGCATAACTTTGCATAATGTGGCATCTAAATCTGCATCCAGTGCTAACCTGCCAGTAACTGCACTGAGACTGCTGCCCCACAAAAATGGAGGGGACTGACAGAAGCCCTCCATTGACTTCCAAAAATTTCATTTTCCCCTTAGAAATTTCATAGCATAACTATTTGGTTTTTTGGGGGTAGGTGGGCAAGGGGCTTTCACCATTGCCAAGGTGCTGATTTTCCTCTCATGTGTTGGAAGCTGCTGAGCATTAGTGCTGCTTTAACGGCAGCAGGGCACCTGAAGATGTTCTCCTCACCTAGCTGTGGGCATCATCACCCATGATCACATTCTGGCATAGAATTTATGGATAGCCAATGGCCTTTGATGGTAAACAATTCAATCAAAGCCAAGGATATTAATAGCCTTTAAAGTATTCAGAGCATGCATTTTCATGTGGCAAAGTGCATGATCTAGCCCAAGTTAAGTCTTTTTAATAGGGAAGTTCTGAACGTGTCTTAACTCTCATATTGAAATCAATGGGACTGAAGAATGCTTGGCTTTGGCTGAATCATGCCCAGTTTGTTTCTGAATACTTTAGACCATTGGAGGCTTGAAATCAATAAGAAATGAAGTGCTGTGTTTTTGTGGATGGGCTATAAAATGCTTTTGCTGAAGCACCTGGAACTAACCTCTTATTAGAGGCTGAAATTCTAAGAGAACTTACTTGGAAGTGAGTGCCACTGCTAGCAGTATGACATACCTTCAATTAAACAAATGGATAGAAATGGAGCCAAGCCTGCTGTGGTATTTTGGGTCTGCTTTCAGGATGCAGCACATCCCTTTTACTCTGTGCTTCTTTTCTTGCAAGAGAGAAACTGACATTTGAATGGATGTTACTTTCTTCCCATTTTTCCCTGTATAGACAGTGGGAAGTGAAATTGTGCTTTCCCACTAGAAACATGGGCATAACATTTCATGAAAAGTTCAAGACACATAAGCCTAGTGGCACTGTTGATTTCACAAATATATGAATCATGCCCATTGGATAATGGGCGCATCAACCCTGCTCATATGTTATGTTATGCCCATGCATGGCTGGTATGCAGGATGGCATGGAGCAAGTACATCCTGGCCAAGTGGTTTGTTTGATCTCAGTGATAGAAACAGTCTTCATTCTTATGGTTCATAGAATCATAGAATTATAGAGTTGGAAGAGACCACAAGGGCCATCGAGTCCAACCCCCTGCCAAGCAGGAAACACCATCAGAGCACTCCTGACATATGGTTGTCAAGCCTCTGCTTAAAGACCTCCAAAGAAGGAGACTCCACCACACTCCTTGGCAGCAAATTCCACTGCCGAACAGCTCTTACTGTCAGGAAGTTCTTCCTAATGTTTAGGTGGAATCTAAGTTCTTCTTCTTCCTTTCATGGTTCTAATAATGGCTTTATATAACCATAATGCTATATATAGTTACAGTTGCATAACAATAAAAGGTTTAAATGTCTTGCACAACAATTAATTTGAGTATATGTAATATTTCTCCACACTGACTCAACATATGCTATGAAGATCTGATTAGACTTGCATAAGCTTTTTTTGGTTACGTAAGTTTTTCTAAGTCATCTCAACTCAGAAATAGAACTTGATGGGAAGGTGGAGGGAGAGAAGCAGATGCTGGAACTAATTTTGTGGTGGTCAAGAGGTAGGCAGAGGCATGCTTCTGGAATGTTTTCTGTCAAATGCACTATCCAGTGCAAAGGGGCAGCCAGAGAGATTCTTGTTATGTTGTTCGTGGAGCCCATGAAGAAGGAGGAGAAGGCTTGATAGAATCCCACTCCTTTCTTGGGAGATGGGGTGAAGATGCACAACCCTGAAGATATTGATCAATCAATAGATGCCCTCACTCCACACTGGACTTTCTTATGGAGATGCAGTTGGGAGTTAAGGACTTTGGAGGACATTGGTGGGAAGCACTCTTGGCCAGTTGCACCTTGATAGTACAGGGTAAACTTCTGACTATTTTACAAGGGCCTAACACCAAATCAGACCATCTAATATGGTCAGAACCACAACCATTTCCATTGTGCAGAATTAAATAATGCACAGTCGGTGTTCATGTCACACCTGCAGCAAATTTTGTTACTCCAGTTATTGAGCTTCTCAAAACCATCTTGAAAGCTAGCTTAGGTTTAGACAGAGTTAGGATAAGGCAGGCTAGTTGGGATAATGAGAATGTGTCAAAAAGGTCAGGCTCTGAAGGAAATAAATATCATAAGCAGTCATGGTGTGACAGCGTACAATTAGGAAACTTACCTATTCATTTCTCATAGCTACTGGAAAACAAAGTGATGAGAGGAGAGGCAGGCAAAGACACTGCAAGCAGCACCTCTGGCTTTGAGAAATCTCAATAGATTCAGTAAGAAAGTATATCCCTTACATAAGACATATAAACTCTCAACATGTGGACAGGGGCAAAAGTGTGCACACAGCATCCTCAGATGCCTCACGCCCCGTATCCCTGACCATCCTCATGTTGCAAGGGCTGCAAAAGGTTTCCACTTGCATTCATTTGAATTCTTTGTCAGGCTCCCCAGCTGCAAGGAGCGCACTACTTGCACTCAAGCAAGCCCAAGTAGAATACCTCTGCAGATTTTCCTCACTCAGTGTGGGGATGGTTGGGGACCAAGCGCATTGAGGAATGTGCTCAGAGACATTGGGGATGAGGGTTGCCTGTATGCCCCTCCCCATACCACCACCATTATTCATAGATGCAGAGTTCACCTGTTCAGGCAAATGCCTCAACATGCCTAAAGGAGATGGTGATAAAAAAGTTGCATGACTTCTTCGGAGAAGCTCTGCAGACATGCTAATAGTTTTTGTTGCCAATGAAGTCACAACAGTCAGCAATCAAGCTTCCTGATGCTGAGACTAAAGTTATCACCTCACCTGCTACTGGAAGTGTGTGACAGCATCATCAGTTTCTTTCAAGGCAGCACGGTGGCTCAAAGAGGAGTTTATGAACCTTTATCAATCAACATCTGCCACTCAGCCAACTGCATTGCGACCACTTTGTTCCAGTAGTTCTGACGTTGGAACCTCATTAGGAACAGGTGTGTTCCTAATGCATATCCTGCTAAAACAAGCACATTTCTGTGGATGGCTGGCAGGGGACAAACAGCAAGTGGGTCTTCAAGGCTGAGTCTCTCCTTGCCTTCACCCAGCACTTTTGATGCCTCTTTCAATGTACTGTTGAAAGCAATTAGGATATCATTGATTTCAATTGTCACAAATACATTAGGGTTTTGCAAGGGTTTGTCAAAGTGCTGGCAAAATCTCTCAAGCTATTGTAAGCATTCAAAGGATGCTCTTCAAACCCCTATTCATTTTGGAGCCTGTAATTGAGATATTAATCCATTCCTCATGCCATAGCATTAGAGAGGAACATGTATTTGAAGCTATGGGTGCTTTTGTTGAGCATCCCGCAATGAAGAAGGAAGACATTTGTTTAATTAAGGAGATACACAAGAAATGCATGGTGTGGTTGTCTAGAATCTATAAATGCAGTTTTGAAGGTACAATGTACACATATAATTTAGCTTTTGTAACATTTTGGTGATAGGCTGATGAAGAATGGAAGCAACCAAAGAAGAGGTAACATTATTTTGAAGAAATTGGAAACAGCTGTACAGGAAATGTCCAATGGAAAGAACATGTGATGCAGCATTTGTTCTATATAACAAAATTCTAAAAGTTTCCAAGTTAACTTTTAACATAAAACCCTAAAAAGAAAATATATCAGTAAAAGAGGAGAAAGTGCTTCTGAACTTGCTGGACACACTTATGTAAATATTAGGGTGTGCATCAGATTCAGATGAGTCCAGAATCAAAACGGGATGTTGGACAGATCCAGGCTTGTTTGAGCCAAAGAAGGCTCTTTCCAAAACACGCCAAACTGCAGCAAAACCCCCAAAGTACTTTAAGGCACTTTGGAGAGTTGGATTAAAAATAACCCTGAAAACATGAAACATTCCTCTCCTTGTCTTCCATATAAATAAAACACCAAGGTGAGGAGAGAAAGGATAGTTCTCTTGTGACAGACAGGTCTGGCTTCCAATGAGAGGGAATAATTACAAGAGCTCTACTCACAATGTTCTCAGGAAGGGATAATAAAGCAATGCATTACCTTGTTCCTGTCTGTTCTGCATTCTTGGCCACTTCTGCTAGTGGTGGTTGTTTCATTCAAGCCCTACTGCCTCTGGGACACATGCCTACACATCCACTCAAGTCAAATCATCATTGCACTTACTTTCTGTGACTTTGGTGTCAATTGAACGGAGCACAAGCCTGAAGGTGTTTTTTTCATTCATCATAATTCCATGGCTCCTGACCTCATCCTTCTGAATTTTCCCAGACTACTTGCAAAATTTGAAGCCTAGGGGGACCTCTATGATGTATGTTTTATGCCATTTTCAGAATAAAACCATTGCCCAAAAACCACAGGAAGGAAAGGACATTTTAATGCTTCCCCAAAACCCTTTAAAGGTGCCTAGCACACACACAAAAACTCCTGTGTCTATGTGTCTGCATTTTGACTATTTTCTTACCTAGGGGTATACCACTTTGGTGTATGCAGTTTTCATTACAAATTGCCCATAAACCATAGACGAGATTAAGCAAATCTTTTGTAACTAACTCAAAACTTTAAAGCATGTCATTTCAGGAAAACCACCGCAGCTGTCCTTCTGAAATTCAGTAGAATTGTTTGTATTTGGACGTATGAGGCTTTATCCATGCAGGACTTCAGTGACTGCAATGTCTTCCCAATTCTGTCAAAAAAAGAAGAAGCTGTATCTGATTTTAAAAAAAATATGTTACTGTATTTCCCTGTGATAGTGAAAGGGGAATGTATGAAGTTTTGTTTTTCTGAATGAGTATCCAGATTTGGACCCAAAGCCCTCAAAGTGCTTCCGACATAATTGTGCTTTTCCCCCTGAAGCTCCAAATCAGAGTCTAAACTGAATCTTGCATTGTGGTGCAAGACATTTTGCTGCTTGAAGCAGAGAAGCAAATGTTCCCCCTTTCCATTCACAATAGGCAGCAACTGAGGCTAACAAAGTTACGATAGTAATTAACATCGCAATCCAAACTTTAGGAAGTCAGCCCAGTTTAGGCTAACATGGCGCTGTGGTCTAAACCACAGAGCCTAGGGCTTGCCGATCGGAAGGTCGGCAGTTCGAATCCCTGCGGCGGGGTGAGCTCCCGTTGCTTGATCCCAGCTCCTGCCTACCTAGCAGTTCGAAAGCACATCAAGTGCAAGTAGATAAATAGGTACCACTCCGGCGGGAAGGTAAACGGCATTTCCGTGCGCTGCTCTGATTTGCCAGAAGCAGCTTAGTCATGCTGGCCACATAACCCAGAAGCTCTCTGCGGACAAACGCTGGCTCCCTCGACCTATAGGGAGAGATAAGCGCCGCAACCCCAGAGTCATCCGCGACTGGACCTAATGGTCAGGGATACCTTTACCTTTTAAATTTACACTTGCATAAATTATCCCTATTCCAAACTCTGTTCAGGAGCCTCTGGAAGGAGCTACTGCCAGCTGAGTATGGGCCTGAGTTTTGAGGATTGGTCCCTAGGTGATCTTCTTCTTTGGAGATCACTCATAGCCGAGTAAGATTGGCTTCCATAAACACAGTGTTAACAATGAGTCCATAAGTGACTGTGGAGGCCAATTCTGGACCCACACATCCTTCCACAGTGGGGGCACTGGTTTCTGGGCAGGAGTTGATCATGGTGTGGATTTGCCAAGCGTCCCTTCCTCCTAGCATGTTTCTCCCTTGCATCCTGAGTTTGAGTGTCCTCAAACCCATGACACCTTTGGTAAAGGCTATTTTCCAACAGGAGTGATTGCAGGCCAGTGTTTCCCAGTTGTCAGTGTTTATACTATATTTTTTTAAGATTTGCCTTGAGACAGTCTTAGAACCTCTTTTGTTGACCACCAGCATTACGCTTTCCATTTTTAAGTTCGGAATAGAGTAGTTGCTTTGGAAGACGATCATCAGGCATCCGCACAACATGACCAGTCCAACGAAGTTGATGTTGAAGAATCATTGCTTCAACACTGGTGATCTTACTGCCAGCTGAGTATGGGCCAGAGTTTTGAGGGTTGATGCCTAGGTGATTTAACAAGATGAACAGGGTTTGGAATCCTTACCCTGCCATGCTTCTTTTAGGGATTTACATCAGATGAGTGGGAGATTTATGCTAGCATATCTCCAGTTTGGCTAGGATGAGGGACTTAATCAGTGTGAAAACTCAACATCTGCTAAATCCAAACTGTCTCATCCCAGTGGATATTGGCTTTGGATTGCACCTTTAAGAAGCCATTTCAAGACACCAAAAATTAGCTTTCTGAGGCAGCTGCCACACTTTGCATAATGATAGGTCCAGCCCTATTCGTGTGAGTAATGTGGCAATGCCTGAATGGGGCCTTCTGTTTCTATCACATTGAATTGTCTCCTCTTTCCCCCACTCCCAGTAATATATATTACAGTGTTTTCCATGGTGAACATCCATCTGAAATCTGATTGTGAACACTTCTGAAAATTGACATAGCTCTTCAGTGAAATGAGTTCTTTATTCAAACAATGAGTGAGTCTTTGGGAATCAGTCTGAAAAGTCCAGCTATATATTCTCCTGACAATATCTTTTAGCAATTCTCCATGAAGTGAAAATGAAAGATGGTTAGTTGATCATATCTATTCAAATTCAGTTAGTAAATGGTATGTGCTAGAAGTACATCCTGTCAAAAATATATTGTGTATAGGCAGCTCTGAATATGAATATGGAAGGCAAAGATGTGTGTGCCTGCTGCAAGACAAAACATGTATAAAGTCATCTCCAATGCTTCTAGCAAAGGTTTAGAGTTCACCATCATGCTACTGAAAGTGGGGCTGTGGGCTTTAGATCTTGAAAATGCACTATTAAACTTAATTCTGTTACCAAAAAAATGAATATCCCATTTTCCTAATATTAATAATATAGTAGCTTTATCATAATGGGAGGTTTAACTTCTCCTGGACTGACAGGAAATCTGACGGGATCCTCCTCCCACATAGTCTTCAAATTGTATTGCAATGGCCTTGGGGATTATTGCAGTTCTCCTGAGGGATTGTGCATGATGTACAGCTTCAATAGGATCAATGAGATGAAGTTCTCCATAAAAAGCAAGCACTGCCATTCTAAGGGGGTAGATATTACTCTGGGTTTTAAACAGAGAAGCAGCAGGTAGGGGGGACACAACTCCAAATCACCCCTCCCAAGGCTGCTTTTCCTAAGCAGCCATTAGGGCTTCGTTACAAATGTTTATATGTAATGTGTGGTTCCTGCATCTCCTTCCCCTTTGGGTATACAGACTTAAAGTGGTTTAACTATCGTCTCTTTCTTGAGAACCCAGGGGGGGGGGTGTAGCTTTAAGAGAGAAATTAGGGATCTGCAGAGTAAATATACTCTTAAATTAATAATGTTACACAAGTCAACAATATATGTTATATAACAGCTTTTTACAGAATTCCCTGTGCCAAACATTACTTGGGAAAATATTTACTTGGATATTTTTAAAATCAATTAGCACCCAAAGATGATTCATCCTCAGAATTTAGTTGAAGGGTAATATATTAAAGCCCATAATTAAGTATATGAAGCATAGTCATTTCTGAGAGTTGTAGAAAGTTTTCTGCAGGATTAGCTGTTTCATGCACCTAGATCACAAATATTTGGAAAGGTGAGATTTAATCCCTCAGAAATAAGCCCCACTATGTTCAGTGCAACTTGTTCCAAGGGTAACTCTGTATAAAAAGATAAAGGACCCCTGAGAGTTACCGATAAGTCCAGTCGTGGACGACTCTGGGGTTGCAGCACTCATCTCACTTTGCAGGCTGAGGGAGATGGTGTTTGTCCACAGACAGTTTTTCCGGGTCATGTGGCCAGCATGACTAGGCCTCTTCTGGCGTAACCAGAGCAGCGCACGGAAACACCGTTTACCTTCCCGCCGGAGCAGCACCTATTTATCTACTTGCACTTTTTGGCGTGCTTTCGAACTGCTATAGAAGTCCTAAAATACAAAATTTAACAGCAGGGACTATCCTGATAAAGTGACCTGCATGTTCTTAACACATATAAACTTAAGGAGAATCGTGCATTTTTTATGCTCAGCCCAAATAAGATCAATGAGGTAATGTTCCTCAGAGGTAAGTGCCATGGATCTTTCACAGAAGGATGTGCATGACTCTGATGCAACTAATAGATTATATGGAGATGGCGGAAATGACTGGCAGAATCCGAGACCAGGGAGAGGAGTCGGTGGAGGAAGATTGGAAGAAATTTAAAATTTATTTGCAGAAATACTGTAAAATTTTTGAATGTTGAGGACATTGAAATGAATCGCAGGGGCTTTAGCAACAAAGTAAAATGTAAGATTGGATTAATAACAGATAAATTAATTGGACATGAATTTGCTGAATTAATTTTTTAAAAAAGGGATACAAGAATGGGAGGCATGAGGAAGTCCGGAAAATAAGTTAATTGAAGATGAGAAATTAAGAAAGAGGGAATTTTTGTTTTTTTGTTATTATTTTATTGTGAAAATTTAATAAAATATTTATATAAAAAAGTGCATGACTCTGAAGCGAAATCAGGAATGAAAAATGTAACAATTAATTATGAGCCTACTTTTAAAAAGTGGGAAGGAGACCTGAGTGCAGAAATAATCTGGTAAAGCTGCTGGTTGAAAGACTAAAGAAACTTAAAGTTTATTACTCCTGGCAAACAAAGCCACTTGAGTACAGGCTTACTTCATGTAAGCCTCTGATCAGTTAGTGTTAGGGTAGAAAATGCTGCCTTTCTGTCTATTGCTTCCCCCATTGTAACTTATTGCAAATGTTGTTGCTTTACTCCCAAATGTATGAATAGCTGGAAATTTTGCTGTTGACAAGGTTGGAATCTCCTGAAAGCCTTTCAAGCATATACCAAGCATTTCACATGGAATTAATTAGGCTTTTCTTACATTCCCTTTCCAGTGATCATGGCTGGTTTGGCTCCACATTTGAATTGGTTCCTCACATCCTCAATAGCACTGACTTGCTTACTACTGGCAAATTTAAATCCCCCAAGAAAGCTTAATTGCCTCTAATGAGTATCAAGGGATATATTGGTTGGTGATATCTTCTTTGACAAGTTCCTTCACAGATGTCTGGGTTAACTTGAAAAACATTTGATATGTGGCAACTCTGTTGACTGCTTCAGTCTCTCTCAATTCCCAAACTTCTACAAAGCCTTTTGAAATTACTTGCTATCTCTCAGAAGCAATATGTGCTACTGATTTGGAGGTTACCATTCTAATGGAGGACAGGGGGTGGGCAGGTGTGGAGGACTCCCTGGTCCTGGTCTTGAAGGGGGCAACTTTGCCCCTGAAAAACCAGGTGCGCAGCCTGGGAGTCATTTTGGACTCACAGCAATCCATGGAGGCGCAGGTCAATTCTGTGTCTAGGGCAGCTGTCTACCAGCTCTATCTGGTACTCAGGCTGAGACCCTACCTGCCCGCAGACTGTCTTGCCAGAGTGGTGCATGCCCTAGTTATCTCTTGCTTGGACTACTGCAATGCACTCTGTGTGGGGCTACCTTTGAAGGTGACCCAGAAACTACAATTAATCCAGAATGCGGCAGCTAGACTTGTGACTGGGAGTGGCCGCTGAGACCACATAACACCAGGACTGAAAGACCTACATTGGCTCCCAGTACATTTCTGAGCACAATTCAAAGTGTTGGTGCTGACCTTTAAGGCCTTAAATGGCCTTAGCGCAGTAAACCTGAAGGAGCGTCTCTACCCCCATCGTTCAGCCCGGATACTGAGGTTCAGCTTCAAGGGCCTTCTGGAGGTTCCCTCACTGCTAGAAGTGAGGTTACAGGGAACCAGGCATAGGACCTTCTTGGTAGTGGCGGCTGCCCTGTGGAACACCCTCCCATCAGATGTCAAAGAAATAAACAACTATCTGACATTTAGAAGACATCTGAAGGCGACTCTGTTTAGGGAAGTTTTTAATGTTTGATGTTTTATAGTGTTTTTAATATTCTATTGGGAGCCGCCCAGAGTGGCTGGGGAAACCCAGCCAGACAGGCGGGGTATAAATAGTAAATTGTTGTTGTTGTTGTTTGTTAGTTCTCTCGGGCACATACCTGTTGCTATTAAATAAATAAATAAGATTCTGTTGGTAACACTATAGCATTTTAGAGATTGGGAAAGGGAAACCACCAGTTGTCAAGGCTGAGTCATGGGAAGCAATCTGAGGTGAGGCAGGACACAAAGTCAGGAAGCGACATCAAAGAGAAAATCAGGACCAAAGGACAAATCAGGAGGCAGGTGTGAAGAACAAATAAGAAGCCAGGCCTGGCAGTTAACCAAAAGACACAGGAAAAAGATACAGGGTTCCATTAGGCCTGGGATGAGAACCATCCTGAGGACCACATTACCCCATAATGGGGCCATATGCCAGCAGTGGGTGGGATCAGTGGTAACAAGTGAATGGAACAACAGAAGTGACTATTAATCTTTGTCCAGTAAGCTATCATCCAGCCACACAAATATAGAGGTTTCCTTCTAGATATACATGCCCCACTTCACCCCATCCTCTCTCTGAACCAAATGGCAATGGTGCCCACCTGAGAAGTGCTGGAGCTGATGCAAATAAGACTACAGACCAATTCAGGTAGTTTCCTGAATTTGCATAGATTCAAAGTAGGGATGGGCCAGGTGAGTGCTTTCAAGTCTCATGCCCAGCATACCCAAGCATCGGGGCCTCTTTTCGACCTTGCTGGGTTTAGTGAGAATGTCTGCATAGAGTTTCTAAGTGCATTCCCTCTGGGTTAAACATGCAAAGGTCTAAAAAGGAGTCTACACACCCGGGGACATTGGGACAGAGTTTGTGGATGCTCTTCTGCATTGTACCCACTTTAAGCCTATGCACAGTGCTTTTTTCTGGGGGGACACATACCCCTAAACATTTTGTGAATTTAAGTTAGGCCTCATTGAGGGGCAGTATTTCAATATGAGTAGGAAAATGAGAGTACCCCTAAACATTTTCTTAGAAAAAAAAAGCACTGCCTGTGCATATTCAAACCCCAGAATGGGGCTTATGACATGCATCAAACATTGATTAATACAACATGGTCATTGGTCCAATCCAGTTAGTTGTGGGTGACTTTGTGGATTGGAACCATTGCATAAGAGTGGATAATATTTATAATTATTGCATCAAGTGCTGCCATCATATGCCCGCTTGATTGGGGAGAAATTCAATTCAGCTTAGTAGGACTTTCTTCTGAGCATACATAAAATTAGGCTGAATTTACTTATTGTAAATCCTTTTTCATCTAGCCACATTTAACAGCATACAATCCTTTAAAGAGAGGCTGTTTACTCCAAAATGGACTGGGGTTTTGATTACTCAGTTAGATTAATACATTTTCTGTGGACTTTAGAGTCTCTTTTGCACCATAATACCTGTAGGTCAACAGAGTAAATTATGCTGGCTTGAGGTTATAAGAAGCTAATAAATTTGCAACTGATGCTCAGTTCATTATGCTCTTACCCTGTCTGTCATTATCAGGTCAAAAATTTTGAACATGGAGATAGAGGAGAAATTAGACATTCCACCAAAATGAACCTCTATTCTAGAGTATTTCCCATTAATAAATCTGTCATATATCAAAAGGCAGTCTTTCCCAACTAAGAGCAAAACAGATGGCAAAAAGTGACGCTGTTGCTAAATTAAACAAGTTGCTTTCTGGTTAAAATGTCCTGAACATCTCTAAACCAAACTTTTCCAAATGCTAAAATAATAAGTATCTGGGTCAGGTTTTTTGCATATCCAGGAGAGTGTCAGTACTTTCAACTAAATAATTCAGTTGCCTTGTAGCAGTGGTTCTTGGTGGGTTTTTTGTGCTTTTTTAAAGTTACAGCATAACAAAATGGAAGTTCTTGAAGTTCTAAACAGCCTAAAATCCCTTTAACTTTAACTGATAATTGTAGTTTCCCATAAATCTCTTGAAATTCCACATAATGTTGATATATTAGCTCACTTAAGAAAGCATTTTTAGCAGCTGATTGCTTATATAATCTTTCTGGCAATTTTCTACATTTTACTTGCCCTGATTTTGTGGCAAGGAAAGATTTTTTACTTTAATTTGGGCCATTAATTTCCCTAAGTCATTTGGACAGTGAGGTACTTAGCCAGCCTCCTACACACTTGGAATGAGATACTATTTCTAAAGCACTTCAGCTGAGTGCTTATTCTAAGGTTTAAGACTTTCATTAGGAATAGACTAGACTATCCGTGAAAGATTTATACTCTATGAATAGGGTGTAATGTAACCAGAAATAGAGGCTCTATCTTCATATAAAAGATTGGGCTTTCCAAAAACCATGCTCGAAAGGATTAAAGCTTTCTACACCATCCACCTTCTCTTATTTTTTTAATATCACCATTAGCGATGAATTAAAAGTAATTATCTGCTAATCACCATACGAGTCAGGTCAGATGTTCCATTCCAAATCTATGATTGCTATAAAAGCCAATATGAGCAAAGGGAATATTCTTTGGCCATGCATGGGGTGGAAGATGTGATTGGCGACCTCTCAGAATGCTGTGCCTTTTAGATTTTTGCTTGCCTTTGGGGCTTTGTAGCTGATGAGCAAAGTGGGAAGATTTATACTTTTTTTTTTTTTCCTCCCTGAGCTCAAGCCGTTTGGTTCGGAAACTGTTTTAGCAATTTGTTGATACAGACAGAATCTTAACTAGACTCTTTGAGGTACTGATTAAGCAAAGCCCATCTCTCTGAATTACTGTCCAGTTAATAAATAGGTGAACAAGGACCCTCTTATCTGTGCCACTTTCTTGTCAATGCTCACTAATGTTAGGCATGGAAATAGAAATCCAGTCAAAATAGTAGAGGGCAAAACAAAAAAGTATAAAACCTGGATCCCAGATCATTGCAATGGGCAGAGGTGGGGGTTCTTCCAAAAGAGTTTAATTCAAAATAATAGCTGTGCACTTTTGGTAGGAACCCTCATCCATGTAAATGATTGCATATATATCTCTATATCTGTACAGATATGTGAAATAATTTAGTATCACTTTCATATTCTGATCATTGATACTATGCTGCCAAGTAATATAAGTAGCTCAGATCATATCAAATTGTGCCAGTTATTCTAAAATCCACAGCATCCTCCAATCAATTAATTCTCTGTGTTAGCCAACATATCTTGATGAAACTATGTGCAGAAAACCCAGCTCTCCAATTTATTTGAACATGGGGTGGTCTTTTAATTTACAGCTATCCCCTTGAGCTATTAGGATAGGCAAGGTGGAACTGTAATGAAAGTTTCTTTATTGAGTGCTCTAGGTACATATGAATACACAAAAGTTTGGTCACATGGTTTATGGCTGGGGAGCAGAGGAGAAATCCAGTGTCTCTGCTGCAACACAATTATTTTTTACTCTTTCAAAATGACACAGAAACTGACTACTCTTTGAGGTCTGCTGGGGATACACAAATTCCGTGTCCCATCAGAGTCTACCAGTGTGTTGGTACATGGGCAATCTTGCCCCTTTCCCTTTCTCTCCTGATAAGAAGTGGCACATGATTGACCAGAGCTCAGGTGAGTACCACTGCCCTGCCTTGCCATCCACAACTGTAGGATGTGAACCTGGTTCTTCAGGGAGAACACAACCCATCCAAATCAAGTTTCAGTTGTTTCATCCATCTGTCTAATTGGGGTGTCTTAATTTTTGGAACCTAGTCAAGCCCATATTGTTCAGATAGGCTTTTGATTTGAGGCTAATTTTCCTGCTTCCCTGGGTAGTTGGTTTTAATATGGTTCTCTTATGGGATGTGCCAAGATGAGATATCCATGCTATTATGTTTGTTTATCTTTTATATTGAATTTTTAATTTAATTGTGCAGTGCTTTGGGGGCCTTGTTGGCTGAAATGTGGTCTGTAAATTTGTGTGTGTGTTTGTACAGACACACACATACACACACAGTCTGCTGGAAGATAATTTCTATCTTGCCTTTTTCTTTTCCTCAAAAGAAAACATCTCTTGCACATGCCACACTCTGAATGACACTATTCAGAGTTCTAGTTACAGGTAGGTAGCCGTGTTGGTCTGCTGTAGTCAAAACAAAATTAAAAAATTCCTTCCAGTAGGACGTTAGAGACCAACTAAGTTTGTTATTGGTATGAGCTTTCGTGTGCATGCACACTTCTTCAGATAGCAGCATGCACACGAAAGCTCATATCAATAACAAACTTAGTTGGTCTCTAACGTCCTACTGGAAGGATTTTTTTGATTATTATTTTTTTGACTATTCAGAGTGTTCTTAAAATTGAATCTCACAGTTTCACCTATCTATCTATCTCTCTGTGGCTGTGTCACCATTCACTTATTTTTCTCTGCTGAATTATGGTCATAATGCTTCAGCCTGACTGAACATGCAACATAGGAAGCTGCCTTCAAGCAAGTCAAGACCATTGCACCATCTAACTCAGTATTCTCTACCTGGAGAAGGCAGGGCTTGAACATGGCACCTTTTGCATGCAGAATGTGTGCTCTACTACTGAGTTATGACTCTTTTCCTCAGATGTATAGTTGCATTAGCTGAATGCTTAGTTGTTGTTTTTTCTTATTAGGCACTAGATCTGATTGAATCCATATAAGAATTATGAAAAGGAAGTCAGTGCAAGCACCAGGCTCACTCCATGAGAACTTTGGTTTTGTAAAGCAAAATAGAAATAGGCAATATACAAAGAAATATAAAATGGGCTAAATGGGCTTTTGAAGCATTCCAGTAAAATGCATAAACATCCCCAAATATGCACCCCATCATCCCTGTCCTACCCGTTTTCTCCAAGCAAAACCTGACTTTCTGTGGGGAAGTACAAGGCACAGGAAATGGCGTTACTTAGGGAGAAATGTTGCTCTGTACAATTTATCATCTCCTAATGGAAAATGCATAGGAACATAGTCTTAAACTAAGTCATACCACTGGCCCATCTTCCCCAATATGCTCAATGCCAATTGGTAGCAGCTCTTTAGGGATTCAGACAGAAGTCTCCCCAACCCAACATGGAGTCACCAGGGACTGAACCTGGACCTTTTTGCATGCAGTGCAATGCAATGCAATGCACATCCTCTAGCACTGAGCTATTGCCCTTTTCCTAATGGAGAGTATGGGACTTGTAGATCTTTCCAGGTAGAAAATGACATTCCATTGTTTCTTGCAACCAAGATTGCTTTGTCTTAGAAATTGCATGAAGGTGGGGGTACATAGCTGCAAGGTTGAATAGCACCAGGGGCAGGCTGAAAATCCCATTTTCAAGGAGGTCCATCTTGAAAGGCTCTGTACTTGACTCGAAATAGAGTCAGATATGCATTTCAAGTCCCCACCCCCCATGAAGTATCATGCAATGTCTAGTCAGTGTTATCATCCCCATATTGAGTAAATGGTTTTAAGGTAAGTCTTGTCCTGATAATGAAGGGATAAAGCAGCATATTGAATTCATGACAGAAATGTTGAACTGAGGCCTTCCTCCTTCACAGCTCAGCTTCCCAGTCACTATCCTAGATCACCAAGTTTTTGCTTGATGACAAATGTGTGACACACACAAAATATTGTGTTTGAATTACAACTGAGTGGGTGAAAAGTTAGTCTGCAGTGATTAATCTATGGCGGCTGCTTCAGTCATGCTTGTACACAAGATCAGCAGGCTGGATCCGAAGAACCATGAACAGAAGGTAAATAGCTGCTGGCACCATCCTACAAATTGTTTCACATGTGTAATTATGGCCAGCACTATAATACATAGATTCTGTGGCAGTGCTGCTTGAACAAAGGGTTGTGCATGCTCTTGTTCAATCATTTACAGAAGCAGTAGAACTTTTCTGGATTTTGTTTCCCCTTTTTTCATGCTCTTCTGCTCTACTGTACACAATTTACTCTACTGAGTGGTGTAGTGGTTAAGAGTGGTAGAATCGTAATCTGGTGAACCGGGTTCGTGTCTCCGCTCCTCCACATGCAGCTGCTGGGTGACCATGGGCTAGTCACACTTCTTTGAAGTCTCTCAGCCTCACTCACCTCACAGAGTGTTTGTTGTGGAGGAGGAAGGGAAAGGAGAATGTTAGCTGCTTTGAGACTCCTTAGGGTAGTGATAAAGCAGGATATCAAATCCAAACACTTCTTCTTCTCTTCTATTGTGAATTTTCAGTGTAGTTGTTTTGTGTTCTTGTGCATACAGAAAGACGCCTGCGGATGATGCTCAGTGAGTGCTCATTTGAACCAGTGAGGATGAGTGGCCTGGTGAGCTGCTGTTGGGAAAAGAAGAAGAAGAAGATCTCAGGAGGCCACTGAGAGGTGGCATAAACTAGATTTTTTATCATCCAAAGCCACCCTCTCTCAAGGAGATAGTAACTTATAGCCAAGCCATTAATGCTATTTCCTCACCCAATTGTACCAAATGAAGCTTAACACGAGACCAGAGAGTTGCCCAGAATATTGGCCTCCTTTTTAAAATGCCTGTATAATGCTGTATTCAGCCTCGGCAACACTTCATTAACTTTTATTTCCTTATTGATCTATAAAATATGGAGGTTTGTGTTTGGCTTTAAACCTTTAATGTACAATTTCAGGGACAGTGACTCCTAACTTTGTAGCAGAACTATCTGTAACCATGCAGATAGATATACAGAAACTGAAAGGGGTTAATAAAATTTATATGTTTATGCTCTGAAGAGCATAACTCCTTGTGTCCATGAATATTTACTAGATAGATAAAGGAACTTTGATCTAAATCAGCCTCCCCATTTTCTTAATGTGTTTTGCTGAGACCACAGTGTTTTACCACCCCCAAAATTGGATTTTGCTGGCCAGGAAACCAATGGTACACATAAAGTATTTCCTAGCACTGGAATAATATCACATAACTTTGACAAATAAGGCTTGTGGAGAAAGTTCTAACAGAAACTACAGAAGGCCATGCCAAATGGCAATAACAAAAAAAACCAGAATGAAATGGGGGGGGGCCAAACCCTCCTCCTTTGTAATTTCCTTACATAATGGCCACTTGTGTTTGGAAAGACATCAGTTTTGCCTTGTTGGCCACATTTGGATCTTTTATTAGAAGGATTTGTGGTCATATTCCAAAAGACTCTAGTTTGATCTATCCCTTCTCATGCCATGCCTAGATGGGTCTTTGGCCTGATCCAACAGGACTGCTCTTAGGTCATAGAATCATAGAATCATAGAGTTGGAAGAGGCCACAAGGGCCATCAAGTCCAACCCCCTGCCAAGCAGGAAACACCATCAGAGCACTCCTGACATATGGTTGTCAAGCCTCTGCTTAAAGACCTCCAAAGTAGGAGACTCCACCACACTCCTTGGCAGCAAATTCCACTGTCAAACAGCTCTCACTGTCAGGAAGTTCTTCCTAATGTTTAGGTGGAATCTTCTTTCTTGTAGTTTGGATCCATTGCTCCGTGTCCGCTTCTCTGGAGCAGCAGAAAACAACCTTTCTCCCTCCTCTATGTGACATCCTTTTATATATTTGAACATGGCTATCATATCACCCCTTAACCTGCTGTACTTTTGTAATTTTGATTTTTCTTCTCAAAAATACAATGGAATTCCATTAACCGTGCAACTAAAAGAAAAAGGCAGCAAAGCCTGACAGTTCTTTTAAAAGGGTTATCTAATATGGATAAAAAGCAAAAACAATCATTACAGGGATGAAACTCAGGTAATTATGCAAGTAATTAATACAATTACCCATCCCACAAGGTGCCCCAAATGCCCCTGTTCCGTGGTTATTGCACTTGTCTAGAGAGGGGTCTTTGTCTCTGAAATAGCAAACAGTACTTATAATTAAGACACTTGATTTACTGAATCAAAACTTATAATAATTCCCAGTCCTGCAATCCCTAGTCAGGTGATTTGTTAACACAACAACAAGAAATCTCCATAATATCCTTGCAAGCCCCAGTATGTAAAAGACAAAATTTGAAACAGATATGGCAGACATTTAGAGTAGAAAGGCAATAGAGAATAAAGAAATCTACAAGAACAAATGAAAGATTCTAGTTTTGAGTATCAGGACTATAAATGCAATGACAATAAATATAAATGACTTAGAAATCCATTTTCTTCTTGGTTGGTTTTCTCCCAGAGCACAGCAGAGGCACAAAGGTACTCAGTACCAATCACATTCACTCAGAGACGTGGTGCGGGTTCATGGCTTGTGAATACAGCATGTAGTTTATAAAGCAGGCTTCTAGTCTGATCCCCATCTATTCATGCTTTACAAACAAATTCTGAAATCAAATGCCTGCTCTAAATTGCATCTTTAGGACTGCCGCCCTTTGAAATGACATGAGTTTTGTCAACAGAAATAAAATGGCTGATCTGTTGGATTGATATGCCTGTTCATGCTTAACTTCAAAGAGCCATCATCTTTTTGGCTCATCTTTATGAAAATTATCAGCCCAGCTTTTCTATGAGATGGCCTTTGAGTGAAGGGCAGCATATAAATTCTCTGTGTGTGAGAGTGAGAGAATGTAAAGATTCTGCATGTGTAAACCATTTCAAGTAGAAGACTAGCTCTCTGCCAGTAATGTAAATTTATACACCAACACATCCAAACCTTGAGGAGATCACGTAACATTTTACACTCACTTGAAGTACCAGACATACCTATAAATGTGTATTTATTTACTTATTTATTAAAATGATTTTAATTCCACCTTTCATTTCAAAGACATACCATAGCTGGCAGGGGTCAGAAAACTTTTTCAGCAGGGGGCCGGTCCACCATCCCTCAGACCTTGTGGGGGGCCGGACTATATTTTGAAGGGGGGGGAGAATGAATTCCTATGCCCCACAAATAACCCAGAGGTGCATTTTAAATAAAAGCACACATTCTACTCATGTAAAAACTGTCAGTAGTGCAGCCTACACTCGAGTAGGACCCTGGCAGAGACACATGCCCGACTGGCATGTTCTCTCCCCCCTGGTCTTTCTTTCGGGAGCTTCAAAAGCTTTCTTCAGCCCGAACATCATAGCGACCGATGCCAACTGACATCGGCACACTTAGGGATCCACAGAGTCTTTGCAACTTGCGTGACAAACCTCAGCAACTCAGCATTTTCACTAATCTATTTTTATTTACATATAAACACACATGGAGCACTGCAACACGGCTCCCTCTCTCTCTAGCATCAGACAGCAAAGAGAAAAATGAAACAAAGGACAATAGTCCCACTTCAGGAAACACAGTAACACAAACATCCTGTTTCCGTCACTTCCCACTCTGTGGAGTCAAAACATATAAAGTCATGTGATAGCCCAAAACCCCATGACTGCAATCATGGAGCAGTAATTCTAACAAAAACACCAGGCAGGCCCCACAAATAACCCAGAGATGCATTTTAAATAAAAGGGCACGTTCTACTCATGTAAAAACATACTGATTCTCGGACCACCCGCGGGCCAGATTTAGAAGGCGATTGGGCCGGATCCAGCCCCCAGGCCTTAGTTTGCCTACCCATGCCATAGTGGTTTACAGAACAGTAGAACAGCAGCATATAAGAATAAAGTTGAACTAAAACATCAGTGTCAATTACAGGAGCCAGAGTTGCAAGGAGGAGCTTGGGTAATGTTTTAAATTACTGGCAGAAACTTAAAGCTTTACTTTTAGTGTTCTGCAGCAGGATGAAACTTTCAGTTGTTTTCAAATACAATCCCATGGAAAGATCCTTAATTATACTTACAATTTGAGCTCTATAGGATATATGTTTTAAGAATTGCATACAGCTGGGAATTTCAAGTGGTGCTTTCACCCATCTCAGAGATGGGAGGAGAAACCACAACTGGCCAAACACACACACCCTGCAATAAATCCATTTTGGGGATTTAAATCTAGTGATCTTAAAAAATATATATTAATTACATTATCAGGATTAAAATTAAAATGCATCAAGAACAGCTGGAATCATATGCCTGCTTTCTGGGGAACTCATGGAAGTTTTTCCTTAGTCAATATGTAAAAAAAATGAGCTGCACAATTGTTAAATAACATTAAAGCTATAAGGATCATCGACAGCAGCGGGGCTTATTTCTGATTAGAAATTCATTGGATTGCATTGTAAATGTTATAAAAAGCTTGTATTGACTTCTTGGCTCTTTCGCATTATTTGAGATCCTGCCACCGACTAGCACCACAAAATATCTTGCTTTAAGTGTGTTTTCACAAGCCTGGGATCAAAAATACTGCATGGGGTCAAGCTTTCCTATTTGTGAAGAAATGGGTAATAAAATTGTTGGAAAAGGAAAGGATAAAGTCAAAGCAGGCTGAGGTTTGTGTTGTGGGAGGCTGAAGAAGAGTGAGATTAGAAAGGGCACAAAGAGAAAAGGAGGCTTAAAATAATGGAGACTTTCACCCTGATCCAACCGTGCCAAAGCTGCTCATGTAGCCCTTTAAATGAAAATTATATGGATCAAGGGTTTGGTGGAGAATCAGAAAGACAAAATAAAGTGTCCTCTTTCCCCTTATGAACAGCTGAGCTGTAGGACTGTACAGTAGTTTCCTTTAAAGAGTTGTGAATATATAACCCTAGCTGTTGAATCAGGTTAGAAAATCACATGTAGGACACAGCCACTCATTTAGGCGGAGCTCAAGGTGTGCATAGATAAAAAGCTGCTCTTACATTATTATGACGTTAATCAAGGTGGCTGTTAATGTCTTTATTTCTGGATGTCTGCAGTTCCAAGAACCATGACTTTGTTGATTCATCCATCAATTTTCCCTCAGTTATTTATGTGATCCAGGTTAACATAAGTGAGGGTCAACAAAAGTGAAATCACCACGAGGCTTAGGCTGGCAAAATAAAAGGAAAAATAATGTGAAAGAACTATTATAATATTTTAAATACTGCTGTATTCATTAGGTATCCGTGCATCTTTTTAACGTGCACCTAACAAAGCATGCACAGCTGCTCACACAAGAAAATGAGCAGGCGTTTTCAATTTTCGAATGCTCCCATTAAATATTTTGCAAGAGTTGTACATTAAACAGAAGAAGATATTATTGAACAGCAAGTAAGGCATCTCACTCTTTTACCACCTCGGAGAAAGTGTAATTAAAGTTTAATCATTTTTCCCATGTGTTATTCGTGAGCTAATTGAATTTTTACTAATCATAACTTTTATTCAAATAAACATTAAGTGAACCGTTTCATTTCTAAATCTTAAGAGAACTCGGAAACTTGGGGCACAATCTGTCTCCTAGATTGCTTTATGAGAGGGTCAGGCATGCCAAAAGTATTTCTCGTGGTGGGGAAGCAAAGGGAAGAGATACAGAGCTCTCTGAAGCCCTTCTTCTAAGTGTGTGGAAGAACAAGCAGGAAAGGCGGGTCATATTCTTTATTTGATTTGATTAGCTAAAGGAATTCTTAGTGCAAAAACAACAACCCCTAGCGCTGTGCTGCAAATTTATTCTGTGCTCCCCACCCCACTGCAACCATTCTCCATCAATTAATGAAAAAAGGAATTGCGTTCAGAAATTATCAAAGTGGACAGAACATTTCCATGAAATTTTTATGGGTGAGATGCTGGGATTTTGTCATTCCAAGGAGTGTTTCTGAGTGGCCTTTCTTTCATTTACAAATCGTCACACCAAGTGGTCTGCACTCTGCAGCATTCCTGGCTACCCACACTTCAATTAGAGCCCAAGGAAAGGCAACAGAAGAGCGTCTTTAAAATGCACATTTAGCCATGCTTTCCTCGACTCATACTCTCAATTTTTAATTCTCTGTTTTGCACTCTGCTCGGCTTTAGTTATGAGATGTAGTTTTGTTCTATTTGCATCTTGTTTTTCCAGAAAAGTGTATGGGGTGTTAGAGGAGGGCTAGTACTTCTGCTGGGGGACATGTCAAACCCTCAGTGAGTTAGAGAGTCCCCCTTCATGCAAGGACAGGCTCTGGCGGATTGAGCAGACAAGACCAATAGTGGATCCAGTGATCAAGAAGGCGGTTTCTGCTCATGCTGTGGGGGGAAATGAGGGGCAGATGGGGCTCATCAACCTGTGAAGGCAGCTCAGCTAGGAGAAGTAAACTCTGATCCTAAACTTTGCCTTGTGGGATATCTTTGGGGAAGAAAAGGCTACGGAGTAAAGCTTTTGTATAAGCTTTACTCTCTAAGACAGTTGGATGGCGCCTTATATGCCTCCTTCTGGCAACTCATGCATCCAAGCTGGTACCAAATGAATTGCTCTGCCTTCCTTTGGACCACACCAGCAGGGCCAAGAGGGTGATTTTGTCATCTGGGCAGCCCATGACCTCCATACACACTGCCCAGGCTTTCACCCCAGGGAGGTCACTTCAGTGCTGATAATGCAGTAGTGTGGCTTTGTCCCCAGGAGGCACACTCCATTGTCTCTTGAGACAGATGGAGGACAACATTATATTATTAAGATTTAATTTCTTATAATTTCTAATTTAATACTTGCATTGAAAGCAGCACATTCCACACACAAAATCAGCATGCCAAACATTGTCACTGTTCAAAGCCCTTTTGCTCCTCTGACTCAGGGGTAGCCAGCATGGACCTCTCCAGATATTGTTGGACTCCAACTCCCATCAGCCCCAATGGCCAGGGATAACAGGAATATGAGTTGAAGGACATATGGACAGCAATACGCTAGCTGCCCCTGCTCTAGCTACTGACTCTTCTTTGTGCTATTTCTTCTTCTTTGCTCTCACTTTGCTCAGACCAGTCCTTTGACCAACACAGCTGTTCAGTTTGATTGGCCATCGTGACCCACATGGTTTTGTTTATGAACATCTGCAGGATTGTGCCATGAGTTGTAGTGACATGACATCACCAGTACGAGCAGCTAGTTGCCAGCATCATTAGGATTAAACAGCAGTGTGAGCAAATGTTGTGAGGACAAAGGTAGAGAAAGGGAATGTGGTAGGCAGAAGAACAGTCTTGACAGAGCAGGAATGGAACAAGTACTGTATTGGAACAAATACTGAAGACTGCCAACATTGAGGGGTGAAAAAGACTACTAAATGTTGCTTTGCTGTAATTCTGCTTTAAAGTCTCACATATTTAACCAGGAGTTAAGCAATTTTGAAGTGCTCCCATTGAACTCAATGGGACACAAGTGCTTAATTTTGGCTGTATCCTGTTGGTGTTCTAGAATCAATCCCCCATTCTCTGTTTTCAAACAATTAAATTGCTAATTGCACTGATTATTAGCACCATGGTGGCTAATGCTCTTCAACACCTTTCTGCTTTTTCATTATCATCCCCTCAACAAACACCTGATAACAGAGAATCACTGCACTTCTAGACATAAAAAAGTGAATGGATGGAAAACTCTTGACTTCTGTAGCTTGCTTATTTCCACGGCACTTTCCAAAATTACCCACTTTGAATCCATTACAAGTATGGCATCAACAGAATCTGAATGCAAGCATCCATTATTCCTTGGCAGTAGGGTTGCCTCAACAATCTTAAGTGGACAGTTATTGACTTCCTGTCTTAAATGGGTTGTTTCATACAGTAGTTACCAGGCTCATCTCTTTATTCTCCCCATAGGAATAACAGAAGGCACCTGCTCGACTTGATAAGAACCAAATTATGCAGAAGAGGGAACTGTTTTTTTAATAGGAACACTAGTATAAAAGGGGGGGGAAGTATAAAATATTTAAAATGTGCTCTTTTGTGTGTGCCTGTATATATAATACCTCTTCTATATTTAATCAAAGTGTTTTTCCATTTCCCTGGGCTATAAACCAGGAAATCATCAAATCTTACAGGAATCCACGTTAGCTCATGATAGCTTGTGAGTTTTTATGTACCTCAGCTCCCAAGATGTACATGAAAGTCTGCAAGTATGAAGCCTAATTTGCCCAGATTTTCCTTACCTACAATAGATTCATGCACAGATACATACACAGTACCTTCATCATATCTGTCTGTTAAGGTGGCTGGTAACTGGACAGTGGCTACTAATGGTATTAATGGTATTATTGTTGTTGTTGTTGTTTCTTTCTTTCATTCAATTTATATACTGCCCTTTATCCAAAGTTCTCAGGATGGTGTACAACATTAGAAACATAATTTACATAGCATAATAATAAAAGACAATAAAGCAATAACCGGGGGGTGGATCTTATTAAATGCAGGTGGAACACTGTGGCCCACCAAATGTTCCTGGACTACAATTCCCATCATCCCTGGCCTTTGCAATCTTTTTGACTAGCACAAACTATTATGACCTCCACATGGAACTGCTGTCAATTGGAAGGATGTTGGCAGGTTACACTGAAGGGAACTTAAATACAGACCCATCTTCCAGAATGTGCTTGTTTTCCAAGTCTCCCCCCCCCCCCACAGTCTCATGGCAGACTTCACAGAGATCGCACTTGGTCGCACTGGTTGATGATCTCCGGCGGGCTAGGGACAAAGGTGAGAGCTGTTTCCTAGTTCTGCTGGATCTCTCAGCGGCGTTCGATACCATCGACCATAGCATCCTTCTGGACCGTCTTGAGGGGCTGGGAGCTGGGGGCACTGTTATACAGTGGTTCCGCTCCTTCCTCCTGGGCCGTGTTCAGAAAGTGGTGGTGGGGGATGAGTGTTCAGACCCCTGGGCTCTCACTTGTGGGGTGCCTCAGGGTTCTGTCCTCTCCCCCATGCTTTTCAACATCTACATGCGGCCGCTGGGAGAGATCATCAGGAGGTTTGGGCTGGGTGTTCATCAGTATGCGGATGATACCCAGCTCTACCTCTCTTTTAAATCAGAACCAGTGAAGGCGGTGAAGGTCCTGTGTGAGTGTCTGGAGGCGGTTGGAGGATGGATGGCGGCTAACAGATTGAGGTTGAATCCTGACAAGACAGAAGTACTGTTCTTGGGGGACAGAAGGCGGGCAGGTGTGGAGGATTCCCTGGTCCTGAATGGGGTAACTGTGCCCCTGAAGGACCAGGTGCGCAGCCTGGGAGTCATTTTGGACTCACAGCTGTCCATGGAGGCACAGGTCAAATCTGTGTCCAGGGCAGCTGTTTACCAGCTCCATCTGGTACGTAGGCTGAGACCCTATCTGCCTGCGGACTGTCTCGCCAGAGTGGTGCATGCTCTGGTTATCTCCCGCTTGGACTACTGCAATGCACTCTACGTGGGGCTACCTTTGAAGGTGACTCGGAAACTACAACTAATCCAGAATGCGGCAGCTAGACTGGTGACTGGGAGCGGCCGCCGAGACCATATAACACCGGTCTTGAAAGACCTGCATTGGCTCCCAGTACGTTTCCGAGCACAATTCAAAGTGTTGGTGCTGACCTTTAAAGCCCTAAACGGCCTCGGTCCAGTATACCTGAAGGAGCGTCTCCACCCCCATCATTCTGCCCGGACGCTGAGGTCCAGCGCCGAGGGCCTTCTGGCGGTTCCCTCATTGCGAGAAGCAAAGCTACAGGGAACCAGGCAGAGGGCCTTCTCGGTAGTGGCGCCCGCCCTGTGGAACACCCTTCCAGCAGATGTCAAGGCGATAAACAACTACCTGACATTCAGGAGACATCTTAAGGCAGCCCTGTTCAGGGAAGTTTTTAACGTGTGATATTTTATTGTATTTTTGGTTTTTATGGAAGCCGCCCAGAGTGGCTGGGGAGGCCCAGCCAGATGGGCGGGGTATAAATAATAAATTATTATTATTATTATTATTATCTTGATTACAGTAGATTAGAGTATGTTTTCGTAGGCTATATTTATGGGGGTGACAATGTATTTCATCTCCTTCATGGTGGCATGTATGCTCTTATGGGTGAATAATGCAAAGATGGTCAAGATGTTTGTAACAGCCTTGTCCATTATATATTGCAAAATGAAATAAAAACAGCTGAAGAAAAAGATATCTAATACACAGGAAGTGCATTGCATAACTGCATTGCAAAATTCAGATATGTGCAATTTCCCAAGAAAATCTGTTTTGTTTCAGAAAGTACAAATTTGATAGATTCACCTTTAAACGGGAACTGATTTGGATTTTTCCCCCATCCCTATTTCAGGCAGATGGGTTTCAACACTAAGAACCTTAAAGTTTAAAACCGATAGTCTAAAATGTTGAGGTGAAATGGATTCACTTACTCTGTAATGCTTTTTAGGGAAGGCACTTTGTAAGAAAGCGTAATACATCATAGATGTGCCCTTAGGTAAGTAACCTGCAAAATATTAGAGGGGTAGATATTAGGGGGGTAGAATGAAAGATAATCTGAGGCTTTTCTTCTTGTTTTCTACTCAATTGAAGCATTGTGATTGGAAGTAAAAAGTACAGCTGTCACTCAAAATGCTACCTGCTCCATAATTAAAAGGTTATAGAGATGGAAAGTCCAAGACTGTCTCTGTGGGATTTCTCAGCTTCAAAGTTGCCTTCCACACTATATTCTGTTCTGCTCTTTGTTTCTCTGAATTTCTCTGTGCTATTTTAGTCTGATCACAGTTGTATTCTGCCTCAGAAGAGAAAAGCTATCTTCCGTCTGATGTGGATGACCGATCAAGTTTTCCTCTGAGATGGCACTGGAGCTTTGGGAGCAACACAGTTCAGTTCAGGTTGCCACAGAGGACATCTACTTTGCCTCAGAAGACCATTTGAATAACTCTGAAGCTGCTCATTATCAATATGATTACTGCATCAAGAGATCTCTTGATGCAAAACCTAACTGAGCTGTATTCAAAGTGGCACTAAACAGCTCTTTGCATGTGTGAAACAGTTTCTGTTGGATTTGGGGACAGATTTGGGGATAGCACTGGTCATACATTGGGGAAGCAAGGCGGAGTCCCATTGCTTTCCTGAGGAAAGCGGAAGTCCTTTTGCTCACTCTGTTGAAAACCACCCACAGTGCCTAAACAGATCTAACCCTATTGCAGAGATCTTCATGAGAGAGGTTATGTTGAAACTATATTGGAAAAGAAATGAGAAGGAAGTTAAGGTTACCTTTTTTCAAATGTTTCGAAATCTAACTTCGAGTTTTATGTTTGCTCAATACAGCTGCCACATATATAAGCACACTATTTTTAAAAGGGATGATTATGATTAATAATAATTTATGAATCACCTTTTGCATATACAGTGGTACCTTGCAAGACGAATGCCTCGCAAGACGGAAAACTCGCAAAACGAAAGGGTTTTTGGTTTTTTGAGTTGCTTCGCAAGACGATTTTCCCTATGGGCTTGCTTCGCAAGACGAAAACGTCTTGCAAGTTTGTTTCCATTTTCTTAAAACCGTTAATACAGTTGCGACTTGACTTCGAGGAGCAACTCATAGCACGTGGTGTGGTAGCCTTTTTTGAGGTTTTTTGAAGACTTTGGTGATTTTTGAAGCTTTTCCAAAACTTTTCCGACACCGTGCTTTGCAAGACGAAAAAACTCGCAGAACGAATTAATTTCGTCTTGCGAGGCACCACTGTATGTCACAGGGCAATTTACAGCCATATCATAAAAACAGTGAAAATAGTTTAAAAACAGTTCTAAAACGGAACATAGGCTAAAAATACTACAAAATGAATGCCTAAGGTGCAGACCTTTTCATCTAGCTGGGAATGCTTTCCAAAACAAAATTCACTGCAAGTGAATGTGGAGCAGGCTTCTGTTGTTTGGGGGATTTTAAGGATAAAATTGACAACAGAACACAGTGACCTACTGGATATATAATGGATAAGGCAGTCTCTCTGGTCCTGAAATGTATAGGGCCTTCTGTCTCGCACATATATGCCAACATTAATATGCTTCAATTAATAGAGATAATGATATTTTAAAGTACCAGTAGAATTTTTGCTGTAGTTGATGATATAGGACTTCATACTTTGGATTTGAGAACCGGGTGAAATCTACATGGGGGGATTCCTGACCTGTATATGGTGTCCGAGAGGACTGCAGTACCAAAATGCCTTAATTTGTGGGCTAGGGATTTAAACAGGGGTCTGAATAGCGCACGAAAAACAAAACAAAAAAAACCTGTCAATTATCCTATTAATGTTAGAGCTAGCCTTAATATTCAAAGTTCAGAAGGCAGATGAGTGAATTTCACAGACTGTAGTAACATCTCTTGCAAGCCCGGCAATGAAAATCAGGCTCTTTCATATCAATCTGTTCTCCTAGAAATGGAACTAATTTGATAATTATTTTTATATACTTTTGTTGAAAGGAGATGAAGGCTTTTAATCATATATGGTAAAAACTCATTAGCGCTGATGCTGTCTGCCTTTATCCCTTCTGCTGGAAAGAAGGCTCTACTCACTGGCTCTCACACCTGTAAGAGTATTTTCTAACTCGTCATTTTCTTCTCTAATTACTTCTTGATTGTGGGGTAAACTCTGAGCTGCTGGTGGAAAGGAAATCATTGTCTTTTTATCCTCTCTGTGGGGAATTGATTCCACTTGTTTACTGATGTGTATGGCAGACTGAATGAAATGATTCCTAATTAGCATATATGAAATAATCATTGGTCTATCTGGAGTCATAATTAATGCATTAGAAGAAATTTACCGAATGTCAAGGAGAAATACATTAGCATAAATGAGCTTATTTTAGATAGGCTGTGATGTAGAGAATACTTTTCAGCAAGAATGTTTACTAAAATTAAGCAATAACAACATATCAATTTACTAAGAGCCATTACCACGCATGATTGGAAACATTAACTTTTGAAGCTGATCTCCATTTCCTCCTCTTCGCCACTGTGCTTCGTCTAAGCATCTTCATGACATTTGAAAACAGTTAATATACATCCATCACAGTGTGGGGGCAGGGGAGGGCTAAGGGAGGGAGTACCTTGTCAATGTAACTATTTCTTTAAACCTTTTTATTTCACATATTCACAGATGTGTGGAAAAGGGTTGGGGGAGCGCAGAGCTCTGCGAGATAAATCTGAGCTTCAATTGTTTAAACTACTTCCTCCTGCTAGAAGTATGACACACCGAAGAGCAAAATAGTGTAATTATCCACCCACAAATTAATGTGAGTAAATCATGTTAATTTCAGCGATGTTGCTGTTTGTTAGGTAAAGTGACAAGCCGTGATTACACATTCTGAATGTTATCTCTTTCCGATGAGTCACTTATCTGCAGATCTGAACTTCGGTCTGAAAATGAGCTGATATCATGAAACTAGATGCTCATTTTGAGATAAAGTTTTGAAACTAGCTTTTGTGTTCTACGACTAATAAATCAGAATCCCAAGTGACTATACAGCGCTGAAATAGACCACACTTCAAGCATCATATCTATCTCGCTATCGACATATGCACATGCACACATACAAACAGGGTTGGATCAAAAGGTTTCATTTTCTCCTGTTAAAAGAGCTTCTTCTGAGGGAAGGAATGTTCTGTTCCTTGGAAGAAGATGCCTTCCTTTGGAGCTTCTGGATTCAACCTGATAACTATTTGATGAGCAAATTAGGTGGCTGTTAGGTGGTTTTGTAGCTGGTTGACTGACTGAACCGCAAGAGTGCTCACTAATGGTCCTCATCATCCTGGGAAAAAGGGACAAGCGGAGTGTCTCTTGCTCAAAATCTTTATAAATGTCTTGGATGAAGGAATTGAGGGGATGCTAATCAAACTTGAAGGTGACATAAAACTGAGAGCGGTAGCTAATGCCGCAGAAGACAGAATTGAGATTCAAGATGACCTTAACAGATTGGAGAACTGGGCTAAAACTACCAAAATGAATTTCAGTAGGGACAAATGTAAGGTTCTGCACTTGGGCAGGAAAAACCAGCTGCACACATATAAGATGGGGGACAGTTGGCTTGTCAGTTGTAGATGTGAAAATGATCTAGGGGTTGTAGTAGACCCCCAGCTTAATGTGAGTCCACAGTGTGATGCAGCAGCAAAAAAAAAAGCTCCAGAGATACTATAGCCAAATATTTAAAGGTCTGTCACATGGAAGATGTAGCAAGCTTGTTTTTTTCCTGTTCTGGAGGGTAGGACCCAAACCAATTGATTCAAGTTACAAGAAAGGAGATTTTGACTAAACATCAGGAAGAACGTTCTGATGGTAAGAGCTGTTCAACAGTGGAGCAGGCTCCCTTGGGAGGTTGTGGACACACCTTCCTTGGAGGTCTTCAAGCAGGGGTTGGATGGCCATCTATCATGGATGCTTTAGTTGAGAATCCTGCATTGAAGGGGGTTGTACCTTAGAAGTCCCTTCCAATTCTATGATTCTATACTCTAATTTTTTTCTGTCTTACTTTGGCTCAAAAACACTCAAGTTTTGCTTCAGAAAATAGAAGCTATCTACATTTCCCTTCAAGGTCTTCAGGAGAGATATGCTCAGTCCAGGACACAGCAGATGACATCTGCTTCACCTTGAAAGAGCACTGAATCTATACAAAACTGCCCAGGATTGATACATAATTAATCTGGTGTTTAAAGTGGAGAGATCTCTTGATACACAAACTAATTAAGCTGAACTAATACTGTTTAAATAATCTAACCATATAATAAAGTTCCTCATAACAGTGATTATGTTGAAACTATATTGGAAAAATATTTGGGCAGGAGTAGAGGATGCCTATTTTCAACTGTTTGTACACCTAAGTTCCAGTTTGATGTGTGCTCATTTTAACCACATACTTTTTTTAAAAGCTAGGGAAAAGCTTTCCCTAGAAAGTTGCAACATCCATTGTGTGAAAGCAATAAAAGGATAATCATCCTCATCCTCATCTTAATCTTCATCATGTCTCCTACCTTAACTTGTACACCATGTAAGAATATAAGGTAAAGGTAAAGGGACCCCTGACCATTAGGTCCCATCGTGACTGACTCTGGGGTTGCGGAGCTCATCACGCTTTATTGGCTGAGGGAGCTGGCGTACAGCTTCCGGGTCATGTGGCCAGCATGACTAAGCCGCTTCTGGCAAACCAGAGCAGCACATGGAAACGGTGTTTACCTTCCCGCCGGAGCGGTACCTATTTAACTACTTGCACTTTGATGTACTTTCGAACTGCTAGGTTGGCAGGAGCAGGGACCGAGCAACGGGAGCTCACCCCGTTGCGGGGATTCGAACCGCTGACCTTCTGATCAGCAAGTCCTAGGCTCTGTGGTTCAAGCCACAGTGCCACCAGCGTCCCTGTAAGAACATAAGAATAGCCTATTGAATCAGGCCAGTGGCCCCCCTAGACCAGCATCCTATTTTCACAGTGTACAACCATATGTCTGTGGGAAGCCCATAACAGGACATGGTTGCAGTAGCACTTTCTGAACTTGTGACCCCATTGGCATTATACATTTAAAGCCGTATCAGACTACTTTATACAGTTAGATCTTCCCCCACAAGCATCCTGTATACTGTCATTTGTTAAATGTGCTGAGCATTGTTAGGAGACCCCTCCTCTTCTCCCAGAGTTACAATTCCCAGAGTACCCTGGAAAAAGGATTGATTATTCAACCAAACAAAGAAAAATTCCAGTTTAGGTGCCCAACAAACAGCTGCTGACACTTCCTTGGTGCAGAGCTACACCACTACTGCCATATAAGATATAATTCATAATAGGCGTCATGAAAGAATATTTTAAATGGTCTCAGATACGCGCAACACAATTTCCTTTTGGAAGATAAAACTGCAAATAGGAAATGACAAGAAATACAGTGCACGTGGGGGGGGGGCTTTTATAGTACTTTTTATTATTATTTCTGTGTTAGATGTTATTCTGGAGGGTCTTTCTCCTGCTTCATTTTAAACTGTTAAATTAGGGTAGTTCATTCATATTGTTTCTTACAGTGCTTCATGGATTGATCTTTTTAAACGATTCTTTTATTTATTGACATTATGATGATTTGTAATGATTCTTATTATTTTTAGAAATCATTATTGCTCTTCACTTGATGTTTTACAAGTTGCTTTGGGTGCAAAGTTGTGGGAGAGTGGTATAGAACTTAGGATGACCATGGAGTATCATCTGTTGTAAGCTAGCCTGGAGGATCTTCAGATCGAAAGGCAGGCTATAAATATTTAAAGCAAAATAGGCAAATGCTAATAAAATTACATGTAAAGCTGGGTAGACATTTCAGTTCAGCCATATTTTTCATGTTATTTCTGCAATGAATCCCCATTAAGGGTGGATAAATACATGTACTAAAATGCTGCTGCTATTGTTCCTGCTATTAAACAGTACTAGTTATTACTGCACAAGCCTCATCTATAGCCCAGTAGTCACATAAATGTCTCCCATACATTTTTATAGGGTTTGGATCAAGTTTATCATTGTGCTCTTTGTAATAAGCTGTGCAAATCACATTTTGCAGTATATGAAGCAAAGCATTTTACTAGCTAAGTTTGAACTAATAATTGTTTAGTCAGTCAAAACGCCATTTGTGATTATTCCATAACTGTACAGGATCAATGGTAGCATAAAATGAAAAGATATATTGATTTACAAGTTCTCTTATTTTATGGCTCTTTATAGCTTAAAAAAAACTTTTTTTAAAAAAGCTAAAATATGGCATTTTATGTTGACTAGGTAATCACACTGAGTGTGATTTATACACTGTTATGTCCTATTTGCTGTTTTATCTTCCAAAATGGCATTGTGTTGTATATATTTGAGACCATTAATGTAAGCTTTCATTACACCTACTACTACTGCCATATGAAATATAATTTGTAATATCGTTCTGAACCAAGGGAGTGTCAGAAACTGCTGGTCTGTGACACAAAACTGGGAATTTTTGTTGTTTGGGTGTTGCTGCTCCATATGGTTTCAGTCTCTGTATAGGCCAGAAGTCACCAACTTTCTTGAGTCTGCTAGGGACAAAACGACTACCACCTCTAAAAGAGCAGGAAAAGAGAGAGGTTCATAAGATGATGTGAGCATGTCTTCCATTGACTCCCATCAGTGGGGAAAACATACCTACATCAGCCACCACTGCACTCACAGAAACAAGCTATTTTTACCTCCCCTGATATGAATGAGCCAGCTCCCAGGGAAGGGTTGCTGCTAACTGAAGAAAGCAGCCAAGAACAGAGAGGGTTAACTGCCATTCAGAATGAGCATCAACTAGTGCCAACTCACCCGCCCCTTGGAATGCCGGCTGATAAGGGAATGGTGGAGAGCAAGCTAGAACGCAGTCAAATGAGAGCCAGTGTGGTGTAGTGATTAAGAGCGGTAGATTCGTAATCTGGGGAACCGGGTTCGCGTCTCCACTCCTCCACATGCAGCTGCTGGGTGACCTTGGGCCAGTCACACTTCTCTGAAGTCTCTCATCCTCACTCACCTCACAGAGTGTTTGTTGTGGAGGAGGAAGGAAAAGAAGAATGTTAGCCGCTTTGAGACTCCTTCGGGTAGTGATAAAGCGGGATATCAAATCCAAACTCTTCTTCCAAAGCTCACCGGAAGCACAAACAGGTGGGAAAGAGTTAAGAGATAGCCTCTCAGAGAATGGGGAAGAGGCGGGAGCTGACCCACTCAGTCCGAGGTCTCGATGAATGGGAGGGCTGCAAGATAGGAAGCAAAACAAAAGGCATATGAAGCGAAAGTTCAGTTGCTCCTGGTCATGCCGGAAGCAGTCTTCAGAAGGGTCATATTGACTGATGAGAGTGGAGGCTGTGTAAAAGCCGTCCGGAGCTACTTCTTTGTTTGACAATAAATCATCCTTTTTAATTAACTACGCTCACTGTGTTATCAAGCCAGGGACTGGACTCCTGAAACCCCTTCTGTTGAGAACAGAACTGAACGAAGGCATGTTTAAGGGGCCATGTTCAACGTAGGACCGAGAGAGCCAGTGCAAACTGGAACTGAGCAAGAAGAGGAGATACCCATAACTGCTCACAGTATTCCAAGTGTGGCTGCACCACATATTTATATGAAGATTCTCTAATGAATGACAGAGACGTCAACATTTTAACCAACTCTGTTATTGTCTAATGATGACAACAGAACAGTTCTAATAAACTCACTAACACATACCATCTTTGCATTTCAGTCATTCCGTTCTAGTTTCACTTTCCATTCCACACACTCTATAAAACCTTGCCTATACAGTGGTACCTTGGGTTAAGAACTTAATTCGTTTTGGAGGTCCGTTCTTAACCTGAAACTGTTCTTAACCTGAGGTACCAGCTAAGGGGGCCTCCCGCTGCCACCACACAATTTCTTTTCTCATCCGGAAGCAAAGTTCTTAACCCGAAGTACTATTTCTGGGTTAGCAGCGTCTGTAACCTGAAGCATTTGTAACCTGAGGTACCACTGCAGTGCATAAGCCACTGTGGTCTGTTCAGGATCACATTTCACTACAGGCATTTTATTTTTGATCCATTTCTTAATGATCCCCAACATAGAGTTCCGCTTTTTCACAGCTTCTAAAAATGTAATACAATAAAATGTGATACAAATGTAAAAAAATAAAAATAAAATAAGCAAGTGAAGCTTTTCCTGCTATTTTATTGGCAAGAACTTCATTGCCAAGTTAATCTGAAGATTTCTGCACATTCAGCTGCTGTTATAGGCAGAAGCGGGGCCATTAAAAATATGGGAACTTGGGCAGTTTTTGTGGGTCCAAACCCAAGATTTGTTATATTTAATTGACCCCCAAATGTGTGTATTGTGGCTATATTTTCCTTGGAATGAGCTGCTGTATAAACAAAGTGTCCCTGTCTACAAGTCACCTATTCTGGGCTTCTGTCCTCCTGTGTCTGGATGTAATTTTCATGGAGCGTGAAGTAAATTCTAAGTAAATGTGTTTAGAATTGAGTACCCATTTGTGGAAAGTGCCCTGAATGCCAGGGGTGCTATTTTAGATGAAAACAATTAAGCATTTATCCAAGTGTTTATAATTGTTTGACTGGCTCAGTTCATTGGCAGGACAGGAACAAACAGCCAAGAAACTTTGCACCTTTTTAAGAGTCGTTTGCATTTGCTTGAATAAAGAGCTTATTTTAGCCTTTCCTGCTACTTTCTTATTGCCTTTATAGATAATATATTTTGCAATAGTTTTCCCCCTGACATTTTCTAATCAGGTTGCCTGCCTTTATACAGAGGAAACAATGGCTAAGAAATCAGCTCCTAGCCTATTTCTATTTGTTCCTGTCCGAGGAAATCTTTATGGGGGCATCAGCAAAGGTGATATTTCCAGAAATATATGCAAACTGCTGTAAGTGCTGCTACCCTGTTCTTCAATGACATTTTGGCCCAGTGATAAATGCTGTAGCAAAATAAGGCCATTCCGAAAAGGTCAACGGCAGAGAACCGATTAACGTGGCAGCTGCTTATGGAGGCATGTTAGTGTGATGGAATATACTATTTGCTTCATTTTTCTTTGGGGCTTCCATGCCATTAAATAAGTAGAAGGGGAGGGGAAAGAGAGGGAAGCCACTGTAGTTGTCTGCTTGAATATGTAACTTGGCAATAGCAGAAAAAGGAAAGATCTAGCAAGGTTGATGGAAGCTCAAGTGGCCTTCACAACAGGTCATTCCTTTCACTAGCTTAGGCTGATAACGATGCCTTATGAGGAACGGCTAAGGGAGCTGGGCATGTTTAGCCTGGAGAAGAGGAGGTTAAGGGGTGATATGATAGCCATGTTCAAATATATAAAAGGATGTCACATAGAGGAGGGAGAAAGGTTGTTTTCTGCTGCTCCAGAGAAGCGGACACGGAGCAATGGATCCAAACTACAAGAAAGAAGATTCCACCTAAACATTAGGAAGAACTTCCTGACAGTAAGAGCTGTTCGACAGTGGAATTTGCTGCCAAGGAGTGTGGTGGAGTCTCCTACTTTGGAGGTCTTTAAGCAGAGGCTTGACAACCATATGTCAGGAGTGCTCTGATGGTGTTTCCTGCTTGGCAGGGGGTTGGACTCGATGGCCCTTGTGGTCTCTTCCAACTCTATGATTCTATGATTCTATGATTCTATGATTCTATGATTCTATGATATGCCTTCTAGCCTTTCTTGAATAGGGATAGCTTGGCTACAGTGATCCATTAATTTATTTTGTTATTATTAAATTTATATCTCACTTTTCCTCCCAAAGGACCCGATGTCATGGCTGCCTCAAGACTGAGTTATTGCAGTGCTATTTACCTGTGGCTGTTCTTCTAATTGGTTCAGAAGCTGCCTAGTTCCAGTGCATCCATTTCAATGTACACTATTACAATGTATTCTATTTGTACTAGGATCTGAAAAGCACATACACTCTAGATTCTGCAAGGCTGGGTCAAGGGCAGGAAGAGCCACATTTCAATGGTGCTACTCCTGGTTTGCATGGAAAAGGGCCCAGGCACAACCCCCAACATTTCCCCAATGGGGTTGAGCAAGACTTCTCTGAAACCCGGGGGATTTGCTGTCATTAAGAGCAGAAAGTTCTGTGCTAGCTGAACCAATGGTATGATGTAGTATGAGAAATCTCCCTATGGAGAAGGGATGTCACCTACAGGCATCACAGGGGCACTTCCATCAATCACATTTTAAACCAGCCCTCAGGCTCAGAGAGTAAGATGAATAAGTACATGAGTCGTACTGTGGATCAGGTGGTATGGTGTTTGTTTGTTTGTTTGTTTGTTTGTTTGTTAATGAAATAGCACAACTCCTTTTCAGTTTTTGGTAGGCACACCCCAGAAACTTTTAAATACTTCCATTGGAGCGTCTTGGTTTTAGAGGGGGGAATCATTTAACTTAATGGCTGTGGAACATGCAAATAACTTAATAACTAGAGGTTTATATAGCAGTGCTATTTACACAGGCTAATTAGATGGGAGACACATGGTAGATTCAGATAATCAGCCATTTCTGAGATGCGAGGTTCACATAATGTAGGTAATATTTTATAACATTTACATTTTTCAAATACATCATTTAGCATTTAGACTTGTTCATTTTCCTAACACATGGCTTTCATGCACGGATGGCTCTGGCAAATTTCTTTACATATTCATACTGTTTTAATTTCTCCCCTTTGCTGACTTAGGAAGACCAGGTGTGCAGAAGTATCTTTGGAAGAAGAAAATTCTCATCTTTTAAAAAGCATTTCCATTTCGAAGTCAATGTTAAATATGCAAATTTAGGCAATAATGACATTAACAAACATCTTAACATCTCTTTAGAAGGCTGAAGTTTGACATGTAAAGATCTTCCAATCAGAGAGAAGAATGACAGAGAATATTTTCAACTCTTCAGCCGGCGTTCTCAGTCTCTACTTTTTGTATTTGAGTATTGATAGTTGGTTACAAAATACCGCAGGCCCACTGGGGTTCTGTCCATCCACTTATGGAAGAATCTTTGGCTCAGCAGAAGCTTCCATAAGCCAAACAAAGCATGGGGGAGGTGCTCTTTGTAAATTCTCCCTTCCTTCTGCACTCCTCTGTGCTACCTGCCACACTCTTCCAAATCTTTAGAGCAAATCTAGGGGGCTGCATGGGAAAGGGAGAGCCAGTGAAAATTGGTTCCACCCTTTCCCACCAACTGAAGCTTCCACTAATTCAAAGAGCTTCAGTGGTGGGCACAATGGGACCCAACCCATTGGGCCAAGCCATGTAGAGTTATGTATCTCCTCAAGGACTTCGCATAGCTCTTCTGTTACTGTTCATGCAGGGCCATCCTACCATTAAGTAGAGTGAAGCAGCCATGGCAGGTGGCCGATGCTGGGGGATGGGAATGGCAGCAGCATCAGTATCCTGGCCATTCCTTCCGAGTCCCCTGAGCATTCCCTCTGTTGGAGGACAGAGCAGTGTGGCCAGCAATGTGCTCCTTAATAGCTGACTGCCCTTCAGCTGCCCCGGATGCTGCTGAAATAAGATTCAGCTGCCAGTCTGGTTGACTTCTTTATATGGAATGGAGTGAAGGTGCCATTTTTTCCTTTGCCTCAGGCATCAAAATGTCTTGGGCTGGCCCTGCATGCAACCAAAGAGATAAAACCTAAAATGGCTTCTTATGTTTTTCTGGCAAAGAAAGCACAATTATGTTGTTTCGTGTGCCATTTTGTTGTCATTTATATGCTGCAAGAAATAAGGAAGCCACTTGTCTTTTCTATGCGGGCAGCAAGTATAGCATATTTTCTATGCTGGAGCCCCCTATAACCTATAATAAAGGCCCAAATCTCGATAAAGCCTTACAAACCTAGACAGAACCTGGCACTATTAAATGCTTAGGAAGGTGGTTCATCCAGCCCTGGAAACAGCAGGTATCTATGTACATTTGTGATCATTTGAGACAATTAAATATTGATTGTGTCCTTATACAGTATATACACATGTTGATATTTCTTCTGGCCTCCCTTTGAACCTCATTTTCCTTATGAGATTTTTCATTTGCTGTATAATTGCAACTGAGGAATTATAATGCCTTTTTGCAATGTAATTCATAAAGTCACTTACGGCCTTGCATAATTAAAATGGCCATATTGCACAGCTCACTGCACTTTGAAATGCATACTTTCGCTAAGAAAGTGTGTTTCATACAAGGCCCTAACAATGTGTGAAATGCTAGATACTTCGACAAACAAAATTATTCCAACATAAACTTTTACAATAATACTCAGAAGGTGGATGCAGAGTTAGCTAAAGATGTTTTGCTGGATGATGCAGAAAATTCAAATACCTGTTGCAGGAGAAGATAAATGAATAAAATAGCTGGTAGTTTGCTGCCTTTGCATGATACCCTGCAAAATATGCCACCTGAATCAGGTCTCACTGCTGTACCTTGCCTAATAGTAGGGCTGGGCCTGAAAACATCACTTCCATTCCCAGCATGGAACAATGTAGATAGATTAGGGAGCTTGGTGTAACATGCCTGTGGTAGGCCTAACCTTTACAGTGCTGAATAAATATTTGCCTGCAGAATAACTAATCAACTCTTTTGTTTTTAGAAGCTATAGGAGCTTTTGATTTTGAGTAAGCCAGTAAATCTACAGCATAAAGATAAAAAAAACAAAAACTTTCAACTCTTGTAACAACTGCTTTCACCTCTGTAAGGAGGCCTGCCTAACAGATCCATCACTGCCAAAGCACTTCTTCATTTGATTAATGATATGAAAAAAGAATCTATAGTCAATTTAGTTTTCCCCAAGCCAGTGAGATGCCTTGTGCAGTCTAATCTTAGCCATGCTTACCTGGAAGCAAGTCCCAATGGATTTACGTAATGGGGTTTACTCCCAGAAAGGTATTCACAGGCTTGCAGCCTAACAGAGCACTCTGACAAGGGAAGAAGAGATATACTGGCAAAGCAACAGCTGCGCCTTGTGCCCTGCCATTTTGTTGTGGGCAGGGTGGGAGGGCAGCTTTCTCTTTTACCTTCCATTGACTACATTCAGATAGAGCGCTATGATGCACAACCTATGCTTGCTTGTTTGTCAGAGAAAGTCATACCACGCCCTTTAATAAAATCCCTCATGCAGTTTATGTGATTTTAAAAGACACTAATATTTATTGGGGGGGGGAGACTTAAACAGTAAAATCACTAAGACCTGAGAACCAGAATATATTCTGTTTAAAATGGAATTTTTATTTATGCACCTGGTTCCGCTAGCAAGAACCAGCAGAAGGACTGCCACTCATGCAATAGGGCTTTCATCTACCCACACCCATATTTGCGCCCCCCCCCCAACATACACTCTAAAGGAGAAACCCCAGAACAGCATATGGGTGGTGGAAAGGGCCGCTATTTCACAAGACAGCCAGAAATCCTTGCACCGACAGAATAATCTCCTTAGTACTACATTAAATTCCATCCTAAGTACGAGCATTCAAAAGAAACAATGGCGATGTAATGCATGAAGAATTAATATTCTTGCCAGTTCTGTTTGAAAACAGAACCTTTGAGAAGCGAAACACGCAATGGTGTTAGTGTGCTGACTTTGACAAAGTTTTACTCTCTTTCAGATCTCCTGCTCTTTGCCATTTCCTTTAATTGAGGAAGACTCCAGCGTTCCAAATGAGGCTGTTGTAATCCTCATTTCCCAGGTGAGCCAATGGAAACTCAAGAAGATCAAGCTGTGTTTCAGCGAGCTGGTGTGATATTTATTCCCATTTCTCACTCCTCGCTCTTAATGCGCGCACACCGGCTCTGTTCATCGCTGCCATTCCCACAAAGATGCTGTCCTGCCGCTTCATAATTCATTATGAGGAGTGTGTGTAAAATGCACGCTGACACATAACAGTTCTCCATAGTCTAATACCACCGCAGGGCTGCTTGTGAGCCAACCCACCCAGGACCGATCTACAGTGAGCTCCAGATTGAGAAATCAAATCCCAGGCTGATGTCTGTGTTGCCTTTCTGGCGTTTGCAACCAGCTGCATTAGCATTTCCTAAAATACAGAGAGCAGTTGTGCTTTCGGAGGCTGCCCCAATGGGGACTCTCTGTTACTTCTCTCCTGTTTCTCAGTTTCCCAATAATATCTTGAGAAAAGATGTAGGGGAAACATTTATTGATTTATATATTTTTTGTAAAAAATAGTTAGCAATTCTTGCCAGAAAATAAAACAAGGATGGGGAATCTATGGCCCTCCAGATGTTTTCCACTACAATTCCAATCAGCCCCAGGTAGTGGGAATGGATGATGGGAATTGTAATCCAAAACACCTAGAGGCCACTAGGCTGGGGAAAGCATCTGATATCCATTGCATCTGATAGTGTGATGCCGAGTTTACAGACAAAACAGTGCAGCCAGCCCAAGACAATTTGCTGCCCAAGGAGAAGGGCAAGATTACGCTCGTTCTCCCATTTCATGTACTGAAACTGATAGAACTGGTGGTTGGTGCTAGTTCATGGGTACAAGACAAGCTGCACGCAGGGGCGAAGGAAGGGGAATCGGCACTCGGTGTGGGGTGTTGGGGGGCGGGACATGCGTGCGCGCCGTACGTAGGGCGCATGCGCAGCACAGTAAGTAGCATTGCCGTGCATGCGCCACTGGGCAGTTTGCTGACAGTTCTGCTCGAGTGCTGCGCGGACGGTGGCGGAGGGTGCAGCCACAAGCGGAGGATTCTCCGCATGCGGCTGCAGTGGAGCAATGGCAGTGGTTCATGCCAACGCGCCCAGGAGGGGCAGGGCGAGCCCCTGGTGGGGTGCCTTCTTGTCACCCCCATCAGAGATGGCACCCGGGGCGGACTGTCCCCCACCCCCTTCCTCTGCCACCGGCTGCACAGCCCCACAGCTCAGTGCTTCCAAACCTCATCACAACCCACCAGTATCTACTAATGGTAGGGCCAGCACTGCCTTTTCCAGATATGTGCCTTTTCTAATTATCCTGTTTCTAAATTATTCACATTGATTCAGTAAACTAGAAATAGAAAACTGGGAGGAAGTGGCGTCAATAAAAATGCCACCATTGTTCACAAGGAATTCAACCCATCCTCTTTTGTTCACAATAATTTTGTGGCTCAAAGGTTTTTTTATTATCTTGACTGCATTTTCTTTTCATATTCATGAACACCTCCTAGCTGTAAGCCATAGCAAATGAGTCTACTGCTTAAAAATATATATCTTGCTTTGCTTTTCTATTTCTATTTTTATTTATTTCACCCACCCACCCATTTATTTCTGTAAGTCTTTCCCTATGAAGAAAGCTACCTTCTTATCAAGAGCAATCTGAAATCTTGTTCTGTAAATGTGCAAAATATTTTGCTGGCAAATCCCAGAAAAACTTATCCACCTCTTTCTCTTTCTCTCCCTCTCCATCCACCCTTTTTGATATTTTGCTAGGTGAAGCCAGCTCACAGCAATGTTCTCTGCAAGGACCCCTACTGTGAGGCACCCTAAAAGAAACATGTCAATTGTATAGTGAAAGGGACGCTAGCCTGGAACAACGTTGTTGACATGAAGTATTGCATTAAACATGAAACAAAAGTAAGTATCCTGAAATTTTGTCTGATATGAAAGCACTCTTGGGGGGAAATGAATAGCCAGACAGGGGTTCTTTCACAGAGGTCAATGCCTTGCAGAATTCACAGCTTTGGGTGTGCACTTGATCATTACAAATATTAGATTTTTCAAAAAGAATTCCTTGAATATACTATTAATATATGGGAAAGTACTTTAATCTATAGGAAAGTACCTTCAGGGGCTAGAGGCTCAAAGTCTGGGAACAGAATGCTGCATTGTTGTACATTGCTTTGGCTACTTTAAGGGACTGAATGGGCAAGTGGTCTTACCAGCAGGGTACATTTTCATGTATTATGTGATCACTGGCAGCGGATTGCTCTGCACAGGGGAAACATATCTTTTGGAGGCACTATTCACTCTTAATCCTGATTAAAGACAGCTGGAGTTTCAGCAGTTTAGTATCTGTGAACATCAGCCCCATACTGTACAGCCTCATTTTGGAGATAAATTAAGATGAGCGAAAATAGAGAAAAAATATATATTCAAATTAGGATTACTGCAGATGACAATGGATAATGCCCTGGGGTACAGGCTCAATATCATTTGTATCTCGGGCTCATTTAAATGTATGCAAAATTTATGTCGTATGAATGTCCGTATTAAGATTTTATAGCATACATTTTGTATGTCATTATTTCTTGGCATATTAAAAAGACTTATGGCTGCTAATGTTGCTTTTGCTTGTAACATAAAGCTGGTGAGAGCACTGAAGTGCATGGATACCAGTATCATAGCCATCTCTTTGTTGCATGTGTAAGACTTTCAAAGGCATCATAATGAAATGAACTTTTAGAAGTTTTTTATTATGTTAATTCTCTCTGTCCCACCACCTCCTCTGTCTAACCACTGCTTGCCCTATAACCCCTTTGGTCACTTTCAGCAAAGTCTGGACTCATTATTAGCATCATTCATCATCGGTTTATTTGTATGCTGCTAATTTTTAACACACACACACACACACACACACACACAGAAAGAGAGAGAGAGAGAGAGAGAGAGAGAGAGAGAGAGAGATACCCTGCTTTGTACAACTCCAAATCTTGTCTACCATGTTGCAGACTTTTAATAAGTTTCTTGGGGTTGTATCCAACTAAGTCCTATTCAGAGCAGACCCATTCAAATTACTGGATCTAAGTTAGCAATTTCTATTAATTTCAATAGGCCTTCTCTGAAGAGATCAAACACTGGATACAATGCTTAGCATGTAAAGGTGAAATTAGGCATTGTGCTCTTCCAGTTCTTCCATCTGCACAAACTTGCTAGATGGAACAACCCCCCTGCTTACCCTGTGTGCTGTTCTGGGGGCTTCCCCCCCACCACCATTTGGAGAGGTACAAAAGGAGGAGCCAAGGAAAAGCCCGGTTGCCCAAACAGAAGTTCTTATGCATGGTATCTACTTACAGGGCTCATTAGGTGAATCCAGCCCCCAACCCCCCATTATTTTCATTCTTCGGGCAAATTTTCTTGCAATGAAGGCTAATTTGCCATTTTCCCATCCAGGAAGGAGTTGGCAAGGAAGTTGCAGCATTGTTATACTGTGAATAGCAAAGGAAGGCGGCATGATGTACAGGGTTCTTCTCTTGACACCCTGGGCAAGCTAGCAGTCAGAGGAAAAGATGGGGCAGTTTGGTTCAGTATTTGGGAGTATCCCCACACATTGTGTGATGCCTGAGAGCAGGGCAGCATAAAGCTTCATATCCTTGCGCCAGCGCTTTATCAGTGCAGGGGGAGAGCCTCCCAAATGTGCATTTGTTGTTCATGTGAAGAGCCAATGCATGTTCAAGAAGCAGCCTCACTATAGGCATACCATCAACACATGGATAGAATTGCAGAGGGGCCAACAGGGGACGAATGGTGGGTAGAGTTGCACAGCCCCACAATGACAGTTATGTGTGACTGAATGAATAATAATAATAATAATAATAATAATAATAATAATAATAATAATTTATTTATACCCCTGAATAGGGCTTTTTAGAGTTAGGCGGAAGTACAGCATGGCACCCATGTCAGCAAGAAATGAGAAAGAGTTGTTACTGTTCTTTTTACTCAATGTAGGCGCTGCAGAGAGTGGTATAGGAACACTGACAAATATTTAGAGATAAGAAAGTATACAAAATGAGAAATGGTAGCCGATGGTGGCTCCGATGCAGGAAGAAATAAGAATTTCCACAAGCTGCTGAGTCTAAGAAGATGTCTAGGTCTGGAGTATCTGTTAAAGTAGAAAAGGCCTCTCCCTTTCCTACACTAAAGATAAGAAAAATTATTTCCCCTTCCTGCTGTTTCTTCCATTTGTCCATAACTTAGATGAGCTAGTTAAAAATAAAAGTCATAGAAAAGAAGTTTGGGGAAAGAATAGCAACCATTAGTTCCGGGATGCTACCAAATGGCACCTATTTGGTTTATTTTTATGCATTTCTGAAATGAATAAATAAATAAACATATATATTTTGACATCATCAACACTTTATACGAGATCAGATCATTGTAAGAATGAGTTACCTGGTCCCCATGACGCTGTAAGTCAAACTATCACTTGCCAAGCCCACACTGCCGCATTGAGCTAAAGCAAGGTTCAGCTTAGTGTGTCATCCCAATCTGGGCTCATGGTTAAGCTCTCTGCTACCTAACCACGACCAATCTAGGAGCTGCTAGCTTTGCATGGCCCAGGTGGCTTGGTTGGTTTGGCATGCAAAGCTAGGCCAGTGGAAAATATAACATGATGATTTAATTTGGAAACAAAGAATGAGATCCAACTTTGAGGGCCACTGCCTTTTGTTTTAGTGGGAGGGTTGCAGGCAACAACTTATGTTTGTGCAACAGGACTCCCCCCCCCATTTTTCATTCTATGCACCCCTAAACCTGTTCTAGGGAATTGCCCCAACACCCTGGAACAGATGTGGGGGTGGTGTGGGGCACCCATGAGAAAGGGGAGAGGCCTGCTGCACCGTTATCCCACTGGGGCAATTATTCTGCTGAAAACCACCCAAAGTTTTTAAAGGCATAGGTTTAGTTTAATAAGAGGCCCATAACAAGATATGCTTTTAAATGATAATGACACAAATGTGCAGCTGTTGAGGATATAAAGCACATTTTCAAAGCTTTTATTTTGGAGTCAATATTTCCAGAACATTTCTATTTTGAGTCTCATTTTTGTATCTTCTACAACTGACTGTCAATACACATCCTATAGATGTCTGCTCAAAAGTAAGCCCAACTGAGTTTGATGGGATTCATTTCCCAGAAAGTGGGTATAAAATTGAAGTCTAAATCTCTCTTGCACTGCATGTTTTCCTTTGAGAATGTAAACCACTCACCACATTTCATCACAGCTGGTAAAAACTAGGTCATTAATATTTCTAATCGGAGCTGAATCCTGGAAGGGAAATACTTTTAAAACGCAGAGTCCATCTTGCTTAGCAGTATTATTTTAAACATCCCTAAACTGTATTGACAACATGTTGCAATACAGAACATTGCACCCACAGTTATTCCTTCATTCTGGTGCTGCTTGCGTTAAAGTGTAAATTGCGCTGTTTGTTCTTTCCCCAAAAGAATGAGTGATCAACACTGTAAATGACATGCAGTAATTATCTTTGATTAGCAACTATGCTAACTTTAAGGAAATAAAGTAGATGTTGATTACCAATCACTAATGTAGTGCTTTCATGAACAACCATAATTCCACTCATGAATATACATTAATCTTATGCATGAGCTGTTATCTTTATCTGGAAATGAAAGGCACTAACAATTTCATTTTATTTCTCAACAGGAACATTTTTTTTTAAATGGGGAGGCGGGTAAAAATGGGTATTACCTAAAATTTCAATGGCTCATTGCTCATACTTCACCTGAAACTGTACCTGTGCTCTTTATCTACTAAAAAAAAAATGCAGCACTTTATTAAGCTGGCTGATAAGCATGAATAATTGCTCACACGTGAGCTGTGTAGCGTCAAAGAAGGTACTTGTGGCAAATTGGAGAAAAGGGGAATTTCTGCTTTCCATCATGCCCTTTTCGCCGAAGAAGCTGCTGCGCTTTTTCTTCAACATTACTCATGCGAGGAGCCCTCTGCGCTTATCAGCCAGCTCTTACGAGAACAAGTTCTAAAGCAGGAAAAGGCAACAAAGCAAAAACCCATAGGTATTTTTTCATTTAAAACTTTCCTCCCTCACTTTTCTTTATAGATTAATTTCAGGCAGCTTACGGAATGAGTAAAACACATCCCAAAAATAAAAACAAGAACAACATCCAAAAATTGCTTTAAAATGGTATTGTAAGATCAGAGCAGATTAAAATGAGTTGGGAGCTTGGGAAACATCTTCAGATGAACAGTGCAGTCCTATGCATATTTACTTGAAAATAAGTATTGTGTTCAATGGAGCTTACTTCCAGGTAAATGTGCATAGGTTTGCAGCCTAACCACATTAAAAGTTTGATGGAATAAAAAAATCGTAGCTTAAAAGAGAGGAAATCAACTGCAACTCTCAACAGAGAGAGTTCTGTAACCTGAGCACCAGAACAGAAAAGATACTGTCTCTCATTCAAACTAACCATGCTTCTGAATGTGATAGAACATATTGCAGGGCTCCAACATGGTGGGTAGAAACAATCATATGGCAGAAGAAAGTGCTTCAGGCAGGATCAGTGAGGATGCTTACCAAATGGGGAATCCCATAATAAAAATGGTTTCCTATCTGTTTACTAGACTAACCAAGGTCAGTGCCAAAAGTCTTCAGCACAGATACACAAGTACACATGCCAATATTGCTTCAGTAAATCCACACTTCCAAGGCAAAGGCTCTCTTCAAAGCAAGCATCTAAAGAAAAGAAAAAGCACATCCAGGAGACGGATGGTCAACATCTCATCTCTTGAGAGTTTAGGTTCTAGGGTGTAATGCTTTTTCATAGTTCCTTCATTTTTGGAGTCATCCTTCAAGCAACTTTAGTTAGTCGACACCTGTGCATTGAAACTTCCATTGCATAGCAGACAAGCACTATCTTACTTCCTTTTTGGTACTTATTGAAGACCTCTCTCTTCCAACAAATATTTTAAGTGGAATGTTTTATCCCAGTCCTTATCTGTGTTGGCCTAGAAATTGTATTTCTCTGTGTTTTTATTGCTGGTGTTTTTATTGTGAAATTGCTTTGGGATGTTTCATGGGAAGTGATTCATAAATGAAATGAATTAAAATAAATAAATCTTCATGGTCTATTCCCTTTATTCTCATTTGATTGTCATTTATCCCCTCTGGGAAAAGACTTATTATGTATTGATGTGATCATAGCCTTTGCGCAGAATTTTACCAAGGCAAATGGCACATGCACTGGGGGGGGGGACCAGCTTAAATGCAAACGTGATGTGATTAAACAAACAGTTGTAGCATTATTATTTTTTGTGGTGTTTTGCCAATGTGCCGGAGTGTGGTAGCACAATACTGCTACATCTGTGGTCGCATCATCATTGTTGCAAAGGAAATGAAAGCTGAGACAGACCAAACACGCTCCAATTGTGGAATTAATTTTAGACATTGTTTCAGTTAAACAGAAATTTAGAAGGAGAACAGCAGGAACAAGGGTGGAGCAAACCAGAGGAACAGTAAAAGAATGAATGGAAGGAAAGCCTTTCATGTGCACCTTGTTCTTATTTAGGCCAGCCTATGCTGTTTATTTGTTGCATCACCAGTCAAGGATCTGGAAATGCTGCCAGTAGACAAATGATATTTCACATAATACCAGGCTTCACCTCATTCAGCCTGTCGGTCATACTCCAATATGGAAGGAGGCAGAGAATTCTGAGAGAGAACTCAAGAGACTGAAACCCAAAATGTGGCTATGAAAATAAAAGGCCACTCAAAATAAGAAGCTGAGCTGCCAGTATAACAGTGCGGTATAAGTGTTTGAAAGGTGAAAGGAGACGACTGATTGCTCCCGAACTAACTTCACCTTAGCGAGCCAGTGGAAGTCTGTACTTTTACAGTACATGTACAACTGCTTACCTTCAGAAGCAACTGGCAGGATGGGGTGGCATTGCCTCCCTGGTATCATAAGCAGAGGTTGCTGCCAGTAACTGAGAGGGTGAGAAGGAGATAGTGGAGCAGTTGGCATGGTGCCAACAGAGCAGCAGAGACAATCTTTTGCTCCCAATGCTGTACCTGTACCCCACCTCTTTACCTCTGCTTCCCTTCCACTCAGTTATCAGCAGCAATCTTTGCCCCACCCCACTACTGTTTACATTTTGTGCTGGTACCCCTACATTTTGTAATGGCCAGTACTGCTTGCTTACATTTTGTACTGACACCTCATTTGTGGAATGCCCTCCCTTTACGGGTAAGACAACACCGCCATTATTTCAGCACCAATGGATTCTGAGCCTGCTTAGCCAAGCTTTTTTCAGTTTTCAATGTAAGACTTGTAGCCTTCTCCTCCGTTAAGCCATTCTTGACAATTTTTCATTTGGTTTTACTGATGGTTGCTTCTACCCACACCCCAGCTTCAGGAGTGGTGGGCTCACCATGTCTGGGCTTGCAACAACTTGGATATTCTAAAACTCTTCTATGAAAAGCATTTTCCTAATGCTCTTGAAATTTGTCTCTGGAAACAAATAAATTCAGAAATAATAGAAGTAGCCTTCCAGTGAACCAGAAATCTGAGACTTGCAGTTACAGGAGAAAACAGAAATTGGAGCATGTTGATTATGGAGATATGATGGATTCAATTTTATATGCAGCAACATATTAAAAATATTCAAATTACACAAGAGTGAAGCATACTATAAACCCAGCCAAGGAGATGAAATATTCTGGTTGCTGCAGCAGCATTTTGTAGACAGTAGTATTGTATCCATTTATTGCATTTTTATGTCCCTATCTGAAGACCTATATTCCACAATGGGATGGATCTCATACTGTGAGATCTAATGCAAATCTCAACCAGAAGTGTACAGGTCATACATATATTACATGGCTCAGCCTAAGTTTTTCAATGTCATTAAATCAATGTATTGTCCATCCTGGTGTGTTTGAAAGAATGTACAGAACCAGCTGTGATGCCATCTCGTTATTCTAGGGGATGTGGCATGTTTCTATCCTACCCCATCCCAGAAGTTATGTGTTGATATTCATGGACAAGAAAGCAAATGTGGTATCAGTAGCAAATACAAAATACTTATTCTTTGCTTGCTGGTCATTTAGAAAAAAGCTATAACAGCTGGGTCCCCCAAAGCTCTGTGAAAGCATAATTTATGACCCTCAAAGTGGCAAGAAGCTGTTGGAACAATCTCAGCCATGAGTAATATCAACATAGTGCAAGGACCATGAATTACTGCAAAGGGGAAGCAGGAGTTGGCCTATAAATTGTAGATTTTGATAGAAAACCAAACTTGTTCAAACGCAGTCCAGAGAATATGGCTGTGGAGGTTAACTGGAATGGCTATGGAGATCTCATGGACAGTGGTGCTCTGGAGCATCTTGGCGTCACAAGGATAGAGAGAAATTCATTTGGTTTGCATTTTAATGAGAACCTAATATGCACTTTCTGAACCAGTAAGGCAAACTGAAATATAGCTATGCCTTTAAAATTTCTTCAAATACTTCTTCAAATTTTGCAGTGCAGTGCTCCAAGCAAAAATGTATACCAAATTCCATAATTCAGAAGAAAGTGCACACTAAAATTCATCTATTAATGAAAAATGTGTATATTGGGCAAAGTGCATACAAAAGCACTTGCATTTGTAGTGTATCTGAATCCCAGATTTGGGAATGGGTTGAAACATATACTCAATTACTACTAAATTTATGTACTGTAGCTCATTGCCCCTAGTCTGAGTCTGAACAGATGTGTTTCCTGTATTGAGAAAAAAATACAAAAATGTGTATATAAGGAAAAATTAGCAGTAAAATACTGATGGATTTCCTTGAGTATTTTAAAAAATAAATCAGAAACTGATGTGGAGAACTGAATTTAAGATTGGGGAAAAATAAGAAACAGAGAAAAACCAAAACTGACAAATTTGCCCATCCCAACATGGAAATATGATGGCTTACCTGTAAATAAGTCAGTGGGAATTACTTCTGTGTAAACAGGGACGCGGGTGGCGCTGTGGGTTAAAGCCTCAGCGCCTAGGGCTTGCCGATCGAAAGGTCGGCGGTTCGAATCCCCGCGGCGGGGTGCGCTCCCGCTGCTCGGTCCCAGCGCCTGCCAACCTAGCAGTTCGAAAGCACCCCCGGGTGCAAGTAGATAAATAGGGACCGCTTACCAGCGGGAAGGTAAACGGCGTTCCGTGTGCTGCGCTGGCTCGCCAGATGCAGCTTTGTCACGCTGGCCACGTGACCCGGAAGTGTCTCCGGACAGCGCTGGCCCCCGGCCTATAGATGTGAGATGGGCGCACAAATCCCAGAGTCTGTCAAGACTGGCCCGTTCGGGCAGGGGTACCTTTACCTTTACCTTTAAACAGGCATAGGATTGGGCTGCAAATCATGCAACTAACAGTGTGTGAAGCTGCTGTTCAAAGAAGTCAGCCTTGAGAAGGCTTGGATTATTTCCCCTCCTTGATTGAAGAAAGCTCAGTAATCACAAATTCTGTACTCTGCAGTATTACACTTCAACCATTATTGCTAGTCTCTGTTGTCCATAAGAACTGTTGAGAATGCAGCTTGCCCCTACTTCAGAGCTATTCAATTTGTGCCATTCCCAGCTCCCCCTGAATTGTATAATAGTGTAAGATGAAAGCAAGACTTCACTGCTCTCACTTGGTTCCACAGCCTCTCCTTGGCCTTTTGTATTCCTCCTAGATTCCCTCTTGGGCTACCATTCCATGCCAGGGACTGAAGCAAGTAAAATGTCAATTTCATTGAGTTCAGCTAATTTTCACTATAAATTACCACACACCACATACGCTGTCAGACTTTCATTAGGCGCACAGCCAGCCTGAACAAAGCCCTTAACCTTTTGAAGATTTTTTTGGAGCCTAGCAAAGACTACTTCCAATTTCTTCTTTTCACATAGATATTGATATCCTAATCTTGACACATATCCTGAGACCAGCCAGTAAAATGTAGCTGAATCTTTGCAAGGGAGAAAAATAGCAACTGTGGTCTGCATCTGAAGATGTGTCCACTATCTGTAATATCAGTTTATTTAAATTTCTACAGTTTTAACAATAAGCTGTGATTGTGGCATGGACCCTAAGTTTGGGGCTGTTAACCATTTTCAGAGAAGAGCAACTTGACCCCCATTAGAAAGAATTAACCACTTTTCTTCTTTTGGCAGCATGCATACTAATACCACAGAACTGGAAATGCAGATGGCTTTATTGAAATTTGGAATCCACTTATAAAATATTCCATTGATAATCTTAAAGAATTACATCCACTGGACTCACAAACTGGACTTCAGCAAAACTTTATAGGCTGATCTGTCCTGGAGAAGGGAGGGGATATGGCAGGAGACTGTGCCACACATTGCATGTATCACACACATGTGGTAGACAGCAGAAGAGCCAGTAATGTTTTAGCATGAAACAAAGCTAGATTTGTTTTGTTTTGTTTTGTTTTGTTTTATTGACAGCCACCCAATAACACTGTTCTCCAGGTGACCTGCAGCACAAAATGATAAAATACAATTAAAACCACAATATCATAAAATAACAATTTCCAATATAAACACAGCAATAAAACCTTACAGCACAGGGAAGAATAAAAGCCAATAAATAAAAATGAAAAGCAAAACCCACTGGATTGTTTTTTGTTGGTTAGTTGGTTGAAGGCCTGGATAAATGAGCATGTATTCACCTGCTGGTACTAATAGGACCATAAAATATCAGGTGGGAGGGCATTCCACAACTAGATTGGTTAACACCTGACACACTGAAAGCTTCAACTTGAATGTGATGCACAGAAACCAGAGTCCTACTTATTTAGCACATTTGGTATGCCACTATTCCTTTAGGAATCTTGGGGCAGATGATCCTATTTTATTTTCACACCCACTTGTCAGGTGGTTTAGGCTGAGAGATCATGCCTGGCCAGTGGTCACCCACCGAACTTTATTGCTAAGTTAATCAATGTCCAAGTAAGTTATGCTACCCATTCAGCTACACTGGCTTCTGTGGCAGCTCTGATCCATTGACAAAGTTCCCACACCAGTGGAATTCCCCATTAAGTTGAGTGGAGGGGGGGATCCAGACGTGGTTGGGTGGAAGATTTCAGTGCTATATTGCTGTATGCACTTTGAATAATAAGAAAAAAGCTTCCTTGCTGCATTTGATCAAAAGCACGCTTACTGTATCTGACTGGCAGAATTCAATACACTAACATGACATTTATGAATCAATTTCATGCACCAAACAAACAAAAGTGTAATTCATTAATGGAAAATCAATTTGCATGGCTGCTTAGAAAACGAATTCCTATATTAATTCTGTCGGGTAATTGTATGCAAAAGGAGCATCTGCCTCAAGGAGATGCCTCTATTCCGTATGTTGTAGAAAGGGGTAGCCTAGCAGAATCCCACCCCCTTGGTGAACGTCACAGAAGATCACTGGCCTGAAAGCGGGTCATGATTGAGGGAGGCCTGGAAAGATGATCTGCTGTGGCGGGCAGAAAAAAAAGGCCAGTATAGCTTCATGCCCAGCTACCTTATTCTGGCTGCCACCTACCTGTCAAACCCCACTCTCCTTTCAGTGAATTAAATTTGTGTGTGTGTTCACGAGTGTTACTATGGACCAAAGTATGCTGCAACTTGGTTGGGGCAGGAAAGTTTCTCCCCCGCCCCCAGAGCACACAACTGGACTTGGTGGCCTGGTTTTCCCCTTCCTCATTCAGATTTCTGAATTTTACTGCTCTGTCTGTGCCATCATAGTTGGAAAGTCTGGCACCAGACAGGGAACATAAGACGGGGTAAGGCTAGAGAAAGTTGAGAGAGGCACAGAACAAATTCTTTCAGGGACCACCTTGAGAAGTCTCCAGGCTTCCAGCCCATAAATCAAACCCAATGCGTTATGCATTATTGTATGTTTCCCTCCATTCAGCTTCCCTTGGTTTTTATCTGTCAGACAGCCTGGATATGGTTTACTGAGGCGTATAGACTGGCAAGCACCAGTCTAGGAAATTGTTGAAGTAGCTTATTCAATAAAGTTGTGGCCGGCTTTCATCCCAGATTAGTGTGTTGCTCTCTGCTACCCTGACTTACATCACACAGTAGGCACTGAAAGAAAACAGTTCAAGAAGGACACTGACAAACTGGAACGTGTCCAGAGGAGGGCAACCAAAATGGTCAAAGGCCTGGAAACGATGCCTTATGAGGAACAGCTAAAGGAGCTGGGCATGTTTAGCCTGGAGAAGAGGAGGTTAAGGGGTGATATGATAGCCATGTTCAAATATATAAAAGGATGTCACATAGAGGAGGGAGAAAGGTTGTTTTCTGCTGCTCCAGAGAAGTGGACACGGATCAATGGATCCAAACTACAAGAAAGAAGATTCCACCTAAACATTAGGAAGAACTTCCTGACAGTAAGAGCTGTTTGACAGTGGAATTTGCTGCCAAGGAGTGTGGTGGAGTCTCCTACTTTGGAGGTCTTTAAGCAGAGGATTGACAACCATATGTCAGGAGTGCTCTGATGGTGTTTCCTGCTTGGCAGGGGGTTGGACTCGATGGCCCTTGTGGTCTCTTCCAACTCTATGATTCTATGATTCTGAATGGGGTAACTGAATGGGGTAACTGTGCCCCTGAATGGGGTAACTGTGCCCCTGAAGGACCAGGTGCGCAGCCTGGGAGTCATTTTGGACTCACAGCTGTCCATGGAGGCACAGGTCAAATCTGTGTCCAGGGCAGCTGTTTACCAGCTCCATCTGGTACGTAGGCTGAGACCCTATCTGCCTGCGGACTGTCTCGCGAGAGTGGTGCATGCTCTGGTTATCTCCCGCTTGGACTACTGCAATGCACTCTACGTGGGGCTACCTTTGAAGGTGACTCGGAAACTACAACTAATCCAGAATGCGGCAGCTAGACTGGTGACTGGGAGCGGCCGCCGAGACCATATAACACCGGTCTTGAAAGACCTGCATTGGCTCCCAGTACGTTTCCGAGCACAATTCAAAGTGTTGGTGCTGACCTTTAAAGCCCTAAACGGCCTCGGTCCAGTATACCTGAAGGAGCGTCTCCACCCCCATCATTCTGCCCGGACGCTGAGGTCCAGCGCCGAGGGCCTTCTGGCGGTTCCCTCATTGCGAGAAGCAAAGCTACAGGGAACCAGGCAGAGGGCCTTCTCGGTAGTGGCGCCCGCCCTGTGGAACACCCTTCCAGCAGATGTCAAGGCGATAAACAACTACCTGACATTCAGGAGACATCTTAAGGCAGCCCTGTTCAGGGAAGTTTTTAACGTGTGATATTTTATTGTATTTTTGGTTTTTATGGAAGCCGCCCAGAGTGGCTGGGGAGGCCCAGCCAGATGGGCGGGGTATAAATAATAAATTATTATTATTATTATTATTATTATTATTCTAAAATGACGTATATATTAAAAAAGATATATTAACATCAGATCCTTGAAATGAGAAAGTACGCTTTTCTTTTAAGGCTAGATGGGGAATTTTCACCAGACTATAAAGGAAGAAAAATAGGCAGCTGACTAGGTAGACAACCCTGTTAAATTATTTAGGTAATAGAATCTAAGCTAATTTCAGTGGAAATTCAGTGGGACTTACTTCTTCATAATTAACTAGCATAGGTTCCTTTTCATGTTTCCAGATATGTGAGAGCCATTCTTTCATGAGCTGATCCTATGTGGCTGGAATTTGAATCTGAATGAGGGCTGGTCACAACCAGCATCTTCCTCCTCCTAGGAGGGTGCTGGTACATAGGATCTACCCCAGCAGCTGGCCCTCTCCATATGGTTGCATCATTCAGACACCACCCCTAACCACAGGCAAGCCACTCACAGAACAGCAGCTCCTTTGCAACTGGAGAACATCTAAAGTGAATCTCAGGGAAAGGAGAAAGAGCCAGAAGTCATCACAACCATCCCTTTGTTGCTCTGAGGTAAGTATGAGGAAACAGGAAATGGAGGTCTGCCTCAAAGTAAAAACAGAATGGCCAGTGTGGCTGGGGAAACCCAGCCAGTTGGGTGGGGTATAAATAGTAAATTATTATTATTATTATTATTATTATTATTATTATTATTATTATCATCATCATCATCATCATCATCATCATCATTGTGTAAGTACTGAACTACAGTCTTGTTGCTTAGGGAGGTCTCTGGTGGAATAAATATCTCAGTTGGATGGAGGGATATACTAGTTTGTTGAATTTCTTTATCAGGGTAGCATACTGGCATTTGGTCTGCCTTCTTTGAAATACTTAGTTGATGAACTCTAGATGACTCTGTGTTAAAACACATAAATAAATAAGCAGCACTCTTCTCCACACATTTCTCTGCGCTTCTGCTTTAACCGGTTAGCACTGCAGCTACACAAGTGATCTATGTTATAGTCATAGTTTTCTTATTTTCCCGTGAATAACCTTAACCAACTTTTCAAAATGCATCTGCATTTCATAATTGTAAGCAAAAATATGCACACACAAACATAACTTTGATAGGATAAGATAAAGCAATATATGAATGCAATTTTAAAAAAATTGGCTTCTGTTTGGGGGGTTTTTAGGCCTTAAAATAGCATACTTTTTTGCTAAGAGGCTTTCATTTTATCACATAATGTATTTTAGTCTATAATTTACAAAATGCAATTAGTATATAAGTGACTTAAAAATCAGAGGGAGAGAAGAAATAGCTGGCAAGAGTATGAAACTGCAGTAAATCTGTGTGTGTGTGTGTACCACAAAGATTGGGTAATAGAATGGCCAAAAGAATAAGTGGGAAACTTTAATGATAATCTGTGATTCAGTACACAAAGAAAAGTGCTCTAGATTCACTACTGTCTCTCATCTAACAGTACAAACCTATATACAATTCAGTGGAATTTATTCCTAGGTGTTACAAATTCACAGCCTAAAAGTGCAACCCTATGCCTGCTTAGTCAGAAGTAAGTTCAATTGTTTCTAATGGAGCTTACTGTCTTGTAAAGTTGCGGCCTAAATGTATTTATGTTGTGCTACCATTAGCTCTCCATGGCAAATTCATGCCTTAACCCAGCACTCTAGAATTAGAGATGAAGAAGAAATCCAATTCAGCTCACATTTAAAGGGAAAAGTATCTAATTCACACTTTCCCAAACAAGATGTGCACTGAAATGTAACCATCCTTTGAAATTCACATTTTGCAGCGCCATTCTCCAGTAATGTATACAAAAGTGCATATACAAAGTGTGAATAAAAATGCATGTATTGGGGAAAATAATATACAGAATGACATTCTGTTTCTAAAATGTAATTTGTTTTAAACTGCTTTTAATGTTGTATTTTACATTGGCTAGACTAAGGCAGTCTGGTTTCTGCTAGTTTGAGGAACCTTTGGCTCTCCGGATGTTGGCTAAAAGTTCATCACACCTACAGAAAGGGCTAGGACTGCTCTAGTCTAGTCATAGACTCTTGCCAATAAATTTTTATTCTACTCTGATAATGTTAACAAATACAGTGGTACCTCGAGTTTAGAACTTAATTCGTTCTGGAGGTCCGTTCTTAACCTGAAACTGTTCTTAACCTGAGGTACCACTTTAGCTAATGGGGCCTCCCGCTGCCGCTGCCGCACGATTTCTGTTCTCATCCTGAAGCAAAGTTCTTAACCCGAGGTACTATTTCTGGGTCAGCAGAGTCTGTAACCTGAAGCGTCTGTAACCTGAAGCGTCTGTAACCCGAGGTACCACTGTATGTTCTCTTTTCTAATTCAGATGCCAAAAGAGCATAAACACAGCCTGCACTTATTATGCAAGGATACTTACTTCTGTGCCCGGCATCAGCATACAGTGGTACCATGGTTCTTGAACTTAATCCATTCCAGGAGTCTGTTCGACTTCCAAAACCGTTCAAAAACCAAGGTGTGGCTTCCGATTGGCTGCAGGAGCTTCCTGCACTCAATTAGAAGCCGCGGAAGCCGCAATACATCTGCGTAGCCAGCCATTGTCCTCCTATTCTATTGTCCAAGTCTATTACCTTTATACACGAGGACCAGAAAGAAGATTTCGTGACATTGTCCAAAAGCCCAGGTTGCAGAAAGCACTTAGACAAGCAGAAATGTGCTAAAAGCATTCCTCTGCTGCTGCCCTTTATGGGTCATAGTCTTTGATCCCACTGTGTTATAACTTTCAATAAATAGTGACTTTTTAATTATCACTATCCATTGTGGAAAGCAGGAAGACAAATGAGTGTATGGTTGTGGAGGTCATCTTATCCATTTCCGAATGGTATTCTCCTCCTGAGAAAGTGTCAGCAGCTTAACAAAGGCATATACATTTCATCAGGTTAAGAAATGTATCCAATGGCAATTGAAGAGTGCATTGAAGAAGACTAAAAGCTACAGTTGCTTACGCGGGATTAAGATGAAAGTTCAGTTTATACCAGGGCTGTGCATGCCCCCATCCTATCCAATTTGGGGCCTGCTTTGGCTATCCTGAATGGACCTGATCTGCGTCAGGATTATCCAGGGCTAACCTGCATCTAGACCCCAAATCACTGGCCTTACATGCCGTTTAATTGGGGTTTTTAAAATGTTTTAACCCTAATTAAACCTGTAGCTGGGAGGCTGGGGCTGCATGTTTAACAGATTTGATCAGGGTTTTTTACATGTGACTTTGGGAGGGCAAGAAGATGTAGGCAGGTTTGCTCCTTCTTTCCCCTCTCTTTGCTCACCCAACCACAACCACCCCTTTTCACAGCCCCAGATTGCTCTAAATGGGCCTAACCTGACGCAGAGTGATCTGAGGCTGCCTTATTTGAGCTTGAGATCTGGGAGTTGACCAAAATGGTTCCACAGCCTTAGTTAATGCATCATTCAGGGTGTGTGTGTGTTTTAATGGTTTTCCGGAAACTGCACTTGTTGGATTCTTACCCATAATGAAATTATCATGTGTGAATGCAACCATGCCAACAATTCAGACCTTTTTTTAGTCCAATCTGAACCTCAGCTATAAGAAGCGCTATCCAGTATATGCAAACTGTTAATTGGTAAAGGAATGGGAGGCACTGAAAGTTTTAGGTGTGCACTGGAGGTCCATATAGGCAGTTTAAACTGGGATTGAATCTGGGTGAAATCCCCTCTGGAATTCAAGAGTTGACCCTAAAATTGCTCCTCCAGTGGCACTGGAAAGCAGGAAGCCTCTCACATATTAATCGACTCTGTTAAAGACATAAGTTTAATATTCACAGGTTGTGGAAACATGTCAGAATATTCCCCGTTTGTGAAACTAACACACACAAATGCATTGTTTTAGGGGAAATGGCTTCACAAAAAATGTGTATATTAAGAAAAACTGCATACAAACATGTGTACATTAAGAGGAAGTCACAGGAAATGCTGCTGGGTTTTCATGTACACTTTTTAAAAATACTGATGTGGAAAAACATGGAAAGAGAGAAAGTAAAATAAAATGAGATAAACTAAAATCAGAAGATTTCCCCATCCCTAATTCACTCAACCTATATAGTGCCTGCATGTTTTAGAAGCAATTAGCACTTGTGAAGTTCTCCCAACGCATTCTGTGATCATAGCAATCTTGATGTCTGCTTAGCTGTCAAGTTGCTGCTTTGATTTAGAGTGTCTTTTCAGGAGGAATCATTTTCTGGAAAGATTTTTTTCCCCTTCCTCATTTGTAACAAGGCTTGGAGTTTCACAGCCATCAGACAACATTATTTCAGCAGGGTCATAAGAAGCTGGCATTCAAGCAGTCTGATAGATAGCTACATAGAATCCGACAGGACCTCAACAGCCAAGTCAATAATTAATTTTCCCTGTCCAAGATTTTAATTGTTTGCTGTATCAAAGAGTCAGGGGTCATCTAGAGAGCATGTTTTAAATACCCATCAAAAACACAAGAACAAGAGTAATAAAATCTAATTTTCATGCTGAGTTTATTACTCTTTTCTGATTTTATACTCTAATATGGTAATAGGGGTTAAGCAAGTTACATAGTTTCATATCTCTGGTGCCAAACTAATAAACTACTTTTCTTTAAATGACGCTGTGAACATTTTTACTTTGATCTTCATTTATTGAAAGGTTAACCCCGAGACTGTGATTGATTAATCTAAAATGGGGAATTTACGTCCCTCTTCATTCCCATTCCCAGGCTGCTGGTCTCTTTGCAACTGCTGCTTTTAACCTTTAAAACCCTAAATATCTTAAACCCAGGTATGGCTACCTCCTCCCATATAAACCTGCCTGATTAATAAGGTCATCTTCTGAAGCCATTCTGAGTGCCCTCACTGCAATGAGTCATATGGTGACTAAGGATATAGCCTTTTTCATTGTGGTGCTTCACTTTCAGAGTGCTTTCCTGCTACTGGGTCTTAAGAGCCAAGACTTTTAGGCCTTTTAGGTGTGCGTGTGTATTAGTCTTTTAAATTAAAAGAACGGTTTTGATGCTGCACTAAAAGCATGCAGTAAAAAATTCCCTGTTGGATGTTTGCCCCATGTATTCAGTGCATGGAAGCGGTGAATTGGCTGTGCATGCTGTCATTGCCCACAATGTTGCCACTCCAACTGGACCCACCCCCTTTAGACTACAGATAGGTAGCCGTGTTGGTCTGCCATAGTCAAAATAAAAAAATTCCTTCCAGTAGCACCAGTTGGTCTTTAAGGTGCTACTGGAAGGAATTTTTTTATTTTCCCCTTTAGACTGTTAAGGAAAGTGGCAAAAATGTTAATTATCCATGAGTTGACAGAAATTGCCTCCCCCTCCCCCACCCCATGTAGCTGCAGGCTGAGTACTACTGGTTAGACAAAAGCTCAAGTTACAGCTGTCATTAGGAGAATTTGTTTATGATCTGGAGTCTGTTGGAACCATCCTGAGAAAATGTGAAAGACATTGTCTGAGGGAAGTTGGACGGCTTGCAAGACTTCTGAACTCTGAAAGTTGCAGAATGTTGTTAGCAATTTCCCCCTAGTGCCTAAAGGCATATAATGATGGCACCATGGTGGATAGCCAAGGGACGCCAGGCCTTTCTCGCAATGGTGCCTCAACTGTGGAACTCCCCTCCTAGGGGGAGATCTGCAAGGCTTTCAGTGCTAAGGTGGGCACTTAAACATTGTTTTACAGTAGTACCTTGGGTTAAGTACTTAATTCGTTCCGGAGGTCTGTACTTAACCTAAAACTGTTCTTAACCTGAAGCACCACTTTAGCTAATGGGGCCTCCTGCTGCCGCCGTGCTGCCGGAGCCCGATTTCTGTTCTCATCCTGAAGCAAAGTTCTTAACCTGAAGCAGGGTTAGCGGAGTCTGTAACCTGAAGCGTATGTAACCCGAGGTACCACTGTAGCTGTATTTTGACAGTTGATTCATTGAATCTTATTGATGCTGCTTTTGAACCAGTTTTCATTATAGCTTTATCACATTTTAATTGTTGGATTGTCTTGATTTTGTTGTTGTTGTTCTCTTGTGTTTTGCAATATTAGCCACAAGTGACTAGATAAGGGGAATGGACTCTTGAGCCAATCCACCAAATGCAGCTTTCCAGACTCTTTCCTGCTGTTGGGACTCTCCAAAGGCCATAACTCCACCCGAGGCCACACCCCTCTTCCCAGGCCACACCCTTCAGTGTTCCTGTTCTTTGTCCTTGTTGATTGATTTTGCCCGGCTGGAACATGTCCTCGGAGTGTCATAATGCCTCTTGCTTGCCTGGATGAATACTGTACGTGCTTACATGCAGAAACCTCTGTGTGGCTGTAAAGTAGCCTGCTGTGCAAAGGTAAGAATCACATCTGTTGCTACACCCACTTTTTGCCTCTGCCGTACGTCCCCCAGCATGTGGCTCCTGGAAGCCTGACCATGAGGACCTTGTGTTTAAAGGGTTCTTCAGTCCTATAAATAATGGAAAAGTGGGATGTACATCTTTCTAAATTAACCAGACACATCTCTTGGACTATCCCTTTGCACATCCTTTTGCTTATTTTCAAACATGCCCATTCTATCCAGTAAACACTCTTCCATGGTTTACTGTAGCCAAGAATAATCTGGCAAGGATGCTAAAAGAATACAGTGGTACCTCGGGTTACATACGCTTCAGGTTACAGACTCCGCTAACCCAGAAATAGTACCTCAGGTTAAGAACTTAGCTTCAGGATGAGAACAGAAATCGTGCACCAGTGGTGCGGCAGCACCAGAAGGCCCCATTAGCTAAAGTGGTGCTTCAGGTTAAGAACAGTTTCAGGTTAAGAACAGACCTCCAGAACGAATTAAGTACTTAACCCGAGGTACCACTGTATTTTCCAAAGTTCCAAAGTTCAACTGCTCAGCTATATTCGGCTTCTCTGTTTTTTTGTAGAGGTTTGACAAATCATTTGTGTTCTGCAGGCTTTATGCTATTCTAGGCCTTTACAAAAGGAATCACCACGGTGTGTGCATGAAGAAATGGGTGAGATTTGCATCTTCTAGTTGCGGCTAATTTCGGTCTTTCTAAAATGCTTTTGCATCCCAGGAAGAAATTTGTGACACAGACATCTCAAAGATTATCATCCTTGCTTAATAATATTTGAATGCCATCTTTCCAGAGTAAACCGTGCTCAAGGCAGCTCACAACACCAAAGAGTGTAAATTCAATGATGTGCTCTTCCAGTCATTCCATCTGTGCAAGCATTGCAGCCTTGCCAAATGGAAATATCCCTTCTCGCCTCCCACTGCACTCTGGGGGTTCTGCCAACCTACTCTCTGAGCCAATTTCAGGGGGCACCAGGGGGAGAGAGTGAGGGAACCCAATTGCATAAGCAGATATTTCTGTCCAGGGCTTCCACAGATGGGGCTGGATAGATGAATCCCACCCACGAACTTTACATAATTCACTAAGGGGACTTCCAGATGGCCTGTTTATTGCGAATTCATCCTGATTTGTCTGCAGGGTGATTAGATGATGTTAGTTAATTAATGAGCATCCATTCTGATTTGCTTCCAAGGAGGTTAGATGATGCTGTATCACAACAAATGTTATCCACACTTTGCTGTGCATTTCCCCCATCAATTTCCTTATCACTGAAGTCTGATCTTTCAAGGAAGCAGGTTTGTTGCAGAAAACCTTCCAATTAACTATAATTGTGCAACTGCAATTTGCCAGTATGTGGTTGAATCCCATCCAAAAATCCTGACACCCTGTAAGCACTCTTAACAGTTATATTACACAACAAAATGTAGATAGGCATAAACAATAGTTAAATGGCACTGTCTCATATTAATAAACATACACTAGAAATAATAAATCCGCTCGGAATCCATAGTAATGTCTAACAAAAAAATAAATACAATAACATGGTCCAGATAACAATATTTTAAAAATCCATCTCCAAAACTAAATTTTGACCCCAGCAACAAGCCCTAAACAAGCCCTCCATCCTGATGGCCTCTAGGAATCCTGAGCAGCAGAAGCAGCACCTGTAGCTGATGTTATCAGGTTCCTACTCCCAGGCCAGGTGGAAATAGACTGGACAGAGCCAAGAGAGGGTCTTGCAGGACTCGCAGCAAAATGGATATTGCTACAACAGAACAAGCTCCACCAATATGTTTGAACCATTGTCCAGATGGGCCAGCTGCTATAGGTGAAAGAGGCAGTTGAGATTTACCGTTTTAATTTAATCCTTTCCCTGGCATCCCTTCCAGGACTGGCAGCAGTGTCCAGACTTTTTCTTTGCAATGTGAATCTGGGCTGACCACTGCAAATGACTACATAATGGAGCTGCAACCACTTCCCAGCCATTATAGGCATATGTGTTCTGGTCATAGCCATATTGGGCTGAAATGAAATGTTCTTCTCCTCTTGCAAAGGAGTTTGTTTCCCACTCCAAAGGAGCATAACATAACTTGTGGAGCAGAAAGAAGAGGAAAAAAGAGAGCAGTAATGTATTCTCTTAGTCCAGCTCCGGACCGTGCTGAGAAAATCAAAGCTGGCAAGAATTTGGCGACGGACAAATTTCTTTTGTTGAAATGTTGTCAGGCAGCCAGAGAGCATCACTTAGCTGACAAATTAGGAATGGAATATTGACAACCAAGTAAATGAAATGGCTGTGCACCTTAACCTTAGATTCTTCAATGCCTCTATTTAGTGACCACAATGGGCTAGAAATGGATGCTGCCCTGCTTTGTGCAGAAGGGAAAGGGAAAGCAATGACTTCATTATGAGAGCTACTCCTGAGACTTCAAGAGGGGCTGAAATAGCCAGTCTAATGATTCATGGGAACTTCTGGCTCAGATGCAGCAGCTTCTTGGCATATCGGCTGTGTTCTTATTGCACCTGCATGTTCAAATGAAGTCTCCAAGGGAAGCTGGGCCTTAAAAACATATGAGATTTATCTTTACCTCTCAGGTAGGTGCATCGGGCATTATTCATTTTACATTCTTTAGGGCAATTTCATACCATTAGAGCCAGTCGGGCAAATATATCACAATACACCTATGGGGCATTTCTTTATTAGGAGCATATTTCTCAGGAGCGGGTTTTGTAATTTACTAGAGATGCAAGCACAGAAAGGAGACTAAAGCACAGATGGAAGCAAGCCTGGTGCTGTCACAGAAAGCGATAATAAAGAACGTATTTCAAACACACAGGGAGTGGCATCCTTCCTCCTACATACAATGGTGACATCCAGGACTTTTGGTGGGAAGAGTGTTTAACTTACACCCTCTCTTCAGACAACCATGTGGCGCTCTTCATGAACCAAAACAATCATGTGGTGCTCTATGAAAGAAGGGAAAGACCTTTGGTGGCATTGTGAATGGGGTCTGCTGCCGCCTGTAATGCAAAGGACGGACAGATGGTGATAATGTAGCCGATTGCGATGGGTCTGGTGGAATAATAAACAGACTTGCCAAGCCATTCTTCAGAAGAAAGGGTTATGTGCTTTGTTGAAATGAATCGAAAAGTAGATTTCTATTCCTTGGCAGGAATAGTTGTAGTCATAAACAAGGCTGTTGTGCTGGCTTTATGGGGTTCAGCCATGTAGCAGCCTTCCACAGTAGTTCTCTTTACAGCTATTAGTGCTATAAATACTGGCAAGGTGACTTAACAATAACATCTTCAGATTTCTGGTACGGCATCCAAGCATGTAATGATTTTTCCTGAAACACAGCAACAACCATACACTCTATCTCTAGACCAGGACCACAGCCAGCCAGCCTCACTAAGGTGAAACTGCCATAGTTCTTGTTATTTACCCCAACAATAAAAAAACCTTACATAACCTTCACTCCAAAGCCAAGTGCCCATACTCATTCAACTGTCTTGCATTTTTAGGGCCATGGGCAGAAGCTTTCTTATAATGAACACTTGCTTTGAATAAATAACGCCCTTTATGCTGCAAGTCTAAGACATGGCAGAGAGGAAAACAACAACAACAACAAAAACAGCAACAGCAACAACAGCAACAACAAACTTAAGGCATAGGGATTTAGCTGCCTTATCCAATGTCTTGAGTGCCAGTGTGCTGTAGTGGTTAATCTGGTGAACTGAGTTCGCGTCCCCGCTCCTCCACATGCAGCTGCTGGGTGACCTTGGGCCAGTCACACTTCTCTGAAGTCTCTCAGCCCCACTCACTTCAGAGTGTTTGTTGTGGGGGAGGAAGGGAAAGGAGAATGTTAGCCGCTTTGAGACTCCTTCGGGTAGTGATAAAGCGGGATATCAAATCCAAACTCTTCTTCTCTTGCGTTGAAAAAAATGGAAGGGAAATTCATGGAACAGATTTAACCCAGCTTCTGAGCCAGTTTCAACTTTCCTCCAGTTTAGAGACATTTCTTATCAATTGTATAAGAAGAGGAACCTACTAGATCAGGCCAGGGGCCCATCTTTTGCAACATCCTGTTCTCACAGTGACCAGCCTGATGCCCATGGAAAGCCTCATAAGCGCAATAGCACTCTGCCCACCTGTGATTGCCAGCAGCTGGCATTCAGAGGCATAGAGGTGCAGCGTGGCACCGTGTCATGTGGAAGCAGATCACATATCTGTTTTCAGACTGAGTGCCACTATGCGGTTAAAATGGCCTTACCCCCACACACATGGAAGTTATCTGTAGACTTGTGGGAACTGGAAGGCCTGAAGAACTACAAAAAAAAAACAACAACCTTTGTGGGGGGAAACCCTCTAAGGCAGAGTTGGCTAACCTGTGGCCCTCCACAACCAGTCCACCTTAGTCAACAGGACCAATGGTCAGGGATGGTGACAGAGATTAGCCCCCTCCTCCTGCTGTTGGACTTCAGAGCACTATCACCTTGCAAGAGGGCAGAAACTGATGACACACACACAGAAAAGTTGAAGTTCTTGCTATTAAAAAGTGAATGTCATGAACAGAGAACTGCATTGCAAAATTCTGTGAAGTGGGAATTAGAAAGGATTGCTGTGTTTCACTTATCATATGGTTTCATAAAGTGTGAATTATGTAGGTTCACCTTTAAATGTGAGCAGAATCAAATTTCTCCCCCATCTCTAAGCAGAGGCAGAACCTGTTGATGGGCCCTTTCCCATGGATTCCCCCACCATATGCTAGGTATAATCATTTGCAGGAAAAACTGTTAAAATCCACGGGACCTACTTCCAGAGTTCTCTCCTGGCTCTAGTCTACTTTTTATTCAGTTCGGCCAATTAAGAGTATGCCTGTTAGACAAATAGGCAGAGGAATCAGAACCTAAGGAAAGAGGGTGGTTGTATTGCAGAGCCTGTGAAAATGGCCATTTTGAGGAGAAGATGTTTCATTCTCACAAGAAATATAGCATATAATGACTACATTGTATAGTGAGTGTAGACTGCAGTCTGCAAAAGCTCGTGCCACAATAAACCTGCTAGTGTTTTAAGGTGCTACGGCAGTTGTTTTTGTTTCTGTTCCAAAGACTGACACTGCTACTCTTGTAGGAACTATACGTTATATTAGCAGTAGAAACAGAAGTGGTGACAAACAGAAACTGACATAACAACAGGCTGAACTGCAAGGAGACTATGCACAGAAATACCTCTAAATAAACATAGCATATGTCTTCTCACTGCCGCAAGCATTTGAATGCGTTGTGTTCCACTAACTGTTGTTGTTTTTTAAAGTCTTGATTCTCCCTGCTCCATTTGCAGCAAAGACTGTTATGCTTAGCCTGAACACACACACATGAAAACTGCAGTCAGCAATCACCATCTTTAAAATGGTAGGTCTTTTCTTTCCAAACAAGAGGAAATGCTTTTGTTTGTATGCCACCTTTCCACAGTTCAAACCATGCTCAAGGTGGCTTACAAAGCGTGTTCTCCTTCATGGAGAGCACGTGTTGTGGTGGGGCCTAGCAAGACATCCCTGTTGCTGGGCGGGTAAGTGTAGATGGCCACGTTTGCGAGTGGGCTCCTCTGTTGTTGGGGTGATTTTAATGTTGCTGTTTCCGATTGACAGCCTAGTAGCTTTATAGTCCCTGCACACAGTGTTGAACTTCCTCTTTTCGTTGCGCTCATCAGATCACCCGCCCACCCTCCCTAAGTTAGGGCTTGTGTGTTTGACCTTGCTATGCCTGTCATGGAGTCATCTGCTTTTGGGGCAGGGGCCTGGTAGGAATTTTGTCCATTTGGCTGATTGGCTGCTGCCATTTGGCTTTTGCCTACTGTGTAGCAAATCGTCACAACTTGTAAGGTTGCAGTTAGGCATTGGTTTTATGAATTGGTTGGTGGATGGGGCATGGATTGGCTGTGCCAATGCTGCTGCTGCAAGGGTATTCTGTTAAAGGAACCCAGGGGCTCGCCATGCTTTTGTCCTAACCCCTGTCAAGGGGCTAGGGCCATGCAAGAGCCCCTGGGAGCATTTGGGGAGAGGTGAAGGCCTGGCACCCAGCTCCATTTTTCTCCCCAAAAGGTTTTCCCTTTCTGACTTTCGCAGGCTTGTGGATGTCAGTCTGTCCCTGGACAGGGACAGATAGCCGCAACCAATGCCTAAGCAACCACTCACATTTTTTTGTATTTTAATAAAGTTTGGCCAAAATTATGCCACAAACCTTAAACAAAAAATTCTGCGTGAACTGTGTTTATTTTGGGGTGGCTTGGGGACCTTGACACACGACATGAAAAAATCCCTAACTACAACATAACAAAAGTAACCATAAACAATAAATGAAAGAACCAAACTGAGCAATTTCCACATAAATCGCAAGATACAAAAAAAAAAAAACTAACAGCAACAATCCTCCCCAACAACCCCTCCCTGCAACAACCTCAATCATCTAACAATGAAAATGTGTGCTTTTACCTTCAGAACTATGGTTTGGACTCATATGCAAAATTATGTTGGGGGAATGCCATAGCTCAGCAGTAGAGCAATTGCTTTGTTTGCAGAAGGTCCCAGGTTCAATCTCTGGTTATCTCCAGGTAGAGCACGGAGACTCCAGCCTGATGGCCTGGAAAGCCCCTGCTAGTCTGTATAGACATTACTGAGCTAGATGGACCAATTGTCTGACTCAGTACAGTGTACCTCAGGTTAAGTACTTAATTCATTCCGGAGGTCTGTACTTAACCTGAAACTGTTCTTAACCTGAAGCACCACTTTAGCTAATGGGGCCTCCCGCTGCCGCCGCGCCGCCGGAGCACGATTTCTTTTCTCATCCTGAAGCAAAGTTCTTAACCCAAGGTAATATTTCTGGGTTAGTGGAGTCTGTAACCTGAAGCGTATGTAACCTGAGGTACCACTGTATAAGGCAGCTTCCTATAGTCCTACGCAGATTTAATTCGTTGATTAATCAGTCACTTGACTAATTAATTGGCTCACATTTAGCAAAACTTGCCTACTCCTCAACTCAACCCTTTGAAGATTTTTTATTTTTTTTATTTACTATACTTCTTTGCCTCATAATAATCAAAGTTGTCCGGGCAATTTAACTATAGAGCCGTAGCTAAAGGGGTTGGGCTTTGGTCTCATTCCCCATGCTCTTTTAAAGTTAAAAGTAAAAAAAAACCCACCCCGTTTTATGGCCTGACCAGGGACTATATGTTTAGTAAATGCTTGCTCTCCTCTTCACAAGGCAAGCTAGTGATTTCAGTGTTGAAATCAATGGGTTTATCAATCTGGGTTTGGCATTGCAGCTGCTTCCAGTGCATGCTATCAGACAAGCAGGCACTTTGAAAGTACTTTGCTGTCAAATTCGAAACCTTAAACCACTTTGCAGTACTGTAATGTACTTTAAAATCAGTACATCAATTTGCTTTGGAAGCAGCAAACGCCACCCGGCACAATCCTTCAAGAAAAAATATTAATGGCCATGGCATATATAACATGGTTTTCTTATTGAGAGCACCCTCAACAAGGAGCTGCAGCCAATCATGGCTCCTTGATGTACGTTCTTGTCTTTGCAATATTTGGTTGCATTCAAATTTTATATTTACAAAAATATGTATGATGACCCTTGGGGTTGTGACTATATATAACAGATTGTTTAAAGAAATGAAATTAGTAATAAGAGATAGATTTCTTTCTTGCCCTGTGCTTAGATCCAGACAGTCAAAGGTATTAGACCCATTGAAGTGAGCTAGCTGAATAAAAGTCCAATTGATTTCCAATCTGGATTAAGCCAAATATATCTGCCTTCAAGTATAGACAATGAAAATCCATGTCATTCATCCTAAGTTGCTGCAGTTTGAGTTCTGCAAGAGCTTTAATTTTGTGCTACTGAATTTAGTGCAGATGTGATTAGGCTTCCAGTATCCATTCAGTTTTTTTTACACCTACCTATTTAGGGAGAGGAAGATTGAAGCCCTTCCAGTATGGACCCCCAAAGGTCCCTTGAAGCATGAATTTTAATTGCCCACATCTTGGCTTATATAGCTGTAAATGTTATTAGTATCATACAATTACGTGCATCTGTCAGCTCCAGGAGCTGAAATTCAATATTCCACATCTCCAAATGCTTGTTATATTAGTCTCGAGCACACAGTCTCTCATTTCCCAAGCACTTAAAATACAAAATCGCTCAAAAAGCAGAAAACAAGTGCATTAATGTTCAACATTTTTGGTGTGTGGTATTTCCCCCCAAAGAGGTTTTATAACCTATCCTGTCTAAATGGGCTTACAACAGGTAACAACCTTCTGAAACCAAGGTCAGTACTACAGCAAAATAGGAAATGAATACAAAACAATACATTTAAATGGAAATGGTTCCAGTCCACAGATATACACATTCCTACCCAGTTATCAGTACAGGCAGTTTTGACAGCACCAATCACCTCTGTGGAATGTGAGGGTTCTGAACTGGGTCTCTTTTCACACACACAAAAATATGGCCAACACTGTCAAAGCTAAGGACTCCAGAAGGACCTAACTCAGCATGGCAATTCAAGCCCATGGGCACAGCACCTTTTTATGTTTGCCTGACCAAGTCCAGAAACAGGGTGGAAGGCCACGACCATTGCAGGATCACAAAGCATATTGAAAAGCACACATGCATCCTTCTATGTCCATTTGTCTTGAGTAATGTGATTACATCTGTTACTGTGCTTTTCATCTAAACTGCTGCTGGATGAAGGTTTGGGGTTCAACAAGCAAAGTCCTGAGTCAACCACATGTTATTTCAACTCTTGCCCATTGTGGTTTCTAAGAGGAACTGATCAAGCGGGTTCTGGAGGTGTTAATGCCTGGGAGAGGCTGTCATCGTGTCAGCTGCCTTAAAAGAGCCAGGGCACCCCACACAGGGCCAAAGGGGAAGGGTGGAAGAGGAAATAGCTTAAATGTGGAATCTGAATTGTGGTGTAGTTCCGTAACAGCAACTCCCAAATTAATTTTCCTCTTCGAAAAGCAACTGCAGGGGATAGGGTGTTAATCATTTGCTTTGATACCTAATTCCTCAACTTAAATCCCCACCCTAACAGTTAGCACTGCCCATGGAGTGAGAATTATGGTGCTGGAGGAGACTCTTGAGAGTCCCATGGACTGCAAGAAGATCAAACCTCTCCATTCTTAAGGAAATCAGCCCTGAGTGCTCACTGGAAGGACAGATCCTGAAGCTGAGGCTCCAATACTTTGGCCACCTCATAAGAAGAGAAGACTCCCTAGAAAAGACCCTGATTGGAAAGATGGAGGGCACAAGGAGAAGGGAACGACAGAGGACGAGATGGTTGGTCAGTGTTCTTGAAGCTACCAGCATGAGTTTGACCAAACTAAGGGAGGCAGTGGAAGACAGGAGTGCCTGGCGTGCTCTGGTCCATGGGGTCACGAAGAGTCGGACACGACTAAATGACTAAACAACAACATGGAGTGAGAAGTATGCAGGCATAATTTTATGTCTGTATGTTTTCCCCTCTTTGGCTAATAGCAGCTCCAGATTAGGGTGATTTGGATCAAGGCTGTTGTACACAGAGAATTGGACTCTCTACTGTCTCCAAAGCTCATATCCAAATCAGATGTGTCACCGCTACCCATTACATTTTGAAGAAGAAAAGTGTGTTGGGAATTCAGTGGCAGAATTCCAGTGAAATGCATAGGCTGGTCCACAGGGATCATTTTTAGTGAAGCACTTTGAGGTGCAAGTTTCCATGTGGTTTCTTACAGAGGAAACCAATTAAACTCTGTATTACTACCATAGGAATTTCTGGCTGCCTGTGGAAGTAGGAGGCACCTAACAATGTGCCTTCAAACAACTTAGGTAGGAACTGACCATATTCATCATTTGGCATTTGTATGAAATTTTTCTATGTTATCAAACATAAAACGGGTTAATTCAGCCATGCTTCTTGTCAATTCGGATGTTTAAAATATGTATTTTTACTGTTTTATTGTTTATTATCTATATGGCTTCTTGTACATCCCTTTGACATTTTTGGCTATACATTTTGTAAATAAATTTCAAGCTATTAGCCACTAGATTTCTGCTGTTTCCAAAGATCCTCCCAAGGCTCTGAGTAAAAATAAAAAATAAATGATAGAAAGACATTACGAATAAAATATCAAACCTGTGATAAAGGTAAATGAAATTTAGAACACATTAAAATACAATAAATATTAAAACATAAACCTTCAGAAACAGCTGAAAGAAGCTGCTATTTAATCATAGAAAATGCATTCCTCTTTGCTGGTAAAGGAAATATCTACCTATTAAAATATCAAGATCAAAGTATTAATATTAACCTTGGTCCTGTTCTGCTTGTTATGAATATTACCCATATCAGAAGTGGGAAGCCCTGTGCCTGCAATCTGGATGCAGCACTCAGCTTTGCTCAGTGCAGCTCTTAATGCCCCTTAGCATCCTCCATACCTTGCATTTGATCAAGCAGTGCTGCTATTATGAGAATCAGCAGAAAATACACTGGCCACCAGTCATGGGCATGCAGACTTGCAGATCTCAAATGAATAAGATGGATCAATGGGGTATAGGCTTGTGTGAATGAATGGGTAGTGTGTGAGAGAGGGGGGGAGGGGGAGAGAGAAGGGTTGTTCCTGCCCATTTTGGCACCACACACATTTGGCTTTGGCTCCTCTCATTGCCAACCACTTACTCTTGAGAGAATGTCACCATTGAAAAAACTTGTCACCTTTGAACTGAATGATCAAAACTGATCATCTTTCTGGTATGCTTCTTCTCATTCATTCCCATGAGACATTTAAGGAAGAATTTTGGAGCAGGGAGGATATTTCAGTTGTAGAATCTATTTAATCCTCCTCATAAAACCCATGGAATCTCCTTGACTGTATTTCAAAAGAAGAGCCGTGCTAGATCAGGTCAAATTTGGCCTACTTTATTATGCTGCTTTCCGCAGTGTCTAATCCAATGGGATATTCATAAACAAAGCTTGAAGTCACTAGCCTTCTCCTGCTTCTCACAGCAAGTGGAATACAGCTTCTAATTCTGGAAGAAGCAATATGGCTACCATGATAAACCTATCCTCCATTAACTTGTCTTATGATCCCTTTTGAAAAAAAGTCATTTACTATAATAGCCATCACCCTGTGTTTGGGTAGCATTCACCATGAATTAATGATGTTTTGTTTTGTTTGGGTATGTCATAAATCTCCTAACAACAAATAGGCCTTCCAGTGAAACTAATTGTGTGGGATAAAACCATATCTCAATCCACATTCCCATGCCATGCATCATTTTATAAACCGCTATCATTTATCTCCTTAGCCATCATTTTCCCAAATAAAAAAAAAGTCCCATACCCTTCACTGTGTCCATTTGCTGTGGTTATGTAAAGTTCTCTCTTCTGCGCTCCTAATAATCGACAACAGATCCTCCTTGCAGTTATACTTGAAAACTCATTAAGATAAATTTAGTCTGAATTCCGTTTCAGAGGACTGATTAGTTTGCTCACCCAGTCGTGCACTGAAGCCTCCTGCAAGAAGCAGTGTTGCCATAGGGTAAGTACCTAGGAGCATTTCAACAGCATTTGTTAATTGGTCCCACAGCTGCATATGATTAAAAGGTGATGTAACATGCGATTGTGTGTACGTTTGTGTTGGTGGTGATGGGAGGGATATAAAGGTTCTTTAGGCTAATGAATCTGTTGCTAATACAAACTCTTTATTTCCTCAGTTGCTAGTCCAAATAGAAATGTTTTCCTGCTGCTTGAGACCATGGCCTGGTTCGGATGATCATTTGAAGCTGCATTAACCTTTAAGAACCCACGAACCAGCGTTGGAACCAATACTTCCTCCCTTCTTCTGCTTTGGCTTCAGCATGAACATCCTGGTAAAAAGCTGAACCTAGGAAGCCTGGCTCAGTTTCTGTTAACAAACCAGGAAACTTAGCCAGAATGTGATCGTGGCTTATTTTCCTAGTGTGACAGCCAACATTAAGCCAGAGTATCCCAGTTTGGACTTGAGGAGGAACTCTGGCATAGTACAAGCCAGGATCATTGTGCTCAAGACTGGCATGTAAATGGAGAAGGGAAGGGAATGAACACACGGTAGCAGAGAGAGATGAAAGCTTCATAAATCATGGTTTATGAAACCTCCAACATTAATCCTAACTGAGCCATTACTTTCCACTGCTTTTTATCATTTTATTTAAGGGTCATCTATATGCATTATGTAATGTGGGTCTTATTTATAGCAAAAAGTGTGATCATGGTGTTGCATTTCAGCACTCGAGGGTCTTCTGTGTAAAATAGCTTTTAGCACAATACATGTATGATGGCTAGGGAAGGGCAAATCTAAGTTTCTTTCAGTTTCTCTGAAAACACCATAGTATTTTGTTACTATAATGATGCAGTTCTTTCCCCAAATAGCTTGGACATTAGAAGCTGTGAGGTGGAATATGGTTGTTCATACATATTGAATAGCACTTACAGTCACTATTCACACAATCCCTTTCCCCTAACCCCCATTGCATTTTTCTTTTACAACATTCAACTATTCTTTTATTTCAGCAAGCCTACCCTAATATATGTTAGTAACCTATACAGTACTTGCTTTTAAATTGTTGTTGATTTTATCTGTGTTATAATTATTTTATGTATATCTGCTTTTAATTGTTTTGTTGGTTAGTGCTTAAAGAGCTCTTTGATTAAGCAGTTTACTAATCTTTCTAAGCAAAATAAAATGTTATTTTTTTTGCAGGCAAGCACAAACCATAGTTTGCCTGTTTGGATGAAGCAACATACAATGGCCTGCCACAGACAAGGAATTGTTTATTTCATAAAATATGCTTGTTGTTGTTTAATTATTTAGTCGTGTCCGACTCTTCGTGACCCCATGGACCAGAGCACGCCAGGCACCTCTGTCTTCCACTGCCTCCCGCAGTTTAGTCAAACTCATGCTGGTAGCTTCGAGAACACTATCCAACCATCTCGTCCTCTGTCGTCCCCTTCTCCTTGTGCCCTCCATCTTTCCCAACATCAGGGTCTTTTCCAGGGAGTCTTCTCTTCTCATGAGGTGGCCAAAGTATTGGAGTCTCAGCTTCAGGATCTGTCCTTCCAGTGAGCATTCAGGGCTGATTTCCTTCAGAATGGATAGGTTTGATCTTCTTGCAGTCCATGGGACTCTCAAGAGCTTACTTACTACTTAATACTAATTATAAAAAAGCAATACTTCAAAGCAGTTTACCAAAAAATAAAATAAAAACAGAACAATAAAATTATAAATGAAAAGGTTTAAAACAGTTATCTAAAACTTTCAGAGAATACCTAAATGTTGCAACAACTTGGTGCAAGACCAAGTTTGTGGGGGGATATGAAATTGATCGTTCAAGTTGAGCCACCTGATGTAATCGTGGCATCATGTGATGGGCCAATGGGCAGGCACCCTTGTGCAAATGGCCCATGGCAGTGGAGGAAGTTTATGCCATATCTTTTTGTCATAATTTCCACATAATTTCCACAAATTTTAAAAGCACAAATACATGGTTTGGTTCCCCCCTACCCTTTTTAAAAGATATATATATCTGTACGGTTTCCCTTTCCAATGTTTCTAAACTAGTTTTCCCTTTGGTGTTCAAAAAGTTTGCTCAGGTGTTCAATCTCTAGTCTCAGCTGTGGCCACAGTGCTTCCATTACTCTGGCAAACACCCATTCTAATTATCCTTAACACCTTTTCTAAGTATAAATATAGAACACAGCTCCAAATTCATAAGAGGATAGCTATTACCACTGCATCATCATCACCTTTATCTTTTTTAAAAAATCTCAAGTACTGACTTAAGTGTGAATATTAAAATGTTTGTATATCACCTTAAAAATAACAGGCCACCTTCACTTCAGAAGAATGAATGCTTCTTTTTGGCTCGTGCTGTTCATATATTAAAGAGAAATACTGTTACATGTGGTTAATTTATCTTCCTAAGTGTCATTTGCTGGTTATAGTATAGAAATATTGCTATTAAATCTAACACTGGCTTTTTTGATGCAGAGGACAAAAATGGCAAGCCACAAAAACTGCCTGGTTTCATCTATCTATCTTCCTTCCTTCCTTCCTTCCTTCCTTCCTTCCTTCCTTCCTTCCTTCCTTCCTCTTTCTTGCAATGGAGGTGATGCTTCCTCTTACGAATGCAGTTTAACCTTTTTCTCAGATACAAAACTGCAAGAGTAAATCACACTGGAATACATTTGAGCTTCAAAACCTTAGGGTCTCCCAAAATCTAATACTGTAACTGTAATATAGTGTTGGAAACAAATGCCCAATTCACACATGATGATTGCAAGATGAAAGATGCATCCATGTAGTCTATATATAAATGCAACACCTTTATACAGGGATCACAGGGGATGAGGGGGTGGTGTGGCTGCTTTTATAGGTTGTTATTGTGGTTCCTCTTTGCAGAACTCAGAACACCTACAAAGAGCCCTGATGGATCAAGTTCAGCATCCTATTCTGACAGCGGCCAACCAGATGCCTGTGGAAAGCCTGAAAGCAGGACATGAATGCAACAGCACTCTGCCCACCAGTGAGTCCCAACAACTGGTGTTTCTGGGTACTTCTATTGGTAAAACTAAGAGGAGCAGGTAGGCAAAGCTTGGCTGGGTAGAGATGAGATAAGGTGTGATAGGAACGGCTTGCCAGAATGAGTTAGACTTGTATTATCACCATGTATTCTTTTTGGAAGCACCAGTCACTCTTGGGCATTTCTTCCTAGGGCAAATGTGCAGAAGGGGAAGGTGTGAGCCGTTCATACTTTGTTTTCTCCCCTCAATACTGCCCTAACAGCTCAGTTTCATAGAACAGTAGCAGTAGCCAAAACAGTGATTTGCACCAGTGTAGCAACCACTTTAAGGTCTGTTTCTCAGCTCTTTCTGCCAGGAAACCCTAGCTAAAGTTTTTTTTTAACTTTTGAGATCTTGCCCAGGGTTGCATTGGCTCTTCTGCATGCCTTGGTGTCCAGAGGCACAGCTTCTTTTAACAGCCCCACTGCTGGCAACTTGGCTGATGTCTGATGTAGGCGTACAGGAGCTCAAGTACATAGAGGTCTACTGCTTTGAGCAGAGGCTAAGACCCTTAAGGTCTATAGAGAACAGAAGTCCAGTCCTCAGATATCAACAATAAAGAAAAGAAGCCGTATAAACACCAGTGAAGCCGCTTAAAGTCTCCCAAGTTCTCTGTTACTTAAGGAGCCGCACTCTTAATAGTGTTGTGTCTGAGGAAGAGCATCCCACAATTTATGAGAACAAAAATACAATAAAAATGGAAATTGAATAAAAATAAGATTGCATCTTTTAAATAAATGAAATCCTGTATTCCTCCTCCTCTGTCTTTTGCTCAGGAGCCATTGTAAGGCTAGAGGAAGGCTGGTCCATTCAATTATTCATAGCTACACAGCAGAGCAAGCAATTATTGCCTTTGGTTATAAGGATGGGGCTGGCACTGAACAATGGAACCAGATGCCTCTATGCAAAACTGGCAAAATGTTAATATGTAGACCTAATTACATCTCCCCATTGTATTGAAACTGACAGCCTAGGAGGACATTATTGCAGGTTAAAATAAAATGTAATGAATCATGATCTCCCCAAAATGTGTATGTAGCTCACATTTATCTGTCCTATCATTCAATCTTCCTTTCATTGCATCAAGGTTCAATCAAGACCCATTTAAAGGAATCTTCCATTTACTGAGGCCCCCACCAGGCTGTACAGATTATGTTCTCTTTCACAGAACTCCATAATCTTAAAAAGACTAATGATTTGGCAAGATGAAAAGAAACAAGGAAGTGTCTGAAAATTGCCAGACATTCTACCTTGGAGATAAGTAGAAGGAGAAAAACACAGCAATATATGCCAACTTCTCTGCCTACATAGTAGGAAAACAAAGAAATTAGATCCCTTTAGTCTTTCAAGAACTCCAAAATGTCTCATGTAGTCACACTAGATATTCATAAGAGATTTGCATTCATTCGTGTCTTAGAAATGATTCTCTTCCATATCTGTCTCTCTAGACACTATGATTCCTCCTCATTCCTGCTTCGGTTATCTTGTTGGAGTACACTGTGACATCCCTTTTCATTTAAAAATGCAAAACACTGAATTAATGAATGAGATGAAGGCTTAATTTTGTGGAATGCACCTGCCTTGTCTTAATGTCAAGCTTCCTTCCAAGATACAATCAAGGCGGGTAAAACTGTAGGTGCCTGTGCACCTAGGTATTGGCAGAAGAAATCCTTGTCAGGTAACATGACTTTGCATACCCACGTCACTTGGGTGCATATGACCACATCTATGGCTGTCCGGGGTCTTAGCCAGGGGTCTCCCTCTGGCATACATCACCTTCTCCCTGGCCCTTAAAAACCCTAAGATATCCCATGCATTGAAGCAGGATCCTTCTGCATGCAAAACACATGCAACATTACTGAGCTATGTCTCCTCTGCAAATCATACACGGGTGATTACTGTTTCATAAATGACCACCAATGGATCTTATTAGGAAAAAATAATAATCTTTGAGTTTTTCCGCAACAGGTTTGGTAGCAAATATAATAGGAATGATCACAGGGCAGAATTTACTGACTGAATGCCTTTCACCAGTTTAAATACCAGCATGAAGTTGCAAAGAATCTCAGGTTTAAACTGCACATGGCGCAAATCACATCATTTGCCCTGAAATGCAGGAGATTTTTTTCTTGCAAAAACAACCAGTGCAGAGAGTGGGTGAGGAGGGATAACAGTGTTGAATGGGTCCCTGGTATGATGGTCGTGGAGGTCCTATACTATAATAAGAGATGGGAGAGAAATTTTATTCACTTCAATTTAAAGGCAAACCTATGCAATTTTCACATCCTGAAACAATACAGGAATTTGAAACACAACCACCCTCTGAAAGACGCATTTCTCCAAATATTTTTTTTTTAATAAAATTTTTATTAGTTTTACAAAAGTTTTTATAACAAACAAACATAAAGAAAACAGACAAACAAACAAATATAATTTCATAATGTCCTTTCATAAACTTCTTTCCTCGGACTTCCCCATACCTCCCCTTTCTGCATCCTCATGTCCAAATTTTATAGCAACTTATAAATGTTTTTTCCCGTCCTAATTCATCATAGTCCTTTCTTAATCTAATCTTATATTACTGCAACCCTTTCTCTCTATAAAATCTCGACATTCTAAGCTTCATCAAGTTTATAATAGTCCTTAAGATAAGTCTTAAATTTCTTCCAGTCTTCTTCCGCAGTCTCCTTTCCCTGGTCACGAATTCTGCTCGTCATTTCCGCCAATGTCATATAGTCAATCACTTTCATCTGCCATTCTTCCAAGGTGGGTAAATCTTGTGTCTTCCAATACTTTGCGATCAGTATTCTTGCTGCTGTTGTTGCATACATGAAAAAAGTTCTATCCTTTTTTGGCACCAATTGGCCGACAATGCCCAAGAGAAAGGCCTCTGGTTTCTTAAGGAAGGTATATTTAAATACCTTTTTCATTTCATTATATATCATCTCCCAGAAAACCTTAATCTTCGGGCATGTCCACCAAAGATGATAAAAAGTACCTTCAGTTTCCTTACATTTCCAACATTTGTTATCAGGCAAATGGTAAATTTTTGCTAGCTTAACTGGGGTCATGTACCACCTATAGATCATTTTCATCACATTTTCCTTTAAAGCACTACATGCCGTAAATTTAATACCGGTGTTCCACAACCTTTCCCAGTCAGCAGACATAATATTATGACCAATGTCCTGTGCCCACTTAATCATAACTGATTTAACTGTTTCGTCTTGTGTATTCCATTTCAACAGCAAGTTATACATTCTTGACAAATTCTTAATATTGGGTTCTAACAATTCTGTCTCAAGTTTTGATTTTTCCACCTGGAAGCCAATTTTCCTGTCTTGTTTAAAAACCTCCATTATTTGATAATAGTGGAGCCAATCTTGTACTTTGGGTTTTAGTTTTTCATGGCTCTTTAATTTCAGTTTCTCTCCGTCCTGTTCTAAAATCTCACAATACTTTGGCCATCCGACCTCCATATTGACTTTCTTGTGGGCCTTAGCCTGTAAGGGTGACAACCATCTAGGGGTTTTGTTTTCCAACAGATCTTTATATCTCATCCAAACATTAAACAACGCTTTCCTTACAATATGATTTTTAAAGGCACTATGCACTTTGATTTTGTCATACCATAGATATGCATGCCAGCCAAATGCATTATTGAAACCTTCTAAATCCAAGATATCTGTATTCTCGAGGAGCATCCACTCTTTCAGCCAGCAGAATGCTGCTGCTTCATAGTACAATTTTAAGTCCGGCAGGGCAAATCCCCCTCTTTCTTTTGCATCTGTTAATATTTTATATTTTATTCTGGGCTTTTTGCCCTGCCAGACAAATTTCGCAATGTCTTTCTGCCACCTCTTGAAACAGTCCATCTTGTCAATAATCTGCAAAGTTTGAAATAAAAATAACATTCTAGGCAATACATTCATCTTAATCACTGCAATTCGGCCTAACATTGACAATCTCAAATTTGACCATATTTCTAGATCTTTTTTAATTTCTGACCAACATTTTTCATAGTTGTCCTTATACAAATTCAAGTTTTTAGATGTTAAATTAACCCCTAGATATTTCACCTTCTTAACCACCATCAGACCTGTCTCTTCTTGAAACTTATTCTTCTCCATATCTGTTAGGTTTTTCCCTAAGACTTTAGTTTTTTGTTTATTCAATTTAAATCCAGCCACCTGTCCAAATTGTTGGATTATTTCCAACACTCTTTTTGTACTAGTGTTTGGCTCTTGCAAGGTCAATACAAGGTCATCTGCGAACGCTCTTAACTTATAATGTTTAGTTCCGACCTTTACACCTTTAACTTGCTGGTCCTCTCTAATCATGTTCAGCAGCACCTCCAGGACCGAAATAAAAAGCAATGGAGAAATTGGGCACCCCTGTCGTGTTCCTTTTTCTATCTTAAGTTCCTCAGTTATTACATTATTTACAATCAACTTAGCTTTTTGTTCGGAATATATTGCACCCACACCATTCTCAAATCCTTGTCCTACCCCCATCCCATGAAGATTCTTTTTCATAAAACTCCACGAAATATTGTCAAAGGCTTTCTCCGCATCCACAAATATCAAAACTGCTTTAGTATTTATGTTCACCTCTAACTTTTCCAAAATGTCTATTATATTCCTAACATTGTCTGAGAGGTGTCTCTTTGGGAGAAAGCCTGCTTGGTCTCTGTGAATCTTCTCCATCAGTACTCTTTTAAATCTTTTTGCTAAAATGTCTGCAAAAATTTTGTAATCCACATTGAGTAACGAAATTGGGCGGTAGTTCTTCAGTTGAGTCTTTTCAGTCTCTGTCTTTGGTATGAGTGAAATATATGCTTCTTTCCACGATTCGGGTGCCTTTTTTCCCTCTAAAATCTCATTACAGACGTCCTTTAACGGTTGTATCAACCATTCCTTTAAAGATTTGTAATATCTGGAAGTCCGTCTGGCCCTGGAGATTTGCCCAGTTGCATGTCCTGAATGGCACCCTCTATCTCTTGTTCTGTTATTCTCTGGTTTAGATCCACCTTGCTTTGATGAGAGATTTTTTGTAATCCATATTTATTAAGGAATTTATCTGTGTCCTCTTCATTTTGTAGTCCTTGGGAATAAAGTTTTTTAAAATAGCTCACAAAACAATTTCTTATCTCATTGGGTTTAGATATAATCTTTCCATCCACTTCTAAACTTGTGACTGTATTTAGTTTCTGTCTTTTCTTAAGTTGCCATGCCAGAAGTTTACCACATTTGTCTGCCGACTCAAATGTCTTTTGTTTCATTTGCTTTATTTTCCACTCTATCTCTTGGTTCATCAATTCCATATATTGTGTTTGATACAACTTAATCTCCCTCAAAATCTCCTGGGACTTTGGTTTTGATCTTAATTTTTTCTCTCCTTCTTTTATCTTTTCCAGAATTTTTTCCTTTTTCTCATTCTGCTTTCTCTTCTTTATTGAATTTTGTTGAATCAAAAACCCTCGCATCACGGCTTTACTTGCGTCCCAGATCACTCTTTTTTCCACATCGCCCTTTAGATTGATTTCAAAATAGTCCTTTAGAGTTTTTTGGGCCTTCATGTGGATCTCTCTATCTCGAAACAGGGTGTCATTCATTCTCCATCTAAACTGACCAGTTGTTGTAAATTTCATTTCCATCTTCACGGCGTTATGGTCGGAACAGGTTTTTGGGCAGATTTCTACCTTCTTAATCTTCGGAGCCATTCCACTAGTAACCCATATTTGGTCGATTCTGGTCCAGGTCATCTTTGCTTGGGAGAAAAAGGTTCCCTCTCTTTCAAGAGGGTTCCTTGTTCTCCAAATGTCTATTAAGTCCATATTTTCAGTCATTTCGAAGAAAGTCTTCGGGAGTCTCCCTTCTTTAGTAAGTGTCAGTCTTTGTGTCTTGTCCATGTTTGTAGAAACTACACCATTCATATCTCCCATGATTATCATATTATATTCCAAATAATCCATCAAAGTTTCATGAAGTTTTTTGAAGAATTCTGCTTTGCCTTCATTTGGTGCATAGATCCCAATTATCAAAAATTTTTCTCCTTGTACCTGTATCTCCACCGCTAAATATCTTCCTTGTTCATCTTTGAACATCATTTTTGGGGCCCACTTCTCTTTTACATAAATCAGAACTCCTCTTTTTTTCACTTTGTCCGACGAAATAAATTCTTGTCCCAATTTTTTATTCATAAGCAGTCTCCTGTGGGCTCTAGTTATATGAGTTTCCTATAAGCAAATCAAGTCCAGTTGTTCTCTATACAAAATATGGAATACTTGTCGTCTCTTCAAAGGCATGTTCATCCCATTACAATTCCAGCTAAGGAATTGCAGGGCCATCTTGTTATTTTTCTGGTATTCCTCCAACAGCTCCCAATTGTTGTTCCTCCTCTGTTGGTGGTGGAAGGTTCTGTCCAAACGAGAGGTTCAAGATGTCTATTACACTCTTTTGCTCAGCAATTGGGTCTACAGTTCCTTTCTGTAAATCTTCTTGATTTCTTTGCAGGAACCTGTCTTTATCCTGTATCGTCTTTATTTTCACCTTCTTCCCCCTATAGTCAAAAGACAGTCCCTGTGGAAATTCCCACCTGAAGAGAATGGTGTTCTTCTTCAACAGGTAGACCAAATCCTTATAAGAAGCTCTCAAGTCCAAAATATGTTTAGGAATATCTTTAAAGATCTGTATCGGTGAGTTCCCAATTTGTAAGGCCTTTTCAAAATGCAGTCTTAAAATTTTGTCTCTTTCCTCCTTCGAACTCAAGGTAATCAAACAGTCTCTCGGTGCCTTTCTGTTCTGTCTTCTGCCCAGTCTAAATGCTGTTGTGATTTTAAATTCGTCTTCCTCTAGATCTTCCCAGGCATCAGCAAACTCTTTCGTTAAAAAGTCCGTAAGATTGTCTCCTTCGTCCTCTGGAATTGATCGTAATTTCAAATTCCTTTCTTTTCTTTGTAGTTCCCACAATGCCAGAGTTGCGTCGTGGTCATAGACCTTCCTGGCAATCGGTTCTAATTTTTCCTGGGTCTCTCCAGCAATAGTTCTGGCTTCCTCCGCAATTTGGCGTGTGGCAGAATTTTCTTGCGTAAGCCTGTTTATAGATTCTGTATTCAGGTCAAGTCTTGTTGTTAAATCTGTCAATTTCTGTGAATTCTCTGTCAATTTCTTGGTATTTTCTGCCGTCTGCTTTGTTAGATTCTCCAGAGATTGGTTTATTTTAAGAAGGGCTTGCGACACTGCATCCATGGAGACTGCTGTACCTTTTTCTTGTCCTGTTATCACTGTAGGAGTTATACCTGAGATCGAGCCTCTTTTCTTGTGTTGCTGTAGCTGTTGTTGATATTGCCTTGTCTTGGCTCTCGTGCTTATCTCGTCTGCTGGGCCACTCATATCCCAAGGTCGTTTTCCACGAGAGCCTTCTCCTAAAGGAAAATTCCACTGTCCCAAAGCGTAGCAACTTTTAATTTACCCTCTAGAGGGAGCAAATCAAAATGTCCGCAAACAAAGACAAAGAGTATTTAAAAAGCAAATTTATCAGGAGGCTTCTATATGTATATTGCAACACTTTCCCAATAGATAGAGTCCCAGCCTTCCCTGATATATTGTGTCCACAGAGTCCCAAAACTTTGTAACAAATAAGCAGTGAGACTTCCACTTTGTTACTTTCACAGGAGTCTAAGGTCAGTTCAGTGTTCCTTTGTTTTATAAGCAGTTTGTGCCAGGTTGGAGGCTGCAGAGAGTTTCCTTTTCCTTTAAATTGGTCATGCAGCTTATAAAATCACTTTTTCCTCCCCTCTGCCCTGCAAGCTAGAGGGGATAGTCAAAGTCCAAATGTCGGATTCAAGCAGTTAAAGACAATATCCCATACGGATGCAGCTTAGTAACTTTCGTTGCTTTAATTGTCATGCAGTCGGGGGAAGGCAGACTTCCTTAATTTTCGCCTTTCCCGTTTTCAGCCTAATTTCAGGTAGTTTTGACACGAATAGAGGTTCAATCTTACTCACGGGTCTTTTTTGTCCAAATTATTCAGGAAGGGAATCGGCGCTCTCCACTAATGGCGACGCGGCTTCACCCTGCGGGCTGGGTAGCGATTCTCAGCACCGCGCTCCCCGTTGTCGTTCCGGAGCCTTTAAAAAGGCTCTTTCTGCGGTAAAGGGGGGCGCTTCAGGTGCCCACCGAATCTCCTTGTTCACAGGCTCCGTTCCTGTGATTTTAGGGGTCCCCCGCTTGCCGTAGCGGGTCAGACCCGAACTCGCAGAGCCGTCCTCTCTCCGGAGCTCGGAGAGGGAGCTGCCATTAGCGCTGGCGCCGAACCGGAATATTGTAATGGAGTTCTTTGGTCAAGTAATGTTTACAAAAATGTGTATACTAGTGTGCACATATTAAGAAAATAGCATTCAAAAATGAGCATCAGGGGAAATTGCTTAGTATTTTATTGAATACTAATCTGAATTCCACAGAATTCATAAAAATTGAAAGAAACAATAAAAATACAATTAAAAATCAATATCAATATTTAATGTAATAGGCGTGCCACCTCCCCTCTTCAGCAACAAATCCACAGACATGCCACAGACCATCTGAATGAAGCTCCTAGACCATAGTTCAGTAACCTTCACAATTTCCTCAGGTGTTATGAGACCTTCCACGGATGAGGTACCTCAGGGTCCAGATCAGAATGGCTCCTGATATCGGCAGCCCCTAGCTGCACCAACTCTAGAAGAAAAATCTTGCACTTGAGGGCAAATGGCAATGCCATTAGGTTAATTTTTGCCAGACCTTTTTGTATTATGATTTCCGAGTCAACGTTCAACAGTCTGTCACCAGCTGTGGAAGACAACTGTCAAGACAGCCAGAGCCTCTCAGGATAAAACTGAAAATCTCAAAGTACTTTGTCAAAAGATAAAGTCACAGCAAACTTTTCATTATGACATCAAGGGAAAACTGAAGAGGAAGGAACACAATGATAAAATGGGTTGTGTGGGTTGAGAGAACACCTAAGAAGGAAGATTGGCAGCAGGGAGGGGGAAGCAGAATGTTGGTAGGTTTTAGAGCAAGATGAGAAAGAGAAAGCTGGGGAAAATCATTTTTACAAGCAGTAAATGTATTTACAATGATGGGAGATGGCAGTAAAAGGAATGTACTATGTACTATGTAATCAAGACAGTATTCCTAGGAAGCATTAATTCACAGCTCCTATTGTTAAAATATGCAGATTGGCTGCAGGTATTATTTATTTTATTTCAGACAAGCAGCAATACCCATAAAAAATTATTGTGATTGATTTGACTTTGTAACTTATTCAAATGTAAGAGAGAGTCTTAACCCCTTCTCTGAAGTATGTTAGGCTCTGGAAGTATTAGCTTGCTGCCACACCCCCACACCCCACCATAAGCCAGTTAGGAGTTAACCACCAAGGGGTTAACTCGTTCTTCTCTTCATTGTTACACACTTTCCAGATCCTTGGATTTTGTACAGCATCATTGTGTGATTCCCATCAAAACCTGCAAGCATTTTTTGCTAAACGAAACATTTTAATGGTTAGCACACCTGATGTATCATGTGCTGACAGACTGTCCTCAGCAGAAAGGAAGATTTAGTTGGTTGTTATTTGGCAGAGGGAAGGGGCCAGAAGAGTGGGCAGGGCCTGGGAGGCAGATGGGGAGGCTGTGGGGGCTGCATCTAGCCTCAGACTGGAGTGTTGCGTTGAAATAACGACAGACGAGTAGCAAGTGTCATGTGAGAGGCATCTCTCGAGCAAGTCCCGAGGAGACTCTTTTATTGAATATTACAACATTGACACAGGTGCGCTCGTTGCTGATTGGTTAACATGAATACAATGTAATGGCATTAATGGGAAAGGGAACACATGGTTACTAATGATTGATATTGCAGGACTTGAAAGAACATAACAATTGCAGTCCGTAGATGTGGTCAACAATGCATTAAGAACAGGTCAAGGTACACTGTTTCATGAACTCAATATGAACTGAACAGAACATTCTGGGATGGTAAGGGAATGTCTTAAAAACAGTTTATGCAACATCATGTACAGAAGCAAAGCTTAGAAGCAAGCTTCCCACCATGCCACAGTCATGTGCAGAGGCAAATGTGTAGAAGCAAATATTCCTATCACTTCCATCCTTGGTGAATAGCACTTTGAACTGTGCCTGGAAAATGAGAAACAACAACAGCTTCTTCTTCACTGTCCGCCTCTTCCTCACCCATCTCACTGATGATAAGGGTAGGTTACATCTCTTTGCCCCCCCCCTTCACTGACACATCGCAAAGGCAGGTGGGTGAGCAGCTGGTGCTGGAAGAAGCAACAGCAGTTGTCTTTTCTGGGGGTCTGAGAGTGGCAAGCCAGCCCTGCCAAAGCAGGCAAGCCGGACTTTCGTAAGCTATGCATGGTGAATAACAAAATATGAATGGAGATAGGTTGTGCTAGATAATGATTCACAAGTTCTACACTGCCAAACCTCTTTGAGAACTCTTCCTACAAAACCTGCCCTGCACATTCAGATATACACCTTACCTGGGAAATGCATCAGATTTCATGTTGGCTGTGAAAATTCAGTGCTAATTAACGAGATGTACAACCTAGCAAATGTGGTAAAGGTTATACCACAGGCCTATTTTTGAATCTGCTCTTCCCGCTTTCTCAGTCCATTTCCAGACATTTCAATTACTATCATAATGGACACCCAAAGCCTGCCCACTGCTATTAATGCTTGTTATTCGTGACATAGAAAGCTTAGATATTCCTGTGGAAGAGGTATGTGGCACTAATTCACAGCCGAGAGACCATCAAGAGCACTAGACATGCTATTACATCAAATCCCTTTTTAAAAAGATGATTTTATCAATCATAAAGAACCAGTGGGGAAAAAATTCCTTTCAGTAACTTTGGATAGGAATCTCTCAAAAGAAACGGTGCCCCTTCAGGTTAATAACATATATATCTCCAAGTATATTATATTTGCTCACTCAACTCTAAAAGAAATAGAAATGAGCTACTAATAACTCCCTCATTTCCCTTGATTTTTTTTCTCCCTCTCTCCTCGTTTCCATACACATTCAGACATATCTGCAAGGATCTTTTGAGCTGTGTCTCCTTGTTTTTCTGTTCTGCACCAAGGTTAAAAGCATTTTATGCCGTCCCAAGACTGAAAACGAAGTGGCAAGGCAGGTTGCGGAGTTTGCAATAGGGCTGGATGAGCAGTTCTGATAATGGCTGGTCTATCCGACCAAATAATCGCTTTGATAATGATCGTCACCTTGAAGGATTTTTATACGGTACAGAATTGAAAGGATGGGGGAAATTCAAAAGAAATTTCCTTTAAATGCATGGCTTTCATGGCTGAGAGCTGCCAACACATAGCCAAATGCAAATGCATGTTTGCTAAAACAAGGAGACAATCAAATAGGCTTCATTATTTAGGATTAATCCTTCATAATTATTATTTTAAACATTGCTTTCCTAAATCCCCAGTGAAGAGCTGTGTAGAAATAACTGCACAGACAAACTGTTTGCATTATCCAAAACCTAACTGTATTGATTACACAAAACCTAAGGAGACGGGCAATATATTGAGTGGAATGAATGACCTTTTCAGTCCATAACTAACTGTCTCTTTAAATGTAGACATTCATTGAGATGCTCTCGCACGCAGACGGAGGTGTGGTAAACCAGGAAAAGTAAAAGGGAGCAGGGATATAATTTGGAAAAAGATTTCAAAACTGCAACATTCACTCTAGTGTACACTTTATCACTTCAGGCACTACACACACCTGTCTGTTAAGGCATACCCTCCAACACCTCGGTGACAAAATCCGGGACACAATCTTTCAGGACACCATCTTCCTGTTATTTTCTCATGAGAGAATGGTGGCCATGATTTTGGTCATGATCTCATGTGATCTCGTGCTGCTATCCCCTGCCCACCCAAAGTGCATTTGGGGGCATAGCAAGCTCATGGCGCCCCAGAAACATTTTTTTCTGGGGAGAAATTTTGGCATGAAATCACATGAAACTATGGCATCCAAAATGGCTGCTGTTCTCTCATGAGAAAAAAATGGGATGTCCCTGGTTTTTTGGGACACTTGTGGGGTATGTTAAGGTTGAAGAGGCAGGTGCTAGTTCTCTTCTGACCCCTACAAACCACCCCTTTCTTAATTCTGCAGGCCTATTCACCATGAGCACTGTGTAGATACCCTCACCCATCAGCCCATCACACAATGCATCACAATTTTGTTGGTGGGACCTAGCAGGTGCCACCTCCATTTGTCAGGGTCTTAATCCTGAGATTGCTGCTCTGGTTGCAATTTACCTTCCTTTCTACTTCAGTAATGGGACATACCTAATACTTTTGTGAGCCCAGCAAAAATAAGTATGTACTATTTCCCTAGCTGTCATGGAAAACTCTCTCATCTTTCCTTGCATCAGACCATGCTATGGTGTTAATCCTACCACAAAACCAGGAATAAAAGGTTGCTGCAGACTAGAACTTTCCTTTGCATTTCTGTGTTTGCTCTGAAAAGGCAGAGGCATTTCAAGTGAACGGGGCTTCTGCCTTCATAGATCTCTGCAATTTGTAAAGCACTTGGGCAACCACAGAGCTACAAGCCCAACATTATTTTGTTATCTTTGTAGGAATTTGAGCTTTTGCTGAAAATTGTTGTCCTGTCTCTCAGTGTCAAGCACTCTGTACTTTGGAAACAAATTATAAATTGTTCCTGTGCCTTTCACACCGAGGAAGTAATATCATCAGTGTTTAAGATAAGACTGCCAAGAATCCTCCTGGCTTATTTTTCATTTTCCTTCAAAATCTCTTGTCAGTGCAAAGTGAGTGGTCTCAAGTCATGCTGCTGAGAGGCCATTTCCCAACAGAGAGAAAGAAAAGGAGAAGGCGAAAGGAGAATTGCATTTCAGTCCCCGTGACCTTGTTGTGCTGATAGATGTCTCCAAACTGAGAGAAGTATGGCCTTTGGTTTTGCTTGATGGTTCAACCAAGACTGACAACCCTTATTCCTCTCTGTCAGACATTTCACAGCCCTCTGGTAGTATAAGAACTTTGTCCTCTGCCAGTAATGCCACACTGGGTCCTTTCATTTTCCTGCTGTTTCCACCTCCCCCAGTTCAAAATTCCTTCTGGAAACATAAATAGATATGTGTCCTTTGGCAAAGTGTGCACCACATACATTATCTTCAGTGAAAATGTGTTGAATGTGATTGTCTCAGACAATTGCAAAAGCACAACCAATCTGTTAATTAAATTTCAATGACTCATCAATCAATAGTCTCCAGGAGGCACCCAGTTATAACCCTTAATATGCACTGAAATTACTTTATGCTCATTCAAGGCAGTTGTCACTATAATTCAAAGTCAAAGTCTATTTTTAACAAACTTGCTGCTTGGCCATCATTAGATGTCAAACATAAGTAGTGAAAAGCTAGCGGCATGGAAATGGCGAGTTGTTGTAGGCAGCGCATAGTTAAACTATGGCATTCACTCCCCCAGGAGATAGTGATGGGCCACCAACTTGCATGGCTTTTAAAAAGGATTAGACAAATTCATGGAAGAGAGTGCTGTCAATGGCTACTAGCCACGATGGCCATTGCTCTACCCAGAACCCACCCATGTGGCAAGGTGAGGCGATTTTACTAAGTGACATTGCTCTGCCCACTTTTGCCTCTAGTTGCACTAACTTGCAGCAGAAGGAGGCCCTCTGGCTTAGAAGGATACAAGCTCCCAACTTATTAGACAGCATTAGATTAACACTTCTAGTTAGCTGCAACAGCGTGTCAGCTTCTGGCCAAAATTTACTCATCTGAGACATCTCATAAATTGGATATTCAATTATAAAATTTTGCTCCCATTTCTATCCTCTTCCAAATTAGGAGTAGGCTATATGCCAAGACCCTTCTAACCCTGGGATCCAGAAAGTGTTAAAATATAAACCAGATTAGCTTTCTGAAGAGGTGATTGCCTGGGTGATGGGCCATTAAGGGGTACAAAGGAAGCGGATCTGTGTGAGACAGCAAATGACTGGTAGTTAGAAAAAGACAAAGGCATGAGCGGAGAGTTCAGTGATGTGAGCTAGAAGCAAAGCAGCAAAAAGGCAAAGATTCAGAGCAATGTTTGATTTTGGTTTGAATCGTATGGGAAAAACAAGATTCTTTGAAGGTGTTAATGCTGTGAAGCCCTCCATCATTGATTCAGGTTGTAGATATGTGTAAATAAACCATATATCATTTTTTAAAAAACCAGCAGAGTCTTCGCTGTGCCTTATTCCAAAAGGAATCACGAACCCTGGGTAAGCGCCTGGAACCCTTGGAATCTCATACCGCTTGGAGATTGGGACGGTGTGCAACAAACATGAGCACATAAATCTGTTTAATTCAAATGGGTATATGTTTGCTTTTCCCACTCTGCTTCAACGTATCTGTAAGCCTACATGGCAGGTTCCAGCTTTGACAGGGTGGTAGTGGTTTTGGGGTAGCAGCAACTCTTGAAACAGCACATAGCACAGTTGAGTCACTTTTTCACAATAACTCTGCTCAACACAACATCTGGTGAACTTAAACAGCAGCTGGGTCCAGTGATTGAAGTGCCAGGAAAGGGGTGGCAATGGGATGTGTGTGGCCCGTCCATTAGCAGTGGGCCCGACCATGATATTGGGACTCTACCACCTGCCCAAGGATACTGCTGGTATGGATCCACATGTCTGTGTAGTCTACTTGATTGAGCTCTTGATTGAGACAGTGTAGGCAAAAACAAAACTACTGGAATCATATGCCTTTCTATTCAGAAAGAAGCCCTGTTCCATTCACTTGTACCTCAAATATGTGCTTATAGGATTGCTATCTATATCAGTCAAGCATTTCATATCTTAAGTTGAGCAAACAGATATTCCGTTTGGATGCTGTCATTTGGGGGTGGGGAGGAATGGAGGAAATATTCTCAGAATGCTTTTAATTATCAACTCCCAGAAGACAACATAAAACCGAACGCTGCAGAAAAACAGAGCATTTATAATTCAAGTGCAAATAATAATGTTGCTTGAGGGGCAAAACAAAATAACTTGAAAGTTATTAACGTCTGGAGCAATGTCTTTGATTAGATGCTTAGAATGGTAATGAGAAGTCACCTGCAAAGTAAATGAAAAATGAAATACTACTTTAAATAAGACCTGCTTTCAAATTGGAGCCAGGAGGAATATTATGGGATTTATTGGAGTTTTACCAAATGCACTCCCGCTTAACTGTGGGCAGAATCAAATTGCAGCCTTTAGCAGTATTTACCTAGGAGATGTTCATCATCTTCATTTATTGAATGAACACAGGCCGTAGATATCCTTTTCCATGTAGCATAAATTTTCCAAATTAAGTAAAATTCATAGCACACTGCTAAGTATCAGAAGAGGGTTGCACATATAATGGCTCAGTCCAAATGATGATGTTGGTGGGTGGTTCACTTGCCTAGGTTAGTGAGGTTTCACACATACTAGGCAGTATTCTGCTCCCCTTGAAGGACCAGGTTTGTAGCTTGGTGGCGCGCCCAGATCCATCTTTGTCACTGGGAGCCTAGGTTGCCTCTGTGCCACAGAACACCTTTTCCCAGATCACAGCAGCTGTGACCTTATCTGTACAGGGACAGCCTGGCTTCAGTTAACAATGACAACACAGGTAGATTGTTCAGAATATGTGCGTTCTGATGACGCTTTCTTTTGGTATGCACATTTCACAATTTATTGTTCCCCGGAGGTAACTTTAACATTCAGCTTTCCCTCAGTCCCTCATTTCTGTTTGATAATAACCATTAATATTTATTGACCTCATGCTGCGCAGTAAGCTATTTCTAATTGTCTTACAGAGAAAAAATTATTATCCTAGACCAAGTGTTTTGGACAGAGCCAAGATTTAAAAACTTATGGCTTCTCTTTCCTAGGTTTCAATAACGTCCTGCACAGTAATGCTGAGCATATTATGATGATGTTTGCTTTTAATGCAATTGTGCCATTGACCAGGACAAAATAACCCTGTGCTGATCATTAACTCCTTGCCAGGGGGGTGGGGGTGGGGGAGAGTGGCGGCAGCTGCTAAGTAAGCAAATACTGTTTCTGAAATCTTCTGCAAAGACTGTAAAGGGTTTTCCACTCCTTTTCCCTAGGCTGCATCCAATGTCGTCCTTCCGCTCATGAAGGGCTCTTTGATTCAGTGCAGGCTTCTGTCAGTGGGAGAGGGAGGGAATTTTAGTGGGTTCTCCATCCCCCAGCAGCCTCTCCCTCTCCAAAATCTTCTCTGGGTAATGTGCTGGGGGGAGGGTTGTTTAGAAAAGCATGGGAGGTGGTACTGGACTACTGTGGGAGGAGTAACTGGCAACCCCCCCACCCCGAAGTCTCCACTGGTTCAAAAAGCCTTCCATTGGCATGAGGGATATTTGGTGCACAATCCACTGTATTAAGCTTGATTTGGCAGTTGTCTAGGTAAAGATTTCACATTGACTTCAGAGAGGCCTTTTTGCAGTCCTTTAATGGAGGACTTCTAAACACTGAAGGGCAATCATGTATTGTCTTGCAGACTATCCCATCAGATCAGCTAGAATATAATTCTACAAAAGCATGTTGTTGTTTAACAGTATTGAATAATGTTCTTGACACAGGAAGCTGCCTTATACGGAATCAGATCACTGGTCTATCTAGCTCAATATTATCTATTGTGACTGGAAGCTTCTCTAAGGTTTCAAGAAGAGGTCTTTTCTGGCCCTACCTAGAGATGCTGGGGACTGAACTTGGGACCTTCTACAGACAAAGCTGAACCTCTCTCGCTGAGCTACAGTCCTTCCTATTTTAATATAGGAATCATTTATGAAAGAGAAACTTCTCTGGTGAGGTGAGACAAAAATTGTTTGGAAACATAATCTTTTTGCTAGTTTTGCTAGTTTTACCTTTCAATGGGTCCCCCCCCCCATCCCAAATGTAAAGCCATTGTCTAGGTTTTCTTCTAAAATATTCACAGTCTTTTTTATGCCTTGCTAAGCTAAATTAGTATAATAAATTTCCCGTGTATTATGTCTGCTATTTCCCCTCATATCTTGGTGACAGTACTTCATTTCCCTTTTTTGTCAATTTAATAGTTCCCTGATATATCCCAACCTTTTGTTTCGGTTTTTCGTTTTCGTGCCCCTTTCCCATTGCTATATAATTTTTAGCTAGACACATCTAGTGAGATTCACCTCTGAGATTATCACACAATTTGTGACATGCTTTCAGTGATCCTGAAGAAAGGCCCACATTCTTTTTAGTGAGAAAAGATAGAGCAGAGCGGAAGACAATTTCTATGCACCCTCCCTAGTCTCTTTGCAGGCAATAATAGAAGTCACTTCAACAAGATATTATTTTGCTTGCTCTATTTCTTTTCCCCTCTGTATGAGCTCCGAGTCCTTTAATGCATGCTTGAGATCCTCCTGTAGCTTTGCGGTGGGGTGAGGGTGACTATTCTTCTGATTTCGCTAGTCCATTTTATCATGCACATCTCACTTTCATCCCATCCTTTTATTCAGATTCATCACACGATATGAAGGAAATATGAAAAATATATTTTATAGAATGCAGGCTTCTGTGCACTAATAAAATTAAGCATCTGATCCCCTGACCATATAACAATTAAATCTCTCTCCTCCACCACCGCCTATCCCTCGCTAATTCCCACCTTCCAACCAACCTGCCATGGATAACAAATTGAAGGGGGGGGAATCTATTAATGTTTCCCTTTCAAAACTGAAGTGTTCCTAATAAGAGAATCTAGCTGTTGCTGCTAATTCCCACCTTCTGCAAATTTGCAAGGGACAGTAGCTTGAAAAAGGATTAATGTCCCCTTTTCAAAACTAGTTGTAAGAAGAGAATTGATTTGGATGTTGCTCAGTGTAGGCTACTACTTTCATCCAAATGTTGAATCATGCTACATCAGTCTCTAGATTCACTATTAATGAGCTGAGCTTTCTCTATGGCAATGTGATTTATGTATTATTCAGATGTGTACTCTGTATTTACAATAAAATATTAAGAACCCCATAAAACAACGAGCACATAAAAATCAGCTGAAAACTGCAAATCGATAACATGTTTTTTATATATATATATATATATATATATATATATATATATATATATATATATATGCTTTCGTAGATTTTCACGGGTACAGGAATGCAGGTTTTGGTGTCTTCGGGTGTCTTCCCGTGTAAGAGTCGGGGTGTCTGTGCGACGTTTCGACGAGTGAGACCTCGTCGAAACGTCGCACAGACACCCCGACTCTTACACGGGAAGACACCCGAAGACACCAAAACCTGCATATATATATATATATATATATTTGCTTTCGTATATATATATATATATATATATATATATATATATATATTTGCTTTCGTATATATATATATGCTTTCGTAGATTTTCACGGGTACAGGAATGCAGGTTTTGGTGTCTTCGGGTGTCTTCCCGTGTAAGAGTCGGGGTGTCTGGGCGACGTTTCGACGAGGTCTCACTCGTCATCTTCAGGCTGGTGCTTTCGGCTTCTTGTTACTGGAACAGAGCAGAATCTGGTGTTTGAGTTCCTATAAATACTGTTGAGGGGTGTGGTGTATAGCCTCCAACGTTCTGGGCACCCCTCTCACCGGTCATCGCAAATTTGTACATGGAACACTTTGAAACCAATGCTTTAGACAAGTCAGAACACAAACCCAAACTTTGGCTCAGATATGTTGACGACACCTTTGTAATTTGGCCACACGGGAAAGAAAAACTAGATAGCTTCCTCACACATCTCAACAGCCTACACCCCAAAATACAATTCACTATGGAAATAGAAGACAACAACCAACTCCCCTTTCTTGACGTCCTAATCTACAAAAAACCTGATGGCTCCCTAGGACACACTATCTACCGGAAAAAAAAAAAACACACACACCAACCGCTACTTACATGCACAATCACACCACCACCCTGCACAAATAAACTCCGTAGCCAAGACTCTCATCTCCAGAACCAAACGCCTGGCTGACAAAGACCACTTGACAACTGAGTTACAGAATCTCTCAAATGTGTTAATCGCCAATGGATACCAGAAAAACATGGTTACGAAGCTAATCCAAAAAGAAACACCCCCCAAAAACCAAGACACAGAAGAAAACAATGGCATGGCCCTCCTTCCTTATATCAAGGGCACTACAGACAAAATTAGCAAAATCCTCCATAAACACAATATCAAAACAGCCTTCTGCACCAACCAAAAAATAGCCAATATCCTCAGAAACCCAAAAGACAAAATCCAGCTGGAAAACCAAGGGGTCTATGAAATACCCTGCAAAGTCTGCCCAGCCACGTACATTGGACAAACAAACAGACGAATAAATGCACGTATCGCAGAACACAAGAATGCCGTCAAAAAAGAAGAAAAAACTTCCTCTCTTTTCCAACACATGAAAGAAACAGGACACGAAATTAATTTTGCAGATTCCAAATTGCTCTTTAACATGGAACATCACCACAAGAGAATAATCATGGAAGCCATCGAGATAGAGAAACACCCTCACAACATGAACAAGCGTGACGACACGTCCCGCCTGCCAGACATCTGGAAATTAGCCCTCCCCACAAAAACCGACACCAGAACCAGAGGCACACAGAACGCCGTCACCAATCAACCACACCAGACCCAAACCCAGACCCTCTCCACAGACATATTACAGACTCCATCCAGTAGCCAAACTATAGTGGCACCTCCGGATGCTGCACCCCCCTGCAATCCCTACACAGATCTGGCTGGCACAAGGCACAAAATCACAGCTCGCCCCTATACACGAAGCCAAGCCAGAGCACAACTAAATGCAGCACAGCCATCTTCTCAGAAAAACTCTTCACAAGCTCAAGAGGTCAAGACACGAAAGCTTTAGCAACTAATCTACACTTAATGACCCACCCAGTGGTATTCAGAATATCACTCATGAAATCACTCAAGATATCCCTCAAGTAATTAAGGAACAAAAGAAGAAAAGGCACACTAATCTAGGAACTTCCTCTCTGCCCAGAACGTTGGAGGCTATACACCACACCCCTCAACAGTATTTATAGGAACTCAAACACCAGATTCTGCTCTGTTCCAGTAACAAGAAGCCGAAAGCACCAGCCTGAAGATGACGAGTGAGACCTCGTCGAAACGTCGCCCAGACACCCCGACTCTTACACGGGAAGACACCCGAAGACACCAAAACCTGCATATATATATATATATATATATATATATATATATATATATATATATATAAAATCAGTGAAACAGATCAACAGAAATTTGAAAGCCTGAGGAAACAAAAATGCCTATTTCACTTTTCCAGAAAGACACCAGAGAAGGCACCCGGTGAGCATCTCTGAGGAGAGTATGTTGAAGTTAGGATGTTACCACTGAAAAAGTCCTTTTCTCCTCCAGCTGTATCTCAAATTTATTTATTGTGTTGATATCCCAGCTTTCCTCCAAGGAGCTCAAAATAGTGTACATGGTTCTCTTTCTCCTCATTTTATCCTCACAACAAGTAGGTTAAAATGAAAGACTGTTACTAGCCCAAGGTTCTATGGCTAAGCAGAGCTTTGAACCCTGATCTCCCAGGTCCAACACTCTACCACTACACCAGGTGAAGGGACATGGAAATTGCCTCTACCACTACACCAGGTGAAGGAACCTGGAAATGACATCTGACTGAGTGCCAAAGAAATTACTAGAACAGCATAGTTGTAACTAACTCAAATTTCATTGCTTTCATTAGAACCTACAAATGAATACCTTCAGTATAATGGTTGCAGATGTAAGCACCCTTCCTTTTCAATCTCTCTCTCACACAGTCCAGGAACCAATGTTATTGAATAGACATCTTGTGAAAAATGGGATCTTCCAAACCTGCAATTACAGCACAAGCAAAACACGAACCTGGAATATTTCCCTATGGTCACCCCCACATCATCAATATTTTGCAGGAAGGAGCAAATTAATTACTGTAAAGTGTAGATTTACACAATTAAAATAAAGTGCTCTCGTGGAACAAATACACCAACTTTTTGCAGTTAGGAAAGTGATAAGGAAATGCACTAAAAAGTGTGGGATGACAATTGATTGATGGGAAGTTGTATAACCTCCCTGCAAACAAATCTAGTTGAATGCTCAATAGGGAGCAGATATCATATTATTCTATTACCTCCATGCAAGTTTTGCACAAGCAAATCAGGATAAATGATTAATAAACACATCATCTAGAGCAGTGGTGCCCAAACTTTTTTCAAAGAGGGCCTGATTTGATGAAGTGAACATGCATGTGGGCCGACCAAAGTTGTTGAGCTTTTATTAGGATTGAAGTTGTTGAGCCTTTTTTAGGATTTTACCCCATGACATATACTGCCACGGGGCCAGATTAAATTGACCAGCAGTCTGGATTAGGCCCCTGAAATGGACTTTGGACACGCCTGATCTAGAGGATCCCCTTTTTTGGCGTATGTAGTGTATTAAATGTGGAAACGTTGTTAACATAGAAGTTGGGAATCTAGCGTCATTGGAACCAAATGCTCTATTACATTTGTTATCATATACGTATACAGTGGTACCTAGGGTTACATACGCTTCAGGTTACAGACTCCACTAACCCAGAAATAGTGCTTCAGGTTAAGAATTTTGCTTCAGGATAAGAACAGAAATCGTGCTCTGGCGGTACATCAGCAGCAGAAGGCCCCATTAGCTAAAGTGGTGCTTCAGGTTAAGAACAGTTTCAGGTTAAGAACGGACCTCCGGAACGAATTAAGTACTTAACCCGAGGTATACGTTTATGGAAGTCACACCTAGAAAAGCCTTGTCAATACAGGAGCTCTTTATGCACGCATGAAGCTCCATTGATTGCAAGAGTTTTCCCAATTGTTTCCCTGGAGGGCCAGTTCCGCTCAGAGCTGCTCTTTCCACTGAAATGAATGGGAAAGCCTTCTGGGATCATACTGGTACTCCATATATACATCAGAGTTAATGTGTGGCTCTGGACTGGGGTTTTGTTTCTTAAAGATACTTGATTTGTGCTGAGATTTGTAACAAATTTATTTAAGAACAGTCCTATTAATGTTAACTAGGTTTTGTGCCTTATAGTCTTTGGTAGCAAAGCAAATTACATGACTGCTTGAAGCTACAGTTTATTGTATAAAATGTGAGTATGTATGCAAAAATGCAAATCAAGCTTCATTGCTTTTTATAATTCATTCCAATGATTGTTCTGTCACTCACTGAAAATTAGCCTAGCAATTGCAACCATTAATGTTCTTTTAATACAAAGGAAATGTGTAGTTGAATGTTCTAATAATAGTAAGCATCAATTGTATAGACTGATTGCCTTAATAAAGATATTCTTTATTATACCTTTGGCACCCCTGGGACCTCTTATAATTAAATCTGATTTCACTCTCTTACCAATGTAAGCACGACTGGAGGTGTTATAATTAGTTCCAATTATTCTTCCTAAAAATGTACTCTGTTTTGAATGATACTGCAGCTTTCTCATAAAAAGGCAGATCTTGTTGCTATTACTCTTTTTAACTGTACACATACCCTATAATCTGTTGACACCTATGTGCCATCAAATGGCCTGAGGCAACAAAGTAATTTACTGTATATGGAACGCAGGATTTAACAGCAACTTTAACACAACAACACAACATCGGAAGCTATGCATCCTGTCAACAGCCTATTCCTTCCTTATCAACAGAATTAAGAAGTTCTCAAAGTGTTAACATTTCAGAGCTATTTTTAATTGTGGGACAAACAATCATATAGAAGCCAACTCTTTATTTGTTTTGGGAATGAACTATTCACCTATAGGCATAACTGTGAGGGGGGTCAGTATCGGTCTTGATAGTAGTGGTAGTTAATAATAATAATAATAATAATAATAATAATAATAATAAATTTTAGTTATATCCCGCCCTCCCCAGCCGAAGCCGGGCTCAGGGCGGCTAACAACAATCAAATAATCAGTCAAATAATCACACAATCTAAAAATATTTCATTATAAAAATTAATTAAATCAAATTGATGGCAACCAATTAAGCAAAATTCTGTGCAGGTTGCCAGAGGAGGGAGTCAGGCTGCGCCCTGACCAAAGGCCTGGCGGAACAACTCTGTCTTGCAGGCCCTGCGGAAGGATGTCAGGTCCTGCAGGGCCCTAGTCTCTTGTGACAGAGCATTCCACCAGTTTGGAGCCGCAGCCGAAAAGGCCCTGGCTCTAGTTGAGGCCAGCCTAACCTCTCTGAGGCCTGGGACCTTGAGGATGTTATTATTTGCAGACCGTAGGTTTCTCTGTGGGGCATGCCAGGAGAGGCGGTCCCGTAGGTACGAGGGTCCTAGGCCGTATAGGGCTTTAAAGGTTAAAACCAGCACCTTAAACCTGATCCTGTACTCCACCGGGAGCCAGTGCAGCTGGTATAATACCGGATGAATGTGCTCTCGCAGCGAAGACCCCAAAAGGAGTCTCGCCGCGGCATTCTGCACCCGCTGGAGTTTCTGGGTCAGTCTCAAGGGCAGCCCCACGTAGAGCGAGTTACAATAATCCAGTCTGGAGGTGACCGTCGCATGGATCACAGTGGCTAGGTCAGGGCGAGAGAGATAAGGGGCCAACTGCTTAGCTTGGCGGAGATAAAAAATGCCGCCTTTGTTATAGCTGTAATCTGCGCCTCCATAGAGAGGGAGGTATCGAAGATTACACCCAAACTCTTAACGTCCGGTGCTGGCACTAATTGCACCCCCGCAAGAGATGGGAGTTGCCCCCTCGATCCCATATCGTCCCGCCCCAGCCAGAGGACCTCTGTCTTCGAAGGATTTAACTTCAACCGGCTCACACGTAACCATCCAGCCACAGCTTCCAGACATCTGATCAGTGTGTCTGGGGCCGAGTCAGGATGGCCATCCATCAACAGATAGAGTTGGGTGTCATCAGCATACTGATGGCAACCCAGCCCAAAACTCCGGACAAGCTGGGCGAGGGGGCGCATAAAGATGTTAAAAAGCATCGGGGAGAGAATCGCACCCTGAGGCACTCCACACACCAAGGAGTGGCGTGATGACAATTCCCCCCCAAGCGCCACCCTCTGTCCCCGACCAGAGAGAAACGAGCGCAGCCATTGAAGGACTGTGCCCTGGATCCCCACGTCGGCAAGGCAGTGGTCCAGGAGTTCGTGATCGACCATGTCAAAGGCTGCTGACAGATCTAGAAGAATCAGCAGCCCCGACCCGCCTCGATCCAGCTGCCTGCGGAGATCATCTGTTAGGGCAACCAGAGCCGTCTCGGTCCCATGACCAGCGCGGAAGCCGGACTGGAATGGATCCAGAGCAGATGTTTCATCCAGAAACCTACCAAGCTGTTCAGCAACCACTCTCTCAATCACCTTACCCAGGAATGGAAGATTCGAGACCGGGTGGTAATTGGATAGATCTGAGGGATCTAATGATGTTTTCTTTAAGAGCGGACGCACCACCGCCTCCTTCAGTTCCCCTGCGAATATCCCGGTGCCAAGGGACAAATTGATGATATCCCCCAGGGGGCCCCACACCTCGTCTGGACACGCTCTAATCAGCCATGACGGGCATGGGTCAAGAGGACAGGTGGTGGGCTTTCCAGCTTGGAGGAATCTGTCCACATCGGCTGGAGATATCCGGTCAAAGTGGTCCAATACTGGACCTGAGGACAGTCGAGGGGCCTCCAGTTCCTTTATTGTATCCAAATTGGCAGGGAGGTCATGGGGGAGCAACAGGACCTTCTCCGCAAAAAAGCTCGCAAATGCCTCACAGCTGTGTGTCAGGTTGTTATTTAAATTTGGCTATCCTTCAAGGGACATTAAAGACCGAATTATACTAAATAATTGCGCCGGGCAAGAGCTAGCGGATGCAATGGAGGCCGAGAAGTAAGACTTCTTAGCGGCCTTCACTGCCATCTCATAGGTTTTCATAAAAACCCTATAAGATGTTCTTGAGGCTCCGTCACGGGCACCCCGCCATACTCGCTCTAGCCGTCTGAGGTCCCGCTTCATTTTCCGAAGCTCCTCGGTAAACCAGGGAGCCCGGTTTCTGCGGTGTCGCAGAGGGCGCTTAGGTGCGATCTCATCGATGGCTGCCAGGAGCTGGGTATTCCAGCCCTCAACAAGCTCAGTCAATGAGTCGCCAGGGGGAGTAAGGTCCCGCAAGGCTTGATGGAATCTATCCGGATCCATCAGCCTCTGCGGGCGAGCCCAAATCGGCTCGCCACCTAAGCAGGGTGGGGGTGGAAAGTCAATCCTGGCTTTCAGAGCGTAGTGATCAGACCATGGCACCTTCATCGAAGGAGACATGATCACATCTATACCGGCGCCAAAGATCAAATCCAGCGTGTGGCCTGCTTGATGTGTGGGGCCCGAAACAAACTGGGAGAGCCCTAGTGTCGCCATGGAAGACACCAGGTCCAGAGCCTGTGAGGAGGGAGTGGCATCAGCATGGAAGTTGAAGTCTTCCAATACCAATAGGTTAGGGAACTCCAAGGCCCAGCCGGCCACCGCCTCCAGCAGGCCTGACAAGGTGGCTGCTGGTGCGCTAGGTGGCCGGTACACCAGCCAGACAGCCAAGCTCTCCTCGGAGCCCCACACTAGGCCAACACATTCAATGCCGGGGATCGATGGCGATGGTAGAGCCCTGAAAGAACAATCTTCCCGGATTAATACTGCCACCCCTCCCCCCGGCCCACAGTCCGTGACTGGTGGAGGACGGAGAAACCCGGGGGCGCCATCTCTCGTAAGGTAACAGTTACTCCTTCGCGCACCCAGGTCTCCGTCACACAAGCCAGGTCGACTCCCTGCGAGATAAAGAAATCTCGCAGGGTAGCGGTTTTGTTGCATATAGACCTGGCATTGCACAACACCAGTGAAGGAGGTGAGTAATCCTTGCTCATCCTACCCTCGTCTCTCGGGATGGGGCGCAGATTGGAAGGGGTACGAGCATATCCGTATCTCGATCCCCTTTGCCTATAACATCTGCCCCCACCGCCATACCTCCCTCGCCCCTCCACGGTAGCAATCCCAGGCCTCATACTAACCTCCATTTACAAAATAGAAAACAAAACAACCAAAAACAATTATGCCCAAATAAAACCAATCCCCACCCCACTCAATGTTCAACCCCAAAAACAAAACAAGACGGAACAAACAAAAATACATAGATAAAAACCACCATTCACGGTGGTACAACAAAGTAAACAATAAAAGCACCTTTAAAACACCTTAAAATATATAAAAAACATCTTTAACATTTGCAGCAGATAATGAAATAATATAATATTATAACAAACAACAACCCCCATTTAAGGTGCTGCAAATTAAAAGCAATTAAAACATTTAAAACTATTTTGTCCATTGCTGCCGGTAGCTGCTCTGTCCTCTAAACTGTAATGGTAGTGCAGGCCCCGCCCCCTAGGCCGGATGGAGTTGGCAGGAGAGGGAGCGGTCCTCCCAGCACTCACGCGAGCAGCAGCAACAGCAGTCGTGTCCCGGAGGCCTCTCCCAGGCCTCTTATGCTGTGGCAATGAGTGCAGACCCCGCCCCCTAGGCCGGATGGAATTGGCAGGAGAGGGAGCGGTCCTCCCAACACTCACGCGAGCAGCAGCAACAGCAGTCGTGTCCCGGAGGCCTCTCTCAGGCCTCTTATGCTGTGGCAATGAGTGCAGGCCCCGCCCCCTAGGCCGGATGGAGTTGGCAGAAAAGGGAGCGGTCCTCCCAACACTCACGCGAGCAGCAGCAACAGCAGTCGTGTCCCGGAGGCCTCTCTCAGGCCTCTTATGCTGTGGCAATGAGTGCAGGCCCCGCCCCCTAGGCTGGATGGAGTTGGCAGAAAAGGGAGCGGTCCTCCCAACACTCACGCAAGCAGCAGCAACAGCAGTCGTGTCCCGGAGGCCTCTCTCAGGCCTCTTATGCTGTGGCAATGAGTGCAGGCCCCGCCCCCCTAGGCCGGATGGAGTTGGCAGAAAGGGAGCGGTCCTCCCAACACTCACGCGAGCAGCAGCAACAGCAGTCGTGTCCCGGAGGCCTCTCTCAGGCCTCTTATGCTGTGGCAATGAGTGCAGGCCCCGCCCCCTAGGCCGGATGGAGTTGGCAGAAAAGGGAGCGGTCCTCCCAACACTCACGCGAGCAGCAGCAACAGCAGTCGTGTCCCGGAGGCCTCTCTCAGGCCTCTTATGCTGTGGCAATGAGTGCAGGCCCCGCCCCCTAGGCCGGATGGAGTTGGCAGAAAAGGGAGCGGTCCTCCCAACACTCACGCGAGCAGCAGCAACAGCAGTCGTGTCCCGGAGGCCTCTCTCAGGCCTCTTATGCTGTGGCAATGAGTGCAGGCCCCGCCCCCTAGGCCGGATGGAGTTGGCAGAAAAGGGAGCGGTCCTCCCAGCACTCACAAAGCAGCAACAGCAGTTGGTAGATGGTAGTTGACCAGTAGTGGTCAACATGGCAGGTAGCACTGCTCACCTGACTTCTGGTTTGCTGAGTTGCTGCTGCTTACCAGGTGATAGAGGGGAGAACTGGTAGTGAGTTTGGTGCAGTGCAAATGCACCAGCAGGCACACCAGATCAGATCAGCTGTTGCATTTGCACTGTGCTGACCTTGCTGCCTCACTACCCCTTAACTCCTAGTAAGTAGGAGTAGTATGACTGAGCAGAATTCAGGTGAGTACTGCTGCCCTGCTAGGTTGACCACCCTATGACATCATCTACTACTGGATGGAACTTTCTGACCAATATTCCCCTTTCTGTTTGACACATGCAGTGGAGCTGGGGGCATGCACTCACAACATGCTATCCATTACTTTCCACAGGGGTATAACACATACCTAATAATCAACAACAACAAACAATAGTTGTTGTTGAGATTATATATATATATATATATATATATATATATATATATTTGCTTTCGTAGATTTTCACGGGTACAGGAATGCAGGTTTTGGTGTCTTCGGGTGTCTTCCCGTGTAAGAGTCGGGGTGTCTGTGCGACGTTTCGACGAGGTCTCACTCGTCATCTTCAGGCTGGTGCTTTCGGCTTCTTGTTACTGGAACTTCCAGTAACAAGAAGCCGAAAGCACCAGCCTGAAGATGACGAGTGAGACCTCGTCGAAACGTCGCACAGACACCCCGACTCTTACACGGGAAGACACCCGAAGACACCAATATATATATATATATATATATATATATATACTAGTACCTCGGGTTAAGAACTTAATTCGTTCTGGAGGTCCGTTCTTAACCTGAAACTGTTCTTAAACTGAGGTAGCACTTTAGCTAATGGGGCCTCCCGCTACTGCCATGCCGCTGCCGCACGACTTCTGTTCTCATCCTGAAGCAAAGTTCTTAACCCGAGGTACTATTTCTGGGTTAGCGGAGTCTGTAACCTGAAGCATCTGTAACCTGAAGCGTCTGTAACCCGAGGTACCACTGTAAAGGTAAGGATTCCCCTGACCGTTAGGTATAGCTGCGGACGACTCTGGGCTTGTGCACTCATCTTGCTCTATAGGCCAAGGGAGCGAGCGTTTGTCTGCAGACAGCTTCCAGGTCATATGGCCAGCATGACTAAGCCACTTCAGCGCACGGAATCGCCATTTACCTTCCCACCGGAGCGGTACCTATTTATCTATTTGCACTTTGACTTGCTTTTGAACTGCTAGGTGGGCAGGAGCTGGGACCGAGCAACGGGAGCTCACCCCATCGTGGGGATTCTAACCAGCAACCTTCTGATCAGCAAGCCCTAGGCTCTGTGGTTTAGACCACAGCGCCACCCGCATATATATATATATATATATATATATATATATATATATATAGGTTTTGGTGTCTTCGGGTGTCTTCCCGTGTAAGAGTCGGGGTGTCTGTGCGACGTTTCGACGAGGTCTCACTCGTCATCTTCAGGCTGGTGCTTTCGGCTTCTTGTTACTGGAACAGAGCAGAGTCTGGTGTTTGAGTTCCTATAAATACTGTTGAGGGGTGTGGTGTATAGCCTCCAACGTTCTGGGCAGAGAGGAAGTTCCTAGATTAGTGTGCCTTTTCTTCTTTTGTTCCTTAATTACTTGAGGGATATCTTGGGTGATTTCATGAGTGATATTCTGAATATCACTGGGTGGGTCATTAAGTGTAGATTAGATGCTAAAGCTTTCGTGTCTTGACCTCTTGAGCTTGTGAAGAGTTTTTCTGAGAAGATGGCTGTGCTGCATTTAGTTGTGCTCTGGCTTGGCTTCGTGTATAGGGGCGAGCTATGGTTTTGTGCCTTGTGCCAGCCAGATCTGTGTAGGGATTGCAGGGGGGTGCAGCATCTGGAGGTGCCACTATAGTTTGGTAACTGGATGGAGTCTGTAATATGTCTGTGGAGAGGGTCTGGGTTTGGGTCTGGTGTGGTTGATTGGTGACGGCGTTCTGTGTGCCTCTGGTTCTGGTGTCGGTTTTTGTGGGGAGGGCTAATTTCCAGATGTCTGGCAGGCGGGACGTGTCGTCACGCTTGTTCATGTTGTGAGGGTGTTTCTCTATCTCGATGGCTTCCATGATTATTCTCTTGTGGTGATGTTCCATGTTAAAGAGCAATTTGGAATCTGCAAAATTAATTTCGTGTCCTGTTTCTTTCATGTGTTGGAAAAGAGAGGAAGTTTTTTCTTCTTTTTTGACGGCATTCTTGTGTTCTGCGATACGTGCATTTATTCGTCTGTTTGTTTGTCCAATGTACGTGGCTGGGCAGACTTTGCAGGGTATTTCATAGACCCCTTGGTTTTCCAGCTGGATTTTGTCTTTTGGGTTTCTGAGGATATTGGCTATTTTTTGGTTGGTGCAGAAGGCTGTTTTGATATTGTGTTTATGGAGGATTTTGCTGATTTTGTCTGTAGTGCCCTTGATATAAGGAAGGAGGGCCATGCCATTGTTTTCTTCTGTGTCTTGGTTTTTGGGGGGTGTTTCTTTTTGGATTAGCTTCGTAACCCTGTTTTTCTGGTATCCATTGGCGATTAACACATTTGAGAGATTCTGTAACTCAGTTGTCAAGTGGTCTTTGTCAGCCAGGCGTTTGGTTCTGGAGATGAGAGTCTTGGCTACGGAGTTTATTTGTGCAGGGTGGTGGTGTGATTGTGCATGTAAGTAGCGGTTGGTGTGTGTTTTTTTCCGGTAGATAGTGTGTCCTAGGGAGCCATCAGGTTTTTTGTAGATTAGGACGTCAAGAAAGGGGAGTTGGTTGTTGTCTTCTATTTCCATAGTGAATTGTATTTTGGGGTGTAGGCTGTTGAGATGTGTGAGGAAGCTATCTAGTTTTTCTTTCCCGTGTGGCCAAATTACAAAGGTGTCGTCAACATATCTGAGCCAAAGTTTGGGTTTGTGTTCTCAAGCTCAAGAGGTCAAGACACGAAAGCTTTAGCAACTAATCTACACTTAATGACCCACCCAGTGGTATTCAGAATATCACTCATGAAATCACCCAAGATATCCCTCAAGTAATTAAGGAACAAAAGAAGAAAAGGCACACTAATCTAGGAACTTCCTCTCTGCCCAGAACGTTGGAGGCTATACACCACACCCCTCAACAGTATTTATAGGAACTCAAACACCAGACTCTGCTCTGTTCCAGTAACAAGAAGCCGATAGCACCAGCCTGAAGATGACGAGTGAGACCTCGTCGAAACGTCGCCCAGACACCCCGACTCTTACACGGGAAGACACCCGAAGACACCAAAACCTGCATTCCTGTACCCGTGAAAATCTACGAAAGCAAATATCTCACCTCTACGGGGAGGAAACCTTCCAGCTGACAAGAACCTACGAGAAACTAGAAATCCGAAGAGCCACCATCTTATGTGATCTCCTGTTCCTACGCAACTGCCGAGACAACAACTTAACTCCCACATGCTTCCAACTTAAATTCCACTCTAAAACCCCAGCTACCGAAAGGATCCTGAAACGAACTGAACTATCCCTAATCAGAAACGAAATACATAAGAAAAGATACCTACTAAACCAAACCAACAAAGATCTGCTCACTCTTCACCTCAAACTATGTAACAAAATCCACCCTGCACTCTGGGACAAATGCAAACAACTAGCCGTCTGGAGAGCTGAAACTGAGACCTCACATAAGACAGACAGACACACCAACAAACTCTACAAACTAGAGAAACGCCAGAAGCCCAGCCACCCTCCACAACAACCCATGAAACAAACAGTACATAACATATCAGACAGGATCCTCACCCCAACTGAAACCAAAGTACTCTCCAAAGGTTTCAACTTTGCAGTCGCCCCGAGACGCATCCCCACAGAAAACATCATATGCGGAGTCGAAGCTAGCCTGACCAAAATCGACCCAGATGAAGCCAATAAAATCAGACTTGAAGTCACCAACATCCTCTGCTCCAGCAAACCACCCAGAAGCAATTTACACAAAGAAGAACAGAAAGCACTCACCAACCTGAGGAAAGACAACAACATAATCATTCTCCCAGCAGACAAAGGCAACGCCACTGTTGTGATGAACACATCGGACTACCAAGCAAAACTATCAAATCTACTCCAAGACCCTACCTACCAACCTATAAAAACAGATCCCACCACCTATCTGGAAAAAACCACCAAATCCAAAATAAAAGCCTCTCCTATCAGTGAAGAAATCCAGCTAAGAATCATCCCCAGAGAAAAATCATCCAGATGCCCCAAACTCTACGGTCTCCCCAAGATACACAAAGAAGGAACACCACTCAGACCAATAGTCAGCTCCATAGGCTCACCTCTACAAAATCTCGCTAAATTTCTCGCTAAGCAACTTCAGCCCTATGCAGAATCCATCGCTTCACACGTTACTAACTCCTTCCAGTTCATAGAAACAATAAAGAAACAATACCTACATCCCGATGACCTACTTGTGAGCTTCGATGTTGTATCTCTCTTCACTCAAGTGCCCATTAATGAAGCCTTGACAGCCATTCAAAACAAATACAACCCCCCCAAATACATCCTGGACCTGACCAACCACTGCCTAACCAACACGTACTTCATCCACAATGGACAAAGATACAAACAGATAGAAGGAGCACCTATGGGATCACCCCTCTCACCGGTCATCGCAAATTTGTACATGGAACACTTTGAAACCAATGCTTTAGACAAGTCAGAACACAAACCCAAACCTAGCACTGCTCACCTGACTTCTGGTTTGCTGAGTTGCTGCTGCTTACCAGGTGATAGAGGGGAGAACTGGTAGTGAGTTTGGTGCAGTGCAAATGCACCAGCAGGCACACCAGATCAGATCAGCTGTTGCATTTGCACTGTGCTGACCTTGCTGCCTCACTACCCCTTAACTCCTAGTAAGTAGGAGTAGTATGACTGAGCAGAATTCAGGTGAGTACTGCTGCCCTGCTAGGTTGACCACCCTATGACATCATCTACTACTGGATGGAACTTTCTGACCAATATTCCCCTTTCTGTTTGACACATGCAGTGGAGCTGGGGGCATGCACTCACAACATGCTATCCATTACTTTCCACAGGGGTATAACACATACCTAATAATCAACAACAACAAACAATAGTTGTTGTTGAGATTATATATATATATATATATATATATATATATATATATATATATATATTTGCTTTCGTAGATTTTCACGGGTACAGGAATGCAGGTTTTGGTGTCTTCGGGTGTCTTCCCGTGTAAGAGTCGGGGTGTCTGTGCGACGTTTCGACGAGGTCTCACTCGTCATCTTCAGGCTGGTGCTTTCGGCTTCTTGTTACTGGAACTTCCAGTAACAAGAAGCCGAAAGCACCAGCCTGAAGATGACGAGTGAGACCTCGTCGAAACGTCGCACAGACACCCCGACTCTTACACGGGAAGACACCCGAAGACACCAATATATATATATATATATATATATATATATATATATATATACTAGTACCTCGGGTTAAGAACTTAATTCGTTCTGGAGGTCCGTTCTTAACCTGAAACTGTTCTTAAACTGAGGTAGCACTTTAGCTAATGGGGCCTCCCGCTACTGCCATGCCGCTGCCGCACGACTTCTGTTCTCATCCTGAAGCAAAGTTCTTAACCCGAGGTACTATTTCTGGGTTAGCGGAGTCTGTAACCTGAAGCATCTGTAACCTGAAGCGTCTGTAACCCGAGGTACCACTGTAAAGGTAAGGATTCCCCTGACCGTTAGGTATAGCTGCGGACGACTCTGGGCTTGTGCACTCATCTTGCTCTATAGGCCAAGGGAGCGAGCGTTTGTCTGCAGACAGCTTCCAGGTCATATGGCCAGCATGACTAAGCCACTTCAGCGCACGGAATCGCCATTTACCTTCCCACCGGAGCGGTACCTATTTATCTATTTGCACTTTGACTTGCTTTTGAACTGCTAGGTGGGCAGGAGCTGGGACCGAGCAACGGGAGCTCACCCCATCGTGGGGATTCTAACCAGCAACCTTCTGATCAGCAAGCCCTAGGCTCTGTGGTTTAGACCACAGCGCCACCCGCATATATATATATATATATATATATATATATATATATATATGCTTTCGTAGATTTTCACGGGTACAGGAATGCAGGTTTTGGTGTCTTCGGGTGTCTTCCCGTGTAAGAGTCGGGGTGTCTGGGCGACGTTTCGACGAGGTCTCACTCGTCATCTTCAGGCTGGTGCTATCGGCTTCTTGTTACTGGAACAGAGCAGAGTCTGGTGTTTGAGTTCCTATAAATACTGTTGAGGGGTGTGGTGTATAGCCTCCAACGTTCTGGGCAGAGAGGAAGTTCCTAGATTAGTGTGCCTTTTCTTCTTTTGTTCCTTAATTACTTGAGGGATATCTTGGGTGATTTCATGAGTGATATTCTGAATACCACTGGGTGGGTCATTAAGTGTAGATTAGTTGCTAAAGCTTTCGTGTCTTGACCTCTTGAGCTTGAGAACACAAACCCAAACTTTGGCTCAGATATGTTGACGACACCTTTGTAATTTGGCCACACGGGAAAGAAAAACTAGATAGCTTCCTCACACATCTCAACAGCCTACACCCCAAAATACAATTCACTATGGAAATAGAAGACAACAACCAACTCCCCTTTCTTGACGTCCTAATCTACAAAAAACCTGATGGCTCCCTAGGACACACTATCTACCGGAAAAAAACACACACCAACCGCTACTTACATGCACAATCACACCACCACCCTGCACAAATAAACTCCGTAGCCAAGACTCTCATCTCCAGAACCAAACGCCTGGCTGACAAAGACCACTTGACAACTGAGTTACAGAATCTCTCAAATGTGTTAATCGCCAATGGATACCAGAAAAACAGGGTTACGAAGCTAATCCAAAAAGAAACACCCCCCAAAAACCAAGACACAGAAGAAAACAATGGCATGGCCCTCCTTCCTTATATCAAGGGCACTACAGACAAAATCAGCAAAATCCTCCATAAACACAATATCAAAACAGCCTTCTGCACCAACCAAAAAATAGCCAATATCCTCAGAAACCCAAAAGACAAAATCCAGCTGGAAAACCAAGGGGTCTATGAAATACCCTGCAAAGTCTGCCCAGCCACGTACATTGGACAAACAAACAGACGAATAAATGCACGTATCGCAGAACACAAGAATGCCGTCAAAAAAGAAGAAAAAACTTCCTCTCTTTTCCAACACATGAAAGAAACAGGACACGAAATTAATTTTGCAGATTCCAAATTGCTCTTTAACATGGAACATCACCACAAGAGAATAATCATGGAAGCCATCGAGATAGAGAAACACCCTCACAACATGAACAAGCGTGACGACACGTCCCGCCTGCCAGACATCTGGAAATTAGCCCTCCCCACAAAAACCGACACCAGAACCAGAGGCACACAGAACGCCGTCACCAATCAACCACACCAGACCCAAACCCAGACCCTCTCCACAGACATATTACAGACTCCATCCAGTAGCCAAACTATAGTGGCACCTCCGGATGCTGCACCCCCCTGCAATCCCTACACAGATCTGGCTGGCACAAGGCACAAAACCACAGCTCGCCCCTATACACGAAGCCAAGCCAGAGCACAACTAAATGCAGCACAGCCATCTTCTCAGAAAAACTCTTCACAAGCTCAAGAGGTCAAGACACGAAAGCTTTAGCAACTAATCTACACTTAATGACCCACCCAGTGGTATTCAGAATATCACTCATGAAATCACCCAAGATATCCCTCAAGTAATTAAGGAACAAAAGAAGAAAAGGCACACTAATCTAGGAACTTCCTCTCTGCCCAGAACGTTGGAGGCTATACACCACACCCCTCAACAGTATTTATAGGAACTCAAACACCAGACTCTGCTCTGTTCCAGTAACAAGAAGCCGATAGCACCAGCCTGAAGATGACGAGTGAGACCTCGTCGAAACGTCGCACAGACACCCCGACTCTTACACGGGAAGACACCCGAAGACACCAAAACCTGCATTCCTGTACCCGTGAAAATCTACGAAAGCAAATATATATATATGCACCCACACACCCTCTCATCCAGCTATGGCCCTCTCATTCCCCAGGGCTCCACACACAGAACCTTAATAATTCAAGTTAAAAAACAAAACACAACTTCTGTCAAAAGAGTTATGGCTCAGGCTGTCTGAAGGACCATATTCTCCCTTACGAATGTGCCCAGGCTATGAGATCATCGAGAAAGGCCCTTCTCTCCATCCATCCACCCTCACAGGTACATATGATGGAAACTTGTGAGGAGACCTTCATGGTGGCTGTTCCCAGAGTTTGGAACTCCCTTCCTAGAGAGGTCAGATCCAAGTGCAGAGTCCAACTCCATGCTGGCAAGAGCCATTGCAAAGTTGTTGCATACCCACCCAGACACTGGCTGGAAACTTAACAAACAAGCAAACAAACACCAGGCAAAATACTTGTTCCAAAGTAAATTGGTTTGTAATTTTTTGTTGATGGTGGTGTTGGTGTTGGATGCAACCACTTGGAGGGAGATCTCTCCTGTTTATCAGAAAGATTTGTGTTCAAAATAGAAAGCTTTCTGTTCTAGGTCACTGAAAATAACCCTCTGCTGTAAATCAGTAATTAGCCATATAGTTAAAATACTATTTTCTCCTTTGTGCGCTAAGGATGATTTCTTACCCTGTTCTCTTTATCTGTTTATATTAAGTGCAGCTGCTTCATTATTGATGTAAAGAAGCAATTCAGAATTGTATGATTAATTTTAATGTAGATCTTTCTTATCTGAATAATTGATGGGACATGATCATAGACATTCTGAGTCAGTAGCTGTTACTCCTCTTGTCTCTTCTTATCTTTGTATTTGTACTTATTGCTTAATCCCAGAGGGAAATGTGCATTTTGTTGGGAAATATTTTTAATTCCCTAGCCTCCTGTCATTTTAATTCAGGCTTTATCCGGACATAAGACTCCACTTTGTTCTATGGAATCTAGAAATCCATCCTGCTTTACATACCGGAAAAGGCACATGATCTTGCACCAAACACCCAACACCTTCAGGCTTACAGAAGGTATGCATTAAAAATGTAGCAAGCAAGGCATTTTTCATGCTATTATAAAACAAAATCACCCCTTGGTAAGAAGGGGGGAATCCTGACTGAGGACCCAGAACTATCTAGCTTGGCTGTTGGGGAAAATAATTTTGCTGCCTTCCAGTAAGCACTGAATTCAGCAAACAATTGCACCTGTAATGTCTGCCAATGCTGGCATACAGCTAGCTCTCTCTCCTATTCACACACACACATCTCATTAATCGTAAGAGTGGCAGCAGTGCATTGCACAGCTGGATCGGTTACTTCTAGTATTGAGAAAGGGGAGCCATAGATGCAGAAGGATATTTGTGTGTACTGTAATGTGAGCATGCAGCTCTAAACTAGGAGGCAAATTTAGAAAGCAATGCACCGCTTATGGCATGCATAGGATTGGGCCTAGAGATCCAAACGATCATGCACAGGGATAGCCTTCTGTCCTACCCCATCAAATTGCACCATAATAGGAAGCCAAAACATGCATTGCTAAAGATCTGTTGTTCTGATGTAGATAACGTCCTCCATTCTTGAATCAGTGGCTTGCAGAAGGTTCTGTAAGTATTTCAGTACATAACATATTTCGCTGTTTTCTTGCTTAACGCAAAGGAATTTGCCTTGTTGGCTACGATGAGGATCTTTTGTGAATTATTAGGGGTTTCATACTTCCTTCTCGGTCTCCCTGGAAACGGATCATCAATTGTTGATCAGTCACAAGAAAACACCGTTTCCAAAATCTAGAGCTTCGTGTGATACATAGGGTCCACGAGGCCTTCCCATTCACTTTACTGGAAAGAGCAGCTCTGTACAGAACCGACCCCAATTCTCTGGAGCAATTGGGAAATCCCTTGCAATCACCCATGTGTGCACAGGAACCCCTGTTCGGACAAGGCTCCTCCCCCAGGTGTGAACGAGCCCTGCCACACTAATTTGAATAAATGTAGTGGGATATTGGTTCATATTAAGTTATTGGCAAGATCTCTTCCTTTCTCTTTCTCAGGGTGTGTCTGAGAACAAGAGTTCAGTCCCTGTGGAATCTCTTAGCTTGACCTTTCCACTAATCTACTGGAAGTTCTGGTGATGCTGCTAAAGTTTACCTGAGTCTGGCTCAAAAATGTGGTTTTTAACAGGGCAACTCCCCAACTATTCACAGGCTTGGATCAAAATAGCAGCAGGCCTTGGGGAGATGTCCCAGGAGCCAGCACCATAGAACCCCTGCTTTGTAGCATGTGAAGATGGCCAAGGGCGATGGAGAAGATGAGGTGTGGAAATGGCCGCTTACCGTCTTCCCAGTGAGCGGTGGTTGCAGCCTGATGCGGCGCCTCCATTCTCGTCCACACACGCCGCACCATTTTTGCTGATTTTCACATCCCTTTCAGCCGCCGCGGAGGCTCACATTGTCTTAAATGGTAAAGAACAATCTTTATCCATACCAGCCAATGAAGTGGAGATGTGTAGCTCAATGGTAGAGCATTTGCTTTGCATGCAGAAGGTTCCAGATTTAATCCCTGGAACCTCCAGGTAGGGCTGGGAGAGACTCTCTTACTGAAACAGCAGAGAGCCACTGTCAGTCAGTGAAGAGAATACTGAGCAAGACGGACCAATGGTCTGAGTCAATATATGTAAGGCAGTTTCCTATGTTGGCCAGCATTAGGGAGGCCTTTTTTAGGATAGTATATGCATACATCAGGAGCATAAATGCCAGAAACCACTGACTTACTGGGTTGCCAAAGTTAGCTGTGGTGCTTCTGCCAACTTACTGGAACCATGTCTAAATAGAACAAGATACATGTTTAATCTTGACACCCACACTAACAGCTCAATTTCTTACAAGTGCAGAATGATTATTATGGGGCACCTGTAAGAGTGCCAGTTTCACAGATCAAAGTAGTCAGATGTGCACTTATGGGATAAGGTATTTATCGCATGTAAACTGGTCCCAAGCTATCAACAACTTCAGATACCAATGGTAACACCTCAACCATTGCCCGATAACAATTTGGCAACCAGTGCATATCTCTGAGCAGAGGTGTTATATGTTGACAGGGACTCATACCTGTCAGCGGTCGTGCTGTAGCATTCTGTACTAACTGCAGTTTGTGGGTCAAATGTAAGGGAAGCCACACAAAGAATGAATAGCGGTAGTCCAACTTTGAAGTCACCAGTGCCTGAGCTACTGCGGTCAAGCTCTACATAAATCAACTGTTACAGATAGTGTTGGTCTGCCATAGTCAAAATAAAAAAATTCCTTCCAGTAGCACCTTAAAGACCAACTAAGTTAGTTCTTGGTATGAGCTTTTGTGTGCATGCACACTTCTTCAGATACGTATCTGAAGAAGTGTGCATGCACACGAAAGCTCATACCAAGAACTAACTTAGTTGGTCTTTAAGGTGCTACTGGAAGGAATTTTTTTATAAATCAACTGGTCATGGTGGTGTGTCCAGTTTGCTTGATCATATACTCTGTAGGAATCAAAGTATGCAACAAGAGGGGAAAGTACTAAAGAGCTGCTGCCATTTACATGATAAGAGTTTTTTTGTGTGTGTGTTTCTTTTTAAAGTATTATTAAATTAGCCATGCTTTTATGTTTGAGGGCATTTCTCCCCTCTCAGAAGCCACTTTTTAATCTGATGTAAATCCAATTAAGTCTTAACATTCTGAAATGAAAGACCCACTCTTTGAATTTATGTATAACTGATTTAAAGCAACTGCCAACTTCATGCTAAGCAAATAAACTATTAAAGGGAATGTGTGAAATTAGACGCAAATCAGAGACAGATTGGTTTTGTTTTCATTTCAATAAATTAATAATATACGGCTGAGGTAAAGCATGGATTTTGTTTCAAAACTAGAAAGTTAAGATTTAATTAATCAACCTTTTTTTTAAAAAAAAGAGAGAGACCCCATTCATGTGGAAAACAGAGTTTAATCCCCTAGGGGCCTTACATACCCTCCAACATTTCTCTGATGAAAATAGGGATGTCCCATTCCAAAATGATAATTTTATTATTTATACCTCACATATCTTACTGGGTTGCCCCAGCCACTCTCAGCAGTTTCCAACATATATAAAACCATAACAAAACATTAAATATTGTTAAAAACCTTCCCTATACAGGATTTCCTTCAGATGGCTCGGGGGTCAGATAACTCCATACCTTCTATCATTTCTCCAATAAAAATAGGGGCATCCTAAGGAAAAGTGGGACATTCTGGGATCAAATCAGAAACCAGGACGGCTTCTCTAAATCAGGGATGTCCCTCGAAAGCAGGGACACTTGGGGGGTCTGACCCTACTCTTTCTGTCCTTGCACTTGGAATAAAAAGTGGTGAGGATTTGTTTAGCATATTTCAGACACACAATCATGGAATTATAAGGCCATAAAGTATATAACAGAATCCTATCCAAGCTTCTGGTTCCAGTCCTGATGCCTGAGCACGATTTTTCTGGAGCTGATACAAAACTTGTACTGTGGCCTCCCTTCTCCCTATGCCCCATAAAAGACACTGCCTGCTTTGGAAAATTGGAAGAGTGATTGGTGCCTTTCAGCTTCTTGGTTTCAGCTCTCTCTCTCCCTCTCTCTCCCCCCCCCCCCGGCTGCCTGATTTGTACTTATAGTGGACACAGCAGTATGATATGCACGCATATTCTTTAGGCGTGCAACAAATGCCATTTAAAAACTGCTCCATATCCTGGGATACAGTGTCAGATCTTGCAGGCACTCACGAGACCCAAGGCCTGACTCATTTATTGACATAAATGACATATCTAACACACATCTACTCCAGTCACATATTGACCATCAATTTGCTCACCATCAACTTCATGGTACATTTGTTGCGGTTTAGAAAAGAAGAAAAGGAAAGGAAAAACTCAGAGATCTGCTCCTGTTTGCTGAGGGGTGTACTAGTATTAAAAAAGAAATGGAAAGTAATCATGCCTCTAATCCTAGGGCCCCATCCACTATAAGCCTCTCTCAATCCAACACATTTTGCTGTTGCAAACCCTGAAGACATGAGAACCTATTGGCCTGATTTCTCAGACTCTGATTTATAGTCTGAACTGAACCACAGCTAGATCAAAAGACCATAAAGAATAATATAACTCTTACTGAACGCCTCCCGGGTATGTCTTTGAAAGGACGAAAAGTGTAGAATATAATATTATTTTTAAGTTTGTGGTGAACAGTATGAATGTTTTTAAAAATCCAGTGTCCATTAAACCACCTAGTGCAAATGACGATGCTATAGAACTGTAAAGGACCTGTAGTACAAACTGACACAAAACAGGCGGTGCGCTGTGGTACTGCTTTTTGGCAGTTGCCCAAAGCAGGCCTCTTGGGGTTGAAGGCTGCTTAAGTAGTCTGGCTGGTTGATGGCTTCGCCTTCTCTGTTTAGCTGCAGATACGAGCCTATTAGGACCAAACTAGCCGTGATATAGCTGAGCCACCTTTCCCCTTCCTCTGAACTAAAAGCAACTGAACTGGTCCCTAATTTGGCACAAAGGCTAACCTTTCCTCTCCTGAACTTGTTCACCTCCTGAAGATACAGGATGGAGGATTAGGAGCCAACTGGTGAGGACAAACCAGTAACAGATGGAATTGTGTCCTTGGAGGAGCAGGGCACTGTGGATGCTGATTCCCTGAAGCCACCAGAAGAAGGCCCTGTGAAAGAGGCATTGGCTACATCTTCATGAAAGCCATTATACAATCATCCTAAAACTATTTTTAGAATTTTTAGATATACCTATATATCTTAAGAAGCATGCAGATATACAGTTTAAAGTGAAACACTCATTTTCTAGAAGAGAAGTCTGAAAAAGCAGACACATCAAGAAAGCCGAACAGCTTTTCAGAGTCTGATTGCCTACTAAACAAATTAGAAGTGTTTGTGTGCGTTTTATGACTGGTCATGTATTTTCAACATAGACTAGGAGGCTGTCCTTGGATGTAGACATGACATTGTTTTTAGGGAACATAACTTGCACTAGTTGCCCTAGCATTTCTAAAGAGTTTTATTTGGGCAAACTGAGATCAGCTGACTATGCATCTTGGCTACAGATGCCCTGGCTGCTTCTTTGTAGGAGCTCAGGGGTTGTTTACACATGAAGCTGCAGAAATACTGAAGACTGAAAGGTGTCTTTGATTGGCACACAACCCCATCCTCAAATAAGTGTTTGTGCAAACCTGTCTGTTTTGAGAAGTTGATGTTTCTTTCCCCCATGCCTCTACTTCCATTTTAAAAATGCATCCAGAATAGGATTTTAGGAATGCTTGGTGCAAGTTACTTAAATTAGTCTCAGGGAACCAGCATCAGTTTTGCGAAGAGGAAAAGAAGTACTTCCTTGACTCCTCGTAACTCAGAGGGTAGCTGTTAAGCCACATTCTTTTTTTCCAAATATGTACATATGTATGGATGCCTATTTTAAGCAATTCTGCACCCCACCACTCCCCATGAAAGACAACCCCTGGGGTTCCTTCCAACTCTACAATTCTGTGGTTCTATGGAAATGCCTTCAAAAGGGGATTCATTAGAGAGGTGAAGCCTTAAAGGGCAGTTAGGGAAAAAAATGATCTCTCCCTGTTTCCCTTTTATCTCCTCTGCTGCTGCTGCTGTTTGTTTCAGTTCTTCATCTTGCCCTAGCGCTGCCTGTGAATGCTAATCAGGACCTTTTCCAAGCCTCAGGCAGCTATTTCCAGGTAATTGGTCCAGATACCCGAAACCTGACCCACTCGTTTATACACCAAAGAGGTTTGGTAATCCATGGCTATTTTAAGAATGCCCGTGGCCAACCCAGCCCAGAAGACGCCTAATCTGTATGCTTAAGAAAGAGTAAATTACAATAATCACAACCGTATCATGTTTTTATGATAGAGTATCATAGTGATTTTATAACTACAAAGCAGATAATAGCGACGGAGCTTTTAAAATCCTTACCATAAAATGCTTTCCATTAGAACAGCTGCATGTCTCTAGTCTGGGCACCGACAGTTAATAGGTAAAAGCATGTTTACTTACTGGCTGCTCAGTCTTTCCTGGAAGTCTGAGGGTTGCTTCAGGTAGGCAAGTTCTTTAACATGCCCCAATTGTATTGCTCTTGGATATGCGAGTGCAATGTGTGAGACAGGTGATGTACGCGGGTCAACAGTAACTTTTGTGGTTACTCAGTTCACATTGTAATACTGAGGGGGGGGGACACAGGAGATGTGGTGGTGGGGACTACCTTCAGGGTCTGTGTAATGCCCCTTGGTCTTGGCTGATATGGGTGGTGGTGGTGCTAAAAGTTGCCAGGCACAACTTTTGTTAGGTAGTCTGCAGGAAAAAGTCAGTGGGTGATTTCTGATTCTGAATGGCTAAGAAACTCTGGGAATGCATAGATGGGGGGGGCATGCCTTCCCCACCCACTCTCATTCAGTGGCGTAGCGTGGGTTGTCAGCACCCGGGGTGAGTGTATGCTGAGGATGGCCATGCCAGCCCAAGCCCTCACCACCAACCAAGCAGTGGCAGTCTAAGCCGCTGGCTACGAGGAGGAGGTGCCAGTGCCGCCCTAGCCCTGAAGGTGTGGCTTGGCTCCTCATGGCTCCAGCCATGATAAGGGAGCTTGTTGTGGGGGAACCTGGTTGCACACCCATGCACCCCTTCAAAAATCTGCACCTAGGGCCAAGGCCCCCCTAGCCCTCCCCACGCTACACTCCTGCTCTCATCTAAACCTGGTGTGATCTAGGTTTGTGTGCATGTGAAAGAGAACAAAGGGGAACCTACAACTGCCACCATCCCTGACTATAGGCTACACTTCTTGGTCTGATGGGAGCTGGGAGTGCAATAACATCTAGGAGGTCACAAGTTTGCCACCCCTGGTTTAAGATGTACTGTAGATCTGCCTCAATCTATGTTCTATTTACATATATGAAAATGTACTAAAATATTATAAACACTCTGAACTCCTTCCAATCCAAACCTAGGTAAACCCCTGCAATGTTTCAGCACTTCAAGATCATATAGGCCCTTTCCATCTAGGAAATATGCATATGTAAACCCTTAGATGGCAGGTAAATTGGCATGCACTCTGCAAATATCTAGAGCAAATTATCAATCCTGCCTTCCTCCAACCAGTTCGTTAATTAAACAACAACAATCTGCTGCATCCCCCAGCTTGCTACTGCTGTCAGGCTGGAATGTCCTGCTCTGGCTGAAGGCAAGCCAGAAAGTAAAGACAGAGAGAAGCAGCCTGAATTTCTGAGCAACAGGAAATCAAGGAAGCAGGGTGTGGGGAGATGGAAACAAGGGCAGCACCTTGGTATCATAAGAAACGGTAGAAGTGAGACCTTTTGATCAGGTGGTGTTTAATCAGAACTGGGTTAATTTCTACCACCTGGTCTATCTGCTCTAAAAAAGCGACTACCCAACACACACAGAGATTTGCTTTGCAGGTCTCATCCAGATGCACACACCTTTCAGCCATTAGTAATCAAAAGCACCCTTTCCTTCCCAGCCTAGTTGAATACTGTTAGTACTGAAGGACAAACTGCATCCTGCCACGTCCAAAACAGGATGAAGCCCCGCCCCCTAGTTTTTAAGACCACCCCATGGATGGTACTGGAGCAATTAACCCAATGTGTGTGGGGGGGCGGCGGTTCGAGATCTGGGAAGCTTACAGAGATAAAGTGGCAGTTTTGCATTTAACACCAGCATTTAGCACTAGCTCAGGGTATTGAGAGCTGCTTGATTAGAGGGTGGGGTGGGGGCAATTGGCAAGTGCCTCCTTCAGCTTCCCCCCTATCTAGTTGGTATGATCCTTTCCCTTGAAAAGAGAACTTCGGGACCTCTTTCTGCAGTTCAAGCGAAGCAAGAAAAATGGCGTCGTGCATCTTTTCCTTGAGGTAATAGCGTGGTTATTTTCCTTCTGTGCGTAAGTCTTTGGAATGGCTCAGAATACGAGTTGTGGGATAGGAAGCTTCCTTTTCAAACCTAAAATCTGGGAGGAACTCATAAAACGGCCTTAGCCAAGCTGCTTGCCTCCCGCTTTCAGTTTCCTCTGTGGAAAATGAGGACAGTTACTCAGTCGTGTCTTAATAGGATTCCTGTAGAGTTGACAGGACCCGGAGTGGGTCACAACAGGAACACTGTCATGCAAATATATGGTAAATGGTTAAGAAATGGGTCCCCAAATTGATGTTTGGGTTAAAAGTGGGTCCTGGGGTCTGAAAAATGGCATACTTACTACACACTTACTACTATCTGACATACTTACTACAAAGCCAGTAGTAATTATTCCGAGTTGCTCAGGTCTTAACATGCCTTCAGGTGGAGCCACACCCTTCTCCTGGTATTGCTTTTATGTTGGTGCTTTGAATACAGTACCTCATTGATAACGGAATCCTCCTATCCCTCATTGTTCTCCACGTGTTGCTAGTCACTTTTAAGTGCGGTTTACTGTATGTTCTTGTTATAAGAATTTAAAGTCTCAAATATATAATTAAATGTTAATACATTTACAAGGCAAACACATACGTATCTTCTTCTTTGGCGATCACTTATAGCCGAGTAAGATTGGCTTCCATAAACACTGTTTTAACAATGAGTCCGTAAGTGACTGTGGAGGCCAGTTCTGGACCCACACGTCCTTCCACAGTTGGGACATTGGTTTCCAGGCGGGAGTTGATCATGGTGTGGATTTGCCAAGCCTTCCTCTTAGCACATTTCTCCCTTGCGTCCTGAGTTCCAGTGTCTTCAAAGCCCATGACACCTTTGGTAAAGGCTGTTCTCCAACTGGAGCGCTCACAAGCCAGTGTTTCCCAGCTGCTAGTGTTTATACTACATTTTTTTAGATTTGCATTGAGATAGTCTTTAAACCTCTTTTGTTGACCACCAGCATTATGCTTTCCATTTTTAAGTTCGGAATAGAGTAGTTGCTTTGGAAGATGATCATCAGGCATCCGCACAACATGACCAGTCCAACAAAGTTGATGTTGAAGAATCATTGCTTCAACACTGGTGATCTTTACTTCTTTCCAGCACACTGATATTAGTTCACCTGTCTTCCTAAGTGATGTGTAAAATTTTCAGAGACACTGTTAATAGATGTAGATAGGTAGCCGTGTTGGTCTGCCATAGTCAAAATAAAAAAATTCTTTCCAGTAGCACCTTAAAGACCAACTAAGTTAGTTCTTGGTATGAGCTTTCGTGTGCAGTTGGAGATGGCGTTTATAAGTGGTTCATGTTTCACAAGCATATAGTAAGGTTGGTATTACAATAGCTTTGTAAACAAGCATTTTGGTTTCCCTGCGAATGTCCTGGTCCTCAAACACTCTGCACTTCAATTGGGAGAAAGCCGCACTTGCAGAGCTCAGGCGATGCTGGATTTTGGTATCAATGTTGGCCCTTGTGGAAAGATAATTGCCTAGGTAGAAGTGATCAACATTTTCCAACATTACACCATTGAGTTGGATTTGTGGCGCTGCAGAGGGGTTATTTTGTACTTGTTGGTGCAGCACTTTGGTTTTTTCGATGTTGAGTGATAGGCCAAGTTTTTCGTAAGCTTCTGCAAAGATATTTAAGGATGGTTTGGAGGTCATCCTCTGAGCATGCACACACTATGTTGTCATCAGCATACTGAAGCTCTATGACGGAAGTTATGGTAACCTTACTCTTTGCTTTCAGCCTGCTCAGATTGAAGAGCTTTCCATCTGTTTGATACATGATTTCTCCGGTGGGGTGTTTCCCTTTGACAAAATGTAGGATCATGGCAATGAAAATAATGGCAATAGAGTTGGGTCTGAAACAGTGCAGGAAAGCAGTCATGAAGCCATTTTGACTTTCCCAGTGACCTCAAGTGTTCCTCTGCAGTAAGGGAGGCAAATGGGGAAAGCCTCCCCATTGTCTCTTTGCTCAAAAATCCTGTCTTAAGGGTATATCTGCGTATGAATAGAGTGAGCCTGTGACCTGGATTCAGGAACTAAAGTATTCACCATCACAAAAGAGTAGCCAGACTGCCCAGGTAATGCAATCAGAGACCATTATCAAGCAATCAGTGACCATGATCAGGTATCCTGGCCTTAGGATTCTGCTGTAGACCGCCCCTTCTGTGATGTATGTATGATGTATTGGGGGGTGGCCTTAAGCTTGCAGGAGGGCAATTTCAAAAAGTCTATAAAAGGGCTTGCACACCATTGTTCGGAGTTCCTCCTCCCTCCTGCATGTGGTGAGTGAGGACCCTGTTGCAACAGTTTAATAAAGATCAGGCTTACTAGCTGCTTTGCTTCTCAATATTCTCTGGTAGGCCTCTGTTATTTTCTCCTACCGATAGGGAACCCACTTTAGGACTCTATACAGGCTCTTCGATACACTATAAGGGGGGAAAAGAGCAGATTTTGTTTACAACTGTGCGGATTGGCTCGTGTGTGATGTTAGCTTGCTAGTCGTGCACCTGTCCAACCTATCCATCGCTGATGCTGTGGAGCACTGTATCTTGTGGGAATGTGCCGTATTAAATTATAAAACCAGCACGAAAAGCTTAATCCAGTAAAATAGGTTGTCAGATTTTTATAGGACTTCCCTTCCTTCGTTTTGTTGTTATGACTGGGATCCAAACTGATTAATAAATAGGAGTTTTGCCATTTTATTTCAACGGCATGATTGCACCTTTAAGCATTTTCTGTTAAGCAAACTGATATTTTTAAAAAAATTGATATTTTCCCACCAACCATCCTCTACTGAGTATTAGTAATAGTTTATTCTTTATTTAATAATACACAATTTACAGCTGTTTGCTTTCATTTATTAATAGCCCTTTCCACTGAACAGGATTAAGAGAAATAATTATTTTTACACACCATAGGGTCCCTGTCAAGTATTAGGTGGATGTCATTAACGTCTCGACAATTGGGAGTCAGAACTGCAAGCATCCAAGTAGGTATATAAAGCTAACAGCGTTCAAAGTTTTCTTCATCTTTCAAAAACAGTTTTGCTAGTCCACAAACTTTTGTCCATATAAAGCTGGGATTAAAAGATAAAGAGTCAGTGGAATATCTAATGCAAGACCTACGCTAATATGTGTTAGCTCAATATGAGTTAGTAGTACAAAGGAGAAATACAGAGAAAGGTAGCATGTACAGAAGACGCAGGCTTTAGTGATTCAGCATTGTGTGGAAGATTCTGTATGCCATGAATATATGCAATTTTCTACTACCAATTAAAAATACTCTCATTGAGTTTTTGCAGATAATTATTGTAGGAATATAATAGGTTGAGGGGTAGGGGATATAGAACCGATCCAACGTTTCAGCTAAAATTTGGAACATTTCAAGTTCTTCTTGAATAGTTGAGAAATTTCCCTCTTCTGCTGAAGAACCTTCTGCAAACTGGTCAAGTAACTGAATGGGGTAGAAAATTTCAGCCACAACTGTAGATCTGGTTTTAATATTATTGGGTTTTGTTTGACTGTTTTTGAAGAAGGCAGTTGGCCTGGGCCCTAATTTTTCAGTCCTCCTTTTCATAGCTCATCATCTATCAGTATGTATTAACAATAGAGCTTAATTCAACAGTAAGTGACTGGAAATGTCTTGTCCAGATTTAACCTTTAGAAATATTCAGTGAATTGCCCCCCTGTGTTTTTCTGCCTATGATAGCAGGGCAGATTTGGGGATGTAATTTTCCTTTGGGAAAGAACAAGTAACTGAAGTCCAAAATAATACACGTTAAAACTAATTGCCTGTGATGTATAAGAAGGACTGCACTCTGCATTCTGTTGTTTAGGGCAAAACAGTACATCAATCTGGATTGGGGCATTGCACCACTTTCCTGCTGCCATTTGCCCCCAAGGGTACAGCTTGTAGTAAACATAGCCTTCAGAGGAAAATACTGGTGGTGGGATCTTTGGTATGGAGCCTCAGTCCAGATTGGGACCACATTCCAGAATAGGGTCTCTATGGCTGCTTTTCCTAAAAATTATTATTCTTTATTAAATTTCTCTTTATTAAATCATTATTTATTGCATTTCACCAGATGATCACAGGGCAGTTTACAATATAAAAACACACACACAAAAGTAGATAACAAGCAAACACATACACCCACCCCGTCCCATGGTCAGCCAAATATGTTTTAAAAGATGCATAACTAATGTAATGTGTAGTTTGGCTGAAGGAGAGATGGGGAATACGATGTTCACTTTACACTATTCAGGATGATGATAATAATAATGCATAGCAGGTGCAACAGTGATGCTGATCTTCTACTTCAGTGGAATAGTGTTCAAAATATTCAGTGACAGTTTGTGGAATAGCAGGTGAATGAAGCAGAAAATGAAGCAACAGGTTTTCCCAATTCTTACCAAAAATGGTGGAGATTGTGAAACCGAGTAGTTAGCTCTACTAAGCACAATGGGGCTTATGTCTGGCTAAATATGTATACAACAGCACTGAATGGTTTTGTAATGAACATCTATTTTTACCATAAAATTCTATGCATCTATTGTGGGATTTTGGATATATTGTATATATATGCGGGAGAACATGTCTCGATTCTTCCTCCTAGAGTGAGATGGCTTAATAAGGAAAATAATAGAAGGATTTGTATTTAAAAAATAAATAACACGTAAGAAGGTAGTTGAAAACACTTCTGATGCATTTATAAAAGTAAAGTTGTACTAAAATAAATCCCAGTACATTTAAAAAAAAAACACATTTCATACTTTAAAAAGCTACTTTTAAGATGGGAATTAAGCATTTTAATTGCACAGGGATTTATCAAAGCATTATCAGTACAAAAGAAATTCTTTTTCTCGTGCATTAGTTGCATACTAATTAACACAGTTTGATCTTTTCTAGATGAGCATGTTCTGAATTATTACAAATGGGAGAAAAGCGGTCTGTATACACAATATTATTTTATAGCATTTATTAAGAAATTGGAGTTTTTAATTGCTCCTTCAGATGTCTCAGAAACAGATGAAAAAGGACTCTAGCAATAAACACACTTCATGAGGTTGCATGTACTATTTCCCACAATATTATTGAAGTTAGGTGTGTTACACGCTATCAGTTTCAATTAAGTCATGCTTTCCACTTCTAAAGATTCAACCTCAGAGAGCTTTACCTGGGGAAAAGCCCAGTGGGCTTACTTATGTGAACTAACTAAAGTAAAGACCTCTTGAATTGAGGTGTTATTCAGAAAGGCTTTGACCCTGGGAAGGTGTATGTGTGTAATCTATCATCTCAAACACACAATTTGCCATATGTGTAGTTCATGTGGCTGCCGACAGATCTGTGAACTGCTGTGTGACAAGAGACCACTTCAAGTAAGTTCATCCACGCAAATATATGCCTATCATGAGAGCCACAGCAATTCCTACATAGAGTTTAATGACCGCTGTATGCTGTGCGCATATAAAGAAAAAACCTTCAAACATTCTAGACTGTACACAGCTATTTAAATACTCATAAAATTCTTTTTTAAAAAAATCCCTGCTCTGTTATTACCCAATCAGTAAGTATATTATAGTTTAATCATTTGTATGAGCTCTGACTAATATATGAGCAAGGTGCATGTAACTATGCCTTTCTCTTAGTCAAGTTCCATCAGAAAAATGCACCATTTTAAACTAGTGAATAAATTATGCAATAATTATAAGCAAATAGAAAGCTGGGGGAGGCGGGTTTCTCCTGAACGCTTAGCATCAAAAGATTCAACCCTCAAACCCCCCCCCCCTCAATTTTTTTGCTTTTTCAAATACAAATTTTCTGTAGTCTCCCGAGTCCATTCAGCACCACATTAAAGCTTCGAAAATGTGTGCACTACTAGGAACAAACCATTAACCTCAAGGAATCATAGGTCACAGCATGAATGGCAATCACCGGCATACTATGAGTTCCTAGCACTGAGAGTCAATGGTTTAATTAAACAAGATTTGCATGCTGCATGTAGATCACACACTGTGAAACACCTTGAGGCCAAGGCTGTCAGTATAATGTTTCATGGGATTGTGCTTAGCCTTCTGGCTGTTAGCGATGGCCATGGGAAAACAAAAGGTGCTGGCTCAGAGCAGAGAGTCGATTCAAACAGGAACAGCAGCACACAAACGCAGACAATCCTCTCGAGGTTTGATTGTGTATTTTGAAAGGAACTTAACATACTGAAGTAGTCAGGAGAACATGCCCTATAACAATTTTGAATTGTCGCTGAACTGAGACGCAGCTCATGCACACAACCACAGTGCTTAATTTCCTCCAAACAGTACACCTCAGGATTGCACTTCGGTGACTGACTAGTGCTGGAAGGATACCCATGTCAGCACAGGATTGCAAGGATTTCTGCAGTTGTACCTTCCCTTTTGGGAAACAATGAGAACAGGGCGATCACTGCAACTTCATCTAGTCAAAAAGGTCTATCTTCAGGTAAAAATATGGCAGTTCAGCACCATAGGTGCTATTATTTTCAAGACCAATGTGTCAACCATTGCCATCTAGGTCCAGTGGTTGCTGGCTTTTATGCAGATTAAGAAGCTGTCCACAATAAGCCATTATTATAGAAACAGATGGGTAGTATGGCCTTGATATTCTCGCCTTCATTTAATAGATGACTTTGCTAAAACTTGTCTTTTGCCCCAATTCAGCAAAAGATTTATCTGTGTTGCTTATGCACACGGCTTCCTCTCTGTGTGCTTCAGGATTAGGAGATGAGCAATTTTTGAAATTTATCTTAGTCCATAGTTCTGCATGTGTAGCGGTAGGCTGTGTGCAACTGGTACTCAACTTCTGAAGATTCCCCAGTGATACCTGTTAGGATTATTGCCCCGTGTTTGCAGTCATGGGATTGTTATCTGTCACATGACGGTGTATGTTTTCATTCCACAGTGTGGGAAGTGACAGAGACAGGATGTTTTGTGTCACTGTGTTCTGGAATGTAGGATTATTGTCCTTTGTCCTTTCTCTTTGCTGACTGATGAGAAAGAGGAAGGAGCTAAGTCAGAATGCTTCAAGTGTATTATATGTAAATAAAGTGGATTAGCCAAGATGTGTGCTATTGGGTCTGTTACATGAACCGCCAATACTCTGCAGGTTCCTAAGTCTGCTGATGCTTCTTGGTATTGGTCGCTGTGATGTTTGGATTGGAGAAAGCTTTTGAAGCTCCCGAATGAACAACCAGGAGGGAGAGAACATGCCAGTCGGCCTACAGAGTAAAGAGTGGAGTGGGAAGGATGACCTTTTTTGACTTGATGGCCACATTGAGAGTCAGGTCTCTGAGGGTTAGATGGTTGGACACAAGCACACTCTCAGAGTACATAGACACTTAGTGGGAGGGAGATTTATACAGATAGGCAGATGCGTAGACATTGCCACATGTAGTCAAGAAGGTGCATGCACACACCTTCAGCAGAGGAAGATATACAGGCCGGCAGGCAGATACACACATTAAGCCAGGTGGACACACACACACAAATTCAAGGACTTTTCCATCACCCTCTCCTTACTTACAGACATAGGGGGAAGGGGCGATCTGCTATTGCGCTTCATGTAGTTTTGCACCAATGCCTGATGAAGAGATACAATCTCCAAGCAGGGTTTTCATGACCTGGCTAAATGCTTTGTGTGCATTCTGTTAGCTTTATACTTCGGCTGCGCTTGAGAATAATAGCCAACATTAGCAGATGGCTGCCAAGAGCATCTGCAACGAAGAAGACTAAGTAGAACTTTTGGGGTTTCTAACAAGTCCCAGTTGACAGAAAAGTGTGCACAAGCACCTGAGGGCACATGGGGAAGCCAAATGAAGGTAACAGAATACTTAAATAGGCTTTGGCGTCTTTTTCTTTTTAGAGGAGAGATCATTGGAGATGTGGCATTTTGTAACATTTGGGTTTATTTATAAATATGGGAAGAGAACATAGGTGGAGGCAAACAACTTAAGCACTCCTTCAAGCAGCAGGTCCCCTGCCCTGGGTCAGGTCCCCAGAAAGAGGCTTCTGCATCCAAGTAGGTGACTTCAGCTCACAAGCCCTCTCTCTTTCCTTCCTTCTCCCTGCCTACTTCTGTTTCTGATTCCAAAAAATATGTCTATTTTTCCTACGTACAATTCATTGGTTAGGGTGTGTATGTTGAGGGTGGATGAGTCATCTTCTCTGGGATCAGATGGATTTCTCTGTTCCATGAATAGGGAACCTGTAGCCCCCCCAATTCCCATCATCCTTCACTATTGGCTATGCTGGCTGGGGCCAATCGGCGTCGGGGTCTAACAACACCTGGAGAGCCACAGGTCTCCCCATCCCTGCTCTTACTTGGAATATTCCACAAAAGCCTCCCATTTTCTAGGATTTAGCTTCCATAAAGGAGCCATCACAAAGCTATAGGCATTCTTTTGCCTGACAAAGGATGTAAACAGGCTGGTTTTCATAATGATATGCTCTGAGCTTTGTCAATTCTATCAGCAGGACTGGCTCCTGTTGATCCCAGGATCTCAGTTTGCTGTTGCTTGTCCCTCCCTTCTGTTGCTGGTTTCTCCTGTCTACTCATAAGAAATGCCAACATCAGGCTTTTTCAACCTCAGTCCTCCAGATGTTTTTTGCCTACAACTCCCATGATCCCTAGCTAGCAGGACCGGTCGTCAGGGATGATGGGAAACATCTGGAGGGCCAACGTTGAGGAAGCCTGGCCAACATTGTCTAAGGAATTTTGGGTCTTGTGGCACTTGAGAAAGCCTTCTTGCACAAGCTCTGTCTCTTTCTCCTAACAACTGTTTTTCAGAATATTGCTTTTTCGGCTGCAGCAGGTTTCACAAAATCTTATTAGACATGGATACCCTATATAGATAAAGGGAAATAAGTTAGCATAAACAGCCACGAGCATTATTTACAATTTAGACTCCGTTTTTCTTCTTCATGGTAGTGCTTGTAATTCAGGCTGTGGAAATAAAAGTGAGTCCATTTCTCCCATTTATTTAAAGCAAAACTCAACAAACCTGCTGCACCTGGGGCTGGGTGTGGAGAGTGCAGCTGAATGGGACACAGCTGTGGACATCCACCTTGGGATTGCCCTTAAAAAACAATCCTAGAGATAGCAGACTAGAAAGATGGCTGCTGTTTCCCGGAACTCTTCTCATTGTGAGATGTTTGCAGGTGAGATGAGAGTTTGTTTGGACCCTGAGTGAGATCCCAGAGAATAAGAGGAAGGATGTGTCAGAAGGAAATTGAATTGGTACTGATTTTTATATATAAGTAACTTTGCACTAATGCAACTTCCCTTCCATATCCTCTCCCTTGTGCACTCCATAAATTTGCATTGAACCCCCAAAACATTTTTAGGGGGCGTGCAGGGAGATGAGAGGGGAAGTTAGTTCCCTTGTTTACCCCTAAGTGCTTGTGCTTGCTGAACTGTTCAGTTGGATGCCACCTTTTGTAAGCCAAGGTTACCCCCTGCTTCCATCCTTGACCCACAAATTGTGATGGGTGCCTCAACTGATGACATCTCAGAGTGTTTACCCAGTTACTTGATCCCAGGAGGGAAGTGTGGTGATGAGAGATTAGTAAGCACTATTATGCATAAGGCTCTCTGGACTGTTTCAGTTTGCATCAGGTTTTTGTACAGACGTGTTCTTTCAGGCAGTGTTTGTTCCCCTCTTCAAATGTAGCCTAGTTTCATTCTAAACTACTTTGCTGACAGGAAAAATGACTGAAATTAAATGAAATGACTTGTGAAGACTCTTCAACAAAGGAAACACTTGTTCGTCATGAGCCATATCTAGTGCATAAATCATAGAGAAATGTCATCCTGAAAGCCTGTATTCTTTCTGAAAAGCTTCATTACAATGAAAACAATATACAAAGCAGAAGCAAAGAAAAGCTGCTAAATAACAGGTAATAGTAATAAAATCTCAATAAAACCCCATTATCCAGATGCTGATTATCTGAGGGTGCAATCCACTGAAGAAACCCCAAGTGTTAAGGAAATTAAAGGAAATACGCATAACAGCTTAATTTGCATGGAAGTGGCTATGGTGATTGGCTTGGTTGGTTGTGGCATTTGGAATATTTTAGCTGGCAGGGCTGATGCTCACTAATAATGGGCTCGTAATACAGATTTTTGCTATTCAGAATACTCATTTTTATTACGACTTAAGTCACCCTTACCCTGACCTTCTCACTCTCTTTGTAATTAATAATGAGACATATATTGAGCTAATGCCTACTTTTGCAAGGCCAGCATTCAACATACCAGGCTAGTGAGGCTCATAGCTGCTGTTTGATTATGCTCGGAACATTTTTTATCTGTGCTTTAGGCAAGTCCACATATGGGCAGCATCTCAAGTTAGCCTCACTCCTAAATAAGATTTGTGGTCCCTCTTTGCATCCAGCTTGTCTCCAAGGCTGGATGAGGAAGGGCCTTTGCTCTGGAGGATCCCTGCCCCCCCATTTCCTTCCTCTCTTGGAAACCATCTCATTTGCTTCATTTAACCTTTTGTTGGCCATTGAGCAAGCTCTCATTGAGAATCCAAGGGTTGCAATCCTATACATCCACATCTTTGGAAATAGTTGGGTGGGGGCACCTACCTTTCAGTAAGCAGGAATGAGTTTGTGCATTCACAGCAGGTTCCAATTAATGTAATAATTACACCGGGCAGCCAGAAGTTGATGCAACACTGCAGAAGTGAGATGAAAAGAACTGAGAAGCCAGGGAATGCAGGAAGCATTGATGGCTAGGGGTATGTAATTAGGTAAGGGAATGCAAAATGCAAGTGTGTATTTCAGGCATAGGTAAACTTGGCCCTCCAGATGTTTTGGGACAATGACTCCCATCACCCTGGGAGTTGTAGTCCCAAAACATCTGGAGGGCCGAGTTTGCCTATGCCTGGTGTATTTGGTAAGCATCTAACTGTAAATTAGGGTTTGATCTCTTTGAATTTTCCCAGGATCAGGGAAATCTAATTTGACTGTAAAATCAACTGTGAGGTGGATGCTTCATGAGGGAAACATGTGGATGACACCTCGAACTGGCCTCAAATATGCAGTAAATACACAATAGAACTTGGTGTGGATGAGCAATTGGTCTCATAGCCCTTTTGTTCCTCAAAGCTGCAATGTAGTTTAGTCTTAGCATCCCTAGTGCATGTGTTGTTGTTGCTGTTGTTGTTTTAAGTATTTTTTTATCCCTCAGAAAGGTAAGAACTAAAATTAAAACCATGGAATAGCCTGGTGCATGTGTGTTGCCTCTCCAATCATAATCCAAGGCCTGCCCCTGTAATTTCTACCATGAGCCCATGGTGTCACTGGGATTTATGCTGCACTTCCATGGGGAAGCGTAGAAGCTGAGGATGTGCACTGCTGGAACAATGCCACCATCATATGCAATTGCACAGTGGCTCAGTAGCTTATGGAGGGTAATAATTGTCTGGACTGACTCAGGTCAGATAGAACAGAAGCAATTCCCACCACCCAAGAGCCAGAAGAGGAGGCAGGCTGCAAAAACTCCAGAACACATCAGTGGAGGAAAAAGCTCCTCTGACAAGAGCTCAAAACAGTCTGGCTCATTAAAGCCACACTTTGCAGTGTCAGGAGTTCTGCATTCTATGATGCACTGAATGGCAAGTTCATTGATGGTGATGGGCATTAAATTCTACCTCCTCAGAAGTTGTTAGACTAGCCTTCCCATCATCACTGACCACTGACTATGCTGGGTATGGCTAATGGGAGTGGTAGTCCCCGTAAATGCTGTCCGCATCCTTTCACCAGACACTGCAAAGCTGCGAATGACCACAAAGGAGGCAGAATCTACCAGTTTCTAATCCCTCTGAAGGACAATTGGCGGTTCTTTTTAGCCATAAGGATTAGCTGTCAGGAGCTTAAAGGAAGCCAATTCACTTCTTACTCCCCCCCCCCCTTTCTGTTTTTTCTTTTCCAACTGATACTCATCGTTCCATAGCTCCTGGAGACTGCTGAGCATGGGGATATTTTTCTATTGAACTTGGCTCCTTATACCTCCCTTGTGTATGTAGAAACTAACATCTTATTTGGTGGCGATTTGTTTTGCTTCCAACTTGATAGGTGCTCAATCATTGTGAGTTTGCAGTTATTATGTAATAAGTGAGACATACAACAACAACAACAACAACAACAACAACAACAACATGCTACAAATAATCAGAGGGTGCTTTAAAAGTTCTAGTTTAGGATTGCCCAACATGGTTGTCAGGAGAACTCCAATCATGGGTCTTTGAGAATTATGTAACCACTTTCAAATTGTACATTTCTGCAGTAGCATAGAATCATAGAATTGTAGAGTTGGAAGGGACCACAAGGGTCATCTAGTCCAACCCCCTGCAATGCAGGGATCTTTTTGCCCAGTGTGGGGCTTGAACCCAGAACTTGAGATTAAGAGTCTTATGCTCTACTCACAGTGCCATCACACAGTATGTTAACTTTATGTGTACATTACAAGCTGGAAGAGAGATATGTTTATAGTGCCGCCTCCCAATATCAAATCCTCTTTCTTTAACAACTCCATGTTGTGTACAAAAAGCCCAAAGCAAAATGGTGCATGTGTGTAGAAGCTCCTGCTCACATATAGTGTTTGTGTGTGATGGTGTCCTGATCCTGCAGGACTGCTACACATGGGCAGGAGTTGGCATATTGGGCTTTGCATATAGACACCCATGTGCAGCTGCTAAAGAAGATCTGATGGGGGCAGAGCGAAAAGCATGGCTCCAGTTCTGGTTTGGACATGGTTACGCCACAGACACAAGCAACATATACAGAGGGCTTGTGTCTTTCAAATTTCCACAGGGCTTGTCTTAGCGTTTTAAAAGACGACATCTGTATGGTATAGAACAGGCACGTCCAACTCCCAAGAGACTGTGATCTACTCCTAGTATAAAAAAAACTGGCAGTGATCTACCCAAGGTGGCAACTAACTGGGGGGAGATTTGCCCAGAGTTGTTGAGCTTTTTTGGGAGGAGAGGCAAGAGTTGTTGAGTTTTTTGGGGGGAGCAAAGGTAGAGGAGCTGCTGTTCCATGATCACTTTCTCTCATCCCGCGATCTACCTGGGGCATCCCGGCAATCTACCGGTAGATCACAATCTACCCATTGGACATCTCTGGTATAGAATGTTGAATAGGACTAGGGAGAACCAACTTTTAATGCCCACTTAGCCACAAAAGTGACTGGGTAAACCTGCGCTCGTCAGGGATTTTTTTCCCAGGAGGAACTCACCAGAACTCAGTTCCAGCACCTCTCAGGTGGGTGCCATTGCCATTCTAGCAGGAAAAAGGGAGGCGTTCATGGTGAGTTCTGGCTCCAGTCATTCTTAGCCTGGTCCACCTCCCAGCACTTTTCTGAAAAATTAGGAAGACAACATGCACTTCCCTGAGCTCCTTTCAGGAAAAGCAAGATAAAAATGTAAACAATATAAAAAGAAAAATCTGGGAGCAATAATTTAATCAGTGCCTTGTACAGTAGGGGAGAATTTCGATTCAGATTACAGCCATCCTTCACATTCTGAATTGTGCAAGGGAGTTCTTCAAACAATACTACAAAAATACATATTAGTGGAAACTGCACATTAAAATTAATAGTGAAAACAACATACAAAAACTCATTATATTAGGGGAAATTGCTAGAAACAATGTCTTACATTACTCAAGCTGCATAAAAATGTGTTTATTAGAAGAAATTTGCATTAAAATGCTGGAGATTTTTTTGTGACGATTTTAAAAAAACACGCAAATTGCTGCGGAAGTGTGGAGAACTAAATTTACGATTGGAAAAATGAGAAACGGAGAGCCTTATATCCCTAACATGGACTCACAGAAGGACTTTTGATCTGGTTGAAGTGTCTGCTAACAGAAGGAAAGGGGAGGCAATTTTTGCTTTCAGTCCTACTTCCTATGCACCACCCTCCAAATATGTCCAGATTATTGGACCCGCCAGAAGGGGATGGCAGGTCGTGCGAGGAATTGTAGGGGAAGAGTGAATTGGCAAAGAAAGCCACCTCCTGGATCAAAATTCCTTTCTTGCGTAGTGGCACCAATTGGATTCCATCTAATAGCTATATTTTAACCAGAATCTGTAGGCCACAGTTCCCATAATTAAGCATTCTTGAATAATAATAGCAGCCATTCTGAGTTTGTTTATAACAAACTGGATAATCTCCCGCAAAACAATAGCATGCAGACACAAATTGGAGAACAAGAGGGCATTGTCTATGCTGTGCAACTGGAGGATTAGAATTCTCAAGCTTTTGATTTGGAGTTTATGGGAAAAGCTCGAATTTTAAACACCAGCAACAATGTTTCTGTGCTTTGCTGGCATTCTCTGAATGCAGTTTGTGTACTGCTTCAAGTTACTCAGATGGCTGTATATTTTGCTTTCCCTGCGAGCAGCCAATTTGCAAGAAAGGGTCTAATATAAAAATTGCTATTTACTCTGAAGCAAGTGGTACAGTACATTATCACTTGACACTGATGTTGTTAGGAGGATAGCAAATCAATAATCAGTTCTCATTCAGTGACTTCGTAAACCATCAGCTTCCATCATTGTGAAGCTTGTTTCCATTTCTGCACAACCCTTATTGCCAGGCTTGCAACTGATTATTTTACAACAGACAGGGCTGATAGATGATCGAATGTATTTTTAATTACCTTTCTTGAAAATAAAACCAAGTGGTGAAAGGATTGAAACTTTGGACACTAACAGATGCATCGCAAATTTTTATAACTAAAGAAAAGTCGCCAGAAGTGATAGTTTCTCAACTTTGTAGAACAAGACAAGATAAGTATTTAGAATTCAGTAGCTGTGAATCTTGGTTGCTATTACCAAATGGCCTAGATGTGTGTATGTGCACTGAGATCCTTGGTATGTAAACTCTTCCATTCATCTCAATGGAGGGAGATGGCTTGAATGCAAGTGGAGAAAAACTCTAGGCCAGGGGTAGTCAACCTTTTTATACCTACCGCCCACTAATGCTTCTTTCTTAATGGTAAAATTTCCTTACCGTGAACCAGTGCTTGATGGAAGGAGGATTCAGCTTGTGCCGGTGAACCCCCTACCGCCCACCTAGAATCCTGAAACACCCACTAGTGGGCGCTAGGGACCAGGTTGACAACTCCTGCTCTAGACCAGGCATAGGCAGACTGCGGCCCGCCAGATGTTTGGGACCACAATTCTCATTATCCCTGACCACTGGTCCTGTTAGCTAGGGATGATGGGAATTGTAGTCCCAAACATCTGGAGGGCTGGAGTTTGCCTATGCCTGCTCTAGACAAATGCAAACACACACTAGTGAGAGCTAATTATTGAGCCTACTTAGAAGGCATACCTGGCTGCCTTCATGCATTCTCACTATGCCACACAGCAGAGCTTTTCCATGTAGTGAGGGGCCTCTTGCAGTCTACCCTGAAGGAGGTAGTAGTTTGCTGTGACTTGTTTACAAAGCATTTTGAGGATAAAATCACTTCCATCTTGATTCTGTTATTATAGCAGATTAATCTCATGGGGTGTCCTGAGCACTGTCTAGTCCTGTTGTGTTGGATGATTTTCAGTTGGTAAGGCTCAAAGATCTGGACAAGGTGCTTGGATCGGACAGGGTGACCACTGGTTCTCTGGACCCTTGCCCCTCTTGGCTGATAAAATCTCTCAAGGAGGGGACAGTTGGCTGGGCCAGGGAGGTGATTAATGCCTCCTTACAAGAGGGGGTGGTCCCTGCCTGCTTGAAGGAGGCAGTGGTAAAGTCACTCCTTAAGAAACCCTACCTGGATTTGGAAAATCTAAGTGATTAATGGGCGGTTGCCAACCTCCCTTTCTTGGGCAAGGTTTTTGAGTTGGCAGTTGCAGACTGGATGCAGGCACTCTTGGAGGAAGCTGATTCTTGATCTATTTCAGACAGAGGTTAGGCCACCCTGTTTGATGACCTCTGTTGGAAGAGAGACAGGGAAAATGTGTCCCTGTCAGTTTTCCTTGACCTCTCAGTGGCTTTTGATACCATTGACAAGGCATCCTTCTGGATGTCTGTGTTAGAGGTGGGCAGCACCACTTTGTAGTGGTTCTGGTCCTACTTGGACGGTCATTTTCAGAGGATGCTGCTTGCGGAGTGCTGTTCAGCCCCGTGGAGCTTTCAGAGTCTGATTCCTCGGGGTTCACTTTTATCTCCCATTATGTTTAACATCTGTATGAAACCGCCGAGTGGGGTTATCCGGAGGTTTGGAATACGTTGCCAGCAATATGCTGATGACACACAGCTCTCCTTTACATCTGTAGGTCAGGCAGTGAATGCGCTGGACTGTTGTCTTGCCTCGGTAATGGACTGGATGAGAACCAACAAAGTGAAGCTCAATCCAAATAAGACTGAGGCACTGTTACTAGGTGGTTCCCTAGACCAGATGAATGAGGGGTTGTCTGCTTTTGGTGAGGTTGCACTCCCTCTGAAGGAGCAGGTATGCAGCTGGATCCATTGCTGTTGCTTGAGGCTCAGGTGGTCTGGGTGGTGCAGAGTGCCTTCCTTCAGCTTTGGACCCTGATCCTTCATCATCTGAGGCTCTTCATCATGTACCCACTTCACAAGAGGTCTGGAGAGCGGCATTTTCTGCAGTGGCTCCCTATTTGGGGAATGCTCTCCTCAGAGATGCTTGCCTGGCACCATCATTATATATCCCTGTAGGTGCCAGGCAAAAACCTATCTTTATAGTCAGGCCTTTGGCTTTAATCTATCTCTGGCCTTTTAGAAGTGGGCGGGATGGTTTTAAGATACATTCGTACCTTGGTTGTTGAACACCCTGGAACTCGTATGTTTTGACTCCTGAACGCCACAAACCTGGAAGTGAGTGTTCCAGTTTGTAAACGTTGTTTTGGAACCTGAATGTCTGACAGGGCTTCAGCAGCTTCTAATTTGCTGCAGGAGCATCCTGCAGCCAATCAGAAGCTGTGATTAGGTTTCCGAACGTTTTAGAAATTGAACGGACTTCTGGAACGGATTCCGTTCAAATTCCAAGGTACAGCTGTATTTCTTTTTCCTCTTGGCTTTAATGTATCTTGTTGGCTGCTTTGGGTTGCCCTGGGCAAGGGAAGTAAAGATAAAGGGACCCTGACTGTTAATTCCAGTCGCGGGCGACTCTGGGGTTAGAATCATAGAATCATAGAGTTGGAAGAGACCACAAGGGCCATCGAGTCCAACCCCCTGCCAAGCAGGAAACACCATCAGAGCACTCCTGACATATGGTTGTCAAGCCTCTGCTTAAAGACCTCCAAAGGAGGAGACTCCACCACACTCCTTGGCAGCAAATTCCACTGTCGAACAGCTCTTACTGTCAGGAGGTTCTTCCTAATGTTTAGGTGGAATCTTCTTTCTTGTAGTTTGGATCCATTGCTCCGTGTCCGCTTCTCCGGAGCAGCAGAAAACAACCTTTCTCCCTCCTCTATGTGACATCCTTTTATATATTTGAACATGGCTATCATATCACCCCTTAACCTCCTCTTCTCCAGGCTAAACATGCCCAGCTCCCTTAGCCGTTCCTCATAAGGTATCGTTTCCAGGCCTTTGACCATTTTGGTTGCCCTCCTCTGGACACGTTCCAGTTTGTCAGTGTCCTTCTTGAATTGTGGTGCCCAGAACTGGACACAGTACTCCAGGTGTGGTCTGACCAGAGCAGAATACAGTGGCACTATTACTTCCCTTGATCTAGATGCTATACTCCTATTGATGCAGCCCAGAATTGCATTGGCTTTTTTAGCTGCCGCGTCACACTGTTGGCTCATGTCAAGTTTGTGGTCAACCAAGACTCCTAGATCCTTTTCACATGTACTGCTCTCAAGCCAGGTGTCACCCATCTTGTATTTGTGCCTCTCAATTTTTTTGCCCAAGTGCAATACTTTACATTTCTCCCTGTTAAAATTCATCTTGTTTGTTTTTGCCCAGTTTTCTAATCTGTCAAGGTCGTTTTGAAGTGTGATCCTGTCCTCTGGGGTGTTAGCCACCCCTCCCAGTTTGGTGTCATCTGCAAATTTGATCAGGATGCCCTTGAGTCCATCATCCAAGTTGTTGATAAAGATGTTGAATAAGACCGGGCCCAAGACAGAACCCTGTGGCACCCCACTAGTCACTCTTGCAGCGCTCATCTTGCTTTACTGGCCAAGGGAGCCAGCACTCTTGCAGCGCTCATCTTGCTTTACTGGCCAAGGGAGCCGGCATTTGTCCGCAGACAGCTTCTGCGTCATGTGGCCAGCCTGACTAAGCTGCTTCTGGCAAACCAGAGCAGCGCATGGAAATGCCGTTTACCTTCCCGCTGGAGTGGTACTTCTGGTTACGTACTTAATTCGATCTGGGGGTCCGTTCTTAACCTGAAACTGTTCTTAACCTGAAGCACCACTTTAGCTAATGGAGCACGATTTCTGTTCTCATCCTGAAGCAAAGTTCTTAACCTGAAGCACTCTTTCTGGGTTAGCGGAGTATGTAACCTGAAGCATATGTAACCTGAAGCATCTGTAACCCAAGGTACCACTGTATCTACCTGCACTTTGACGTGCTTTCAAACTGCTAGGTTGGCAGGAGCAGGGACCGAGCAACAGGAGCTCACCCAGTCGCGCGGATTCGAACCGCCGACCTTCTGATCAGCAAGCCCTAGGCTCTGAGGGCAAGATAAAGCAACTAACAAATTCAATAAATAAAATAAAATAAAATAAAAATAATAGTCTACAGTGAAAACCCATTTTGCAAACACAGCTTGCTCCATAAGCTGCTCCTTTTGCTGCAGAGGAACAAGATAATCAAGGAAGATTCATGTCAGCAGTAGTTCTGAACATGGATTCACTCGTGGCGCATTAGTATGACAGCTGCTTATACTATATTTTCATTATTTTTTATTAAATTTTATATTAAAAGGCAGCTGCTCATACCTTTGGTTAGGTATTGTGTAGCCGGCGCACAGGAGATAATCCTGAGAGAAAGGCAGTAATTGTTTTCTTAGTGTTCACGCATGTTTGGATAGTGGGGGCTGAACACGTTGAAACATTATTCTTCATCCCTGACATTAGATCCACCACCTAGATATGCTTTTGGCTTTCTGCCATCTGTAAACTGGGACTTGCAATGGCCTATCAGATGCAGGTGTCAGGAGAAACAAAATAAACCCTGTTTTGCATCCAAAAAGCATTAAGAATTGCTGCAGCCCAGGCCTCCATTGACTTTATCAAACAAATGATTTATTAGAATCATAGAATCATAGAGTTGGAAGAGACCACAAGGGCCATCGAGTCCAACCCCCTGCCAAGCAGGAAACACCATCAGAGCACTCCTGACATATGGTTGTCAAGCCTCTGCTTAAAGACCTCCAAAGTAGGAGACTCCACCACACTCCGTGGCAGCAAATTCCACTGTCGAACAGCTCTTACTGTCAAGAAAGTTCTTCCTAATGTTTAGGTGGAATCTTCTTTCTTTTAGTTTGGATCCATTGCTCCGTGTCCGCTTCTCTGGAGCAGCAGAAAACAATCTTTCTCTCTCCTCTATGTGACATCCTTTTATATATTTGAACATGGCTATCATATTACCCCTTAACCTCCTCTTCTCCAGGCTAAACATGCCCAGCTCCCTTAGCCGTTCCTCATAAGGCATCGTTTCCAGGCCTTTGACCATTTTGGTTGCCCTCCTCTGGACACGTTCCAGTTTGTCAGTATCCTTCTTGAACTGTGGTGCCCAAAACTGGACACAGTACTCCAGGTGAGGTCTGACCAGAGCAGAATACAGTGGCACTATTACTTCCCTTGATCTAGATGCTATACTCCTATTGATGCAGCCCAGAATTGCATTGGCTTTTTTAGCTGCCGCATCACACTGTTGGCTCATGTCAAGTTTGTGGTCAACCAAGACTCCTAGATCCTTTTCACATGTACTGCTCTCAAGCCAGGTGTCACCCATCTTGTATTTGTGCCTCTCATTTTTTTTGCCCAAGTGCAATACTTTACATTTCTCCCTGTTAAAATTCATCTTGTTTGTTTTTGCCCAGTTCTCTAATCTGTCAAGGTCATTTTGAAGTGTGATCCTGTCCTCTGGGGTGTTAGCCACCCCTCCCAATTTGGTGTCATCTGCAAATTTGATCAGGATGCCCTTGAGTCCATCATCCAAGTCGTTGATAAAGATGTTGAATAAGACCGGGCCCAAGACAGAACCCTGTGGCACCCCACTAGTCACTCTTCTCCAGGATGAAGAGGAACCATTGATGAGCACCCTTTGGGTTCGGTCAGTCAGCCAGTTACAAATCCACTGAGTGGTAGCATAGTCAAGAACGCATTTTACCAGGCTACATCCACTGCGTTCCCTTCATCTACCACGCTTGTAATTCTGTCAAAAAACGAGATCAGGTTAGTCTGACATGACTTATTTTTCAGAAATCCATGCTGACTATTGGTGATCACAGCATTCCTTTCTAGGTGCTCACAGACTGTTTGCTTAATGATCTGCTCCAGAATCTTCCCTGGTATTGATGTCAGACTGACTGGGCAGTAATTATTTGGGTCCTCTCTTTTCCCCTTTTTGAAAATAGGGACATCATTTGCCCTCCTCCAGTCTGCTGGGACTTCGCCTGTTCTCCAGGAATTCTCAAAGATGACTGCCAGTGGTTCTGAGATCACATCTGCCAGTTCTTTTAATACTCTTGGATGCAGTTCATCTGGCGCTGGAGACTTGAATACATCTAAACTAGCCAAGTATTCTTGTACTATCTCCTTAGTTATTCTGGGCTGTGTTTCCTTTGCTGAATCATTTGCTCCAAATTCTTCAGGTCGGGCATTGTTTTCTTTATCGGAGAAGACTGAGGCAAAGAAGGCATTGAGGAGTTCAGCCCTTTCTGTGTCCCCTGTTTGCATTTCACCATCTTCTCCTCTGAGTGACCCCACTGTTTCTTGTTCTTCCTTTTGCTACGAACATACCCATAAAAACCTTTTTTGTTGCTTTTAACCTCTCTAGCAAGCATGAGTTCATTCTGTGCTTTAGCTTTTCTGACTTTGTGTCTCCATTTGTGGCTATTTGTTTGAATTCCTCTTTGGTGGTTTCCCCCCTTTTCCATTTTTTGTATACATCCTTTTTTAATCTTAATTCAGTTAAAAGTTCTTTAGATAGCCACCCTGGCTTCTTTAGGCACCTTCCATGTTTCCGTCTCATTGGTATTGCCTGACGTTGTGCTTTTACTATCTCCCTCTTAACAAACTCCCAGCCATCATGAACTCCCTTTCCTTTTAGTATTACTGTCCATGGGATTTCACCCAGCACTTCCCTAAGTTTTATGAAGTCGGCTTTCTTAAAGTGAAGAAATTGAGTCCTAGTATGCTTGGCTGCTCCTTTCCGCTGTATAGTAAACTTCAGAAGAGCATGATCACTCGCGCCTAATGATCCTTCCACTTCTACCCCACTAACCAGGTCATCAACATTGGTTAGGACCAGATCTAAAATGGCTGTTCCTCTTGTTGCTTCTCCCACTTTCTGGACAATGAAGTTGTCTGCAAGGCCAGTGAGGAATCTGTTTGACCTTATGCTCTTGGCTGAGTTTGACATCCAACAAATATCCAGGTAATTGAAGTCCCCCATTACTACTATCTCCCTTCCTTTTGCATGCTTGGCCATCTGTTCCAGGAAGGCATCATCTATGTCCTCCGTTTGGCTTGGGGATCTATAGTAAACTCCCACAATGAGGTCTCTGTTATTCTTCTCTCCCTTAATTTTGACCCAAATGCTCTCACTTTGGCTTTGAGGTTCTAAATCTTGGATCTCTTCACAGGTATTGCTAGCTAATTTATTTTTAGAACCTGCTGTGAATTTTTTATTGCATTATCTATACAATTCTTAAGTGGAGAGATGCTTTCGTGGACAGCTCTAGTTTGCAGGAAAATGGCATTACCTCTAAAGCTGCTAAATGGTTGGTTTGGGGTCTTCAGCAATCATTGGTGAAAGGAGAGAGAATGGAGGTTTGAAAGCAGGTTGATTTCGCTCTGCATGTGACTGTGTGCATTTCACATTGAACAATAGCTTGTCCGTGCTAAAGATTTTCAGCTAGTGGCAGTCATGCTGACTCCTTGTTCTATTTTTCTAACACAGCTGCCCATTATTAGCTCTTCCCAGCGGGTCACTCAGTATGTGTATCTTAAGTAAACCTGGATGAAAAATTGGCAAGAAAAGTAATTTAATCCCCAAATAATAAGTTTAGGGCTCCATAAAAATTAATGTTGAAAATGCCTTTTTTATGTCCTCAAATCAAATGTTTTCTTGGAGACTTTCTAACTTTTCCTTCCCTTTATTCTGAAATATTTATCTATTTCCATGTTTTTATTTTTCCATGCTTATATTTTATTTTCCATGTTTACTATTATCTTTTATTTTTAGAAAAGAGGCCAAAATTATGTAAGAATTTTGTTTTAGTTGTGGCATGAAAATTATAACTTTGAATCTGATTAACTTTTTAGTTTTAAGCCCTTTACCAACTGAATGGTAATTCCTGGGCCCTGTTCTCCCACTGCTTTGCCCCGCTCTTTAGCGCTCAGTCAAAGCAAGTGGCAATTCAGGTTTCCCCTGAAATCCAATTTGTTGTGACCTCTTGCTAAAGAGCAGGTTTTCCCTTAGAAAGGATCAGGGCAAGGAGAAAATATCTCTGACTTGTGCCTAGAAAGCATGGGTCAATTTGTTCCCCAACAGATATCACAGCTGGAGAGAGACCTGTTGGAATGCAATGTAAAAGTGCTGTCTAAAATGTATAAAATATTGGAATGGGAGAGAAAAGATGAGCAAGTAAAATCCTCAATGATACATTGGGCAATAGATATTGGTCATAATATAGACATGAAAGCATGGGAACGATTGGGGAATATGGATATAAATTTTACAGCATGTTATGGTCTAAGAGAAAATTATATGAAAATGATATATCAATGTTATCTAACACCAAGTAA